>NC_066628.1:663829-1287658 GCF_025201925.1 Gopherus flavomarginatus
AATCCAGAACAAATAGAGATAACGTTGTTGAACTTGAGGCTGTGGCCCAGAGCTGAACCCACTGAAACATAATTAATATGAAATAAAATAAAAGGCTACACTAGACAGCGCTTTGAAGTCTTGGCTTGGGCTGGTATTTGTGGGGGCTGGGTGACCCAGCACTCTTACCCCAGTGCACGGCGAGGGGGCCCTGCAGGCTGATGTGCTCCACCTGGCAGGTGTAGACGTCCCCGCGCTGGGGGCTCATCTCCAGCATCACCAGGATCTGGAAGGTCCAGTCTCCGTTTTGGAGCAGCTCCGTGGACACCACCCCGGCCGTCTGCTCCTGCCCGTTCTTCAGCCACTTGATCTCGATCCCCGAGGGGTAAAACCCTGTCATGGAGCAAACCAGCAGGTGGGAGTGGGGCTGGGACCCTGATTTCGTGGGGGAAACTTTCACCTTGGGCTGAACTGGGATGAGAGAGAGAGAGAGAGAGCGCTGGGGAAGGATCCAGAGATGGAGCGGGGCTCAGAGAGAACAGGTGCCCCCTCAGGGAAATATTCACCCCCCCATATGCCCAGCACCTGCCAAGGGTGATGCTCCCCAGGGTGTGTGGAGTCCAATCCCCCCAAACACACACACGGCGCCTTTCCAGGACAGGGCATCCGACTCCCGATACACCTGGCAGCTGCCTGGGGCAGGGCACCCTGGATGTGTGGGTCCCGTTCCCCTGTACATGTTGAGGACAGACAGGGCTCCCCATGGTGTGTGGGGTCTGATTCCCTGGCCACCTCGTTCCCCCCTCACTGCCCCGGGGTGGGGCTGGTTCTCTCCTGCCCCTCGCTGCCCTGGGCAGGCTCTGGCAGAAAGGGGCTGAGGGGAGTCACGTCCTGTCACCCCCATGGGGACAGAGCCAGGGACCGTCTGACTCTCGGGGTGCAGGGAGACGGGGTCTCAGTCCAGGCACCAGGGGCTGCCCCTAACCCCTAGCCAGGGAACCCCGAGGGGGGAGGGATGGGGTTCGGGAGACAGGAAAGTTCTGCCCCATTGCCTGGCCCCCGCAGCTCAGGAAGGGGGGTAGGAGCCACAGCAGCCACCTGCCCCGGGGGGTCTGAGTGGGGGGGGGGCGCTGGGGGCTGAACCCCTCAGGGGGGTGGGTGGCTGGAAGGGGGAGGGGTCAGCTACTCCCCGAGACTGACCCGGGTGGAGCTCTGCGCTGTGCCAACAGAGGGCGCCGCAGGCAGACCCGGGGACGGCGGGGGGGGAAGAGGGGAGATTCCCCCCCGTTACCCCGCCCCAGCGCCTGCTGCTCCCACCCATAGCACGAGACGTTCTGTTACCCGCCAGCCCAGCTGACGGACCGGGCCCATAGAGAGGGGGAGCGTGGCTTGCTGCGGCCCCGCCCCCTCGGAGCCCCGCCCCCGCTCCTGGCCCCGCCCCCGCTTACCTGTGCGGCCGACCACCTTCCCCGCTTGCGCTGCCCCATAGTTGTGCCGGCAGAACGTGTCCACATCAGCCCGCCTGTCCGGCAGTGCCTCGGGCCGGCTGTTCCAGCACTCGGCGTCGGGCTGCCCCGTGTCTCCCGCCCTCACCCGCCCGCACCTGTCCTGGCCCCCCGCGCTCACCTCTCCGCTCGATGCTGAAAGGCGCGGCCACCCCGGAGTTGTGCCGGCAGAATGTGTCCACCGCAGCCCGCTCATCCGCCAGGATCGCCGGGTCCTTGTTCCAGTGCTCGGCCTGGGGCCGCCTCAGCTCCGTGTCCGCCACGAACACCCCCAGGTCGCTGTCGAAGTGCGCGAACTGCTGCCGGTTGTAGATGTAGCGCTCCAGGAACCGGACCCGCTCGGTGCCGTTGGTGAACAGACAGTCAGACTTCGCCTGATACACGAACCGCCCTGCGGGGCAAGGGGACGGGCTGGGCTCAGGGACCCGCCGCCTACCCCGGGGGATCAGAGCTCAGCAGGGGGGAAACAGCCAGACCTTCCAGATCCCCCCCTGCCCCAAACCCCTCCCGCACCCAGGGGAGCCCGGCAGGCGGGCAAGGACAGTCACACCGAGCCCAGACGGCGGGGGGCGGGGGGGGGGAGACAGGGGAAGACAGGATGGGGCTCTCTGGGGTCTGACCCCCCCGGATACACCCAGCACCGCCCAGGACGGGGCTCGCTGGGGTCTGACCCCCCGCAGATACACCTAGCACCGCCCAGGACGGGCTCTCTGGGGTCTGACCCCCCCGGATACACCCAGCACCGCCCAGGACGGGGCTCGCTGGGGTCTGACCCCCCCCAGATACACCCAGCACCGCCCAGGATGAGGCTCCCTGGCGCGCTGGGGCCTCCACTCACCTAGGGGCTCCGTGCTATGAGCCAGGTGGGTTCTCAGCACCACCAGTGTCAGTAGCAGAGCCCCAGCCCAGCAACTCCCAGCCCCCAGGATCCGACCCGCCCCCATCGCTGCTCAGGAGGGAGAGACCTGGAAACTCATCGGGACCCCCCAGACTGAGACCTTCTCTGCCCGGCTCCAAGCACCAGCCCCGGGACGCTGCCCACGGCCCCGGGGATTGGGCACCCCCAGCCCAGGGGCCAGGCAGCATTGGGTCTGGGCAGCATCATTAGTCGCCAGGCAGAGCCGGCCCCAGCAGGGCTCGGTTCCCTACTTCTCCCTCGTATGGGGCAGAGCAGGGCCTGGGGTCGGGTTGCAGGACTCGCCCGGTGCCTGCCATGGCCCTGGGGCAGCTGGCAAGCGAGGCCAGCCCAGGGACCAGCCCCCACCAGAGCAGGGCCCCCAGCAACGGGCCTGGGACCCTCCATCCCCTTCCCCTGGTACCTCGACCCTCTGCTCCCAGCTGGGGCAGGCCGGGTGTGTGTGTGTGTGTGGGTTGCTGGTTTGTTGGGGGTAAATTTAGTCCCAGGGGAAGGTTTGGGGCTGGTCCCACAGGCAGAAGTTCTGAGCTTCCCCTCCCCCACCCCCCCAGGCCTGAGCCCTGCCCCCCAGGCACCCCACCAAAGCGGGGGCTCAGTCTCCGTGGGTCAGGTACAGCTCGGCCTCCCAGCTGCTCCCACCATCGATCTCCCTAAGGGGCTTCTCTGGCTCCCCAGTCTCTGAGCCCCTCCCCCTCTCTGCTGCATTCACCCCCCACCCCGTGGGGCAGGGCAGGGCTGGGTCAGTGTCCCCATGGCCCAGCTGGGGATGGAGGCCTGGAGAAGTCAGTGACTGGTGCAGGGTCACACACGGTCTGTGGCAGGGCCGGGAATGACCCCAGGGCTCCTGGGTCCCAGGTCAGCTATGGTGACCAGACAGCAATTGTGTGAACAATTGGGACAGAAGGGGTGTGTGTGTGTGTGTGTGTGTGTGTGTGTGTGGTGTAATAGATAAGGAAAAGATCCAAAAATCGGGACAGTCCCTGTAAAATGGAGACATCTGGTCACCTTAAGGCCAGCGCCCCAACTTCTGGGCCGGCCCCTCTAGCGATCAGCCCCTCCTGCCGGGTGCAGTGTGGACATCCAGCGCGTTAGCTGGGGCGGGGGGCAAGTTGGTGCCATGTGGGGTGGGGAGGGTTTAGGCAGGGGACAGGAACCAACACGCCACACATAGGGCCCAGTGTCCCAATCTGCCATGGATGATCCCCGAAAACCTGTCTGTGGCTTGGTCTACTCTTTACAGAGCTCTGTGGGTCAGGGATGTGACCCCTCCGCCCCAGTGCAAAGCTGGGTTGCCAAGCCCCCCCATGTGCACACAGTCACTCTGCAGAACATGGCATGTGTGGACCGGGCGAGTGCCCTTACAGGGAGGTGCTGTTCTCATATTGGGGATAACACACACACCCCTGTGTGATGCAGTAGGGACTGTCTGTGTGGGGAGTGGGAGAGCAGGGAAGGACTTTAGGGGATGGACGATACCGGAGCCTGTAACCTGAGCTAGGTAAGGGAGGGGAAAGGTCAACACCTTTGCCCGGGAAGGGGACAAAGGAAGGGAGTGGCAGGAGGGAAGCAGTTTGAGTTTGGGCTTGGGGCTGTGTGGGCGGAATTCAGGGGATCCTAGCTAGGATCCAAGCACCCTGAAAGCCCAGAAGGACTCGGTGGAGGGGTCCTGACTGTGCCTGCAGCTCTGCTGTAACCTGTGTTCCTGTTGTCCAATAAACCGTCTGTTTTACTGGCTGGCTGAGAGTCACTGTGGGTCCCAGGAAGAGGGGTGCAGGGCTGGACTCCCCACACTCCGTGACACCCTGTGCGGCAGTGCTGTGTCCACACTGGCAGTGGCTCTGGAATAATTTTTACAGCAGGAGTGCTGAATCATAGACTCATAGACTTAAAGGTCAGAAGAGACCATTATGATCATCTAGTCTGACCACCTGCACAAAGCAGGCCACAGACACTCACCCATCCACTCCTGTAACAAACCCCTAACCTATGTCTGAGTTATTGAAATCCTCAAATCGTGGTTTGAAGACCTCAAGCTGCAGAGAATCCTCCAGCAAGTGACCCGTGCCCCACACTGCAGAGGAAGGCGAACCCCCCCGAGGGCTTCTGCCAATCTGCCCTGGAGGAAAATTCCTTCCTGACCCCAAATATGGCGATCGGCTAAACCCTGAACAGTCAGTGGCCCCCAAACTTTTTACCTCACACCCCCTTACCCTGTCCATGCCCCCTGTGATGAAGTGGGGGATTTTCTTGTTTTTCCTTTTTTCCCCACTGGGTTGCATGCCGAGGGAGTGGGACTCAGTGTCCCCAGGTCATACTGATTTAACAAGGGGAGGGGAGGGGGAGTTTGTTGGGACACAGGACTGGACAGGGAACTCGAGAGCCCGGCCGATGGCCTGGAGGATGGAGACCCCAGCGACTGGAGACCCAGCTCAGGAGTCACAGCCGGCTCCAGCCAGAGGGAGGCTGAGAGGAGAGGAGACCCAGGCCTTCCATTTATGACCCTGTTTCCCTGGAGAGAAGCCAATGGACAGAGGGGCTCAGGGCCGTGGATATCGGAGGCCCAGCTGGGAAGCAGGGGGCTCTGGGCTGGAGACGGGGAGCAGGCAGAGCCCACCTGGATGCCGGGGGACTGGGATGTGCTGGGCTGAGGGAGGCCAGGCCTGAGGCCCTGAGAGTTTCCTGTGCTGGGTTCAACCCTCAATAAACCTTCCTGTTTTACGCTGGCTGAGAGTCACTCTGGGCCAGAGAACAGGGCGGGGGGGAGGCATCATCCCCTTCAGGGAGTAAAGGCCTGGGGGGTCCAGAGCGCGTGGACTTCCCGAGGGTCCCATGGCACAGACAGACGTGCTGAGGCTCAGAGAGGTGCAGCTCCAGGAGGTGGAGGGGCCTGATCCCGAGAGAGAGTGGACCCCCGAGAAGGGCTGTCGCACTGAAAGGGGCACCCCCCACGGGCCGCACGGGGCCAAGAGTGGGCACGACCTGTGAGACCCCCTCTCCCCAGACCTGGGGCCAGGATTGGGCCGTGGCTCAGAGGGAGGGGGGGCGTAGACAGGGGTAAGGGGACTGAAGCTGGGACCAAAGCTGGGGGTAGGAGCAGAGTCCCTAGTGTGGGACTGGTGGCCAGGACCCATGGAAAAATTGGGGGTGCTGCAGCACCACCTGGACCTCTAGTTCCCATGCTTATGCACACTAGGGACAAACCCTCCTTGGTGGTGCCACATGCACACTGGGACCAAACCCCTCCTGGCAGCCCTGTTCCCATACTGGGATGAGCGGAGCCGCCCCTCTCCAGGCCCCGCTGGGCAGCCCAGCCCTGAGAGCCGGCGCCTGGCCCGGAAATTCTCCACCTCCTCTCCGGGAGGCTCGGTGCTGCTGCTCTGCCCAGTAACAGCCTGGTCGGCGTGGGGATTTCTGCCATTGGATGGGGGCCCCTGGGCTGGGCTCCCCTCGCCAATGCCGGGCGCTGCCCCCCAGCCTTGCCCCCCTCAGGGTGTGACATGTGCCCCCCCGGCCCCCTAGTGCTGCCGGCCCCGCGCCCAGCCCAGTGCCGGGGAGAGGAGATGGGTGCAGGATGGGGCGTCCCCATGGCCCAGCTGGCCCTGCTCACCCTGCTGGCCCTGCCAGGCGCCGGGGCAGTGACAGGTACGGGCGGGGCGGGGGCTGGGACACCTGGGGCTTCACCCCCATAGCGCCTGGCTCCCGCCCCCAGGAAAGAGACAATAGGGGCTGATGGGCCACTGGGGTGAGCTGGATTGGGGTGGAGGCTGCAGGGGGGAGGGTCTCACCCTTGTAGCAGGGAGGATGGAGGGGAGGCTGGTGTGGGGGCAGCAGAGGGATCGCAGGGAAGTCTCTGTGGTTTGGGTATGACACTGCCCTGCCCTAGGGGTGCAGCCCCCTCCCCCACAGGGACTCAGGGGCTGATCCCCCCCAGGGGGGCATCAGGCACAGGGGAGATGGGGGAACATTCCCCAAAGAGCCACGGCAGGGCCAGATCCTGCTGAGCAGTGAGTGTGTCTGTGCAGAGCAGGGAGCCCCTAGCCCCTCTCCCCAGCCTGGCCACATTGTCCCCCTTCCCCCCAGGGCTCAGACCCATGGGATGGCGGGCTCTGTGGGGCAGACTCTCCTTGGCTGGTGGTGGCAGGTTCCCTCCTTTGCAGTCACTCGATGAGATCCTGCCGGGCAAGCTGGGGTCAGCGAACGACTCCCTAAAATGCAGGTGCTCAACTCCCTTGGGCCCTGGGGACTCCCAGCCTCAGCCCCCAGCCAGACCCCTCCCCCCCGGAGTGTGTCTGACCCCCAGCGCTGCTTTAATGTCTCTAGCCAGGGGGTTCCAGGGTCTCCCAGTGACCGGCCCTGGGGGGTGAGTGTCAGGGGCTAGGAACTGAAATTGCCCCAAGAACCAGGTCATGGCAACACTAGGACACAGAATGAGACACTGATACAGGGAACCAGGCCCACACACAGACTCTGCAGCTGCAGCTCCCAACTCCCTCCAGGAGCACATTTGACAGGGGTTATGTCCCCCTTCACAACCTAAGTGGGTAGAGGCCTAGCCAGCACTTGGATGGGAGACCTGTAGTGAACAAATTAGCCCGGGAGGGAGCACAGTAGTATGGGGCGCTGTCCCCTTCCAGGCAGCGCTGACCCCAATGCCCCAGCATGATGCCAGGGGTCCCTGTGCTTCTGCGGCTGCTTTCCCCGCATGCCAGTGAGTCCTAGTGTGAATGTCACGGCCGGGGGGGTGCTGTGGCCTTAGGAGAAGTGCTGAGAGACCCTGTCCCAGGGGGGCCGGTGCTGACACCCGTCTCCCCACAGCGGAGAACATGCTCTCCCAGGTGGGGTTCTACCAGCGCGCAGACCCAACCCAGCAGGAGGGCGGGGAGTACATGTTCGAGTTCGACCAGGACGAGATCTTCCACGTGGACCTGGAGAGGAAGGAGACCGTCTGGCGCCTGCCCGAATTCAGCAAGTTTGCCAGCTTCGAGGCGCAGGCGCCCTGGGCATCATGGCTGTGCTGAAGAACAGCCTGGATATCATGATCCAGAACTCCAACCACACAAAGGCCCAGAATGGTACGGCACAGGGGGGCCCTTCTCTGCCAGGCATCCCTTCCTGGGATCCCTCCCCACCTGGCTCACCCATGGACCCTCCTCCCCCCCCCACGCCCATGCAGGCCCAGTACCAGCCCCCACCAGAGCCTGAGAGCTCTCAGCCCCTGGAGGGCTCCGCGGAGCCAGCCAGCCGGGCCAGGGCTCTGCAGGGCAGGTGGCCCGGGGCAGTTCACACCCTCCAGGCTGGGGGCCCAGGGCAGCTCCTTTGCCGAGGGCTGTTCGTGGCCCTGCCCAGTGCCAGGCCCTGCCCCTGAGGGATTCTCTCCCCTGCCCCATGAGCCATCAGTGCATGGAGCTGGGACGGCCCCAGTGACACCCCCACCTGGGGAGAGATGCCTGAGCACCAGGGACTGGCTGGCTCAGGGGGACAGGGAATAGGACACGGGGCCTGTCCCCTCTGGGGGGCGCTGGCTCCGATCCGGCCCCAGGGCAGGGACTGGCTGGCTCAGGGCCAGGCAATGGGACCCACTGATCCCTGTCTCCCCAGTGCCCCCTGAGGTGACCGTGTTCCCCGAAGACCCCGTGGAGCTGGGCGAGCCCAACGTCCTGATCTGCTTCGTGGACAAGTTCTCCCCACCGGTGCTCAGCGTGACGTGGCTGAAGAATGGGCAGAAGGTGACGGGGGGCGTCTCCGAGACCGACTTCTACCCTCGCCAGGACAACTCCTTCCGCAAGTTCTCCTATCTGCCCTTCCTCCCCAGCCAGGGCGACTTCTACGACTGCCGGGTGGAGCACGGGGGGCTGCCCGAGCCCTTCACGAAGCACTGGAGTGAGGCCGGGAATCCCACTGGGCATAGGGCTGGGAGCCAGGACTCCTGGGTTCTATCCTAGCTCTGGGAGGGGAGTGGGGGCTGGTGGGTAGCGCGGGGGGGGCTGGGAACCAGGACGCCTGGGTTCTATCTCAAGTCTGGGAGGGAGGGTCAGGAACAGCCCCCCTCACTCCATGCCCTGTCCCTCTCTCCAGAAGCCCAGGTGCCCACCCCCATCCCTGAGACCACAGAGACCCTGGTGTGCGCCTTGGGCCTGGCTGTGGGCATCGTCGGCATCATCGCAGGCACCATCCTCATCATCAAGGGCATGAAGATGAACGCCGCCCGCAACCCGCGGGGCCCCTTGTGAGTAGCTGCTGCCCGGGGAGGGGACACACTGCACCCACAGCCCCTGGGCCACCCAGCACCCCCTAGGGAGACCTACACACCCACTGTGCCCCCCCAGCCAGCCACAGCCCCTCCCACACCCAGCACCCCCTGGAGACACCCAGCACCCCTTGGGGAAATCCCCCCCTCCTGCTGTGCTCCTCTCTGCCACCCACACCCTCTGGGCCCACCCAGCACCCACTGGGAGCTCCCCCCAACCCCTGTATCACCCTCGCCAGCCACAGCCCCTGGACTCATCCAGCACCCCCCGTGTCAATGGGAGAGTCCCTGGGGCATGGCCCTGATCCCTGCCAGCTTCGTGTCGGGGCCCAGGGCTCCTGGTAACTGACCTTCTTTGCCTTTCAGATAAACGCAGGGAGGAGCCAGGTTCCCTGTATCTGCCTGGTGCCTTCGTGGGACCCACTCGCACCACCACCCACTGTCCCTACTCTGCGCCCATTGGTGCCAGCTGCTGTACCCAGACCCCGGCCCCGTAACCGCGCTGAGCCAATAGGCTAGAGACTCACCAGCGAGCCAGCCCCTTGGGCTCCCTCCCTTCTCCGCACTCCTGTGCTGGGCTTGTGGGGGGGCACCTAACCAGGGATAGGGCTGCTGCCAGTGGGGCTGGGAATGGGGGTCGCCCCTCGTCAGGGAGCAGCAGGGCCCACAGGGCTGATCCAAACCCCATTACCATCATGGGGAAGGTTTCTCTTGACTCCAGTGGGTGCTGGATTGGGCCCCAAGCCCGGCCCCTATTGGCCAGAGGCTGCTGTCAGTCACCCCAGGTAAAGCCCCTCCATCCATTACCCAGCAGGATTTGGGCCAGATTCAGCCATTCCTGGTCAATAGGGTCCCTGTGGGGCAGGATCAGGCCCATGGCTGGGGGTGGGGCAGCCCCATGGCTGGGGGTGGGGTCCAGCCCGTGTGCCGCTCCCCCGGGGTCCAGCCCTGCTGAGCCCAGCACCCAGCACAGGGTCTGTGTGGGAAGGGCCCAGTCCCTGTACAGCCCCCGCCCTGTGCCCTGGGTGTGTCCACAGCCCTGAGCCCCTGATCTCGCTCTGCAGCTTTGCTAACAGCAATAAAGTGGGTTTTTTGGAGACTTTTTTTATCATTATTTAAAAATCTCTGATCAATCTGTGACATACACAACAGCACATCCACCGTCTGGGGCACTGGGTTACACCAGGAGTTAAGGGAGTTTGGTAGAAGGGTTAAGGAAGGAGCCAGGACTCCTAGGTTCTCTCCCAGCTCTGGGAGGGGAGTGGGGGGCTAATGGTTAGAACAGGCGGGGCTGGGAGCCAGGACTCTTGGGTTCTGTTCCCATTGCTGACACTGACTTGCTGCAAGCTGTGAGGCTTCCTGTGCCTCAGTTTCTCCATGTCTGAAATATGGCCAGTCTCCCCCTGGGTTGGTGGGGGAGGCTTTGGGGCTGAGGGATGGTCCATGGAGCACTTTGAGCTCGTCCTGTGGCCAGGAGCCCTGGGTTCATGGGCCAGGCTCCCCCGGGACTGAACCCCGCAGGGCGAGTGGCTGCAGAGAGACACTGGCCTGTCTGGGGGCTGCGGTGACGTCCCCCAGGCTGGGGTCACTGTGACGTGAAGGGCAGATCCCCCTGCCCCCCCCCGAACATGGCACTGAGCCCCCAGCCCAGCTTCCTCGCACCCCTCCCCTGGCATGTGCTGGGAGACCCACCCCACTCCACCCCACACCACACCCAGCTCCCACCAGCAGCGATTGGCTGCTCCAACCCGCCAATAACACCACCAACCAACCAAGCTCTCCCATTGGCTGCTGGAGCCTTGGATCAGCCTCCTGCGCGTTCCCATTGGCTGCCGCTGTACAGCTGTTCCTGGGGGGAATGTTCCCAGATCCCTGTAGGCAGCTCCAGACACAGG
Source organism: Gopherus flavomarginatus (assembly GCF_025201925.1). Classification (NCBI taxonomy): domain Eukaryota; kingdom Metazoa; phylum Chordata; order Testudines; family Testudinidae; genus Gopherus; species Gopherus flavomarginatus. Next base: position 674,372 of record NC_066628.1, read on the forward strand.
CCCTGGGGCCCTGCCAGCTGGGGAGGCCCTGGGGGGCTGGGTGCACGGCTGGGGGGGGGCTGTTTCCAGTGGGGTCTGGTAGGACCTGGCCCTGGGGGGCTGGGCACATGGCTGTGGGGTGCTATTTCTAGTGGGGTCTGGCGGGGCTGGGCCCTGGGGCCAGGGCTAGTGAGTAGCTGGGTGAGCAGAGACGATGTAACCTCACGTCTGCAGGGACACTGAGGCTGGCGAGTGGGGGGCGATGCCGGGACGGGTCAGTTACACACAGCGAGCTGGGGCAGGCGGGGAGCTGGGCCCATTCACACCTGTTTTCACACAGCCAGGGGCAAGATACCTGGGGAATAAGCTCTTCAGCCCAGCAGCGAGAGGTTGAACACAATCCGACGGCTGGAAGTTGAAGCCAGCCATGCTCAGGCTGGATCTAAGGCGCAGTTTTTACCAGTGAGGGGAATGAACCACTGGACGTTTCCCAAGGACTGTGGTGGGTTCTACACCCCGGCAGTATTTGGATCACAACTGGCTGTTTTCTCTGAGATCTCCTCTAGGAGTTATCCTGGGGCAGGTCTCTGCACTGTGCTGGACCGGGGGTGAGATGAGACCGTCACATGGTCCCTTCTGGCCTTGGGCTCATCTACAAATAACCCAGGTAGTCTGTACATCTGGGAACCAAGGCCATGGGCCCCACAGGAGGGGCGGGTGGGTCTGTACCCTGGGCAGCAGTGACTGGACTGGACGTGGGGGTCACGGCAGAACCCAACTGAACACGAGCTCCCCGTGCATTGCTGAGGCTGGGGTGTGTCTGTCCTGCCACCAGACACCCTGGTTGGCCTAGGCCAGCTGTCTCGGGCTCATGAGGCTTGGGCTGTGCAGCTAAAATAATTTCATTATAGTGTCGACTTCCAGGCTCGGGCTGGAGCCAGGGCTCTGGGATCCTCCCATCTCGTGTGGCTTTACCCTGGACTCCAGCCCAGGCCTGGCAGTCGACACTGCAATGAAACAGCCCTGCAGCCGGAGCCCTGCGAGCCCATCAGCTGGCACAGGCCAGCCATGGGTGCCTAGTGCAATGTAGATGTACCCGAAGAGGGTGAATGTGACCCTGGGCTGTATAAACGGGAATATCACGCAGGTGCAGGGAGAAGGTGTCACCTCCATATACAGCCCTGGTGAGACCGTCACTGGCTGCTGTGTCCCGTTCTGGGATTTGCCCTGCAGAAAGGAGGCTGAAATGTTGGCGGGGTTCATAGAGAAGCCACAAGGATGAGTCAAGGGCTGGAAAAGCCTGCCATTTAGTGAGAGACTGAAGGGGCCCAGGCTGTGCCGTTCATCCAAGAGATGGTTCCTGGAGAGGAGATATCTGGAAGCAGGGAGCTCTTTGATGGCACAGACAAAGCAGAACAAGAGCCAGTGACTGGCAGCTGAAGTGAGACAACTTCAGACTAGAAATGAGGGACACATGTTTAACCGGGTAGGGCTTACCCAGGGACACGGTGGATTTGCCAGCACTTGGAGTCTGTACATCAGGCTGAGACGTCTCTTTCTAGCAGACTCGCTCTAGCTCGACTACCAGATATGGGCTGGATGCTGGGATTCCCTGGATGTGACTCTCTGGCCTGTGCATGCAGGAACTCAGACCAGATGCTCCAAACGGTCCCTTCTGGCCTTGACAGCTCTGGCTCCATGACAGAGTGTGGGGTGAGGGCCCCAGGGACGTGGTACCGACCTTCAGGAGAGGCCAGCAGAGCGCTCCTGGTGATTACTGCCCTGCGAAGCTCGCTCCTGGGCGCCGGCTCAGGGTAACAGAACTAACAGCACCAGGGAGAGAGCCCTGGAAATACCAAGCGGGGGGCGGGGGACATGACCAGGAGCTGCAGGGCAGCACTGGGGTTAGGGGCGGGTGGCAGTGAGGCAAACTGCAGACTGAACAGTGGTGGGGAGGGCAGGGCACAGTGCCAGCAGGGTCTGGGGAGGGGCCCAGAGTCAGAGGTTGGCAAGGTCTGGGGCTCAGGGCACTGCCCAGGATGGGTCTGGACAGAGTGTAGCAGGGTCTGGGCTCAGGAAGGGGCCAGGATGTGAGGTTACCCAGAGTCGGGTGTGGGGCTTGGATCTAGGAACAGGGGTTGTGTGACACAGTAGGGAGCGGGGCGGACTGACCTGGGATTGTCGTCTAGTTTTACTGGGACTGTCTGCATGGGGGATGGAAGAGCAGGCGGTGACTTTAGGGGAGGGACAGGACCTGAGCCTGTAACCTGAGCCAGGCAGGGCGGTGGGGCGAGTCCACACCTTTGCCCGGGAAACTGGACAAAGGGAGAGGGGGAGAGCCTGCTGGAGGGGTTTTTAGTTTTGGTTTTGGGCTGGCTGGGAAGAGGCAGGGAGCCCAAGTCTGGGGTCTAAGATCCTTAACCCACCAGAGGGACCTGGCTGAGGGGTCCTGGTTGTACCTACAAGCCCTGCTTGGGACTGTGTTCCTGTCGGCTAATAAACCTTCTGTGTTACGGGCTGGCTGAGAGTCCCGGGAAATCGCAGGAAGTGGGGGTGCAGGGCCTGACTCCCCCACACTCTGTGACAGATTGGCACACAGGACAGAGTCTAGAGGGGTCAGGGGTTAGCTGTGGTGGGGCCTGGGACTGATGAAGGAGCTGGGATGGGGAAGTTCAGGGAGCACACAGGGCAGGGTCTGGAGGGGTCAGGGGTTACCCAGGGTGGGGCGGGGATGCAGGGCTGGGGGAGGAGTTGGAATGGGGGGATCAGGGAGCAGACAGGACAGGGTTGGAGGGGTCAGGGGTTACCTGGGGGGGCATAGGGCTGAGGGGGGGCTGGGATTGGGGGGCTCAGGAGCACACAGGACAGGGTCTGGAGGGATGAGGGGTTACCCGGGGTGGGGTGGGGATGTACGGCTGGGGGACGAGTTGGAATGGGGGGATCAGGGAGAACACAGGACAGGGTCCGGCAGGGTCAGGGGTTACCTGGGGCAGAGGCTGGGGCTGAGGGAGGGGCTGGGATTCAGGAGGGTCCAGCGGGTCAGAGATCACAGGGCTGCAGGGCACTGGTTGCCCTATGCCAGGGCGCAGGGAGGCTGCTGTCCCTCCAGCCAGCCGGGGTGTCTCTGCAGCTCGGGGCGGCCCTGTCCCCTGGGCCAGGGATGGAGCAGACACGGCTCATGCAGAGCCTGGACCCGGCTCTCACTAAAGCAGTTTCACCTGGTAACCGGTGACCCAGCGGCCCCAGGGCCTGCGATTGGTGCTTCTGGATCAGCACCCGGTGCACGGAAAGTCCCTGGCAAAGCCCCGGGTCCCAGGAGCTCATGCCAGGGAACCAATCCTGGGCGAGTTCCTGGCATCGGCCCAGCATGGGGGATGGGGAGCAGCACCCAGTGCATCACGGAGTGGGGAGCGGCCCAGCCTAGAGACACTGTGAGGGCAGCTAAGCCAGACAGGGCGGCTGGGCCAGCTCAGGAAATCCTGCCTGGACGCCCCCTTCCCTCAGAGAGAGGGATCCCCTCATTTCACACCCACCCAACCCAGGGGCTCCTGAACTCTCCCTTAGGGAAAGGATCCTCCGGCTCACAAACCCCTCAGCCCTAGGGCTCCCCCCAACAGTTCACAGACCCCTCACAAGCCACATTTCCACAGACATGGAAAAAGTGCTCAGCAAGAAGCCATCCTGCTTGAAAGGAGATGTGGGAACAACGATCAAACATTAAACAATCAGTATACAAAGGATGGAAAAAGGGGAAGTGTCACAGAGTCCCCAGGCGATGCTCTGGAACTGCTCCCCATCAAGCCAGGCAGGACTCTGGGGAGCCTCCTCTCCCCTGGAGCAGACTGTCTGCAGGGCAAGAAGCTCACACGGCTTCACCTCCTGGGTCTCTCCTTGGAGCATTCAGCACCCTCTGCACCTCCGTGCGCTTCCCACAGCGAGCCCACCCCAGCGGGGTCCTGGGGAAGCCACCGGGTCCTGCACCCCCACTTCGCAGTCAGATGTGACTCTCAGCCAGCCAGTAAAACAGGTTTATTTGATGACAGGAACAGGGTCTAAGACAGAGCTTGTAGGTACAGAGAATGGGACTCCTCGGCCGCGTTCATTCTGGGGCCCAGCGAGCCAGACCCCCACATCTGCCCTCACTCCTCGTCCCCAGCCAGCTCCAGACTAACAACCCCTTCCAGCCCCTCCTCTCTGCTCAGCCCCTTTCCTGGGCCAGGAGGTCACCTGATCCCTTTGTCTCCAACACCTTCAGTTGGCACCTTTGCAGAGGGGGGGGGCCAGGCCATCAGTTGCCAGGAGACAGTGTCAGGCATTTAGGTGCACTGGCCCTTTGCTCTGTAGCAATCACACACCCTTATCCTACCACCTAGATATTAAGAACTGCATAGGAGACACTGAGGCACCAACACAATATTCAGAGAAAACACTAAGAACATTCCCAGTTCATCACATCTCTCCCCCCTTCCAGACTGAACTGAGCAAGGTCACTCCAGCCAGTGACCTGGGGAAGTTCGAACGCACCAACGTTCCCATGGATGCCCCAGCATCTCTCCCATTCCTGGGTGTGCATTACACCAGGACAATCCAGTCTCACGCCCTCCCTTAGGTCGGGTGTGCTTGATGGCACTTGCACGTCGCATGTGGGAAGGTTTATGTGGCCCGAACCCTTTTGCCACCCCAATACCCCTGGGGTTCAAACTGGGACAGGGTCTCTTCCCAACCCTCTGGTCTGCGATTCGGGCTCTCTTGGTTAAGAGCCCCCATCTTGGTCTTGGCCAGCTCTGGGCTTGTGGCCCAGACACAACACCTCTGCCGTCCCCCCTTGCACTTTCCAGCTTTTACCGTCAGTCCCACCTCCTTGAGGCAGCCCAGCCCCCTCTTCACCTGGGACACCTGTTCCTCCCAGGTCTGGCTAAAGGTGCACATGTTATCAGTGTCTGCCAGGGCCAAGTTCTCCATCCCCCTCTGCTTGTCTAGAATCTCCCCAGGCCTAGGCATGGGGTCGGCATCGGACACTGTGATGGCTTTAAGCTTCTGATAGCCCCCACAAAACCAGATCATCCTGTCTCGCTTGGGGATCAGCCCCACGGGTGAGGCCCATCAGGGCCGGCTTTAGGAAATGTGGAGCCCAATTCGAACAGTTTTGATGGGGCCCCGGCAGGGATGACTATATTAAAAAATTTAAAAAAAACGTAAAAACCACACGGGGCTTGTACTCACTGGGCGGTGATCCGAGTCTTCGGCGGCACTTCGGCAGCGGGTCCTTCACTCGCTCCATGTCTTCGGCGGCACTGAAGGACCCACCGCCGAAGTGCCGCCGAAGACCCACAGCGCCGCCAGGTGAGTAAAAATTAAAAAGGCGTCTCTAGCCAGGGAAGAGATTCTCACTGGGCGTTGGGCCCTCTTAGGCTCGGGGCCCGATTCGGGGGAATTGGTGGAATTGGTCTAAAGCCGGCCCTGAGGCCCATGGGCTGTTGAACGGCTGGATCACATCTAAAGCCAGCAGGTCCTTGACCTCTCTCTCCAGGTCCTGGGCTGCTTTCCAAGTGACTCTGAAAGGGGAACACTTGATGGGGAGTTTGGCTCCCACCTCAAGGAAGAGATCCCCCGGGGGTCTTCCCCCTTCTCCTCCCAATCCTCCCCTTTCAGGTCCAGGGGTCCCCTCACTCTCCTCCCATCCAGCAGCTCGAGAGGGAAGACCCCTGTGGATCCCTGGGGCACCCCCAGCTGCCTCTCGATTCCCCCCAGTTCTACTTCCCCTTGGGGAGCCCATTCCCGGTACAGGAATCCCTTCTCCTGCAGGACTCTGTCCCTGCAGCCTTCCCCAAGGGGTTTTGCAGCGCCATGGCCAGCAAGTTCCCTCAGTTTCTCCAAGGAGGGATCCCTCTGCAACTCGATCTGGGATTCAGCTGCTGGGGCAGGGAGTGGGACCTGCTCCCTCTTGCTGGCTGGGCCTGGGGTCACAGCCCCCCTGAGCCCTGTCCCTGGTAGCTCCCTCCCTGCTGTGTAATCACTTCCCAGCAGCACGTCTGGACCAGGCAAACCTGTTTGGCAGCTGACCTGCCCTGCCCGGGTGTCCCCCCACTCAGATGGGATCTCAGCTCCCCCCGTGCTCAGCGCTGCCCTTGCTGTCCCAGTAGGGGCAGGCAGCAAGCTCTCTGCTCTGGTCACAGCATCAGAGCCAGCGTGAGCCCCCTCTCCGGTGTGCAGGGGGGCAGGGAGCATCTCTCCCTCCCACTCAGCCCCGGGAGGCTGTGAGACATTATGAGTGTAATATAATATCTTATTGAAAGGTGACAGGGCCAGAAAGAGTTAATCAACTCACAGACTGAACTGACCCATGGGTGAACCTTGAGGACTGGTTAGGAAGATCTGTAAATGAATAGAGCTTTGAAATGCAGCCGCATGGTTAGAGATCTCAAGGGTAGATGTTTGCTCAGGGCTTGTGATGTAAGCAAACAAGTCTTGTCTATCGCTATAGTTTTAATTCAAAGATCAAAAAAGGAATATTAACATTTAGGAAGATACTTGAGGGAAATAGTGTTATTGTCTCTGTGTCTCTTGGAAGGATGTGGTAACCTGGATCTGAACTGTTTAATGGATAAATTACCCTGTGCTAACTGCCAGGATGTTTGGGAGAAGGAGAGTTCAGCCTATTGTTTTCTCAGACCAAAAGGCTGCTGGAAATGTATAAAAACCCTGGGACACGATCCTGCTTCATCTCAGATCTGCTTTGGGTTTCAAGAGGGGGGAACCTTAAGCCATAAGGATTGAGATCCCCAGTCACTGACTGGAGCCGCCTGAATATGGACATTGGACTGTAACCTCTGGACTATTTCTAAAAGGACTTTTGGCAACTACAAGCTCATCTCTGCTGTGTACCTGAACCTCAAGAATTGAATTCAAGTCTGTCTGTATATTGATCTTTTAACCAACTCTCTCTCTTTTCTTTTTTAATAAATTTTAGCTTAGTCAATAAGAATTTACTATAGCGTGTATTTTGGGTAAGATCTAAGTTGTAATTGGACCTGGGTGTGTGGCTGATCCTTTGGGATTGGAAGAACCTTTTCTTTTATATGATGAAGTAAGATTTTCAGGAATCATCGTCATATCTGATAGGTATCTGGACGGAGACCTGAGGCTGGGTACTTTAAGGGAACTGTGTTGTTTGGACTTCTGTGGTACCTCACTGGTTACTTAGAAGCTGTTTTGTGCTGGTTGGCAAATCTAAGTATTGGAATAACCACCAGCGTTTGGGGTATGTCTACCCTGTTTTGTTTGGGGTTCACCCTGATTGAGTGACCTTGGCTGGCTCCCAAGGGCAGAACCGTCACAGTGGCGTAATCGTGCAAGGATCCACAGAACCAGGTCAATTAAGCTTTGGGTCAGAACCCCATGCTATCCAAATTGGATTTTTGGTATTGAGACTTTGGTTGGTTAGGGAGCAGTTGCAATGGAGGAGCAAAAAGTATATGAGGATCTTGACAAAAAAGCCCTGGAAGATTTGTGTTCAGAAAAGGGGATAAGCTTTAGAAAGAAAGCTACAAATCAAGAACTGAGAGAGCTGTTAATAGCCAGTGATCAGGAGGCAGGAGCACAGCCCTTACCTGATGATAGAGAAGCAATTAGAATGCAAAAGGCAGCAAATAAACTGCAACTTGAGCATGAACGGAGTCTAGCAGATCTTTGATTGCTGGAAAAGCAAAAAAATGCTGAATTGGAAGAAAAAGCTCGTAAGGGGCGTCTGGAACTGCTGGCTGCTGAGGAGAAAGCTAGACAGAGGCAACAGGAGACTGACAAGATGCGACAAAAACTGCCAGACTTCAGCTCCAAGTCAAAGAAGTGTTGCAGGCACAGAGGGTGCCCGAGGCAAGCAACAGTGGTTCGTTGCCCAGAGTGCGTAGCAACAATGAACACACCAGGGTGGAGAAGCAATCAAAGTTTATTTGAGACCTCAAAGCGGTGCAAGGAGACGAACGCCTCAAATCACGCACACCGACACAAGCGGCTTTTCCCTTTTTATAAGTTTTTTTTCTCTTTCTTCTTTCTTCGCCCCCCCTTCTGCCTCCTGTAGCAGTTACGTAAGCGCAGGTGCATTAAGTAATCTTGGCCGCGGCAGCAGCTCGTTAGTAAGTTTTCCTTCTGCAAGTTATCTTGTCCTTCTGCTAAAGGTGCACAGGCCTTATCACTACTGCTTTAGACTGGTTTGAGCTGTGCTGCAACTGATAACTTACTGCTACACATTTAATTTCACAGCTGCTGGCTTGCTAGATCAAGTAGAGTTCAACATGGAGGAGCTTTGGTTCACTGAGGCCTAGATTTATGCCTAGTGACACCAACGTAAACATGAGCTGAACCTGGCCCGGCTGAGGAGTAGTGGGGCCCTGGCTGCGGTGAGTGAGGGGGACCCAAGCCTACAAAGAGCTTTGATAAGCACTTGCTGCCCCGGCGTGAAGAGGGGGAGGACATAGACACCTTCCTGACGGCCTTTGAGAATGCCTACGAGCTGCACAGGGTTGACCCTGCAGACAAGATCACAGTTCTCACCCCCTTACTGGACTCCACAGCCGTGGAGGTGTACAGCCGACTGAAAGGGGCGGAGGCAGGGGACTACGAACTGTTCAAACAGGCCCTGCTCCGCGAGTTTGGGCTGACTCCTGAGATGTACCGGAAAAAGTTCCGGAGTCAGCGTAAAACCCGTGAGGTCACATACCTACAACTGGTCAACCGGGCGCAGGGGTATGCCCGCAAGTGGACAGCTGGAGCCCAAACTAAAGAGGACCTGCTTGATCTATTCATACTGGAGCCCCTGTACGAGCAGTGCCCGTCCGACCTGAGGCTGTGGTTAATGGACCAGAAGCCGGAGAACCCACAGCACGCAGGCCAGCTGGCCGACCAATTTGTGGACAGTTGGGCAGGAGATAACAGGGAGGAGTCTTGAAGGAGCAGGCCTGCCTCAACGCAGAGAGAGAGTCACCATGGAGCCTCCCAGAGGGGGGCTATGGAGAACCCCCACCAAAGGGGAACATCCAGCGTCAGGTCCATCCGACCCACTCGAGGGGACTCACGAGACATGGGCTGCTATCACTGTGGCCAACGAGGCCAAATATGGGCCCAGTGCCCCAAGCTCAGGGACAGATCAAGCAGACCCAACCTGCAGAGGGTTGACTCGGTAAAGACCCAGTCGGATGAGGGGCAACATTCCCAGGAAAGGGGGGCTGGCAGCGTACAACCTGGGAAGGAGGGAGGAAATCCCCAGGTCAGCTCCTCTGGGGGGCTGGATGCTCCAGGCTCCGGGTTTTTGGTTTACAGGGTGGGCGCGGGGCTGCCCCTCCTGACAGAATGCCTTGTTTCCCTGGAGGTAGATGGGAGGAAGGTCACTAGGTACTGGGACACGGGCACAGAGGTGACGCTGGCCCAGCCCGAGGGGGTGGCCTCAGATCGGATGGTGCCCGACACCTACCTGACCCTGATGGGCATGGGCAGGACCCCATTCAAGGTGCCCGTGGCAAGGGTACACCTGAAGTGGGGGGCCAAGGAGTGCCCCAAGGATGTGGGGGTACACCCATATTTGCCCACAGAGGTGTTAATGGGGGGGACCTGGAAGTCTGGCCAAGCAACGCTCAGGGTGCCCTGGTCGTGACTCGCAGTCAGAGTCGGCGAAGGCACTGCGCCCTGACAACGGGGAAGGGACTCTGCCCGAGGCGCAGCACCCTAACCTGGTGGGGGGGGAACGCCCAGGGACACGGCTCAGAGAGGCTGCAGCCTCAGACCCAGCCAGCTAGAGAGAGCCGGTCCCCATCCCTGTCCCAGCTGCTGAGTTCCAGGCTGAGTTGCAGAAAGATCCCTCCTTGCGGAAGCCCAGGGACCGGGCTGACCTTAGTGCGGTACAGACCATGAGGAGAGGTTGCAAGGAGAGGTTCCTGTGGGAGAAGGGGTTCCTGTACCGAGAATGGGCTCCCCCAAGGGAAGTAGAGTCATGGAGGTCAGGAGGCAGCTGGTGGTTCCCCAGAAGTTTCGTCACAAGCTGCTGTACCTGGCCCATGACATCCCTCTCGCAGGGCACCAGGGAATCCGGCGCACCAGGCAGAGGCTGCTACAGAACTTTTACTGGCCTGGGGTCTTTACCCATGTCCGACAGTACTGCCAATCCTGTGACCCCTGCCAGAGGGTGGGGAAGGCCCGGGACAAGGGGAAAGCGGCTTTGAGGCCTTTACCCATCATAGAAGAACCTTTCCAGAAGGTGGCCATGGACATAGTGGGACCCCTCAGCAAGATGACCCGGTCAGGGAAGAAATACATCCTGGTGGTGGTACATTTCACCACTCACTATCCCAAGGTGGTGGCCTTGTCCTCTATTGAAGCAGACACTGTGGCAGATGTGCTGCTGACCATTTTCAGCTGGGTGGGGTTCCCCAAGGAAGTCTTAACGGACCAGGTGTCCAACTTCATGTCGACCCTGCTCTGTTGCTTGTGGGAGAAATGTGGGGTCCGGCACAACTGGGCCTCAGCGTATCACCCCCAGTCCAACGGGCTGGTGGAAAGGTTCAATGGGACGCTGAAGATGATGCTAAAAACATTTATGAACCAGCACCCGCAGGACTGGGACAAGTACTTACTTCACCTGCTGTTCGTGTACAGGGAGGTACCCTAGGAATCTACCGGGTTTTCGCCTTTCGAACTGTTGTATGGAAGGCGGGTAAGGGGGCCCCTGGACCTGATGAGAGACGAATGGGAGGGGAAGGCCTCTCCCGAGGGAGAGTCAGTGGTGGAGTATGTCCTGACCTTCCGGGAAAGACTGGCCCAGCTCATCGGCCTGGCCAGGGAGAATCTGGCCCGAGCCCAGTGGAAGCAGAAGGTCTGGTATGACTGCAAGGCGCGGGCCCGTGCCTTCGCCACCAGGGATCAGGTGATGGTTCTCATCCCCGTGAGGAAAAACAAACTCCAGGCTGACTGGGAAGGGCCCTTCAAGGTTATCAAGCAACTAAATGAGGTAAACTATGTGGTGGAGCTGTCGAACCGCGCTCATCACCGTCGAGTGTACCATGTGTATATGATGAAGCCATACTATTATGACAGGGGGAATGTGGTGTTGGCCATGTGTGGACATTGGGAGGAGCAGGGAGATGACCCTTTAGTGGATCTATTCCCTGGGACAAAAGTTGGTTCCCCCCTGGAGGCAATTCCCCTCTCTGATCAGCTGACCCCGGGCCAGCACGCTGAGATCAGGGGGGTGCTGCATCTGTACCGACAGCTGTTTTCCAACCAGTCTGGACGCACTAATTTGACTGTCCACCGGGTGGAGACAGGATCGCACCCGCCTATAAGATGCTCCCCTTTTCGGGTCACTGGTAAAACTGCCCAGGACCTAGAAAGAGAGGTCAGGGACATGCTGGCTTTGGGGGTGATCCAGCAGTCTTCCAGCCCTTGGACCTCGCCAGTGGTGCTGGTCCCCAAGAAGGATGGGTCAATCCGGTTCTGTGTGGACTATCGAAAGCTCAATGCCATCACCGTGTCTGATGCCTACCCTATGCCCAGGCCTGACGAGCTCCTAGACAAGCTTGGAGGTGCTCGGTACCTCACCACCATGGATCTTACCAAGGGCTACTGGCAAGTGCCGCTGGACGCAGATGCCAGGCTGAAATCGGCCTTTATCACCCCTCTGGGGCTCTATGAGTTTCTGACCCTGCCCTTTGGCCTCAAGGGAGCGCCAGCCACCTTCCAGCGCCAGGTGGATCAGCTATGAGAGGGATGGAGAGTTTTGCCGTGGCGTATATTGACAACATCTGTGTCTTTAGCTGGACCTGGGAGGACCACGTGTCCCAGGTTAAACAAGTGCTGGACCGACTCCAAGAGGCTGGGTTAACTGTAAAGGCTAAGAAGTGCAAGGTGGGGATGGCTGAAGTATCTTACCTGGGCCATTGGGTGGGGAGCAGCTGCCTAAAGCCGGAACCAGCCAAGATGGAGGTGATCAGAGACTGGCCCGCTCCCCAAACCAAAAAGCAGGTCCAGGCCTTTATTGGGATGGCGGGGTACTATCGAAGGTTCGTGCCCCACTTTAGCGCCATAGCTGCCCCTATCACTGAACTGTGCAGGAAGGGGAAGCCAGACAAGGAGGTCTGGACCAGGCAGTGCCAGGAGGCTCTCCGGGCGCTGAAGGAGGCTCTGGTTAGTGGTCCAGTTCTGGCAAACCTAGATTTTGACAAGCCCTTTATGGTGTTCTCTGACACAGGACTGGGGGCGGTGTTAATGCAGGAGGATGAAAAGGGGGAGAGACACCCCATCGTGTACCTGAGCAAGAAGTTGCTACCCTGGGAGCAGAACTACACGGCCATCAAGAAGGAATGCCTGGCCATGGTGTGGGCCCTTAAGAAACTGGAGCCATCTCTCTTTGGGCGACACTTCTCCATGTACACCGACCACTCTCCCCTGACCTGGCTGCACCAGATGAAAGGAGCCAACGTCAAGCTCCTGAGGTGGAGCCTGCTCCTGCAGGACTATGACATGGACGTGGTCCATGGGAAGGGAAGTGCCAACCTGATAGCGGACGCGTTGTCCCGGAAAGGGGGCCCTGAACTTCCCCAGGTCACTGGGCAGAGTGACCCCGCTCAGTTCAGTCTCGAAGGGGGGAGAGATGTGATGGAGTAGGGACTGTCTGTGTGGGGGATGGGAGAACTGGGGAGGACTTTAGGTGAGGGACTAGGACCTAAGGCTGTAACCTGAGCTAGGCAGGGGAGGAGGGTGTCAACAGCTTTGGCCGGGAAGCTGGACAAAGGAAGGGGCCGGCAGGAGGGAGTTGAGTTAGTTCAGTTTCAGTTTTGGGCTGGGGGTTGGAATTCAGGGAATCTTAAGCTGGGATCCAAACACCCTGAAAGCCCAGAAGGACTCGATTGGAGGGTCCTGGTTGGGCCTCCAAGCTCTGCTGTAACCTGTGTTCCTGTTGTCCAATAAACCTTCTGTTTTACTGGCTGGCTGAGAGTCACTGTGAGTCTCAGGAAGAGGGGTGCCGGGCCGGACTCCCCCACACTCTGTGACATTAGTGCACTGAAACTCCCCACCACCACCAGGCGAGTACTGGATCGACCCCAACGAGGGCTGCCCCCGGGACTCCTTCAAGGTGCTCTGCGACTTCAGGCTGGCGGGGAGACCTGCCTCTTCCCCACCAAAGAGAAGCAGGAGTTGAGTATGATGGGAGGGAGGCACGGGGCTGGGGGCCAGGACTCCTGGGTTCTCTCCCTTCCCTGCTGTATCAGTTAAAATAATGAACAAACCCTGTTAATTAACATCTCCCCAGGGCTCAGATCCCACCCCCCCCAACAGGTTGTTTGCAAGGAATCGTTGCTCTGGGTGTATTTTAAAAGACTTCACCAACCTCCCCCCGTGGAAGAGGCCGAGGAGCGAAGAGAAGGACGCTGGTTGCATTGTTTTATTTTAAATTAATTCTATTATTTAAGGTGTGGAGACACACAGGGGTCTGGGCCCTGCCGCGGAGTTTGAATCCCACACGAACCCAGCGCTCCAGCGACGCTGCCCGTCCTGCAGCAGGGGGCTGGGGGGGGATCCAGTTGATTTTCTCAGGACCGCTGGACACACGTTTCACAGGGTGACTGTCTTGGCTTTTCGGGGTTTGACAGGGAGCAGGTGCCCCCGGTGCTGAGCCGGCAGCCGGTGGAATGTTTGTAAGTAATGTTGGAAGTTGTGTTAATAGATCAGCTAGAATTTTGCTGCTTTTGGGGGTTGTTATTTTTGGTGTCCTGCCCCCTTGGCTCCCCCCAACCCCACCCGGCCTCGCCCTGCTCGGGGCTTTTTCTGTTGCTCTGTTTTCCTTCAGCCCCCATGAAAATACGGGCCAGGAACAAACCCACGTGCGGATCTGTGGCCCCCTGCAAGGCCGGCCTGTGGCCTATGGTCTGCACCAGCCGCTGGCAGCTGGATTTTATCCCGGAGCCCACCCCCATTCACCGCCCAGTGTGTCATGCAGCCAGTTACATGGGGGTGGGGGGCGAGTGCTTTGCTCCCGTTTTGTGCCAGCCAATCTGGTGCAGAGCTGGTACGCTGAGGCCGGTTCTGGTCCCGTGAGGCCGAGCGATGAGCCCCAAAGGGCTGCTGGGCCGCGCGGGGGCTGGAGCTGACCTAGAGGAGGCCGGAGGAGCTCGGCTGCCAGGGGCTTCCATCGCTCTGTAGCAAGGGGGGTAAACACCTGGCGGGGGGACGAGCTGCTGCAGTTACAGGCCAAGGCCCGAGAACCAGTGGGGGACCTGGTCAGGAGCAGGCTGAGGCCGGCACGTAGCCCGTTTCCAGCCCCCAGCGGAGGGAGGGGCTGGCGTAGCCGCCCACCAGTGCAGAGCGTGAAAGAGACATTCCTGAGTGTGGAGCCGGAGCCAGACACGTCTGCGGGCGGGATGCTCCTGTTGGGGGCCTGGCAAAGGGATCCGGGAGACCCCGTCCTGCCTGCTGTCAGGGACAGGTGGAAATGGCCACTTGAGGATGAATTGGGCCCAGCTCGCTCAGCGGTGTAAATCAGCAATCCCCCCCCCCCCCCGACGGCAATGCTGGTTTGCACCCGGGCAGGAGCTGCCCCAGAGGGATTCACCCTCAGCCTGGCACCCAGAGGGGCCCTGGTGCTGTGTCAGATGGGTGCGAGGCCCAGGCATGGCCCGCTGGGTATGTCAGAGCCAGGCAGCTGCAGCAGGACCCTGGTAATCCCCTGGGGGGGTGCAGGGGCTTGCAGGCTGGGGGGGGGGGAGGCCTGCAGCTGCCTGGGCGGGCCAATCTGCCTGTGGTCCCCTGGAATATACACACACACAAACACACACACACACACACACACACACACACACACACCCCTCTCTGGTGTGGTCAGGCCCCAGGTTGTGGGGGACAGGCCTGGCCATGTCTGTGTCTCGGCAGCAGGAGGAGCTGGACCGAGGTCTCAGACTGGCAGGGGAGGGGGATGCAGGCAGGTCAGTAAGGGGCTAGAGGCCCCGATCCTGTGAACGTGCCGAGCGACGAGCTGGTGAGCGACCCCCTTGAGTTTGTGAGATGCCGCGTGTGCTGACGTGCTCTGCTGGTTCGGGGGCAAACTGAGCCTCCCTCCCCATGCTGCGTCCCCCTCACACACACACGCACACGTCACAGAGTGTGGGGGAGTCAGGCCCTGCACCCCCACTTCCTGCGGTTCCCCGGGACTCTCAGCCAGCCCGTAACACAGAAGGTTTATTAGCCGACAGGACACAGGCCCAGGCAGGGTTTGTAGGTACAAGCAGGATCCCTCAGTCAGGTCCCTCTGGGGGGCAGGGAGCTTAGACCCCAGACTTGGGGTTCCTGCCTCTTCCCAGCCAGCCCAAAACTGAAACTAAAACCCCTCCAGCTGGCTGTGTACCCTCCCCCCTCCTTTGTCCAGTTTCCCAGGCAGAGGGGTCACCTGGCCCCACCCACCTTCTGGGCTCTCCTGTTACAGGCTCAGGTACCGTCCCTCAGGGAAAGTCCCCCATCCGTCCCAGTACAACTCCCCTGCAACATTACCGGGTCAATACTCCCCATGGCATCGCGGGGGTCAGCGCTGCCTGGAGGGGACAGCACCCCCCACGGTGCCCCCCACACTGCTCATTTGCTCTTACAGGTCTCCCATCCGGCTGAGGGGTCCCGTTCTCTGTACCTAGGAGCTCAGGGGGGGGTGTCCACTAACCCCACCCCTCTTCCTGGCTCAGGTACCGTCCCCCACCTAAAGGCATCCCCTGCTCTCCCATCCCCCATGCAGTCCCAGGTCAACCCACCCCATTTCGTACTGCGTCACGTCACCCCAGCAAGGTCCCCCCAGCTGGGCCCCGGCTGCCCCTTCGCCGTGAGCCTTGGTGCTCCCCCAGCTCTCCAGCGCTGCCCCTTCCCCAGAGGCGGGCGGGGGGCCCAGGGGCTCCCTGGAGGAGAGGGGCCGACTGGCCGAGGAGCTGGGCTCAGAGGGCTCCAGGCAGGCGCCCGGCGCTGGTTGCTGTAGCAGCCCGGGGTGGGGCATTTTTAAGAGGTGTGAAATGTGACGGTTGATGGTCTGTGTGTTGGGGGGTTTCAGGCCAGGGGTTCCCGGGTATCGCAGGAGCCAGGGCTCGGGGGGTGCAGTCCCAGGCCTCTGAAATGTCCCCCGGGTTCTGCTCAGCCAGCCTGGCCTCCTGCGTAACTCGGCCCCAGGGATTTCAGCCGGGATCCCTGTGTCCGGCCTCGCGAGGAGCTTGTCCTGACTGGCTGTACGTCCGCCCGGCTACACCCCAGGCTGGGCCCCCCAGACTGGCCTGAGATCTGGCGTCCAGCCCCCCTCCTGCGTCCTGCTGCGGGACGGGTGTGCAGCACAGCCCAGAGCCGGGCGTTTGGCCTGTCTCCTGCCGGCATTTGCAGGGATCTGGCTTTGGGGAGGAGGTGTCAGTGGGGTGCCCCTGGAGTTCTGGGGGGAGCCCAGGGGCAGGGGAGGTACCATTGTCACCATCTCAGGCTGGGCCTTTGCAGGAGGGAGACGCCGCTAACCAAATGAAGGACCCTGGCGCTCCAGACACTGCCCTCGCTGCCACCTGCAAGGTGTGTGTCCCCCCGTCCCCCTGCCAGCCCATCCCCACTGCTCCTCGGCCCGGCTCCATCCCCTGCCTTGAACTGGGAATGGGGGCATGTCCTGAGGTGACTTATGGTCCCTCTATCTCCAGAGGCCTGACCCAGGATGCCCTGAGGAGCCCCGATGTCTGTGGAGCAGGCCCATAGTGCAGCGTAACGGCCCAGCCCCTCGAACGGGCACTGCTGGCCCCCATCGCTAGGCGCTGCTGGAGTCTCAGCCAGCTCTGTGGTGCCAGAAGAGTCCCGGCTGGTGTCCCCCCCATCCACAGCCCAGTGTGGGGGTTGCAAAGGGAGAGGACAGAGGGAATCGTGGCTGGTTGGTCCCCATGGGGCAGGGGAGGGTTCCCCACGCTGAGACGGAGGCAGCCCCAGAGCCAGATGGGAGCTGGTAAATCTCTGGAGACCCTCTGCCCTGGGTCTGACCAGTCACCTGGGGAGAATGTCGTCCCCCCCACCACATCCCACCCTGTAGCCGTTCTGATCCCATTCTATGCCTTGGTGTCGTGCCATCAGTCAGTGCCGCGTGACCCCGCTGAGTACCTGGCCTTCCATAGCCAGGCCATACAGCCGCCTGGCACTGCCCTGGGACCAGCATGCCCCCTGCTCAGCTTGGCCCCACCAGAGCTCCCCCCCCCATGGGCCCAGGGAACCCTGCCCTCTGTGACAGGTGTGGAGGTAGGGGGGCAGAGCTGTGTTTTCCCCTGCGCCCCACCCCCATGTGTCTCCTGCCCGGGCTGAGGGACTGCTCCCTTTCAAATGCCCAGCTATCAAGACAAGACCTTGTGGTGGAGGCAGCCGTTGCTGGGTGGGTGTGAGCTGGGTGGGCAGAGAGCGCCTGACCCCCACCCCATGGGGAGCAGCTGGTCTTTGCTGAGCCCCTGGATTCACCCCATTGCTGCTCACGCTGTCCTGCTCTCTGGAGCCCCGTGGGGCAGGCTGTCAGCTGTGGGACAGGATTCGCTATGGGTCTGTGCCGGGGTGGGACAGGGCAGGGGGATCCCTGGGCCCGGGGTCCCTGCAGGGAGCAGTATTTGCTGATGCTGTGGGGCCAGGGAGCGACCCGTGTCTGTCTCTGAGAGCGTCACCGGGGGCTCCGTTCACACCCACAGCAGCACCCGCTCCGTAGAGCTGGGGGGGGGGGCAGGAACATGGTGGAGGGGAATCCAGCTGGGGAAGTGCAGGGTGGGCTGGATTGCTTGGGAAGTGCCTCACCCATGAGGGAGGGGACATGGCCCACAGACACCTCCTTCCCCACCCAACACCCCCAGAACCTGCCTGCAGGGAAGCCGGCTGCACAGGGTCCTGCTTGGGCAGGGGTGTCTGTATCCATGACCCACAGCCTGTCCCTCCATCTGCACCCCGAGCCTGAGCACCCCCAAACCCCAATCCTCAGCCAGGACCCCTCATTCCACGCCAGCCCCACTCCTCTGACTGAGCACCCCAGACAGGCAGGCCCCATCATTGTCTCTAGCATGTGGGGGTGTGGGGACCTGGGAGCCAGGACTCCTGGGTTCTGTCCTGGCTCTGGGCGGGGAGTGGGGTGTAACAGTTAGAGCTGGGAATCCAGGACCTCTCCGTTCTATCCTGGCTCTGGGAGGGGAGTGGGGGCTAGTGGTCAGAGCAGGTGGGGCTGGGAGCCAGGACTTCTGGGTTCTCTCCCAGTTCTGGGAGGGGAGTGGGGCTAGTGAATCAGAGCAGGGGGAGAGGAGGGGGCTAGGAGCCAGGACTCCTGGGTTCTATCACAGTTCTGTGGTTTCTGACAAGTCCCTTGATCTCAGTGTCCCCTTTGTATCATGGGGTGAGGACACCGACCGGGGCTGCATTTCACTTGCAGTTTATTTCTCTCCAGTGCAGGGTTGGGGCTGGGCCAGCCCCCTGGTGCCAGCCAGGCTGCAGGCCCAGGGGGTTTCAGGTGGAAAGTCCCTGGCACCAAAATGACGCCCGCCCATGGGACCTGGTGTCTCACTGACGCACAAACAGGCAGAGATGCTGGGCCGGGGTTAGCGCCTCCGGGGCTCGGCCAGTGGCAGCGCGGTGCCAACCCAGCATCACTGGGCGCTGGGCAGAGTCGGGGTGGGAGGGCCGGGGAGCACAGTGGGCTGGATGCTGCTGGGGCCCCGGGGCTGGGGGGGCTCAGAATCATCCCTGGGGCGGGGGGGGGGAGGAAGTGAAACCAGGTGAGGGAAAGCAGGCGTCAGTCTGTCCATCTGTCCTCCCACAGGCAGACGGGGTGTGAAACGACGTAGAGCGTTAACCCTTTCTGGGTCACGGGGCCAGAGAAACATCTCCACGGGGCTGTGGGCAACTGCACGGGGACTTTCATGCTGACACTGGATTGATGGTCCTGGACTACCAAGGCCCCATGTCCTGGGCCCAGCCCCCTGAGCCAGCCAGTCCCCTGCCCTGAGGCTGGATCAGAGCCCCCAGCCCCAAAAGGGCAGAGGCACCCGTGTCCCATCCCTGACCCCCTGAGCCAGCCAGTCCCTCCTTCCCTCCCCTCCGGCCCTTCAGCGCAGCCCCATCCACTTGCCCACAGTGTCAGGATGGTGAATAGCTGGGGGGCGGGGGCGGGTAGGAGCAGGGACGGGATGGTCCGTGTGAGGTGCTGAAGAGAGGAGACTCCAGGGCAGGGGGGCCTTGGCCAGCAGTGGGAGCAGCAGGCCAGGCTCTGAGTGACACAGATTCACACCCTCGTCCTGTGTCCCCTCCCGCGGGGACAGCCCATGGGAGCAGCTGACAGGGACGTCCCCACAGCCTGGTTTCCCCGCTCTCTGGGACGTTCCCCCACCAGGATCTCAGAGGTAATTGCACCCGATAGCACTGGGGCCAATTCGCCCCCCAGAAATGCAGCCACCTCTGGGGTGGGGCCTGGCAGCTGGGGAACAGCACATGGCACTTTGGGACAGGAAGTGGCGGGGACACCAGTACCCAATGGGAGCAGTGGGGGGATGGGCCAGGGGAGCGTTAATGGCCACAGTTGGGCAGCCCTGGAGCAGGGTGGCAGCGCAGGCTGGACTGGGGGGAGGGGGAATGTGAGCACCCAGCTTTGACTCCCTGGGGGGTTTGGACCCCTGGATAACAACTGCCCTGCCCCATCTGTGAGGTTCTCCCATAGCCCAGCTCACTGACAACCCCCTCCAGCCCAGCCCTGCCCCATCGCTGCCCCTCAGGCCAGGGTGTCCATGCTGCTGGGCTGGGGATGGGAGCATCTCCCCCTCTGCAGCTGCCTCTCCCATGGGAAAGGGGCTTGGGGGCCCTCTTCCCACGGCCTCCTGCCTGCTGCCCCCACCCCTGGGGAAGGAACCAGTCTGCACTGGGACTGGGAACCCACAGCCCCCCCCCAGGAGCCACCCCCACCCGCAGAGCCCCCCTCTGGGGTACTGCCCCCTCCCTCCAGTCAGATCCGGCCCTGCCCAGCACAGCCCTGATCCCTCCAGCCGCTGAATGGCCCCAGGATGTGTCTGGGGAGTCCCCTCCCCCAGGGCAGCTGCTCTGTGCCCGAGTCCCCTCCTCCCAGCCAGAGCCCAGAGCCCCCAGCCCTGTCCCGGCCCTGTGGGAGCAATGAGCATGGAGCCGGGGGAGGAGAGGGGGGGCTGGGAATGGTTTATTAGGGTGCAGCAGTTCTAACAGCACCCGGCCTCAGTCCAGCTTCCCCCCCGGCTGCGGAGCAGCATCCCCCGAAGGTTCCCCGAGGGCAGTGGGGTCAGCGAGAGGGAAAGTGGGGCTGGGCTGGGGCAGGGAAAGGGTTAACACAGGAGGGGTCACACCGAGGCAGACCCTGCAGGGACTGAGGGGCAGGGACGGGTCCCCGGGGGGGCAGCGCAGGCTGGAGCTGGGCAGAGTGCGGGGAGCAGACGGGGACAGGAAGGGACCGGCCCCAGGTTCTGCCTTCTCCGGGCTGGGTGAGGTGCTGGGAGAGACGGACGGAAACTCCTGCGGGCCGGGGGATCCGACGCCCAGGATCTAACTCAGGAGCCCTGCAGGGAGAGGGGAGAGAAATCAGCCCCTGGCCCTGTGGGGCTAGCGGGACGGACGGGGGATTTTCTCTGCCAGGCCCCAGGGTGCCCCAGTGACTCTGCCCGGCAGCCGCAGGGCTGGGCGATGCTCGGCAGGACCCAGGGCCCTCTGCCCCCAGGAGCAGCTCAGGGATCGGCCTGAACAGGGACTGAGGGAGCTGCAGTCTCCTCCTCCGCGGGGCCAGCGCCCCATTGCCCAGCTGCCCAGGGGCTGAGCTGGGCAGGTGTCATGGGCTGAGGGGCAGAAGCAGCCGCCCCACGGATGCCCCAGGCAGCCTGTGCTCAGTGTAGGGGGAGGGGTGTTTAACAGGGGAAGGGGGATTGCAATTACCTGCAGGTTGGGGAACAGGGCGCCCTGAAAAACAAAGAGAAACATGGTCAGAGCGCTGGGTGGGGAGAGCCGATTCCTGGGGGTCAGAGCTCCAGCCCCTGCCCCACGGCGTGGAATGTCCCTCACTAGGAACCCAGCCCCCCTCCGGCCCCCAGGCCTTGGGTTACCCTCCCTCCCCTGTTATTACTGTAAATCCCTGACCCAGAGTCCCGGTGGGCTGGGGGGAGGCTCTGCAGGGCAGACTCCCTCCTTGGCTAGTGTTGGCGGGTTCCCCTGAGCCCTCCCCAGCTCCCCAGCCACACCCTGGTGCCCCGCTCCCACCCGGAGCCGTCCACCTTTCTTATTCTTCAGGTAGATGAGGAGTCCGGGCGCCAGGAAGATCAGCCCCAGCACGAAGCCCCCGACCCCCGTCAGCATCTTGCTCCTGGCGGAGTCAGACTGCGCCTCTGAAACAGGGACATGGAACGGGCCGGGTCAGAGCCAGGGGTCTCCGGGCCGGGCTCCTGTCCACACCAGTGACCGGTGCCGGCCGGGTCAGAGCCAGGGGTCTCCAGGCCAGGCTCCCGTCCGCGCCAGTGACTGGCGCCGACCGGGGCAGAGCCAGGGGCCTCCGGGCCGGGCTCCCATCCGCGTAAAGCTGAAATTGCGCATGTTAAATGCGCATAAGATGTGACAGACCTGTACTGCTGAAACCACTGAATCTCTGCTGCAAGAGGAAATCATTCGTGCATGTACTTCCACGTGCAATTCTCCAGTTTGACAAAAACCAGATGGATCGTGGCATCTCAGTACTGACTATCAAAAATTAAATGAAGTGTCTCCAGCTGTTACAGCTGTTGTAACCAAAATGCCTAATCTAATTAATCTGTAAATCCCAACACAAAATGGTTTTCTACCATTGGCACCTGTTGGGTTTGAATATAACGATAAGTTTTAGATAATGAGTTCAGCACTTCTGGAAGAGTGCTCCCAGCGTGGGCATGATCAGTACTTTACCCTGAACCTAAATTCTCACGAGCGTTGAAGTGTAAGAAAGACAGCAGCAAATGAATTCCGTGATATTGAACAGTCAGCAAACCCCACCTCAACCCACTGCAGGAGCAACTAACGCAGCACCCTGGATTTCAGCTCCGCACACGGAGTATAAAAACCAGGAAGTGAAATTAACCAAACTTATCAATAAATACTTCAAAGTGCTCAGAGCAGGAAAATGGACGGAAAACTCCAGCAGGAACCACTCCCATATCTTGATGGTCAATCCATGAGAGGGCACCAGACAAACACCATCTCTAGGAGGATGTGACTAGTACGTGGTACTTATGTTTAGGGGTTGTATGTGCTGTGACATTTAGACCTTTGTTGGTAACCCTAATAAAACTGCTAAAAGAGAGATGCTCGTGTACGTTTTAGGTGGCTATGGTCCCATGGGCTCTAAATCCAGAACAAACAGAGATAACGTTGTTGAACTTGAGGCTGTAGCCCAGATCTGAACCCACTGAAACATAATTAATATTAAATAGAATAAAAGGCTACAGTAGACAGCGCTTTGAAGTCTTGGCTTGGGGTGGTATTTGTGGGGGCTGGGTGACCCAGCATTCTTACCCCAGTGCACGGCGAGGGGGCCCTGCAGGCTGATGTGCTCCACCTGGCAGGTGTAGACGTCCCCGCGCCGGGGGCTCATCTCCAGCATCACCAGGATCTGGAAGGTCCAGTCTCCGTTCTGGAGCAGCTCTGTGGACACCACCCCGGCCGTCTGCTCCTGCCCATTCTTCAGCCACTTGATCTCGATCCCCGAGGGGTAAAACCCCGTCACGGAGCAAACCAGCAGGTGGGAGTGGGGCTGGGACCCTGATTTCGTGGGGGAAACTTTCACCTTGGGCAGAACTGGGGTGAGAGAGAGAGAGAGCGCGCTGGGGAAGGGTCTAGAGATGGAGGGGGGCTCAGGGAGAACAGGTACCCCCACATGGAAATATTCACCCCCCCATATGCCCAGCACCTGCCAAGGGTGATGCTCCCCAGGGTGTGTGGAGTCCAATGCCCCCAACCACACACACGGCGCCTTTCCAGGACAGGGCATCCAACCCCCTGATACTCCTGGCAGCTGCCTGGGGCAAGGCACCCTGGATGTGTGGGTCCCGTTCCCCTGTACATGGCCGTGACAGACAGGGCTCCCCACGGTGTGTGGGGTCCGATTCCCCAGCCACCCCGTTCCCCCCTCACTGCCCCGGGGTGGGGCTGGTTTTCTCCTGCCCCCCATTGTCCCAGGCAGGATCAGCACAAAGGGCCTGAGGGGAGTTGCGTCCTGTTACCCCCATGGGGACAGAGCCAGGGACTGTCTGACGCTCGGGGCCCAGGCAGACGGGGTCTCAGCCCAGGGGCTGCCCCCACCCCCTGCCAGGGGGCACCCTGAGGGGGGAGGGGTGGGGTTGGGGGGTGGGAAGTTCTGCTTCATCGCCTGGTCCCCACAGTGCAGGAAGGGGGGTAGGAGCCGCAGCAGCCGCCTGCCCCAGATGGTCAGGGGGGGCGCTGGGGGCTGAACCCCTCAGAGGGGTGGGGGGCTGGGAAGGGGGAGGGGTCAGCTACTCCCCCCAGACTGACGTGGGTGGGGCTCTGCGCTCTGCCGACAGGGGGCCCCGCAGCCAGACCCGGAGGCGGTGGGGGGCTCCCCCCGTTACCCCGCCCCCTCGGAGCCCCGGCCCCTCTCACCTGTGCGGCCGACCATCTTCCCCGTCTGCGCCACCCCGTAGTTGTGCCGGCAGAACCGGTCCGCCTCACCCCGCTGTTGCGCCAGGATCTCGGGCCGGCTGTTCCAGTACTCGGCGCTCGGCCGCCCCAGCTCCGTGTCCACCACGTACACCCCCAGGTCGCTGTCGAAGTGCGCGAGCGGCTGCCGGTCGTAGATGTGCCGGTACAGATACCGGACCCGCTCGGTGCCGTTGGTGAAGTAACACTCGTGCTTTGTCTGGTACAGGAAATGCTCTGGGGGGCAGACGGGCTGGGCTCAGAGACCCGCCTCCTGCCCCGGGGCTCGGAGCTCAGCGGGGGGGGGAGGGGACAACCACAGCCCCAGGACCCCCCCCCCCCGGCACCACCCTGGATCCACTGGGCGCTGACGGGAACCCGCAGGGCTGCGAGGGGGGGATGACAGTAACATGGGGAGACGTGGGGGAGGGGCAGGTTGGGGGCCTGGAGACACTCAGCAGGGGGCACGGGGCGGAGGGGTGGGGCAGGAGGCACAGCAGAGAAATGGGGGCAGGGTGGGGCACAGGGTGCGGAGAGACTCAGTCACGGGGGGGCACAGCACAGATAGGGGAGGTGCAGGGGGGCTGGGAGCCAGGCCAGGGGCCCTGACACAGGGGCTGGGGGCCGGTCGCTGTGGGGCAGGAGAAGGCCCCAGGGTCTGGCTCTGGAGCAGCCTGTTAATGTGGGTTCACCCCAGGTTCCCCTGGGGCAGGGGGTGTAAAAGGGAACGATTCTGTGCATTGTGTCTCACTCCCATGGGAGGGGCCTGGATCCCCATGGCCCCTCCCACTGCCCACCCTGGGGCCCCCCCAAACGCCGCAGGCGGAGCCGGAGCTCATGGAGGAAGGACAGAGACCAACACACCCAGCACCTGCCCAGGACAGGACTCGCTGGGATGCCTGGGGTCCAATTCCCCTCCACCCCCATACATCTGCTGTCTGCCTGGATGGGGTCTCGCCAGGGCATATGGGGCTGAATCTCCCTGATATACCCAGCGCCTGCCCAAGACAGGACTCCCCGGGGTGTGTGGGGTCCACTTCCCCTGATACGCCTGGTGGCTGCCTGGCACAGGGCACCCAGGGGTGAGTAGGGTCCAATTCCCCCAATACACTCGTGACCAGGATGGGGCTCCGCAGGGCATGTGGGGTCTGATCCCCTTGATACACCCAGCGCCAGCTGGGCATACGGCTCCCTGGGGCATGTGGGGTCGTCCAGTCCAAACTGAACCTCACAGATACACCCGGCACCCACCTGGGACATGATCCGCAGGGTGTGTGGGCACCGATCCCCCCGGATACACCCAGCGGTGCCCAGGACGGGGCTTCCCGGGGCACTGGGGTCTGACCCCCCCCCGAAACATCTGGCACCTGCTCAGGACAGGGAGCACTGGGGTCTGATCCCCCCAGATACACCCAGCGCTGCCCAGGACGGGGCTCCCCGGGGCGCTGGGGTCTGAGCCCCCTCCGAATACACCCAGCGCTGCCCAGGACGAGGCTCCCTGGGGTGCTGGGGTCTGATCCCCCCAGATACACCCAGCTCCCTGGGTGCTTCCTGGGTCGCTGAGGTCTCTGCTCACCTGGGGGCTCCATGCAATGAGCCAGGTGGGTTCTCAGCACCGTCAGTGTCACTAGCAGAGCCCCAGCCCAGCGGCTCCCGGCCCCCAGGATCCGACCCGCCCCCATCGCTGCTCAGGAGGGAGAGACCTGGAAACTTGTCGGGTCCCCCCAGACTGAGACCTTCTCTGCCCGGCTCCGAGCACCAGCCCCAGGACGCTGCCCACGGCCCCAAGGATTGGGCACCCCCAGCCCAGGGGCCAGTCAGCACCGGGTCTGGGCAGCATCATCAGTCGCCAGGCAGAGCCGGCCCCAGCAGGGCTCGGTTCCCTACTTCTCCCTCGTACGGGGCAGAGCAGGGCCTGGGGTCGGGCTGCAGGACTCGCCCAGCGCCTGCCATGGCCCCGGGGCAGCTGGAGAGCGGGGCCAGCCCAGGGACCAGAGCAGGGCCCCCAGCAACGGGCCTGGGACCCCCTGTTTCCTTCCCCTGGTAACTTGACCCTCTCCTGCCAGCTGGGGCAGGATGAGTGTGTGGGGGTCTTTGGTTTGTTGGGGGTAAATTTAGTCCCAGGGGAAGGTTTGGGGCTGGCGCCACAAGTAGAAGTTCTGAGCTGCCCCCTCTGCCACCTTCATGGGCCTGAGCCATTCCCCCCCCCCACCAGAGCGGGGGCTCAGTCTCCGTGGGTCAGGCACAGCTCGGCCTCCCAGCTGCTCCCACCATCAATCTCCCTAAGGGGCTTCTCTGGCCCCAGCGCCACGTCTGCACCTGGGACAAACTCCCCCTGGCGGTGCTGCTGCACCCGCACTGCTCCGGGCCCCGCTGTGCGCACACAGCCTGCGGGAACAGGCGTCTGGCTGGGAATTTGCAGTACTGCCAACCCCAAATGCTCCAAAATTATGAGATTGGCTGTAAAATCCTGAGTTTATGTAACAATACCAGCTGTGAGGTTGTCACAGAGTTTGGGGGAGTCTGGGCCCTGCACCCCCGGCTTCCTGTGATTCTCTGTGACTCAGCCAGCCAGTAAAGCAGAAGGTTTATTTAGATGACAGGAGCACAGTCTAAATAACAGACAGGTTTCGCAGGTACAGACAACAGGACCCCTCAGGTCCATCTTGGGGGGGGGGGGGCCCAGGGAGGCCAGAGCCCCGTCTGGGCTCCCCTTCATTTCCCCAGCCAGCTCCAAACTGAAACCCCCTCCAGCCCCTCCTCTGGCTTTTGTCCCTTTCCGGGGCCAGGAGGCCACCTGATCTCTTTGTTCTCCAACCCCTTCCGTTGGCACCTTGCCGGGGAGGGGCCCAGGCCATCAGTGGCCAGGAGACAGAGTGTCGGTCATTCTCTGTGCAAACACCTTCACACCTGCCCTCTAGGGCTCTGCAACAATCACACACCCCTAGACACTCGAGAACTGCATAGGGGAAACTGAGGCACCCACACAGCACTCAGAGAAAACATTAAGAACAGTCCCACCTTGTCACAGAGGTTCTCTTTATTTGCCTTCTGCTCTTTGAGCCATCAGGGTACCTGGTAGTCAGAGGTGTTACACCCCCTCCCCCATTGCACAACTGTATAGGTCAGAGCTATGACCTATGGGTGTAATTTGATGGAGCAGGGGGGCCATTGTCCCCCCCAAACTGCAAACATTGGACAGGCACAGAATTTGTGCCCCCCATGCATAGCCCCGTTGGCCTGACTGAAGCTGCACTCCCAAATATGGAAGTCAAACAACGCCTATGGTGTGACCCCCCCCCAAAAATCATGAGTTAGGCTCACCAAAAGTCCTGCAATGATGTACAAATACCAGCTGTGTCCTGAGCCCTCAGGGCGCCCAGGGGTCCCACTCTGAAGCTCTCCCCACAGGCCTGAGGGCTGGACACTCACTTTGTCTCTCAGAACGAGGCTGAAATCCTCCCAGACCCACATGACTCCTGGAGCTGGGGCTTTAGGAAAACACAATAATTATCCTGACTCGTGACACAATCCTGCGAGCCAGGAACCCTGAATTTCTTCATCTCCTGTCTGGGAGGCTCAGCGCTGCTGCTCTGCCCGGTAACAGCCTGGTCAGCGCAGGGATTTCTGCCATTGGGTGTGGGCCCCTGGGCCGGGCTCCCCTGGCCAATGCCAGGCACTGCCCCCAGCTGTGCTCTCCCGGGTGTGACGTGCCCCCCCGACCCCCTAGTGCTGCCGGCCCTGCACCCAGCCCAGTGCCGGGGAGAGGAGATGGGCGCAGGACGGGACGTCCCCATGGCCCAGCTGGCCCTGCTCACGCTGCTGGCCCTGCCGGGTGCTGGGGCAGTGACAGGTACGGGTGGGGCAGGGACTGTGACACCTGGGCGAGGGGAGGGGCAGCTTCACCCCCATAGCGCCCGGCTCCCCCCCAGAGATGAAACAATGGGGGGGGCTCATGGGGGGAGCCAGCTTTGGCGGGAGCTGCAGGGAGGAGGGTCTCATCCAATAGTAGGCAGGGGATGGGGTGGGCAGGGCAGGAAGTGGGGGCTGATCTGGATGGGGTGGAGGGAGGGGGGTCTCATCCCCATGGCAGGGAGGGGGGAGAGGAGGCTGGTGCAGGAGCAGCAGAGGGATCGTGGGGAAGTGACTGTGGTTTGGGTAGAACACAACTCTGCCCTAGGGGTGCAGCCCCCTTCCCTACAGGGACTCAGGGGCTGATCCCCCCAGGGGGGCACCAGGCACAGGGGAGATGGGGGGAACGTTCCCCAAAGAGCCGCGCCAGGGCCAGACCCTGCTGAGCACTGAGTGTGTCAGTGCAGAGCAGGGAGCCCCTGACCCCGCTCCCCGGCCTGGCCCCATTGTCCCCCTTCCCCCCAGGGCTCAGACCCACGGGCTGGGGGGGGCTCTGTGGGGCCGACTCTCCTTGGCTAGTGGTGGCGGGTTCCCTCTTTTGCAGTCGGTCGGTGAGATCCTGCCGGGCGAGCTGGGGTCAGCGAATGACTCCCTAGAATGCAGGTGCCCAGCTCCCTTGGGCCCTGGGGACTCCCAGCCTGGAGCCAGACCTCTCCCCCTTGGAGTGTGTCTGACCCCCCAGCGCAGCTTTAATGTCTCTGGCTGGGGAGTTCCAGGGTCTCCCAGTGATCGACCCTGCGGGGTGAGTGGCAGGGGCCAGAGACTGAAATTGCCCCAAGAACCAGGACATGGTGACTCTGGGACACGGAACCAGCCCCACGCACAGACGGGAGAATGAAATGTCCTGCAGCTGCAGCCTCCAACTCCCCCCAGGAGCTGCTTTGGCTGGTTCACGTCCCCACTTGCCAGCGGAGCCGGGTTTGCTCTGGTCACTGCTCGGCTGGGAGACGTGACTGGAAACCAGGGAACTGAGCAGGGGTCAGCAGGGGGGTCTCTGCTCTCTCAGTCCTTGCACCAGGGCAGCCCTAGGGGGCCTGTGCTGGAGGCAGGGGCAGGGGCAGGGGCAGGGACGGGGACGCTTTCCCCTGGCAGTCAGTGCTGGCCCCAGAGCCCCACCGCGATGCTGGGGGGCACCGTGCTCCATGCATCTGCCTTCCCCTGACACCGGGGAGCCCTAGTGTGAATGTCACAGCCCGGGAGCTGGGGGGCTGCACTGCTGGGGGAAGCGCTGAGACCCCCTCCGCCGGGGTGAGGAGCAGCCCCCCCAGGTGGCCGGTACTGACGTCCGTCTCCCCGCAGCGGAGAACATGCTCTCCCAGGTGGCCTTCTACCAGCGCACGGACCCAGCCCAGCGGGAGGCCGGGGAGTTCATGTTCGAGTTCGACCAGGACGAGATCTTCCACGTGGACCTGGAGAGGAAGGAGACCGTCTGGCGCCTGCCCGACTTCGGCAAGTTCACCAGCTTCGAGGCGCAGGGCGCCCTGGGCAACATGGCCGTGCTGAAGAAGAACCTGGAGATCATGATCCAGAGGTCCAATCGCACGCGGGCCCAGACCGGTACGGCATGGGGGTGTGGGGGCACCTTTCCCGCCAGGGGCCTGACCTGTCCCCCGACCTTCCCCACCAGGGACCTGAGCCCTCCCCCCACCTTTTTATCCAGAGACCCCTTCTGTCTCTGCCCCACGGTCCCCTGCTCACACACCCACCCAGCCCAATACCAGACCCCCCTCAGCTCCCCCTCCAGTCCCTGAGGGATTCTCTCCCCTGCCCCTTGTGCCCCATGAGCCGTCAGTGCAGGGAGCTGGGACAGCCCCGGTGATGCCCCCACAGTCCTGGGGAGAGACCCTGAGCTGGAGCGTGAGCACCAGGGACTGGCTGGCTCAGGGGCAGGCAATGGGGCAGGGGTCTGTCCCCTCTGGGGGGCGCTGGCTCTGATCCAGCCCCAGGGCATGTACTGGCTGGATCGGGGGGCAGGGAATGGGGCAGGGGCCTGTCCCCTCTGGGTGGCGGTGGCTCCGATCCGGCCCCAGGGCAGGGACTGGCTGGCTCGGGGCAGGCAATGGGACCCACTAACCCCTGTCTCCCCAGTGCCCCCTGAGGTGACCGTGTTCCCCGAAGACCCCGTGGAGCTGGGGGAGCCCAACGTCCTGATCTGCTTTGTGGACAAGTTCTCCCCACCGGTGCTCAGCGTGACGTGGCTGAAGAACGGGCAGGAGGTGACGGGGGGCGTCTACGAGACCGACTTCTACCCCCGCCAGGACAACTCTTTCCGCAAGTTCTCCTACCTGCCCTTCCTCCCCAGCCAGGGCGACTTCTACGACTGCCGAGTGGAGCACTGGGGGCTGCCCGAGCCCTTCACAAAGCACTGGGGTGAGGCTGGGGCGCCAGGGGACCCCGCTGGGCACAGGGCTGGGAGCCAGGACTCCTGGGTTCTCTCCTAGCTCTGGGTCGGGAGTGGGGGCTGGTGGTTAGAGCAGGGGGGCTGGGAGCCAGAACACCTGGGTTCTCTCCCAGCTCTGGGAGGGGTGTGGGTGCTGGTGTATTAGAGCAGGGGGGGCTGGGAGCCAGGACTCCTGGGTTCTATCCCAGCTATGGGAGGGAGGTGTGGGAACAGCCCCCCTCAATCCATGCCCCGTCCCTCTCCCCCTCTCTCCAGAAGCCCAGGTGCCCACCCCCGTCCCCGAGACCACAGAGACCCTGGTGTGCGCCCTGGGCCTGGCCGTGGGCATCATCGGCATCATCGCAGGCACCATCCTCATCATCAAGGGGATGAAGATGAACGCCGCCCGCAACCCGCGGGGCCCCTTGTGAGTAGCCGCTGCCCCCAGCCCCTGGGCCCAGCCAGCACCCCCTGGGGAGACCCCTCTGCCTGCTGTGCCCCACTAACCAGCCACTGCCCCTCCCCCACCCAGCACCCCCTGGGGAGACCTTCCCACCCGCTGTGCCCCCCCAGCCAGCCACAGCCCCTGGGCCCACCCAGCACCCTTTGGAGAAATCCCTGTTACAGAGTCCCTGGGCGATGCTCTGGAACTGCTTCCCACCAAGCCAGGCAGGACTTTGGGGAGCCTCCTCTCCCTTGGAGCAGACTGTCTGCAGGGCAAGAAGCTCCCACGTCTTCACCTCCTGGGTCTCTCCTTGGAGCATTCAGCATCCTCTGCCCCTCCGTGCGCTTCCCACAGCGAGCCCGCCCCCGCGGGGTCCTGGGGAAGCCACCGGGTTCTGCACCCCCACTTCACAGTAGATGTGACTCTCAGCCAGCCAGTAACACAGAGGTTTATTTAGACGACAGGAACATGGTCTAAAACAGAGCTTGTAGGTACAGACAACAGGACCTCCTTTAGTTAGGTCCATCTGGGTCCCCCAGGGAGGCCACAGCCCCGTTGGGAAGCCCAAGCCTCTTCGGGGCTCTCCTCCATTCCCCAGCTAGCTCCAAACTGAAAACTCCCCCCAGCCTCTCACGCAGCCTCCCCCTGGCTCCTCCTCCAGCCTTTGTGTCCTTTGTTCAGTGTCCCGGGCAGAGGTGTCACCTGGCCTCCAGCCTCCCTCCTGAGTTCTCAGGTTACATGCTCAGGTATCCTCCCTTCCCCAAGACAGCCAGTCCCTGCACAACTCCCCTGCAACCTTCCCAGGTCAATACTCCCCACTCAGCATTCACAGAACACAGCAAAAACATTCCCACTTTGTCACAATCCCGCCCACCTGCTGTGCCCATCCCTGCCACTCACCCTCTGGGCCCACCCAACACCCACTGGGAGACCCCCAACCCCTGTGCCCCCCAGCCAGCCACAGCCCCTGGGACCCCCCCAGCCCTACCCTGTGTCAATGGGAGACTCCCTGGGGGCACTGGGAACGGCCCTGATCCCTGCCAGCCTCACATCAGGGTCCAGGGCTCCTAGTAACTGACCCTCTTTACCTTTCAGATAAACGCGAGAAGGAGCCATTGCCCCCAAATCCCCCCGGTGCCTTCATGGGACCCACTCGCACCACCACCCACTGTCCCCACTCTGTGACGTTGGTGCCAGCTGCTGTACCCAGACCCTGGCCCCGTAACCGCGCTGAGCCAACAGGCTAGAGACTCACCAGCGAGCCAGCCCCTTGGGCTCCCCCCCTTCTCCGCACTCCTGTGCTGGGCTTGTGGGGGGGCACCTAGCCAGGGATAGGGCTGCTGTCCCGTGGGGCTGGGAATGGGGGGTCGCCCCTCGTCAGGGGGCAGCAGGGGAGAGGGCTGCTGCCCCGTGGGGCTGGGAATGGGGGGGTCGCCCCTCGTCAGGGGGCAGCAGGGCCCACAGGGCTGATCCAAACCCCACTGCTGTCATGGGGAAGGTTTCTCTTGACTCCAGTGGGTGCTGGATTGGGCCCCAAGCCCGGCCCCTATTGGCCAGAGGCTGCTGTCAGTCACCCCAGGTAAAGCCCCTCCAGCCATTACCCAGAAGGCTTTGGCCCTGATTCAGCCATTCCTGGTCAATGGGGTCCCTGTGGGGCAGGATCAGGCCCATGGCTAGGGGGACAGCCCCAGCGCCCGGTTAAAGGCCCCATCGCACCCGTGTGCCGCTCCCCCGGGGTCCAGCCCTGCTGAGCCCAGCACGGGGTCTGTGTGGGAAGGGCCCAGTCCCTGTACAGCCCCCGCCCTGTGTCCCGTGTGTGTCCACAACCCTGCGCCCCCGATCTCGCTCTGCAGCTTTGCTAACAGCAATAAAGTGGGTTTTTGGGACATTTTTTATTATTATTTAAAATCTCTGGCCAATCTGTGACATACACAACAGCACATCTGCCATCTGTCCAGGGGCACTAGGTTATAATGGGAGTTAATGGAGTTTGAGAGAAGGGTTAAGGAAGGGAGCCAGGACTCCTGGGTTCTCTCCCCAGCTCGGGGAGGGGAGGGGAGGGGAAGGGGGGCTTCTGGGTTAGAGCAGGTGGGGCTGGGAGCCAGGACTCCTGGGTTCTACTCCCGTTGCTGACACTGACTGACAGGGGCAATAAGTGTTTACTAATGGGCTTTTCAGCCCAGCAGCGAGAGGTCAAACAATCCGATGGCTGGAAGTTGAAGCCAGCCATGCTCAGGCTGGAACTAAGGTGCAGTTTTTACCAGTGAGGGGAATGAACCACTGGACGTTTCCCAAGGAGTGTGGTGGGTTCTACACCCCGGCAGTATTTGAATCACAATTGGCTGTTTTCTCTGAGATCTCCTCTAGGAGTTATCCTGGGGCAGGTCTCTGCACTGTGCTGGACCGGGGGTGAGATGAGACCGTCACATGGTCCCTTCTGGCCTTGGGCTCATCTACAAATAACCCAGGCAGTCTGTACATCTGGGAACCAAGGCCATGGGCCTCACAGGAGGGGCGGGTGGGTCTGTACCCTGGGCAGCAGTGACTGGACTGGACGTGGGGGTCACGGCAGAACCCAACTGAACACGAGCTCCCCGTGCATTGCTGAGGCTGGGGTGTGTCTGTCCTGCCACCAGACACCCTGGCTGGCCTGGGCCAGCTGTCTCGGGCTCATGAGGCTTGGGCTGTGCAGCTAAAATAATTTCATTATAGTGTCGACTTCCAGGCTCGAGCTGGAGCCAGGGCTCTGGGATCCTCCCATCTCGTGTGGCTTTACCCTGGACTCCAGCCCAGGCCTGGCAGTCGACACTGCAATGAAACAGCCCTGCAGCCGGAGCCCTGCGAGCCCATCAGCTGGCGCGGGCCAGTCGTGGGTGCCTAGTGCAATGTAGATGTACCCGAAGAGGGTGAATGTGACCCTGGGCTGTATAAACAGGAATATCAGGCAGGTGCAGGGAGATGGTGTCACCCCCATATACAGCCCTAGTGAGAGTGTCAGTGACTGCTGTGTCCTGGGCACTGCCCTGCAGAAAGGAGGCGGAAATGTTGGCGGGGTTCATAGAGAAGCCACAAGGATGAGTCAAGGACTGGAAAAACCTGCCATTTAGTGAGAGACTGAAGGGGCCCAGGCTGTGCCGTTCATCCAAGAGATGGTTCCTGGAGAGGAGATGTCTGGGAGCAGGGGGCTCTTTGATCGCACAGACAAAGCAAAACAAGAGCCAGTGGCTGGCAGCTGAAGTGAGACAACTTCAGATGAGAAATAAGGGACACACGTTTAACCAGGAGGGGCACTAACCGTTGGAGCAGCCGACTCAGGGACACGGTGGATTTGCCAGCACTTGGAGTCTGTACATCAGGCTGGGACGTCTCTTTCTAACAGACCCGCTCTAGCTCGACTACCAGATATGGGCTGGATGCTGGGATCCCTGGATGTGACTCTCTCGCTTGTGCAAGCAGGAGCTCAGACCAGATGCTCCAAACGGTCCCTCCCTTGGCAGCTCTGGCTCCATGACTGGGATGTGGGGTGACTCATAGATTCATAGACTCTAGGGCTGGAAGGGACCTTGAGAGGTCATCGAGTCCAGTCCCCTGCCCTCATGGCAGGACCAAATACTGTCTAGACCATCCCTAATAGACATTTATCTAACCTACTCTTAAATATCTCCAGAGATGGAGATTCCACAACCTCCCTAGGCAATCTATTCCAGTGTTTAACTACCCTGACAGTTAGGAACTTTTTCCTAATGTCCAACCTAAATCTCCCTTGCTGCAGTTTAAGCCCATTGCTTCTTGTTCTATCATTGGAGGCTAAGGTGAACAAGTTTTCTCCCTCCTCCTGATGACACCCTTTTAGATACCTGAAAACTGCTATCATGTCCCCTCTCAGTCTTCTCTTTTCCAAACTAAACAAACCCAATTCCTTCAGCCTTCCTTCATAGGTCATGTTCTCAAGACCTTTAATCATTCTTGTTGCTCTTCTCTGGACCCTCTCCAATTTCTCCACATCTTTCTTGAAATGCGGTGCCCAGAACTGGTGAGGGCCCCAGGGACATGGTACCAACTTTCAGGAGAGGCCAGCAGAGCGCTCCTGGCGATTACTGCCCCAGAAAGCTCCCTCCTGGGCCCTGGCTGGGGTATGGGAACTAACAGCACCAGGGAGAAAGCCCTGGAAATATAAAGGGGGGGGGAGGAACGACCAGGAGCTGCAGGGCAGCACTGGGGGTGGGGGCGGGTGGCAGTGGGGCGAACTGCAGACTGAACAGTGGTGGGGAGGGCAGGGCACGGGGGGGTGCCAGCAGGGTTGGGGGGGGCAGAGACAATGGTTGGCAGGGTCTCAGCCTCAGGGCACTGCCCAGGGTTGGGGTGTGGTGGGGGGTGGCTCTGGGCAGGGTGTAGCAGAGTCTGGGCTCAGGAAGGGGCCAGGATGTGGAGGTTCTGGGGTTACCCAGAGTCAGATGTGGGGCTTGGGGCTAGGGCTAGGGGTTCTGTGACGCAGGAGGGAGTGGGGCGGATTGACCTGGGAATGTCGTCTTGTTTTACTGGGACTGTCTGCATGGGGGATGGGAGAGCAGGGGGTGACTTTAGAGGAGGGGTGGTACCTGAGCCTGTAACCTGAGCGGGGAGGGTGGGGGCACGAGGTGACACCTTCAGCAGGGAAACTGGACAAAGGAGAGGAGGAGCGGGGGGGGGAGCCTGCTGGAGGGGTTTTGGTTTCAGTTTTGGGCTGGCTGGGAAGAGGCAGGAACCCCGAGTCTGGGGTCTAAGCTCCCTGCCCCCCAGAGGGACCTGGCTGAGGGGTCCTGCTTGTACCTACAAGCCCTGCTTGGGACTGCGTTCCTGTCGGCTAATAAACCTTCTGTGTCACCGGCTGGCTGAGAGTCCCGGGGAATTGCAGGAAGTGGGGGTGCAGGGCCTGACTCCCCCACACTCTGTGACAGATTGGCACACAGGACAGAGTCTAGAGGGGTCAGGGGTTAGCTGTGGTGGGGCCTGGGACTGATGAAGGAGCTGGGATGGGGGAGTTCAGGGAGCACACAGGGCAGGGTCTGGAGGGGTCAGGGGTTACCCAGGGTGGGGCGGGGATGTAGGGCTGGGGGAGGAGTTGGAATGGGGGGTTCAGGAGCACACAGGGCAGGGTCTGGCAGGGTCAGGGGTTACCCAGGGGGGAAGACTGAGGGGGGGTGGGATTGAGGGGCTCAGGATCACACAGGACAGGGTCTGGAGGGGTCAGGGGTTACCTGGGGGGGCATAGGGCTGAGGGGGGGCTGGTATTGGGGGGTTCAGGAGCACACAGGACAGGGTCTGGCCGGGTCAGGGGTTACCTGGGGGGGCATAGGGCTGAGGGGGGGCTGGTATTGGGGGGTTCAGGAGCACACAGGACAGGGTCTGGCAGGGTCGAGGGTTACCCGGGGGGGGGGTAGGGCTGAGGAGAGGCTGGGATTGGGGGGCTCAGGAGCATACAGGACAGGGTTGGAGGGGTCAGGGGTTACCCGGGGGGGAAGACTGAGGCGGGGCTGGGATTGGGGGGCTCAGGATCACACAGGACAGGGTCTGGAGGGATGAGGGGTTACCCAGGGTGGGGTGAGGATGTACGGCTGGGGGACGAGTTGGAATGGGGGGATCAGGGAGAACACAGGACAGGGTCCGGCAGGGTCAGGGGTTACCTGGGGCAGGGGCTGGGGCTGAGGGAGTGGCTGGGATTCAGGAGGGTCCAGCAGGTCAGGGATCACAGGGCTGCAGGGCACTGGTTGCCCTATGCCAGGGCGCAGGGAGGCTGCTGTCCCTCCAGCCAGCCGGGGTGTCTCTGCAGCTCGGGGCGGCCCTGTCCCCTGGGCCAGGGATGGAGCAGACACGGCTCTTGCAGATCCCAGACCCAGCTCTCGCTGCAGCAGTTTCACCTGGTAACTGGTGACCCAGTGGCCCCAGGACCTGCGATTGGTTCTTCTGGATCCACACCTGGTGCCCGGAAAGTCCCTGGCAAAGCCGCGGGTCCCAGGAGCATGTGCCAGGGAACCGAGCCTGGGAGAGTTCCTGGTGCCGGCCCAGCGCAGGGAATGGGGAGCAGCACCCAGTGCATCACGGAGTGGCAAGCGGCCCAGACTAGAGACACTGTGAGGGCAGCTAAGTCAGATAGGGCGGCTGGGCCAGCTCAGGAAATCCTGCCTGGACGCCCCCTTCCCTCAGAGAGAGGGATCCCCTCATTTCACACCCACCCAACCAAGGGGTTCCTGAACCTTCCCTTAGGGAAAGGATCCCCTGGCTCACAAATCCCCCAGCCCTAGGGCTCCCCCTTACAGCTCACAGACCCCTCACAAGCCACATTTCCACAGACATGGAAAAAGTTGTGCTCAGCAAGAAGCCATCCTGCTTGAAAGGAGATGTGGGAACAGTGATCGAACATTAAACAATCCATATACAAAGGATGGAAAAAAGGGGGAGTAAATGGCAACTAGTATGTTACCAGTCAACAAATACAGGTGATGGATAAGGGAAGCTAAAAGATTCAATGGCCATCAGGGTTAAGGATAATATAAAGACATTTTAAAACATATTAGGAACAAAAATACTCCTTGGTCAGGTATAGGTCCAATGCTCGATGCAGATGGTAAAACATTAAAGATGCAGAAAAGGCAGAAATGTCCCACAGCTATTCCTGCCTGTGTTTGGAGTGACGCAGGCGGCTGGGTCCATCCTGGAACAGAACATTTCCCATCTCTAGCAAAGGACGAGGTGAAGCAGCGTCTGCTAAACTCAGACACTTTCAAATCAACTGTCCTGGATCATTTACACCCAAGAGTCTCAAAGGAACTAGATGAGGGGAGCTTTGAGGTTAAACACAGCCCAAGGCCAGGCAGCCCTTCTGGGCATCTAGGACGCAGGTTGTACCTGTAGGACGGGGACTGCCTTGGAAAGCCATAACTCAGAGACAGGCTCAAGGGTCAGGGCAGATATCTGCCTCGCTGTGAATTTTCAGTGCAGGGCTGTGGCAAGGCGGGCCGAGCAGATCCTTAGCTGTATAAGCAGGAGAATATTGAGTAGAAATAGGGACGTGACCCTGCCTGTGTACGGTGCATTGGTGCAGAGATTGCTGTGTCCAGCTCTGGGGTCTGCACTTGAAGAGGGATGTGGAAATGCTGCAGCGAATTCAAAGGAGGGCGAGAAAAACGCTCCATGTCCACGGGCCGGGTAACAACCCTTAGGCGATGAGGCTAAGGGCTGAGGGGGCTGGTCACTGGGGCTAGGTCCTGGCCTCCAGACAGATCTGAGAGTGGGGCGGCTTCTGAGTCCTGCTGAGAAAGGCAGAACAAGAGCCGATGGCTGGAAGCTGAAGTCAGACAGAACTCGGTTTGAAATAAGGGGCTGTCTCCCAGCAGAGGGTGGTGACTGACACTGGAACAGCCCCTAGAGGAGGTGGGTGGCGATTCGCACCCTCGCGGAGTCTTTGAAACGAGATGGGATCTCTGCGTAAAAGATTTGCTTTAATCCAGCCTCCCTATAGCCTGTGTAATGGGGAGGGGTCGGGCTGGGTGGGTCCCTTCTGACCTCGGAGTATGTGAATCTGGGGTTCCCCCATCTGTCCCCTCCCTTCACAGGCCAGGGGAGAACAGGGTCACCTGCATTGCTCTCAGCATGTGTAACACTCAGACTACGGCTCTCATCCAACCTCAGGCATCAGGGCTTCAGCCAGTCACCTGTGGGGTCAGGAAGGGATTTGCTTCCCGAGACTCAGTTAGCCAGACATCTCTGGGGCTTTTCCTCTGAAGTGTCAGGGCTCATCCCAGCTGGAGACGGGGCACTGCATTGGGGGGTGATACTCTGAGCAGCTCCAGAGATTCTGTCTGGCTTTCATGCTGGGGGTCCCCAGATTGGGGGCAGGGAAGGAATCTCCCCCAGGACAGACAGGCAGAGCCCTTGGGGGGTTTCCCATTCCCCTGCAGTGCGGGGTATGGGTCACCGGCTGGGCTTAGCAGATCAGGTCCCTGCCTTTGCAGGGGTGTCAGCCCTTGGGGCCCCTTGGTCCCTCCTGGGCTCTGGCTGGGGCCACATCAGGGAGGGAAAGCTCAGTGGTTTGAGCATTGGCCTGCTAAACCCAGGGTTATGAGTTCAATCCTTGAGGGGGCCACTTAGGGATCTGGGGCAAAAATCGGTACTTGGTCCTGCTAGTGAAGGCAGGGGGCTGGACTCAATGATCTTTCGGGGTCCCTTCCAGCTCTAGAATATAGGTATATCTCCAATTATTTAAATAAATAAAAAAGCCTTGATCTGGCCATGGGTCGCTGGGCTGCAGGGGGACAGGCCGGACAATCCCATGGTCCCTGCTGCCCTGGCTGTCTATGGAGCTGTGCTGGGGGCCTGTTCCTGGTGGGTGTCACTCCTGGCCCAGCACCTGCTGCAGCTGGGGAAGCCTGGCCCTGATTCATCCAGCTGGGGGCTACCCTGAAGCCTGGGCCAGGCGCAGTATGTTCAGGAGCTGGGATACTAGGGTGAGGGGGACCCTGACCTTTGCCCTCCCACAGCGCTAGCCCCTCTTTAACCCAGGCCCCCAATCTGACCCATCACACCAGTGCTGGCAGCTGGCCCTGACCCCCAAGTGCCCCGGGGTGGGTGGGTGTCACGGAGTCACCGGGCGATGCTCTGGTACTGCTCCCCACCAAGCCAGTCAGGACTTTGGGGAGCCTCCTCTCCCTTGGAGCAGACTTGTTCAGGGCAAGAAGCTCACACGTCTTCACCTCCTGGGTCTCTCCTTGGAGCATTCAGCATCCTCTGCCCCTCCGTGCGCTTCCCACAGCGAGCCCGCCTCAGTGGGGTCCTGGGGGGGGCCACAGGGTCCTGCACCCCCACTTTGCAGTCAGACGTGACTCTCAGCCAGCCAGTAACACAGAGGTTTATTCGATGACAGGAACAGGGTCTAAAACAGAGCTTGTAGATACAGCGAACCGGACCCCTCGGCCGGGTCCATTCTGGGGGGTCAGTGAGCCAGACCCCCATGTCTGCCCTCAGCCAGCTCCAGACTAACAACCCCTCCAGCCCCTCCTCTCTGCTCAGCCCCTTTCCCGGGCCAGGAGGTCACCTGATCTCTTTGTCTCCAACACCTTCAGCTGGCACCTTTGCGGGGGGTGGGGGGGGGTCCAGGCCATCAGTTGCTAGGAGACAGAGTGTCAGGCATTTAGGGGCACTGGCCCTTTGCTCTGCAGCAATCACACCCCCTTAACCCACCACCTAGATATTAAGAACTGCCTAGGGGACACTGAGGCACCAACACAGAGTTCAGAGAAAACATTAAGAACATTCCCAGTTCGCCACAGAGGGTCCCACATCCCAGTTGCCCCCCGTGTCTAACACCCCCTCCCTGGTTAGCCCCCCATGGCTCTTGGTGCATCACCACACGGGCAGGGGACCGTTCCATGGCAGGGCCGGTGCCAGCGTCGGTCCCATCCCCGGCCCAGTGTCCCCCCATCCGCCCCCCGCCCTGCGCTGCGCCGCGCCCCGCCCAGCTCAACCGCGCCCTCGGGGCTTTCCCCAGACGCTCTCACGTCACCTTGAACTCAAGGAACCCCCCCTCTCCCAGCCAATCAGCGCGCGATTCCGGGACGCGTCATCGGTCTCCGGCAGATTCCAGCTGGGCCGGGCTGCCTGGGGCAAGTTGAGGGGCTGGGAGCACCCGGCGGGTTGGGCTGGTGACGGGGAGGGGGGCTGGGGATAGGGGGCAGCGGATCCCCCCCACAGGCTCAGTCCAGCCCCCACCCCGCCCCTCGGCAGGGAGCTGAGGTCAGTCGTCTGAGCCCAGCGGAGCTTTGCACAGACTGAAATCACACTCGGGGTGCGGGGGGCACCGGATCCCGAACTGCTGCCCCCCCCCAGGCCTGGCTTCCATGTCTGACTCCCCGACCCTGCTCTCCCCCAGTGCCCAGCTCGTCCCAGCACAGCCAGCCCCCGGCTCTGGGAGGGGATTGGAGTCCAGTGGGTTAGAGCAGACGGTGCTGGGAGCCAGGACTCCTGGGTTCAGTCCCCCCCTTTGTTATTACTGGGCTGTGTGCGCTGGGGGGTGAATCCCTCCCTGTCTGGGGCTCTGTTCCCAGCTGTGAGGTGGGTCTGACAATCCACTTGTGAACAGGGCCGGCTCCAGGCACCAGCGCAGGTGCTTGGGGCAGCCAATGGGGAAAGGGGCAGCACGTCTGGCTCTTCGGTGGCAGTTCGGCAGCAGGTCCCTCTCGGAGCAAAGGACCTGCCACCGAAGCAGCACCGCTGAGCTGCCGCCAAAATGCTGCTGATCACAGCTTTTTCTTTTCTTTTCTTTTTTTCCTGCTTGGGGCAGCAAAAAAGCTGGAGCCAGCCCTGCCTGTGTCTTGTCATCTTAGCTTGTAACCTCCCGAGGGCAGCGCCCATGTGTCTGGGCAGTGCCCAGCGCAACCCGGCCCCAATCCCAGCTGGGTCTGTGCAGCCCCTGGGCGGGGAATAGCTACCTCACGGGGGCAGGGAAGGGGACACAGGCCCTTTCCCATCTAGGGGGACGCCAGCTCCGATCCAGCCCCAGGTCTGGCTCTTCAGCTGCCTGCTCCAGTCTCTCCAAACCCACCCCTGGGCCAAGTGCAGCCAGTTTGTACGATCCCAATTCCCAGCCCCAGTAGCTGAGTGGTGCCCTCCAGGGTTTTCCCTGCACAGCCGGCTCCTGGCAACAGGAGGTGCTGGACACAGACGCTGGGCCCACGCACTGGGCTTTTGTCCTGGGGAGTTTGGGGTCGGGTCAGTCAGGGATCTGATGTAAACAGCCCATCGAGGGGCAGGAATCCCTGAGCAGCTCAGCCTGGCCAGGGGTCCATTTAACCTGGTCCCCATCTCTGACAGAGGCCAGTCCCAGCTGCTCCAGGGTGAGGGGCAGGAACCCCGCAGGGATGGGATAACCTGCCCTGGGAGAAGTTTAACCCTCAGTAGCTGGAATTCAGCTGCTGTCCCGCTGCAGCTGGTGTTTGCTCCCATCCCAATCCCTTCTTAACACGTACGGGATACTCTCACAGTCCATATACACTTCCAGTTCCTGTGTGAATCCTGCTGAGCTCCTGACCCCAATGAGAGCTTGTGGCAGTGAGTTCCACAGGCCAGAGGTGCATCTTTTCTTTTGCCAGCTTTACATTAGCCAGGATTCAATTTCACTGACTGTCCCCTCGTTCTTCTAGTAATTATTTCTAATACTGCGCTGTCTAGAGGTCCCAGACTCCCTGTTGTGCCAGGGGTTGTATGTACACCCCAGACTAAGACTTCAGCCTTGCTACTGTGCCAGGCACCTCCCAGACTCCCACAGCAGAGATCAGGGCCCCACTGTGCCAGGCGCTGCACAGACCTGGACTGAGACTGGGGCTGGATGGGGCCAGCTCTCCATGCGGGAAGCCCCCAGCAGCGTGAGGCTGACCCTGGGTCCAGTGTCTCAGTGCTGGGTCTCCACACGGGGGCCGAGTGACACTGCAGATGCCCAGGGTTTCAGTTCCCCCCCATCAGCCCTGCGCTGAGTAGAGTCCAGCTCTGGGGGAAGTGAAAGGGAGAAGCTGGTGGGTTCCAGGGCTCGGAGGGGAAGCGGCCCTGGCTGGGTGGTTCCCTCGGGCCAGGCAGCCCTGTGGCGGGAGAAGAGCCCCGCGTCATCTGTCCCCAGGGCAAGGAAAGTGCAGAGCCCAGGGCACACAGAGCCCCTCATCCCTGCTGGGGCAACCAGCCATTGCAACCGACAGGCCCCTGCATCAGAGCCAGTGCCCCCTAGATGGGAACGGCCCCATAGCTCACTGCCCTCTCTAGAGGAGAGAGGCCCTGTACCCCATCCCCCCCATGAACCAACCAGCCACTCCAATTCCCCTCCAGCCTGGAGCCATTTGGGCCTCATTCCTCTGTGGTAGAAAGCACAGATGATGTGTCTGAGATTAGGCCAGAAGTCCTGGCCCCCCTCCGTTCTATCTATTAGACCCCATTCCCCTCCCAGAGCTGGGGAGAGAACCCAGGAGTCCTGGCTCCTGGCCCCCTGCTCTAACCCACCAGGCCGCCCCCTCTGGGGGGATAGAACCCAGGAGTCCTGGCTCCCAGCTCCCCTGCTCTAATCCACCAGCCTCCGCTCCCCTCCCAGACCTGGGATAGCACCCAGGAGTCCTGGCTCCATGTCCTCCTGCTCAGACTCAAAGGCCAGAAGGGACCATTGTGATCATCTAGTCTGACCCCTGCACATCGCAGGCCACAGCCCCTCACTCACCCGCTCCTATAACAGACCCCGAACCTCTGGCTGGGTTACTGATGCCCTCAAACCATGGGTTAAAGGCGTCATGTGACAGAGACTCCACCATTGACACTAGTTTAAACCTGCTGTGACCCGTGTCCCAGGCTGCAGGGGAAGGCGAAACACCCCACTCCCTCCCCCCACCAGGGTCTCTGCCATCTGAGCTGGGGGAAAATTCCTTCCTGACCCCAAGTCTGTCTATCAGTTAGACCCTGAGCACGTGGGTGAGACCCACCAGCCAGCCCCTCCCCAGACTCCCCAGCCCACTCTGGTCACTGACCCCGCCCAACGAGCAGAGATCAGCGCGGGTGGCCAGGTTACCAGCAGGTGTTTTCCCGGGAGCAGGGACAGGATGCCCCTCGCTGGCTGCCACCAGCTGGAGCCGGAAGCCCAGGCCCCAGTAACAAGCCAGCCCCCAGGGTTACCGGGAGACAGCCCGGAACCCAGCAAAGGAAATAGCTGCCAGGCTGGCATGAGGGGGGATCCGACCATCCATAGGCAGCCCCTGCTGTGCAGATACCTGAGGAGGTCGGGGAGCTCAGACCCTGGGTGGGTTGCAGAGAGCTCTGTGCAATCCCTGTCTCTGACACCTGCCCCGTGCCTAGGATGGGTGAGATCCTGGCCAGGCTGGGGGGGCCCCGCTCCTGATCACGGCTGACCTCACTAACGGGCCCTGGCCTCAGAATACCCGGCTCGTTGGCATTTACCCCTGCCCCCAACCTCACTGAGGCTTTGCAGTTCCTGGTCCTGCTGTTTGGGCTGGGGGGGTCCCGGCTCCCTTCCAGCAGCCGGTAGCTCCGGTGTGGGGTGGGCTGGGGAGTGTCCCCTGGCATCGCTAGAGGGTGTTTGTATGTTAGTCAGACCTGGGCAGACAGTGGTTTCCCCAGGAATTGAAATTAGGGGGGGTGTTCAAATTTACAGGGGGGTGTCAGGACCGATGAGCTATATAAAAGAGATATGAATAAAGTAAATGTTTTGTTAGGCTAATGCAAATTTAACATAAGGATAATGCACATTACACCAAAACACATAACAGGTCTAGTTTTCTAACAAAAATATAATTTTTTTTAAAAGTATTTAATTTAAATTGACTTTTGAAAAGTAAGCCATCATGGGATAAGAGAGGCCTCTCATGGATCAGTAACTGGTTAAAAGATGGGAAACAAAGGGTAGGAATAAATGATCAGTTATCAGAATGGAGAGAGATAAACAGTGGTATCCCTGAGGGGTCAGTACTGGGGCTATTACTGTTCAACATACTCATAAATGATCTGGAAAAATGGGTAAACAGTGAGGTGGCAAAATCTGCAGATGATACAAAACTACTTAAGATAGTTAAGTCCCAGGCAGACTGTGAAGAGTTATAAAGGGGTCTCACAAAACTGGGTGACTGGGCAACAAAAATGGCAGATGAAATTCAGTGTTGATAAATGCAAAGTAGTGCACATTGGAAAACATCCTCACAACTATACATACAAAATGAAGGAATCTGAATTAGCTGTTCACAACGACTCCAAGATCTTTCTTGAGTGTTAATAGTTCTCTGAAAACATCCACTCAATGTGCAGGGGCAGTCAGTGATTCCCAACATTCTGTTTGCTTTTTTAAAAAGAACAGGAGTCCTTGTGGCACCTTGGAGACTAGCAAATTTATCTGAGCATAAGCTTTCCTGGGCTACAGCCCACTTCATCAGATATAGCCCACGAAAGCTTATGCTCAAATAAATTTGTTAGTCTCTAAGGTGCCACAAGTACTCCTGTTCTTTTTACAGATACAGACTAACATGGCTGCTACTCTGAAA
Source organism: Gopherus flavomarginatus (assembly GCF_025201925.1). NCBI lineage: Eukaryota > Metazoa > Chordata > Testudines > Testudinidae > Gopherus > Gopherus flavomarginatus. The sequence continues at coordinate 718,827 of NC_066628.1, forward strand.
CCTTTGCTTTTTAAACAAAGGGATAGATAATAAGACAGAAGATATCATATTGCCTCTATATAAATCCATGGTACGTGTACACCTTGAATAGTGTGTGCAGATCTGGTCACCCCATCCCAGAAAAGATATATTGGAATTGGAAAAGATACAGAGGTGGGCAACTAAAATGATCAGGGGAATGAAACAGGAGGAGAGATTAAAATGACTGGGAACTTTCAGTTTAGAAAAGAGACGACTAAGGGGGGTTATGATAGAGGTCTATAAAATCTTGACTGGTGTGAAGAAAGTGAATAAGGAAATGTTAATTAATCCTTCACATAACACAAGAACTAGCAGTCACCCAATGAAATTAATAGGCAGCAGGTTTTTTTTAAAAAAAAAAAAGGAAGTACTTCTTCGCACAACATAAAGTCAACCTGTGGAACTCTTTGCCAGGGGATGCTGTGAAGACCAAAACTATAACAGGATTAAAAAAAGAACAAGATAAATTCCCGGAGAATAGGTCCATCAGTGGCTATTAGCCAGGATGGAGAGAGATGAGTGGCCTTAGCCTGTTGCCAGAAGCTGGGAATGGGCAACAGGGAATAGATCACTTGATGATTCCCTGTTCTGTTCATCCCCTCTGGGGCACCTGGCACTGGCCACTGTTGGCAGACAGGATACTGGGCTATATGCACCATTGGTCTGACCCAGTATTACCATTCTTATGTAAAAATTAATTATAGCATGTAACCCCTCTGCCAGGCTGAATTGATAGCAGCAAGGGCCGGGTTCAATACATAGGGGTCCCTTCCCTACAACGCAATGCAAAACCAGCTCGAGTCCCCACCCAGTGACCTGGGAAAATCTTACACACGCCCCTGGGTGCCTCGAAGAGGCAATACTTCCCCCTCTTGCAAGTACAGAGTCTCAATGTAGCAGAAAAGGTTTAATTACATGAGATAAACAACAAGCATTAAACTGGGGAAACACCTCAACTAGAGTTCATCGACCAAACCGTGAGCAAAGACCCATCCCAGGAAATTGGTCCGTGTCCTTTTCCCTGGGCTCATGAGTCCAGCAACCCCCAAATCACCACAAGACTCCAAAGTCCAATACCCCAAATGTCCCTAGAGTCCAGCAACCCAAAGATCCCCCACAGTCCCAAAAGTCCCACAACCCAAAAGTCTCTGTCCCGGTTCAGTGCAGCCCCAGAATTCAAGAGTCTATCTGCAGGGGGTTTTCCTGCCCCCCCACCGCAGGTAGAAAGGGGCACCTTACGTGGTCCGGGGCCAACTGCCCTGCCTCTCCGTAGGGTTCTGCTTCTGCCTTCTCCACGAACTGCTCCCCTCTACCAGCCGCTCCACTCTGCTCCTCCAGCCATCCCCACAAACTGCTCTACTTCACTCCGCCAGCCACTCTGCTCCACCAGCCATCCCATGATCCGCTCCAGCCGTCCCTGCAAACTGCTCAGCTCCACTCGCTCTGTGGGCCACTCCACCCATCCCATAGCTACTCCGCTCTGCCAGCCGCTCTGCTGCCACCAGCTGTCCCGTGATCCACTCCAGCCGTCCCCGCAACTGCTCCACTCCACCAGCTGCTCTGTTCCACAGTATAGCTTGAGGCTCCCCACTAGTTAGCACAGTACTCAGTGCTCTCAGCTCAGCAATTCCAGCTCTTTAGTGATTTCAACTAACAGTAGAGGAGCCCCAGTGCTAGTGCACCATTAGCCCAAAGTGAGTTCAGCTCAGTCACCTGTATTTAGGGAGCAGGAGCAGGAGCAGGAGCAGGAGCAGGAGCAGGAGCAGGAGCAGGAGCAGGAGCAGGAGCAGGAGCAGGAGCAGGAGCAGGAGCAGGAGCAGGAGCAGGAGCAGGAGCAGGAGCAGGAGCAGGAGCAGGAGCAGGAGCAGGAGCAGGAGCAGGAGCAGGAGCAGGAGCAGGAGCAGGAGCAGGAGCAGGAGCAGGAGCAGGAGCTCAGACACACATTCTCTCTCTCCATTCACTGGGTTTTGGAACCCATGTCCCTTGTCTAGCAAGTTCTATTTAGTTGATAGTGAAACCCTTTATCATAAAACAGTTTCATAGTTCCTCATTTACTTAATCAGGGTGACAACACTTTATTCCTCCTGCCCCAATAACAAAGAAATTGGGGATCCCACAGCTGTGAAAGTGACCATTTTAGGCTGCCGTGGCTATGCTAGGCTGGGTGGGTGTGCCTATGCAAACAAGCTCAGCCCCTGAAATTCTTTTCCACACTCGCCATAATTTGTTGTACAGACAAAACTACACAGGATCTTTTCAGGGGGCAAGACAAAAATGCCACATTTATTATGATAACAATTTGATTTATGACTAATAACTAATATCTTAATTCTTATACACAAGACACATTATATCTAATACCTATACACACACACACGCACATCCATCAGGTGTTCTGCAGCTGCTGCATAGTTACCAGTTCTGAAGACAGCTTAAGTTCATAGCTTGATTTTGCAGCTTGGGTTCGTAGCTTGTGGTGGCTAACTGGCCAGGAAAGCCGGACACAAGGGCGAGCTGGGTCTCTGTTGGGCCTGCTCCGAAGTTCTCCCATGTTGGCAGCAGAATGTTACCCAAAGTCTCTCATCTCACCCTTCTTTTTTATAAGCTTTTAGTTTGGATTCAAAGTCTATAGGTCTTGTTGTGTCACACTGCCTCTGGGTTTGGATTGATCACCCATCAATTGCAGGCGTGACTTTCAGCCTTGAACCTGGCTTTGATCTTCCTTCTGTTGTTTCTTTTGTCCTTTTTTTTTAGGGTGGATGCTTCTTACTTTGTTTAGGGCTGTTGTCTAGGTCTTCAGCAGTTGGTGTTTGAACTTTATCTCATCAGGACAGGCTGGGGCTGGAGGTTGATTCCATCATCCATGCATGCCTCATTCACACATCTAAACTAAACTAATAAGATCACAGCAGGGTTTGCAAAAATGAAGGTTGGAGGAAGCTTTTACAAAATGGAATGAATGTTTTAAAATGGGGTTTGAATTTCAATATGGCAAACAGTGAACAGAAGTTACAATGTAGGCAAGTGTAGTGAATGGTGAACAGAAGTTACATTAATAAAGTGAACAATTAAAAACAATTTCATTTATCCGTTCTACAAATTCACCTCCAGATGTCAGGGTAGAGCTCATCCTGACTCTGCTTACAATAATAAAAATGTTTAGTACAGAAACTCCCCAGCATAATGACCTCTCAAGATAGCAACAATGTGAGATAACAACCTTGGCAAATAATGCATTTTAAAAATCTTGATCTATTAGGAAACATATTTATATAAGTTTCCATTCCCAGTCACAAATCTAGCATTCTGGAGCAAAGTCACTAAATTATAGTCCAACAAACGTTTCTTTAACATGCCCCTCACTTTTCCCTCCACCGCACCCCACTCACCGGTGTTGTCCTTGGTCAGTGGAGACTCAGAGTTCAGAGGTGCTTTCAGGTGAGTTCACCTCCCAGGTGGGGGACAAGAAGGCACCTTGCTCGTTCCTCCAGCTGCTCACTGCTCGCTCTGGCCATGGCTGTTTGTTGTGCCAGTTTTCACTCCACCGCTCTGTTGCCAATGGCCCTGCACAGTCACCTTCTGCTGCCACCTGCCCCTGTGACCTCTGCGAGTTGGTCTCTTGAGGTTCACCCAGCTCTTAGTGATTTCAGCTGAGCTCTCAGTGTGGGAACCTCGCTCGCTGCTGGTGCAGTCTGGGCTGTCTCTTACACAAAAACACTGTCCCCACAGGAACACTGTCCCCAGAACAGGACTAAGCACTTCGACCTGATTGTCAGTGATTTCAGCTGCAGTGGTCACTTAACAGAACAAAAGACTCTCTATGGAGCCTAGTCAGCTCTGCCTCTAAACAGTGGAGAGGGACAGGTCCCCACCCTCCCTCTTGATGCCTTCAAATCATCACAGGCTAAGTACAGTTCTACTGCCCTTTACTCATACAATAAGAACAACAACATTTCAGAGCGGACAGGGAGTTGCAGACAGGGGAGTTTGAGAGCGAGTTTGACAGAGGGAGGCTTACAATGGTGAGGAGGACCCGCAACACCTGTGGCAGCACTGCTTCTGTCTCCTCCACCTGCGCCTGTAGCCAGACAGAGCACCAGGGCATGGATGCTTCTACCCAGATCCTGGTGTGGTTTTGCAGAGACTGTAACTTGCAATTTCCACTTACTGATACCCAGGCTGGGGGGGCATCCAATGTGAAAGGTGCCTACTGGTGGAATCTCTCAGGCAGCAGGTGGGAGAGCTACAGGAGGAGGTGGCTAGGTTGAGGAGCATCCGAATCCTCAAGCAATTCCTGGACAGTGTCCATGTGGAGACAGCTGAGGTAGCTGTCCCAGTACACAGGACTGCTGACACACCACTGGTGGAGGAGGAGATGGCTCAGGGTGGACACTGGCAGCTGGTTACTTCTGGCAGCAGGCAGTGCTCCACCCCTGTCCCAAACCCTCCCACCGTGGTAATAGGTAACTTATGCTCTTCTTGATACAGGAGAGAAGGAATCACCCCCTACAGTTAAGGAGGGGAAGCCTCGTACCCCTAAGGCTGGGAGGTCGGCTACCACCACTGAAAATAGGAAATGTAAGGTACTGGTGGTCGGAGACTCTCTGCTGAGGGGGACGGAGGCACCCGTCTCTCGCCCTGACATTTCATCCCGGGAGGTATGCTGCCTGCCGGGGGCCCGTATCCGAAATGTTACAGAGGCATTGTCGAGGATTATCCGGCCTTCTGACTACTACCCCATGCTACTCATCCATGTGGGCACAAATGATACTGCGAGGTGTGACGCTGAGCGGATCAAGAGTGACTACAGGGCTCTGGGAGTACGGGTGAAGGAGTTTGGAGCGCAAGTGGTATTCTCTTCGATTCTTCCTGTCAAAGGTAGAGGCCCGGGCACAGACAGATGCATCGTGGAGGTGAATGCCTGGCTGCGAAGATGGTGTCGCCAGGAGGGCTTTGGCTTCCTCAACCACGGGATGCTATTCGAGGAAGGACTGCTAGGCAGAGATGGCGTTCACCTTTCGAGGAGGGGAAAGACCCTATTTGCACACAGACTGGCTAACCTAGTAAGGAGGGCTTTAAACTAGGTTCGACGGGGACAGGTGAGCAAACCCCACAGGTAAGTGGGGAACAAGACCTGGGAGATGGGTTGGAAACAGGAGGGAGCACGGGCTATAATGGCAGAGAGAAAGGAGGGTCAGGGCAAAGCTGGGAGGCAAGATCAAACCAGCATCTTAGATGCCTATATACAAATGCAAGAAGTATGGGTAATAAGCAGGAAGAACTGGAAGTGCTAATAAATAAATACAACTATGACATTGTTGGCATCACTGAAACTTGGTGGGATAATACACATGACTGGAATGTTGGTGTGGATGGGTATAGTTTGCTCAGGAAGGATAGACAGGGGAAAAAGGGAGGAGGTGTTGCCTTATATATTAAAAATGTACACACTTGGACTGAGGTGGAGATGGACATAGGAGACAGAAGTGTTGAGAGTCTCGGTGTTAGGCTAAAAGGGGTAAAAAACAAAGGTGATGTCATGCTAGGAGTCTACTATAGGCCACCTAACCAGGTGGAAGAGGTGGATGAGGCTTTTTTTAAACAACTAACAAAATCATCCAAAGCCCAAGATTTGATGGTGATGGGGGACTTCAACTATCCAGATATATGTTGGGAAAATAACACCGCGGGGCACAGACTATCCAATAAGTTCCTGGACTGCATTGCAGACAACTTTTTATTTCAGAAGGTTGAGAAAGCTACTAGGGGGGAAGCTGTTCTAGACTTGATTTTAACAAATAGGGAGGAACTCATTGAGAATTTGAAAGTAGAAGGAAGCTTGGGTGAAAGTGATCATGAAATTACAGAGTTCACAATTCTAAGGAAGGGTAGAAGGGAGTACAGCAAAATAGAGACAATGGATTTCAGGAAGGCGGATTTTGGTAAGCTCAGAGAGCTGATATGGGAATCAAGACTGAGGGGGAAAACAACTGAGGAGAGTTGGCAGTTTTTCAAAGGGACACTGTTAAGGGCCCAAAAGCAAGTGTAAGTAGAGTCAGGCTGAGCTCTACCCTGACATCTGGTGGTGAATTATGGGGAGTGTGGAAAGAATTTCAGGGAGTGTGGAATCTCAAATATTTGCATTGGCACACCCTCCCCCCCCGGCATAGCCCACGGCAGCCTGGGATGGTTATTTTGACAGCTCTGGGATCCCCAATTTCTTTGTTATTGGGGAAGGAGGAAAAAAAAGTGTTGTCACTCTGATTACGTGAATGAGGAACTATGAGACGCTTTATGAGAGAAATGACTCAACCTCAATTAAGTGGTACTTGCTAGACAAGGGACATGGGTTCCAAAACCCAGTGAACTGAGAGAGGTTGGGGATTGGTGTGTACACCTGATGGTATGGGCCCTTTTTGAGGGCCTGGAACACCAATTGCACATCCTCCTCTCTCCACTGTTAAAGAGTAGAGCTAATTTTGATTCCATTAGGAGTCCATCTATAGACTGCTGAACTGAATTCATGTTGGGCCAATGGTGCGCCAGCACCAGGGCTCCCCTGCTACAAGCTGAAATCACTGAGTGCTGTGTTAGCTAGTGGGGGAGCCTGAAGATCTGTCGCTGAGCGACTGGCAGAGCGGAGCAGTTTGCAGCATGTTGAAGCAGCCACAGAACAGAGAGGAGTGGAGCGGTTTGCAGGGACAGCTGGAGTGGCTCATGGGTCAGCTGGAGGAGTGGCACAGTGGGTGTAGTGGAGCTGGTTGTGGTGAAGGCTGCAGCAGAACTCCACAGAGAGGTGAAGCAGTTGGCCCTGGCCCATGTAACGTGCCTCTTAACACCCTGTGTGGACTTCCCCCCCCCATTTCCACCCAAGATGGGGGTGGTAAAACTGCAGATAAACTTTTGAACTCTGGGGTGGCATTGACCAGAGACTTTCAGGTTGTTGGACTTTGGGTTGATTGGACTTAAGACCCTAAGGGAGAAAGGACATTGCCAAAAGTACTTGGAGGTGAGGTTTTTTTTGTTTATGATTTGTGTTACAGTCCTGTTTGTGGTGTTTCTCCAGTGGGATGCTGCATTGTTTCCCTCCTTTATTAAATGGATTTTGCTACACTCAGACTCCGTGCTTGTGAGGGGGGAAGTATTGCCTCCTAGAGGCGCACGGGGGGGTGTGGTATGTAAGTGTCCCAGGTCACTGGGTGGGGGCTCGAGCCGGTTATGCATTGTGTTACTGAAACGGAACCCCTGGATACTGAACCCGGCCCTTGTTGCTGCCAACTCAGAGCGGCAGAAGGGTTACACAAGCTATTCCACTGGGTAGGAAAGATAGAAAATGTGGTAAAAGACCACCTTGGCTTAACCACAAGATCTTGCATGATCTAAAAAATAGAAAGGAGGCATATAAAAAATGGAAACTAGGTCAGATTACAAAGCCTGAATATAGGCAAACAACACAGGAATGCAGGGGCAAGATTAGAAAGGCAAAGGCACAAAATGAGCTCAAACTAGCTATGGGAATAAAGGGAAACAAGAAGACTTTTTATCAATACATGAGACGCAAGAGGAAGACCAAGGACAGGGTAGGCCCATTGTTCAGTGAGGAGGGAGAAACAGTAACAGGAAACTTGGAAATGGCAGAGATGCTTAATGACTTCTTTGTTTCGGTCTTCACTGAGAATTCTGAAGGAATGCTTAATATAGTGAATGCTAATGGAAAGAGAGTAGGTTTAGAAGATGAAATAAAAAAAGAACAAGTAAAAAATCACTTAGAAAAGTTAGATGCCTGCAAGTCACCAGGGCCTGATGAAATGCATCCTAGAATACTCAAGGAGCTAATAGAGGAGATATCTGAGCCTCTAGCTATTATCTTTGGAAAATCATGGGAGACGGGGGAGATTCCAGAAGACTGGAAAAGGGCAAATATAGTGCCCATCTATAAAAAGGGAAATAAAAACGACCCAGGAAACCACAGACCAGTTAGTTTAACTTCTATGCCAGGGAAGATAATGGAGCAAGTAATTAAAGAAATCATCTGCAAACACTTGGAAGGTGGTAAGGTGATAGGGAATAGCCAGCATGGATTTGTAAAGAACAAATCGTGCAAACCAATCTGATTACTTTCTTTGATAGGATAACGAGTCTTGTGGATAAGGGAGAAGCGGTGGATGTGATATACCTAGACTTTAGTAAGGCATTTAATACAGTCTCGCATGATATTCTTATCGATAAACTAGGCAAATACAGTTTAGATGGGGCTACTATAAGGTGGGTGCATAACTGGCTGGATAACCGTACTCAGAGAATAGTTGTTAATGGCTCCCAATCCTGCTGGAAAGGTATAACAAGTGAGGTTCCGCAGGGGTCTGTTTTGGGACCGGCTCTGTTCAATATCTTCATCAATGACTTAGATGTTGGCATAGAAAGTACGCTTATTAAGTTTGCAGACGATACCAAACTGGGAGGGATTGCAACTGCTTTGGAGGACAGGGTCAAAATTCAAAATGATCTGGACAAATTGGAGAAATGGTCTGAGGTAAACAGGATGAAATTTAATAAAGACAAATGCAAAGTGCTCCACTTAGGAAGGAACAATCAGTTTCACACATACAGAATGGGAAGAGACTGTCTAGGAAGGAGTATGGCACAAAGAGATCTAGGGGTCATGGTGGACCACAAACTAAATATGAGTCAACAGTGTGATACTTTTGCAAAAAAAGCAAACGTGATTCTGGGATGCGTTAACAGGTGTGTTATAAACAAGACACGAGAAGTCATTCTTCCACTCTACTCTGCACTGGTTAGGCCTCAACTGGAGTATTGTGTCCAGTTCTGGGCACCGCATTTTAAGAAAGATGTGGAGAAATTGGAGAGGGTCCAGAGAAGAGCAACAAGAATGATGAAAGGTCTTGAGAACATGACCTGTGAAGGAAGGCTGAAGGAACTGGGTTTGTTCAGTTTGGAAAAGAGAAGACTGAGAGGGGACATGATAGCAGTTTTCAGGTATCTAAAAGGGTGTCATCAGGAGGAGGGAGAAAACTTGTTCACCTTAGCCTCCAATGATAGAACAAGAAGCAATGGGCTTAAACTGCAGCAAGGGAGATTTAGGTTGGACATTAGGAAAAAGTTCCTAACTGTCAGGGTAGTTAAACACTGGAATAAATTGCCTAGGGAGGTTGTGGAATCTCCATCTCTGGAGATATTTAAGAGTAGGTTAGATAAATGTCTATGCGGGATGGTCTAGACAGTATTTGGTCCTGCCATGAGGGCAGGGGACTGGACTCGATGACCTTTCAAGGTCCCTTCCAATCCTAGAGTCTATGAATCTATGAATCCCCCCCACCGCCCGCATTCAAGTGATTTGTAACCCAACCCCAGCCAAAATCTATCACTTGGACAACACAGCTCTGTTTGCTGGATCCCTAGGTAGATTAGGTGTGAATGTAAATACAGTCTGGTCCTGAAGCCTTTCCCCGCAGCCCCAGCTCATCACCAGCTGTCAGGGAGAGCTCATTTAGACTTTGCTTACAAATCATCATTTGAAATTATTAGGTTGGCCAACGTCACCGAAATGAATGCACTGACATTGTCATAAAAAACAACAGCTGTATAAGGAAGCTAGTCTATGTTCATACTTTTCAAATCTATTCTACTTTCAGATACACGTATTTTATCATGCACTGTATATGCTTTTAAAATGTGTATTAATGTTTCAATTTCAATTTAAATTTCCAAACAGTCACTAAATTGGCATGTTTCAGAGTAGCAGCCATGTCAGTCTGTATCTGCAAAAAGAACAGGAGTCCTTGTGGCACCTTAGAGACTAACAAATGTATTTGAGCATAAGCTGTCGTGGACCCACTTCATCGGATGCATAGAATGGAACTTATAGTGAGGCGATGTATATACATACAGAGAACATGAAAAGGTGGGAGTTGCCCAACCAATTCTAAGAGGCTTATTAATTAAGATGCGCTATTGTCAGCAGGAGAAAAAAAACCTTTTGTAGTGATAATCAGGGTAGCCCATTTAAGACAGTTTGACAAGTAGGTGTGAGGATACTTAAGACGGGGAAATAGATTCAATGTGTGTAATGGCTCAGACATTTCCAGTGTCTATTTAAGCCTAAATTGATTGTATCTAGTTTGCATATTAATTCAAGTTCAGCAGTTTCTAGCTGGACTCTGTTTTTGAAGCTTTTCTGTTGCAAAATTGCCACCTTTAAATCTGTTTCTGAGGGCTTGGCTACACTTGCAGGTGTGTAGCGCTGGGAGTTACAGCTGTCTTCCTACAGCTGTGTAAGGAAAGCGCTGGAGTGTGGCCACACTGACAGCTACCAGCACTGCAGTGTGGCCACATTTGCAGCATTTGCACCACTGTTGGGAGTGGTGCATTATGGGCAGCGATCCCACAGAGCTCCTCGTCCCATTTTGGTACCGTGGGTTGTGGGAAGGGGACGGAAGGGTGCGGGTCATTCCGCTTCCTGTCCCAACGCCCCGTGGTGCATCGCTTCAAATCCCAGCAGTCACTGTTTTTCTGTCCACATTTGGCAACATTGTGACTCTCCCAACGGTTTCTGTGCAGCGCGATTTCTGTGGGAAATGGAGCCCGAACTGCTGAGGACTTTGCTGATGAGTCTCGCCAGCACATCACGTTTGGCAGTTGAGCTATTCCTTCAGCTCCAAAGTGACAGTGAGGAGTCTGACGATGATTGCGAGTTGTCTGACGCGTACGACACTAAATTGCTTGTGGCATTCACGGAAATGCTCAGCACCGTGGAATGCCGCTTTGGGGCTCAGGAAACAAGCACCGAGTGGTGGGATCACATTGTCATGGAAGTCTGGGATGACGAGCAGTGGCTGCAGAACTTTCGGATGAGAAAAGCCACTTTCATGGAACTGTGCGAGGAGCTCGCCCCCACCCTGTGGCACAAGGACACAAGATTGAGAGCTGCCCTGCCAGTGGAGAAGCGGGTGGCTGTTGCAATCTGGAAGCTGGCAACTCCAGACAGCTACCGATCGGTGGCAAACCAGTTTGGAGTGGGAAAGTCGACCCTTGGAATGCAAGTTTGCAGGGCCATTAGTCGCATCCTGCTAAGAAGAACCGTGACTCTGGGGAACGTGCAGGACATTGTGGATGGCTGTGCACAAATGGGTTTCCCTAACTGTGGAGGGGCGATAGATGGGATGCATATTCCTATTCTGGCACCACCCCACCCTAGCATCCGAGTACATTAATCGGAAGGGATATTTCTCTATGGTTCTCCAGGCGCTTGTGGATCACCATGGGCATTTCACTGACATTAACACAGGCTGGCCTGGAAAGGTGCATGATGCACGCATCTTTCGGAACAGTGGCCTGTTCAGGAAGATGCAGGCCGGGACTTTTTTCCCAGACCACAAGATCACAGTAGGGGACGTCGAAATGCCCATTGTGATCCTTGGAGACCCTGCTTACCCGTTAATGCCTTGGCTTATGAAACCGTATACAGGGAAGCTTGACAGGAGCAAGGACCGGTTCAACTACAGGCTGAACTGGTACCGAATGGCTGTGGAGTGTGCTTTTGACCATTTAAAAGGGTGCTGGCGATCTCTGTATGGGAAGCTAGATTTGGGGGAAAGCAGCATCCCTGCGGTTATATCCGTGTGCTGTACCCTCCATAATATTTGTGAAGGGAAGGGTGAAACATTCAGTCAGGAGTGGACCTCCGAGGTTCAACGCCTGGAGGCTGAATTTGCACAGCCAGAGAGCAGGCTACTAGAGAGGCCCAGCGCAGAGCTACAAGGATTAGGGATGCCTTCAGGAAGGAATTTGAGGCTGAAAACCAACAGTAATGTTTGGTGCCTTGCACGGGAGTGAAGTGCAGTGGTTACAATGTTAGTAGGAATCTGTTTTTCCTAAAATGATTTGCAGTGCCTGTTTCTTTCCTGGGCTATGATATCTTTCACTTTCTGCAATAATAAAGACTGTTTTCAAAGCCAAAAATTCATTTATTGAAAAGAAAATAACTTTCCTGACAGACACACAACATTTTGGGAACCTAAAAGGGCACGGGGGTGGGGTGGTGAACTGTACGGTCACAGGTTTGAATATGTCCTGTCTGGAGTGCTGTGCAATGACTGCTGCACTTCAGGATGCCTATACTGCATGGTGATGGGGGTTGAGTGCAGAGGGTAAGAGTCGTAGTTCTCAGGGCTGGTTGGTGAACATACAGGTGTTGGAGGCAGCTGGTGGAGGTAAGAACCTGGATGCTGAGGAAGGGGGTTTGGAGCTGACACTGGGGCACAAGGGAAAGAGATTTGGGACGGGGGAGCTGGCACGGTAGTGCTCTGCCTGCAGGGCTACGAGTGACTGAACAGAGTCCGTTTGGCGCGCCAGGATGCTTATCAGCTGCCTTGTGCTTTTCTTCTTAGCCGCTGCGGTTCTCTGGCGGATCCTGCTTTCCCTTTCCCTCCAGTCCTGCAGTTTTTTACTCTCTCTGGCAGACTGATCCATAACTGCTTGCAGCGGGTCGTCTTTGCTTTTTCGCGGCTTCTTCTGGAGGTTTTGTAGCCTCTGAGCAGTTGATAATATGGGCAGTCGAGAAGTCAAGGACACTTGCAGAAAGGCAAAAATGGCAACAGTTAACAGAGGCAGCATTGTTTATAATCTCAGACAGTTATTCCCCCACAGTGAAGGAGTTTACAGTCTTCACTTTAGCATACTTTCCCATACCCAACAGAGCGAACATAACCCACAGGAGCCCCGAAATGGTGAGTAAGGGGGAATGATTGCTTCAGGGCTGTGCTGGGGTTTCTGTGCATTGGGGAAAGCAAACAGCTGCAGGAGGCACCTACACTGAACACTCTCCCAACATTTTCCACAGGAGTTAATCCTGGAAGATATCTCGCTGCTGCTGGTTACCTGGGAAGAGCGGGAGGGTCTTCTACAGCAATGCAGATTCCGCCCTGGCCCCTATGCAGCTTGCCTGTGTGTAGCAATGGTCCCCCCACCCCTTGCAGCACAGTGGTGCGGACCCGTTAGCCTGACTGGGACAAGGACCACAGTGGCTCTCCCTATAAACTTGCACAAACGTATTGCCCACGCTCTGGCTGAAACTTTTGAAGAGATTACCGAGGCCGATTACTGCAACATGATAGACCACATCAATGGCCTATTCCACATCTAGGCATGCATGCATGCAGCCCTAACCCTCCCTCCTCTCCTGAAACATTACCATCCTGAAAATAAAAGCTGCTTAGCGGGAACCCGCTCCTCTGCTTGTCCTTCACCAAGTACTGGCTGCTGCGACTGGCTGCCTTCCTCCTGGGACTCCGGGGTGTATCCCCCCACCCCAGTACCCTCACTCTCGGTTTCCTCCTCCCCTCCTCCTCCCCCCTCGCTCTGAAGTGTCCATCGTGGTCCTCGGAGTGGAGGTGGGGTCACCCCCAAGTATCACGTCCAGCTCTTTGTAAAAACGGCAGGTCATGGGGTCAGCGCCGGGGCGGCGGTTTCCCTCGCGGGCTTTGCAATAGGCACTCCACAGCTCCTTCACTTTAATCCTGCACTGCACTGCATCCCGGTCATGGCTCCTTTCCAGCATGGCCCTTGAGATCTGCTGTCATAGTATCTTTCCCGAATCTGAACCTTAGAGTCCAAAAGTTGGGGTACCAGCATGAATTCCTCTAAGCTTAATTACCTGCTTAGATCTGATAAGCTGCCACCAATCAGGAATTCCAGTGCCTGATACACTCTGGTCCCCCCAAAACCTTCCCTAGGGACCCCCAAGACCCAGATTCCTTGAGTCTTACAACACAGGGGAATAAACCATTTCCCTCCCCTTCTCCTTTCTTCCTCCCAGATCCTTCCTGCCCTGGGTACACTAGGAGATCACCGTGATTCAGACTCCTTGAATCACAACACAGAGAAATCAGGTTGGTGCCCCCCCTGGGGTTATCCTGGAGAGATAGTCAGATTCAAGCTCCGTGAATTGAAACAAAGGGATTCCCCCTTCTCCCCTCCCTTCCCCTTCCCTGTTAAGTACAGACTCAATTCCCTTGAGCCTCAACAAGGGGGAAAATCAGACAGGTCTTAAAAGCAAAACTTTTAATAAAAAGAAAGAAAAAAGGTAAAAGTTATCTCTGCAATTTAGATGGTAAAAGTTACAGGGTCTGTCAGCTTATAGAAACTGGAGAAAAAAGCCTCCTCCAGCAGAGATACAATTTAAAATACTTCCAGCCAAATACACATTAGACCTCTACCAGCCAGATACACATTTGCAAATAAAGAAAACCAATTAAAAAGACTAAACCGCCTTTCTACTTGCACTTACTACTTGAATAGAAAATTAGAGCCTGTAGTACTTCCAGTCACTCTCAGATCCCAGAGAGAACAAAGCCAAACCCAAAAAACACAAACAAAGGCTTCCCTCCACCGAGATTTGAAAGTATCTTGTCTCCTGATTGGTCCCCTGGTCAGGTGTTTGGTTCCCTGTTTGTTAACCCTTTACAGGTAAAACTCTTAACTATCTGTTTATGACATCTGCCCATCGGTATCGTAATTCCTACGGCTGGAGCGCAGCTGTGACTGCACAGCTTCCTCCCCCCAAACACTGATGAGGTCCAGCAACTCGCCATTGCTCCATGCTGGGGCTCGTTTGGCGCGTGGAGCCATGGTCACCTGGAAAGATTCACTGATTGATTGCACTCCACACCTGGCTGAGCAAACAGGAAGGGGGTTTTTAAAATTCCCGGGGCATTTAAAGGGCAGGTCACCTGAGGCCAGGGCAGTAGAGTGCGAACTGATGCGCAGAGTGGCTGAACAGGCATTCTGGGATGCCTCCGAATACCTCGGAGGCCATTTACAGCGCTTTTGGTGGCCACGCTTGCAGAGCAGCGCTGCATCACCAGCGCTGCAATCCTTATATCCCAGGCAGAGCAGGAGTACAGCCCGCGCTGCAGCCAGGGAGATGCAGCACTGTATGTGCCTTGCAAGTGTGGACGGTGAGTAAGTTGCAGCGCTGTAACCCCATCACCAGCGCTGCAACCCTCCAGTGTAGCCAAGCCCTGAGTGACCAGGGAGGTTGAGGTGTTCTCCTACTGGTTTTTGAATGTTATGATTCCTGATGTCAGATTTGTGTCCATTTATTCTTTTGCGTAGAGACTGTCCAGTTTGGCCAATGTACATGGCAGAGGGGCATTGCTGGCATATGATGGCATATATCACATTGGTAGATGTGCAGGTGAACGAGCCTCTGATAGTGTGGCTGATGTGATTAGGTCCTATGATGGTATCCCCCAAATAGATATGTGGACAGAGTTGGCATCGGGCTTTGTTGCAAGGATAGGTTCCTGGGTTAGTGTTTATGTTGTATGATGTGTGGTTGCTGATGAGTATTTGCTTCAGGTTGGGGCACTGTCTGTAAGCGAGGACTGGCCTGTCTCCCAAGGTCTGGGAGAGTGAGGGATCGTCCTTCAGGATAGGTTGTAGATCCTTGATGATGCGCTGGAGAGGGTTTAGTTGGGGGCTGAATGTGATGGCTAGTAGCGTTCTGTTACTTTCTTTGTTGGGCCTATTCTGTAGTAGGTGACTTCTGGGTACTCTTCTGGCTCTGTTGATCTGTTTCTTCACGTAATCAGGTGGGTGTTGTAACTGTAAGAACACTTGATAGAGATCTTGTAGGTGTTTGTCTCTGTCTGAGGGGTTGGAGCAAATGCGGTTGTATCTTAGAGCTTGGCTGTAGACAATGGATCGTGTGGTGTGGTCTGGGTGAAAGCTGGAGGCATGTAGGTAAGTATAGCAGTCAGTGGGTTTCCGGTATAGGTTGGTGTTTATGTGACCATCGCTTATTAGCACTGTAGTATCCAGGAAGTGGATCTCTTGTGTGCACTGGTCCAGGCTGAGGTTGATGGTGGGATGGAAACTGTTAAAATCCTGGTGGAATTCCTCAAGGGCTTCGTTTCCATGGGTCCAGATGATGATGTCATCAGTGTAGCACAAGTAGAGTAGGGTCGTTAGACCAACGCTTCCTTAGCTCTCATCTCCTAAGTCAGAAATAAAGATGTTGGCATACTGCATGGCCAAGCGGGTACCCATATCAGTGCTGCTGGCTTGAGGGTATATATTGTCCCCAAAAATGAAATAGTTGTGGGTGAGGACAAAGTTACAAAGTTCAGCCACCAGGTTTGGCAAGTAACTAGTTCACAAAACTAGGGGGAGGGGGTGTTGGGGAAATTCAGGAGGGTGTATAGGGAAATCACTGTGGGCAGAGCCTGTGACCCGTGTCAGGTGGGGGCTGCACGATATTCAGACCCCAGCCCTGCCTGGGAAGGGGGAGCAGGGCAGGTGGGGCTGGCAGAGGGGGGGATCTCGGTCATGGACAGTGGAGGGGCTGCATGAAACCAGAGCCTGCAATAGTGGAGGTGACTGAGACCTGGGCCCATCCCCAGCCAAGGGAGCAGGTACCGGCTGTCAGCTGCTGGCAGGGGATTGCCGGAGATTGTCCCTCGCTGTGGTACCTGCCCGCCCCATCACGGGTCTGTGTGAGCCGGGGCAGCCAGACAGGGGCGTCTAGTCTAACGGGGCCATAGGCTGGCTGGGAATGGGGGCAGCCCTGAGCACAGACCCAGATCTGGGGAGCCCTGACTGCGACAAACTGGTTGTGGGTTTCACAGCCGCCTCTTGACAGGCTGGGCTGCTGTGAAGCCAAGAACGGGGGAGATACACACACACACACACGCTGGCCCAGGGCTGGGCCTTGTGCAAACTCCAACCCTGTCTGTCCTGGAGCCGTCGCCCTGCGTGCACTGACCCCTCGCCGGCCCGCAGCCAGTGACGGGCTCAGGCCAGGGGACGAATGGAACCTGGTGCCCCCAGCAAATGGTGTGGGATGATCAATGCTATGGGGAACGCAGCTGTCCCAGCTGGTGCCCTGGCCAGGCCGTGAGCCATGGATTCCCGGAGGATGCCAGCTGGCTGCCCTGGGTCCATGACTGCTCCATGAGGAAGATGATATCTAAGCCCCAGGTGGTGTCTGTGGGGCCCACGCTGGGTTATGTCCATGAAGCGTTTATGGATCCCTGCAGGCCAGGGATTGATCTGCTCGGGGGGGGTCACCCCAGCTCCCCAGGCACTAACAGCAGCAGGGGGTGTGTGTGTGATCACTGCCGTGCCTGGGACTGGGACAGGGACAGGCTCAGAGACGTCCCCCCACCCGGGGCGGGTCGTCCAGACTGGCAGAGCTGGGCCAGAGGAGAGATGAAGGCCACAAAATGAACTGGAGCTAGAGAGAGGGAGTTTAACCGGCTGGACCTTGCTTTGGATCTAGTGACAGACAGGGTTTTGGTCCTGGGGCCCCAATTCTGGCTGGCGGCTGGGGAAGAGCTCGGCCCATCCGACACCTCGTGTGGGAGACGGGCAATTGCTGCTGCTCAGGACACATGTCAGGGTTCCTTCCCCACTCTGAACTTTAGGGTACAGATGTGGGTACCCGCATGAAAAAAAACCCTAAGCTTATTTCTATCAGCTTAGGTTAAAAGGTAACACTGCCACCACCAAGTGATTTAAACAACATTTAAGGAGAGACACATGGAGCTCTGCTTTCCCCAAATATCTCCCCAAGCCCCTACACCCCCTTTCCCGGGGAGACTTGAGAATATATCCTCACCAATTAGTCCTGGTGAACACAGACCCAAATCGTTGGATCTTAAAACAGTGAAAAATAAATCAGGTTCTTAAAAGAAGCATTTTAATTAAGGAAAAAAGGTGAATTAATTTAGAACATAGAAGATCTCTCCTCTAGGCAAACTTTAAAGTTACAAAACTCAGAAATAGCCTCCCTCTTTTTACAAAGGAAATCACAAACAAAAATAAAAGTAACCTAATGTATTTCTTCTGTTATTACTTACTAATTCAAAGGGGGTTAGATGGCTGCCTCCCGGATCTTCTCTGGCAAAAGCATAGAGACCAACAACAGACAAAGACTTTTCCCCCCTCACAGATTTAAAAGTATCTTGTCCTCTTATTGGTCCTTTGGGTCAGGTGTCAGCCAGGTTACCTGAGCTTCTTAACCCCTTACAGGTAAAAGAGGAATTAACCCTTAACTGTATGTTTATGACAGCATGGTTACATCTGGTTATTGGTTTTTATCTATGTCTCTCTGTGATGCTTTCCCCTGAGAGTCGCTGTTCTCTGCATACCCTGGGGGAGACCTGGCCGCTCTTCAGGGATCAGTGCCCCCAGCCCAGCGTTTGCAGGGACGCACACGGCGCTGTCAGAACAGGGGGTTTATTCCCCAGCTGCCCCAGCACAGGGAAGCCTGAGGGGAGCCCAGAGGACGGAGCGTTACAGGTCGGCCCATGGTCAGCCCAGCGCCCAGCCTGGCTGCAAGGAACCCCTGGGCTCAGGCTCCATCTGTCTCTCCTCCTTCGGCAGACGCCAGGTGGAAGCCCTGACTCCTCTCAGCAACCAGCCCCTCCCACCCAGCCCTTTGCTCTCCAGCTGGGGCTCGTCGTTCAGCCCCCTGAGGAGAGGCAGGGAGTCGAGTCCATCTCTCTCTGGGGCGCTGGGTGCTCCGTGTGTCAATGTCCTGGCCACTGGCTCTGCCATTCTCAGCTGCTCCACTGATCTGGGGCCTACAGCCCCGGCAGCTGGGTGATACCCACACCTGTGGCTCCTAGCCTGCCCTGAGAGCAGACAGTCCTTCTCCACTCCACTGGGTAATAGTGCAGCACATGAGGGAAACTGAGGCATACACAGGACTCATAACATCACAGAAAATTCCCCTGTCGTCACACCTGGTAACTGCCGGCAAATACTGGAGCTCAGACCAACCCCCCTGAGAAAGGTCTGGGACTCTCTGCTGGGGACGGGGCTCCAGGGTGGCTGGGGAGAGAATCTCTGGGCCCCGGGGGGTGAGGGGCTGTGACTCCCTGGGGGTGGGGGAGTTTGGAATAACTGCCCCCCCACCCCGTGTGCTGCCCCTGAGCTGCTCCCCAGCTCTGCTGCCCCATTGCCAAGCCCCTTGGGCTGGGTGTCAGGCTGGTCACTGCAGCCCGGGCTTGGGACAGGAGCATCTCTCCAGCTACCTCTCCCCTGGGGAAGAGATTTCGGGGGCCCCCTCCCCAGGGCTCCTGATGCTCCCTCCCCGCTCGCCCCACCCCTGGGAAAGGAGCCCGTCCAGCCTAGAAGCAAACCTGCAGCCTCCCCCAGGAATCACCCCCTGCTCAGAGCTGCCCCGTGCGCTCCTGCCAATCAGATCTGGCCCCTGCCCTGTGCCAAGCCAGGCTCAGCTGTGTGTTCGCACTGTTAAAACGGGGTTAGATGGATCCCAGTGGGGTCAGACTGTGTGAGATGCTGGCAATGACTGTCTGCGTCAGTCTCACCTAGAACAGCGTGTCCCAGGCTGTCCGGCGACAGGGAAAGGTTTGCTCTGAATCAATGACCCCAGGCAGGAGAGATGCATCACCAGGTGTGAAATACCAGAGTGCCCAGGACAGGTTCTCCCCACCCAGCCCAGCGACAGATGCCCTAGTGTCAGTCTGCACCGCGCTTGTGTCAGTGTGATTGACGTCGCTCAGGGTGTCGCAGGGGCATGCACAGGAATACAAATGTGCCCACTTTTGGAGGGGCCCTTTCTGTACCCTCCTGTGCCTGGAGGGGTTGGCTCCCCCTCCTCCCCCCTAGCCGGAGGAGCTGGATCTCCCCCCGCAGCTCCAGGGCTTGAGGACCTCTTGTCTCCCCACTGGGGCTGGCGGAGTTCTGGGCCTGCACTGATTGGGGGGTGGATGCCCCTGCTTGAACACACTCCCCCGGCCCACGTCCCTGTGTGAATAAACCACCTCCCTGCGTGATGTAAGTGACATGGACACAAGCACTCGTGTGCCTGGTGCTGCCAGCTGAGAGAGTCTCCCCCCCACTCCCCTGCCGTGCAGAGATGGGTTATCAGGCCAAGGGAGATCTCCCGCCCACCGGCACGAAGCGTCGTCACCAGATGTGCTGCAGCAGCGCTGGGTGTGTGGACAACCCCTGCGCCCCAGGGGGGCCCTTGGGGGACCTCAGAGGACACAGGACTTTGTTGAGGGGCCCTCCAGACACATACCCCTGAAGAGGAGAGGTGCAGGAGCGCTCGTCCCACCAGCTTGAACATGGGCAGGAAGGGCATGAAAACCCCGTCCAGGAGAAATCCCTTGCTGGACCCTGCCTGGATGGGAAGAGGCAGGAATGACCAGGCATAAGCACCAGATCCCCTGGCTGTGCCGGGTGTGACGAACTAGGAATGTTCTTAATGTTCCCTCTGAATACTGTGTGGGGGCCTCAGTTCCTGGCCAACCCTCTGTCACCTGGCAACTAATGGCCAGGCCCTTCCCCCCTGCAAGGGGATGCTGAAGGTGGGGGAGAGCAAAGAGGTCAGGTGGCCTCCTGGTCTGGGAAAGGAGGTGGGGCTGGGGGGGTTTTGGGAGTCTGGAGCTGGCTGGGGACGAGGAGTGAAGTGCAGACGTAGGGGTCTGGCTCACTGCCCCCCAGAATGGACCCGGCCGAGGGGTCCCATTCTCTGTACCTACAAGCTCTGTTTTAGACCCTGTTCCTGTCATCGAATAAACCTCTGTGTTACTGGCTGGCTGAGAGTCACGTCTGACTGCAAAGTGGGGGTGCAGGACCCTGTGGCTTTCCCAGGACCCCGCTGGGGCGGGCTCGCTGTGGGAAGCGCACGGAGGGGCAGAGGATGCTGAATGCTCCAAGGTCAGACCCAGGAGGTGAAGCCGTGTGAGCTCCTTGCCCTGCAGACAGTCTGCTCCAAGGGAGAGGAGGCTCCCCAAAGTTCTGACTGGCTTTGTGGGGAGCAGTTCCAGACCATCACCCAGGGACTCTGTGACACCAGGTCAGCCCCACAGCACACACAGCGCTTGCTTCTGACAGGAGTTTCTGTGACCTTTGGACCCCTAGGGCTGTAACTTCCTGGCGTGTGGGGAACGTGCTTTAACCTCGTCAAGAACTCTCCGTGCTTTGTCTTCGTTAACAAATCTTTACTGAGGTTATTACAAGATTGGCTATAAGCGTTGTCTGTGGAGTGAGATCGAAGATGCCACTGCCCGGGGGTAAGTGACTGCTACTTTGGAAAAGGGAGTGACCCAAATGTCGCTGTGATTTGCGGTGGAAGGGACAATCGACCGATTACAAGGGCAGGCTGGCCGGGTGGCCAGACAGATCGGAGAGCCCAGGGGGACTGTCTGGGGCTCTGCGATTGCGTTGTTACAGGGCCTGTGGAGTTCACACTCGATACTTTGGAGAAATCTCAGTACAGAACTCAGCCAATTTGGGGTTGCTGCCCCGGGTACTAACTGTGCCCTGAGATTGGTCCTCACACTCTTGCGCCACTCCAGTCAGCGTGACAGGGTCGCCCCAGGGCCCTGCTGGGACTGAGGGACAGGTCCCCAGGGGGGCAGCGCGGTATGGAGCCAGGCAGAGTGCGGGGAGCAGGCGGGGACAGGAAGGGACCGGCCCCAGGTTCTGCCTTCTCCGGGCTGGGCGAGGTGCTGGGAGCGACGGACAGAAACTCCTGTCGGCCGGGGGATCCGACGCCCAGGATCTAACTCAGGAGCCCTGCAGGGAGAGGGGAGAGAAATCAGCCCCGGCCGTGGGGCTAGCGGGAAGGACTCAGGCCCCAGGGTGCCCCAGTGACTCTGCCTGGCAGCCGCAGGGTTGGGCGATGCTCGGCAGGACCCAAGACTCTCTGCCCCTGGGAGCAGCTCAGGGATCGGCCTGAACAGAGACTGAGGGAGCCGCAGACTCCTCCTCCACGGTGCCAATGCCCCATTGCCCAGCTGTCCAGGGGCTGAGCCGGGCGGGTGTCATGGGCCGAGGGGCAGAAGCAGCCGCCCCATGGGTGCCCCAGGCAGCCTGTGCTCAGTGTGGGGGAAGGTGGGTTTAACAGGGGAGGGGGATTGAAATTACCTGCAGGTTGGGGAATGGGGCGTCCTGAAAAACAAAGAGAAACATGGTCAGAGCCCTGGGAAGGGGAGCCGGTTCCTGGGGGTCAGAGCTCCAGCTCCTGCCCCATGGCATGGAACGTCCCTCACTAGGAACCCAGCCTTACTCTGGCCCCTAGACCTGGGGTTACCCCCCCCCCATTATTACTGTAAATCCCTGACCCAGAATCCCTGCCCTGGGGGAGGGGACGGAAACGTCTGAGCCCCGGGACAGGGGCAGCTCCCTGCACTGCGAGGGGTTGGGGTCTGTCCCACCCTGGGGGCTCAGCTGGGGGAGAGGAGAGTGGGAGCTCCCAGCCTGGCCCCGGGGCCCCGCATTGAGATCTCCCCACGGCCCCTGCTCTGCCCCTGCCCTAGGAGGGGGAGGGTCTGACCCAGCCCCAGCCGC
This sequence comes from Gopherus flavomarginatus, assembly GCF_025201925.1. Lineage (NCBI taxonomy): Eukaryota > Metazoa > Chordata > Testudines > Testudinidae > Gopherus > Gopherus flavomarginatus. Next base: position 741,198 of record NC_066628.1, read on the forward strand.
AGGGGACTAGAAGCCGGGAGGCCCCTGCCAGACTCTGAGCAGCCCCTGCGGGGGGTGGAGGGGGAGGGGGAAGGAAGCCTGCAGCCAGGCCCGGATTCCCCTGAGCCCCCCCAGCCCCACATCCCCCCAGAGACCCCCTGGTTCCCTGCCCCCGCCCAGAACCGTTCACCTTTCTTATTCTTCAGGTAGATGAGGAGTCCGGGCGCCAGGAAGATCAGCCCCAGCACGCAGCCCCCGACCCCCGTCAGCATCTTGCTCCTGGCGGAGTCAGACTGCGCCTCTGAAACAGGGACATGGAACGGGCCGGGTCAGAGCCAGGGGCCTCCGGGCCGGACTCCCATCTGTGCCAGTGACCAGCGCCGGCTGGGGAAGAGCCAAGGGCCTCTGGGCCGGGCTCCCGTCCGTGCCAGTGACCGGGCCTGCCGAGGCAGAGCCGGGGGCCTCCGGGCCAGGCTCCCATCCGAGCCAGTGACCAGTGCCGGCCAGGGCAGAGCCAGGGGCCTCCGTACTGGGCTCCCGTCTGCGCCAGTGACCAGCGCCTGGGTAGTCTGTGAGCCACAGAAATAGCCAGTCTCTGTGTGAACTTTGCTCTGTTCTTGGGCTCAGGGACACCCTGTGGCAGTGAGTTCCACAGGCTAATTACAGTGTGGAAAACATCTTTTCTTTTACCAGGTGTCAATTTGCCCCTTTTCCATTCCACTGAGTGTCCCCTTGTCCTTGTGCTGTGAGACAGGGCGAACAGACGCTCCGATCTCCCTTCTCCAGACCAGTCATTATTATGGAGACTTTTCTCTGTTTCCCGCCCCGTCACTGCCCCACTCAGGTTGTGTCTCTATGGCGTTTTGCAGCCTGTGGACGTGACCTCCCAGCCCAGGTCAATAGATTTGGGTTATCAGGGCTCATGTGAGCGCTCTGACCCAGGCCCATCCCCCGAGGGCTGCCCCTGCAGGCTCAGGGGCTGCCCCACACCCCCAGGCTCTTACCCCAGTGCACGGTGAGGGGGCCCCGCAGGCTGATGTGCTCCACCTGGCAGGTGTAGACGTCCCCGCGCCGGGGGCTCATCTCCAGCATCACCAGGATCTGGAAGGTCCAGTCTCCGTTCTGGAGCAGCTCCGTGGACACCACCCCGGCCATCTGCTCCTGCCCGTTCTTCAGCCACTTGATCTCGATCCTCCCGGGGTAAAACCCCGTCACGGAGCAAACCAGCAGGTGGGAGTGGGGCTGGGACCCCGATTTTATGGGGAAAACTTTTACCTCAGGCTGAACTGGGGGGAGAGAGAGAGAGAGGAGGGCTGGGAAAGGGGCTGGAGATGGAGGGTGCTCAGGAAGAAGAGGTGCCCCCCTGCCCCTGGGAAAGGCCCCAGCCCCCCATCTACGCCCCAGGCTGGTTGTCTCCTGCCCCCTGGGCAGGCTCCGGCAGAGAGGGCCCGAGGGGAGTCGTGTCCCATCAGTCCCATGGGGACAGAGCCAGGAACTGTCTGATGCTTGGGGCCCAGGGAGACGGGGTCTGAGCTCAGGGAGCAGGGGCTGCCCCCAACCCGTAGCCAGAGGAAAGTTCTGCCCCATTGCCCAGCCCCCCAACCAGGAAGGGGGGTAGGAGCTGCAGCAGCCTCCTGCCCCGGGGGGTCTGAGTGGGGGGGCACTGGGGGCTGAACCCCTCAGAGGGGCAGGGGCTGGGAGTGGGGGAAGGGTCAGTCACGCCCCCCCGGGCCTGACCCGGGACTGGGGCTCTGCTGGCTGCCGACAGGGGGCGCCGCAGGCAGACCCCGCCACGATCTTGGCCGGTTCCAGACCCTGGTTCGCTCCCGCCCCTGCCGCTGGGTGACCCCGCCCCCTGCCCGTGACCCCGCCCCCTGGCCATGACCCTGGAGCAGCGGGACCCCCGCCGCCCCGCGTGTCTCCTGCACTCACCGCCCTGCCCCCCCTCACCTCTCCGGTCGATGGTGTAAGGTTTGTCCACCCCGTAGTTGTACCGGCAGAACGTGTCCACCGCAGCCCGCTGGTCCGCCAGGAACGCCGGGTTCTTGTTCCAGAGCTCGGCGTCGGGCCGCCCCAGCTCCGTGTCCGCCACATGCACCCCCAGGTCGCTGTCGAAGTGCACGAACTGCTGCCGGTTGTAGATGTAGCGCTGCAGGAACCGGACCCGCTCGGTGCCGTTGGTGAACAGACAGTCATACTTCGCCTGGAACACGAACCGCCCTGCGGGGGGAGACGGGCTGGGCTCAGGGACCCGCCAGCTGCCCTTCCCCTTCCTGCCCCCAGGCTCGCAGCCCATGGGGGGGGGAACAGCCGGAGCCCCCAGTACCCCCCCGCGAACCCCTCCCAGTCCCAGGGGAGCCGGGCGGGCGGGCGGGCAGGGCTGGGGGAGGGAGGGGAGTGACAGTAACACTGACCCCGGGGGACGGGCCGTAGGGCAGAGACTGTGCCGGGCACAGGGGCGGAGACACCGAGTGGGGGAGACACCGGCACAGGCAGGACGGGGCTCCCCGGGGCGCTGAGGTCCGACCCCACCCAGGATACACCCAGCGCTGCCCAGAACGGGGCTCCCCGGGGTGCTGGGGTCTGACCCCCCCCCAGATACACCCAGCGCTGCCCAGGACGGGGCTCCCTGGGGTGCTGGGGTCTCTGCTCACCTTCGGGCTCCCTGCAATGAGCCAGGTGGGTTCTCAGCACCGTCACTGTCACCAGCAGAGCCCCAGCCCAGCGGCTCCCGGCCCCCAGGATCCGACCCGCCCCCATCGCTGCTCAGGAGGGAGAGACCTGGAAACTCGTCGGGACCCCCCAGACTGAGACCTTCTCTGCCCCGCTCCGAGCACCAGCCCCGGGATACTGCCCACGGCCCCGGGGATTGGGCACCCCCAGCCCAGTGGCCAGTCAGCACCGGGGCTGGGCAGCATCATCAGTCGCCAGGCAGAGCCGGCCCCAGCAGGGCTCGGTTCCCTACTTCTCCCTCGCAGGGGGCAGAGCAGGGCCTGGGGTCGGGCTGCAGGACTCGCCCGGCGCCTGCCATGGCGCTGGGGCAGCTGGAGAGCGGGGCCAGCCCAGGGACCAGCCCCCACCAGAGAAGGGCCCCCAGCAACGGGCCTGGGACCCACCGTCCCCTTCCCCTGGTGCCTCGACCCTCTGCTGCCGGCTGGGGCAGGATGGGTGTGTGGGGGTCTCTGGTTTGTCTGGGTAAATTTAGCCCCAGTGGAAGGTTTGGGGCTGGCCCCACAGGGAGAAGTTCTGAGCTTCCCCCTCCCCCACCCCAACGGGCCTGAGCCCTGCCCCCCAGGCACCCCACCAGAGCGGGGGCTCAATCTCCATGGGTCAGGCACAGCTCGGCCTCCCTAAGGGGCTTCTCTGGCCCCCCAGTCTCTGAGCCCCTCCCCCTCTCTGCTTCATTCACCACCCGCATCCGTGGGGCAGGGCCGGGCCATTGTCCCCATGGCCCAGCTGGGGAGGGAGGCCCAGAGAAGTTAGTGACTGGCCCAGGGTCACACACAGTCTGTGACAGGGTTGGGAAGAACCCCAGGGCTCCTGGGTCCCAGGCCAGCCCCGAACTGCTGGGCTGGCCCCTCTCCAGCCCCTCCAGCGCCCAGCCCCTCCTGCCAGGGGCAGTGTGAACACCCAGCGCGGTACTTGGGCGGGGGGGGGGGGCGAGTTGGTGCCATGGGGGCGGGAGGCGGCAGGTTTGGGCAGGGGACAGGGACCAACGTGCCCCACACAGGGCCCAGGACAGACCCCAGAGGGAGGGAGTTTGGTCACTAACAGCAGATTGGAGCTGGTGCCAGCAGAGGGGAAAGACCCCATGTCCCCGTCCCCACCTCCCCAGCCAGCCAGTCCCCGCCCTGGGGCCGGATGGGAACAGCGTCTCCTAGAGGGGAATGGTCCTGGGTCCCAGTCATCCATGGGTGGTTCCCCAAACCCCATTTGTGGCCTGGTCTGCGCTTAAAACACTTGTCCCGGCAGAGCTCTGTGGGTCGGGATGTGACCCTCCAGGGCAGAGTTGGGCCAGCCAAGTCCCCAGTGTGCACACAGCCGTGCTGCAGAACAGGGAGTCTGGGGGTGGTGTGAGCGCTGTGCGGGGAGGTGCTGTCTCCAAAATGGGGACAACACCCCCTCCCCAGCGGCACCACAACCGGCACAAACCCCTCCTGGAGGCACTGCTTCCACACTGGATTGCTGCCAGATCCACGTGACTCCCAGAGCTGGGGCTTTAGGAAAACACAATAATTATCCTGACTCGTGACATAATCCTGCAAGCCAGGAACCATGAATTTCTCCATCTCCTCTGGGCGAGGCTCGGTGCTGCTGCTCTGCCCGGTAACAGCCTGGTCGGCGCAGGGATTTCTGCCATTGGGTGCAGGTCCCTGGGCCGGGCTCCCCTGGCCAATGCTGGGCGCTGCTCCCAACCGTGCCCCCCCGGGTGTGACATGTGCCCCCCCCCAGCCCCTTAGCACTGCCCGCCCCGCACCCAGCCCAGTGCCGGGGAGAGGAGATGGGTGCAGGACAGGGGGTCCCCATGGCCCAGCTGGCCCTGCTCACCCTGCTGGCCCTGCCCGGCGCCAGGGCAGTGACAGGTACGGGTGGGGTGGGTGCTGGGACACCTGGGCCCGGGGGGCTTCCCCCACAGGGAGGGGACAATGGGGGGCTGATGGGGCAGGGAGGAGTACAAGGGGGATGATCTGGGTGGGGGCTGCAGGGGGGAGGGTCTCACCCCAAGGCAGGAGGGGGAAGGGGAAGCCGGCATGGGGGCAGCAGAGGGATCGCGGGGAAATCTCTCTGGTTTGGGTACGACACAGCCCTGCCCTAGGGGTGCAGCCCCCTCCCCCACAGGGACTCAGGGGCTGATCCCCCCAGGGGGGCACCAGGCACAGGGGGGATGGGGGAACGTTCCCCAAAGAGCTGCGGCAGGGCCAGACCCTGCTGAGCAGTGAGTGCGTCTGTGCAGAGCTGGGAGCCCCTGGCCCCGCTCCCCAGCCTGGCCCCATTGTTCCCCTTCCCCCCAGGGCTCAGATCTTGAGCCAGACCCTTCCCCCTCCCAGAGTGTGTCTGACCCCCCAGCACAGCTCTAATGTCTCTGGCTGGGGAGTTCCCAGGTCTCCCAGTGACCAGCCCTGGGGTGTGAGTGTCAGGGCCAGGAACTGAAATTGCCCCAAGAACCAGGTCATGGCGACACTGGGACATGGAACCAGCCCCACGCAGACGGGAGAATGAAATGTGAGGCAGTAATGACATCCAACGTCCCCCCTACACTGCTGTGGGCTGGGGCCATGTCCCCTTCACAAGCTAAGTGGGGATAGGCCCGGCCACAGCTTGGATGGGATTGAGGTAAGCAGAAGGGGGGCACAGTAGGGGGCGCTGTCCCCAATGCCCCAGCACGATACCAGGGGTCCCTGGGCTCCCTGCACCCGCTTTCTCCTCACACTGGGGCGCCCCAGTGCCAATGTCACGGCTGGGGGCTGTGGCCCCAGGGGAAGAGATCAGAGACCCTGTATCCCGGGGGAGGGGCTGGTGTGGGTGCTGATGGGGATGCCTGTCTCCCCACAGTGGATCACGTGTCCTCCCAGGTGGAGTTCTACCAGCGCACGGACCAATCCCAGCAGGAGTCTGGGGAGTTCATGTTCGAGTTTGACGGGGACGAGAGCTTGCATGTGGACCTGGAGAAGAAGGAGACCGTCTGGCGCCTGCCTGAATTCAGCAAGTTCGCCAGCTTCGAGGCGCAGGGAGCCCTGGGCAACATCGCCATAGACAAGCAGAACCTGGAGATCATGATCAAGAGGTCCAACCACACACGGGCCCAGAACGGTGGGACATTTTCCCTGCCAGGCACCCTCCTGGGACCCTTCCCTCTTCATGCGTGTCCAGTACGAGTACCCACTTAGCTTCCGCCCCCTCCCCTCCCAGCCCCTGCAGGGCTCCGCGGAGCCAGTCAGCCGGGCCAGGGCTCTGCAGGGCAGGGGGCCCAGGCAGTTCACACCCTCCAGGCCCAGGGCAGCTCCTTTGCCGAGGGCTGTTCGTTGCCCCTGCCCAGTGCCAGGCCCTGCCCCTGCGGGATTCTCTCCCTTGTCTCTTGTGCCCTATGAGCCATCAGTGCAGTGCAGGGAGTTGGGACGGCCCTGGTGATGCCCCCATGGTCCTAAGGAGAGACCCCTGAGCTGGAGAGTGAGCACTGGGGACTGGCTGGCCCAGGGGGGCAGGGAATGGGACACAGGGCCTGTCTCCTCTAGGGGGCACTGGCTCCCATCCGGCCCCAGGGCAGGGACTGGCTGGCTCAGGGGCAGGCAATGGGACCCACTAACCCCTGTCTCCCCAGTGCCCCCTGAGGTGACCGTGTTCCCCAAAGGCCCCGTGGAACTGGGGGAGCCCAACGTCCTGATCTGCTTCGCGGACAAGTTCTTCCCACCCACGCTCAGCGTGACGTGGCTGAAGAACAGGCAGGAGGTGACCGGGGGCGTCTACGAGACCGACTTCTACCCCCGCCAGGACAACTCTTTCCGCAAGTTCTCCTACCTGCCCTTCCTCCCCAGCCAGGGCGACTTCTACGACTGCCGGGTGGAGCACGGGGGGCTGCCCGAGCCCTTCACGAAGCACTGGGGTGAGGCTGGGGACCCCGCTGGGCACAGGGCTGGGAGCCAGGACTCCTGGGTTCTGTCCTTGCTCTGGGAGGGAGGGGTGGGGACAGCCCCCCTCACTCTATGCTCTGTCCCTCTCCCCCTCTCTCCAGAAGCACAGGTGCCCACCCCCGTCCCCGAGACCACAGAGACCCTGGTGTGCGCCCTGGGCCTGGCCGTGGGCATCATCGGCATCATCGCAGGCACCATCCTCATCATCAAGGGGATGAAGATGAACACCGCCCGCAACCCGCGGGGCCCCTTGTGAGTAGCCGCTGCTCGGAGAGGGCACCCGCTGCACCCGCTGCCTCTGGGCCCACCCAGCACCCCCTGGGGAGACTCCCCCTGCCCGCTCTGCCCCCCCAGCCAGCCACAGTCCCTCCCCCACCCACATCCCCTGGGGAGAGCGTCCAGCTCCTGTGCCCTCCCAGCCAGCCACAGCCTCTGGGCCCACCCAGCACCCCCTGGGGAGACTCCCCCACCCACTGTGTCCCCCCACAGCCAGCCACAGTCCCTGGGCCCCCCATCACCTCCCTGGGCAGACCTCCACTTGCTGTGTGCCCCCAGCCAGGCACAGCCCCTCCCCCACACAGCACCCCCTGTTTGAATGGGAGAGTCCCTGGGGGTGCTGGGGAACAGCCCCGATCCCTGCCAGTCTCACATCGGGCCCAGGGCTCCTGGTAACTGACCCTCTTTGCCTTTCAGATAAACATGGGGAGGAGCCGGGGCCCCTGAATCTCCCAGGTGCCTTTGTGGGACCCACTCGCACACACACCCATCTCTGCCCCCAGCGTCCCTGCTCCATGTCTGTCGGTTCCAGCTGCTGTACCCAGGGGCAGGAGCCCCCCTGCCCTGTAACCGTGACACCCAACCCGCTAGAGACTCATCGGGAAGCCGGCCCCCCTTGGGCTCCCCCCCCCACACCTCTGTGCTGGGCTTGGGATGGGGGGCGCCTATCCAGGGAGAGGGCTGCTGCCCGTGGGGCTGGGAATGGGGGTCGCCCCTCGTCAGGGGGCAGCAGGGCCCACGGGGCTGATCCAAACCCCACTGCCGATATGGGGAAGGTTTCTCTTGACTCCAGTGGGAGCTGGATTGGGCCCCGAGCCCGGTCCCTATTGGCCAGAGGCTACTATCAGTCACCCCAGATAAAGCCCCCCCAGCCATTACCCAGCAGGCTTTGGGCCAGATTTGGCCAATCCTGGTCAATAGGGTCCCTGTGGGGGTGGGATCAGGCCCATGGCTGGGTGGGGGGCAGCCCTAGTGCCTGGCTAAAGGCCCCATCGCACCCGTGTGCAGCTCCCCTGGGGTCCAGCCCTGCTGAGCCCAGCGCGGGGTCTGTGTGGGATGGGCCAGTCCCTGTACAGCCCCCGCCCTGTGCCCTGGGTGTGGCCACAGCCCGGCCACCCCCGATCTCGCTCTGCAGCTTTGCTAACAGCAATAAAGTGGGTTTGGGACGTTTCTGAGGTTTTGATCCTGATTTAAAATCTAGTCAGTCTGCGCCATGCCTGCGGCAGCCTGTGTTATCCCAGCCTAGCCGCAGTCTGTCCAGGGGCACTGGGTTATACCAAGAGTTAAGGGAGTTTGGTATGAGGGGTAAGGAAGGAGCCAGGACTCCTGGGTTCTCTCCCCGGCTCTGGAGGGGAGTGGGGGCTGGTGAGTTAGAGCAGGGGGGTCAGGGAGCCAGGACTCCTGGGTTCTCTCTCCGCTCTGGGAGGGGAGTGGGGGCTGGTGGGTTAGAGCAGGGGGGTGCTGGGAGCCAGGACTCCTGGGTTCTAGTTCTGTTGCTGCCACTGACTCAGTGCATGCCCCCAGGTAAATTACCGTCATGTGCCTCAGTTTCCCCTTGTGTGAAATGTGGTCAGTCCCTTCCTGGGCAGTGGTGGGGGCAGCTCTGAAGCTGAGGGATAGGCCACGAAGGGCTGAGATCATCCCATGGCCAGGAGCCCTGGAGCAGGGCAGGGTTCATGGGCCAGGCTCCCCCGGGACTGAACCCCGCAGGGCGAGCGGCTGCAGAGAGATGCTGGCCTGTCTGGGGGCTGCGGTGACGTCCCCCAGGCTGGGGTCACTGTGACGCGAAAGGCAGATGCCCCGCCCCCCCTGAACATGGCACCGAGACCCAGCCCAGCTTCCTCACACCCCTCCCCTGGCATGTGCTGGGAGATCCTCCCACCAGCAGTGATTGGATGCTTCAACCCGCCAGTAATGCCACCCACCAACCAAGCTCTCCCATTGGCCGCTGGAGTCTTGGACCAGCCTCCTGCGCGTTCCCATTGGCTGCTGCCATCCAGCTGTCCCTGGGGGGAATGTTCCCAGCTCCCTTTTGGCAGCTCCAGACACAGGCCCTGGGCTCCTGCCAGCTGGGGAGGCCCTGTGGGGCTGAGCATGCGGCTGGGGGGCTGTTTGCAGTGGGGTCTGGCAGGGCCTGGCCCTGGGGGGCTGGGCGCACGGCTGGGGGGGCTGTTTGCAGCGGGGTTGGGGGGGCAGGGTCCGTGGCTGGGGGGGGGCTGTTTCCAGTGGGGTCTGGCGGGGTGGGGGCGGGGCCGGGCCCTGGGGGGCTGAGCATGCGGCTGGGGGGCTTTTTACAGTGGGGTCTGGCAGGGCCTGGCTCTGGGGGGCTGGGTGCACGGCTGGGGGGGCTGTTTGCAGAGGGATTGGGGACAGGGCCGGTGCAAGGAAGTTTCGCGCCCTAGGCGAAACTTCCACCTTGCGCCCCCCCAAGCCCTACAGCAGCTCCCTGCCCCCCCTGCCCTGAAGTGTGCCCCCCACCGCTGGGGCAGCTCCCCGGGACAGCTCCCCACCCCCTGGCCTGCCTGAGGAGCCCTGCGGTATCTCCCCACCCCAGCTCACCTCTGCTCTGCGTCCTCTCCAAGCAGGACTGCGCAGTGGAACCCCTGGGCTGGCGGCTACCAGCAGCAACGTGCTGACCCAAGGGACCTCCCTGGGTTGCCAGTGGCGCGCCAGGGCAGCCCAGAGGATTCTGGGGGCCTGGGGTCTTTGGCAGCGGGGGGCCCCCGCTTTGGTGGTAATTCAGTGGCGGGGGGCCCTTCCGCTCTGGGACCTGCCACGGAAGTGCCCCGGAGACCCGCCGCGGGGCCCCCCCACCGCTGACTTGCCGCCGAAGTGGGACCAGCTGCCGAAGTGCAGCCGGGTCTTCAGCGGTAATTCTGTGGCAGAGGGCCCCCGCCAAGGGTCTCCGGAGCACTGCAGCGACTGGTCCCAGAGTGGAAGGGCCCCCCGCCGCCGAATTACCGCCAAAGACCGGGCTGCATGTCGGCAGCGGGTCCTGCTTTGGCGGTAATTCACTGGCGGGGGGTCCTTCTTCCCCAGAGCGGAAGGACCCCCCGCCGGCATGGACCGGGAGCAGAAGGAGCTCCAGGGGCCCGGGCCCCGCGAGAGTTTTCCAGGGCTCCCGGAGTGAGCGAAGGACCCCACTCCAGGGGCCTCGAAAAACTCTCGTGGGGACTCCTGCGGGGCCTGGGGCAAATTGCCCCTTTTGCCCCCCTCTCTGGGCAGCCCTGCTGGCGCGCTGACCCGGAGGAAGCCCTAGGCTGCTGGCTGCTGCGGCGGCACGCTGACCCAGAGGAAGCCCTGGGCTGCCGGCTGCCGTGGCGGCGCCCTGACCCAGGGGACACCCTGGACTGCCGGCTGCCGCGGCGGCGCCCTGACCCATGGGACACCCTGAGCTGCCGGCTGCCGCCGGCAGCTCAGACTCCCTCTCTGTCCCAGCAGCAGCGACTGGTCAACCATTTAAAAAAAAATTTGGGGGCGCTTCTTGGTGCCCCCAAATCTCGGCGCCCTAGGCAACTGCCTAGTTCGCCTAAATGGTTGCACCGGCCCTGGTTGGGGGGGCAGGGCGCGTGGCTTGGGGGGGGCTGTTTCCAGTGGGGTCTGGCGGGGCCGGGCCCTGGGGGGCTGCGTGCGTGGCTGGGAGGGGCTGTTTCCAGTGGGGTCTGGCGGGGCCGGGCCCTGGGGGGCTGGGCACGCGGCTGGGGGGGCTGTTTGCAGTGGAGTCTGGCGAGGCCGGGCCCCGGGGGGCTGGGCACGCGGCTGGGGGGGCTGTTTGCAGTGGAGTCTGGCGAGGCCGGGCCCCGGGGGGCTGGGCGCACGGCTGCGGGGGCTGTTTGCAGTGGGGCTGGCGGGGCCCGGCCCTGGGGGGCTGGGTGTGCGGCTGGGGGGGCCTGGCCCTAGGAGGCTGGGCGCGTGGCTGGGGGGCCTGTTTCTAGTGCGGTCTGGTGGGGCTGGGCCCGGGAGGGGCTGGGCGCGCGGCTGGGGTGGCTGTTTCCAGAGGCCGGGTCCTGGGGCCAGGGCTAGTCAATAGCTGGGTGAGCCGAGCGACAATGTAACCCCACCACGGGGCGTGTCTGCAGGGACACTGAGGCTGGGCAGTGGGGGGTGATGCCGAGATGGGTCAGTTACATGCAGTGAGCTGGGGCATGCGGGGAGCTGGGCCCATTCACACGTGTTTTCACACAGTCAGGGGCCAGGCTGGACAACTAGGAACTGAGGATGTGGGTCCCCCATGACAGGGGTCGAGGGAGCTGTACCCTGGGACACAGAGACTCTGAACTGGACGTGGGGGTTAAGGCAGAACCCAGCTGAACGTGAGCTCCCAGGGCCGTGCTGTGGCTTAGGGGGAAGGTATGATCCTGGGCTGTAGGAACCAGGGCCAGCTCCAGGCACCAGCTAAAGAAGCAGGTGCTTGCAGCAGCCAATACCAAGGGGTGGCCCTCTGGCTGCTACTGGGGCGGCAGGTCCAGGTCTTCGGCGACTGGTCCCTCAGTCCCTTTCAGAACAAAGGACCCACTGCCAAAGAGTGGAGCGGCATGATTGTGCTGCCGTGGCTTTTTTTTTTTTTTTTCCGCTTCGGGCTGCAGAAAACCTGGAGCCGGCCCTGGTAGGAACGGGGGAATATCGGGCAGGCACAGGAGATAGTGTCACGGAGTCCCTGGGCGATGCTCTGGAACTGCTCCCCACCAAGCCAGTCAGGACTTTGGGGAGCCTCCTCTCCCTTGGAGCAGACTTGTTCAGGGCAAGAAGCTCCCACGGCTTCACCTCCTGGGTCTCTCCTTGGAGCATTCAGCATCCTCTGCCCCTCCGTGCACTTCCCACAGCGAGCCCGCCCCAGCGGAGTCCTGGGGGTGTGTCACGGAGTGTGGGGGAGTCCGGCCCTGCACGCCTTTTCCTGGGACCCACAGTGACTCTCAGCCAGCCAGTAAAACAGAAGTTTTATTGGACAACAGGATTGCAGATTACAGCAGAGCCTGGAGGCCCAACCAGGACCCCCCCAATCGAGTCCTTCTCCGGGTTCAGGGCGCTTGGATCCCAGCATAGGATCCCCTGAATTCCCCTCACCCAGCCCACAACCGAAATTGAACTGCCCCTCCTCCAGCCGTCCGATTCCTTTGTCCAGCTTCCCGGGCCAAAGTGCTAACCCCCTATCATAACCTGGTCCCAGATTTGGACCTCAGCGTCCAAAATATGGGGGTTAGTATGAAAAAACCTCCAAGCTTAGTTACCAGCTTGGATCTGGTAAAGCTGCCACCACCCAAAATTTAAAGTGTTTTGGGGCACTCTGGTCCCCCCGAAAACCTTCCCTGGGGACCTCAAGACCCAAATTCCTTGAGACTTACAACCAGGGGGAATAAACTATTCCCTTCCCCCCTCCACCTCCAGGTGTTCCCTCCCTGGGTTCCTGGAGAGATACACAGAGACAAGCTCCCTGAATCACAACAGAGAGATTCCACCCTTCACCCCCCTTCTTCCGGAGGGAATGCAAAGCCCGGCCAGCAAATCTAACACACAGAGATTTCCTCCCACCAATACCCTGGTGAGTACAGACTCAATTCCCTTAAAAGAAAAATCCAACAGGTCTTAAAAAGAAAGCGTTTATATAAAAATGAAGAGAAAGTACATAAAATATGGTCTCTCTGTAAGGTGACAAATACATGGTCAATTGCTTAAAAGAAATATGAATAAACAGCCTTATTCAAAAAGAAATCCAATTTAAACACTCCAGCCACTACACACATGCAAATACAGAAATTAAACAATATAAATCACTGCCTTATCTTCGGTACTTACAACTGGAAAACAGAAGATTAGAAAAACAGGAGACAGAACAAAATCCTCCCATAGCCGGGAGAGCCAGGCATAAGACAAAGGAAACTCAGACACAACTTCCCTCCACCCAGATTGGAAAAAGTCTTGTTTCCTGATTGGTCCTCTGGTCAGGTGTTTCAGGTTACTGGTGTTACCCCTTTTACAGGTAGCAGAGACATTAACCCTTAACAATCTGTTTATGACATCCGCTCCCTCTACCTGGCTCAGGTTACAGGCTTAAAGATCCTGTCCCTCACCCAAAGACATCCCCAGCTCTCCCATCCCCCACACAGACAGCCCCTACTCCATCACATCTCTCCCCCCTTCAAGACTGAACTGAGTGGGGTCACTCTGCCCAGTGACCTGGGGAAGTTCAGGGCCCCCTCTCCGGGACAACGCGTCCGCTATCAGGTTGGCACTTCCCTTCACATGGACCACGTCCATGTCATAGTCCTGCAGGAGCAGGCTCCACCTCAGGAGCTTGGCGTTGGCTCCTTTCATCTGGTGCAGCCAGGTCAGGGGAGAGTGCTCGGTGTACACGGCGAAGTGTCGCCCAAAGAGATATGGCTCTAGCTTCTTAAGGGCCCACACCATGGCCAGGCATTCCTTCTCGATGGCCGGGGTAGCTTTGTTCCCGGGGTAGCAGCTTCTTACTCAGGTACACGATGGGGTGTCTCTCCCCCTTTTCATCCTCCTGCATTAACACCACCCCCAGTCCCGTGTCTGAGGTGTCAGTGAACACCATAAAGGGCTTGTATCACGAAGTCACCGGGCGATGCTCTGGAACTGCTCCCCACCAAGCCAGGCAGGACTCTGGGGAGCCTCCTCTCCCTTGGAGCAGACTGTTTCCAGGGCAAGAAGCTCACATGGCTTCACCTCCTGGGTCTCTCCTTGGAGCATTCAGCATCCTCCACCACTCCGTGCGCTTCCCACAGCAAGTCCGCCCCAGCGGGGTCCTGGGGAAGTGACAGGGTCCTGCACCCCCACTTTGCAGTCAGATGTGACTCTCAGCCAGCCAGTAACACAGAGGTTTATTTGATGACAGGAACAGGGTCTAAAACAGAGCTTGTAGGTACCGTGAACCGGACCCCTTGGCCGGGTCCATTCTGGGGGACAGTGAGCCAGACGCCCACGTCTGCACTTCACTCCTCGTCCCCAGCCAGCTCCAGACTAACAACCCCCTCCAGCCCCTCCTCTCTGCTCAGCTCCTTTCCCCGTGTGATGAACTGGGAATGTTCTTAAGGTTTCTCTGAATACTGTGTTGGTGCCTCAGTGTCCCCATGGCAGTTCTTAAGTATCTGGCAGAACAAAGAGCGAGTGCACCTAAATGCCTGACTCTCTGTCTCCTAGCAACTGATGGCCTGGGCCCCTCCTCTGCAAAGGTGCCAGCTGAAGGTGTTGGAGACAAAGGGATCAGGTGACCTCCTGGCCCGGGAAAGGAGCTGAGCAGAAAGGAGGGGCTGGAGGGGGTGGTTAGTCTGGAGCTGGCTGGGGACAAGAAGTGAAGTGCAGACCTGGGGGTCTGGCTCACTGCCGCCCAGAATGGACCCGGCCGAGGGGTCCCATTCTCTGTATCTACAAGCTCTGTTTTAGGCCCTGTTCCTGCCATCGAATAAACTTCTGTTTTACTGGCTGGCTAAGAGTCACGTCTGACTGCAAAGTGGGGGTGCAGGACCCTGTGGCTTCCCTAGGACCCCGCTCGGGCAGGCTCGCTGTGGGAAGCGCACGGAGGGGCAGAGGATGCTGAATGCTCCAAGGAGAGACCCAGGAGGTGAACACGTGTGAGCTTCTTGCCCAGAACAAGTCTGCTCCAAGGGAGAGGAGGCTCCCCAAAGTCCTGCCTGGCTTGGTGGGGAGCAGTTCCAGAGCATCGCCCGGTGACTCCGTGACAACTGGTGGCAGCGGCGGGACGTACTGCACCCCGTGAATGGCGCTGCTTGCAGTAAGTGACTGGGGAGCAGTAAAACAAAGGAGGGATAATGAGGACCAGGCATGCTGAAGGCTCAGAGAGGGACGGTTTCAGGGGGCGGTTAACCTCTGGGAGTGTGTGACCAGCGAGAAGGACTGTTGGAGTAACGGGGTCCCCCTGAGGACTGCAGCGAGCAGTCTCAGGGGCAGAGGAGCTTGCCGCTCGACCCTGGGAGAGAGAAGGATTTTTGCAGTAGCAGGGTTCCCCTGGGGATTGCAGGAGCAGTCCCAGGGGCGGAGGAGTCTGCAGCTTGACCCTGGCAAAGAGGTGGTGATCACGAGAAGGGCTGGCACACCAGGGGTTCTTCCTGGAAACCATGGGGGAGCCAAGAGCACACAGGCCTGTGAGTCCAGAGCCACTTGGGAACGGTGAAGTGATGGCCTATCACCATCTCCTTGAGAAGGACATTGTGATCCTGTGCACAAAGAGAGGGTTACGCGTGGGGAAGTTCACCAAGGCACAGTTAATCGTGCAGTTGGAGGAGGAGGACCGCTCTGAGGAGCAGATTCCTGGCCCAGATGGGGCTACAAGAGGATCTGGGAGCAGCTGGAGCAGCAGCCAGGCATCCCTGAGAGTCTGGTCCCCAACCAGACAAGGGTCTTCACGATCGGGTTCCCCATCAGGGGATCGGAGACGGATGGGATGGGAGAAGAGCCCGAGAGAGTGAGAGGATCGTGAGAGAGAGCAAGAGCCTGAGGAAAAACTGCAGGAGAAGCAGCAGCAGCCTGGACTGGTGATGGTGGAGCAGAGAGACATAGGGGGCTGCTCAGGGGTCAGTGGGGAAACACACCTGCGGGGGTGAGACCCTGGGACAGAGGGAACTGTGGTGGTGCAGCCCCAGATGCTGAGGGACTGTGGGACCTGGGTGAAGGTCCTTGGGGTGAAGTCCCTGGCCCTGCCTATGGCCCGGATCCCTGTACAGACCCAGGAGGGGTCGGGCAGGCTGGTAGTTGGGGTTCTCCAGGATATCGGCAGGGAGGTCCTGTTGGGAGGTGACTTTGTATCCTTGGGACAGGATCCAGGCCCCGCTCCTATAACGGCCGAGGGTTTGAATTCAAATCCAGGGAACCAATTGGCTAGGATGGAAATGGTCAGTGAAAATGCAAATAACCTGGCTGGCATCCCACCTCTACCACCAGTTGTCACGGAGTCCCCGGGCGATGCTCTGGAACTGCTCCCCACCAAGCCAGTCAGGACTTTGGGGAGCCTCCTCTCCCTTGGAGCAGACTTGTTCAGGGCAAGAAGCTCACACGTCTTCACCTCCTGGGTCTCTCCTTGGAGCACTCAGCATCCTCTGTCCCTCCGTGCGCTTCCCACAGCGAGCCCACCCAGGCGGGGTCCTGGGGAAGCCACAGGGTCCTGCACCCCCACTTTGCAGTCAGACGTGACTCTTAGCCAGCCAGTAAAACAGAGGTTTATTCGATGACAGGAACAGGGTCTAAAACAGAGCTTGTAGGTACAGCGAACAGGACCCCTCGGCTGGGTCCATTCTGGGCGGCAGTGAGCCAGACCCCCACATCTGCCCTCAGCCAGCTCCAGACTAACCACCCCTCCCAGCCCCTCCTCTCTGCTCAGCCCCTTTCCCGGGCCAGGAGGTCACCTGATCTCTTTGTCTCCAACACCTTCGGTTGGCACCTTTGCAGAGGGGGGGCCCAGGCCATCAGTTGCCAGGAGACAGAGAGTCAGGCATTTAGGTGCACTGGCCCTTTGCTCTGCCAGATACTTAAGAACTGCCATGGGGACACTGAGGCACTAACATAGTATTCAGAGAAAACATTTAAGAACATTTCTAGTTCACCATAGCTTGTCAAAGTCTGGGTTTGCCAGAACTGGGCCACTAACCAGAACCTCCTTCAGCGCCCGGAGAGCCTCCTGGCACTGCTCGGTTCAGATCACCTTGTCTGGCTTCCCCTTCTTGCACAGCTCATTGATGAGGGCGGCCATGGCGCTAAAGTGGGGCACGAACCTTCGATAGTACCCCGCCATCCCAATAAAGGCCTGGACCTGCTTTTTGGTTTGGGGAGCAGGCCAGTCTCTGATCACCTCCACCTTGGCTGGTTCCGGCTTTAGGCAGCCGCTCCCCACCCGATGGCCCAGGTAAGATACTTCAGCCATCCCCACCTTGCACTTCTCAGCCTTTACTGTTAACCCAGCCTCCCGGAGTTGGTTCATCACTTGTTTAACCTGGGACACGTGGTCCTCCCAGGTCTGGCTGAAGACGCAAATGTCGTCAATATACGCCACGGCAAAACTCTTCATCCCCCTCAGTAGCTGATCCACCAGGCGCTGGAAGGTGGCCGGTGCTCCCTTGAGGCCGAAGGGCAGGGTCAGAAACTCGTAGAGCCCCAGAGGGGTGATAAAGGCCGATTTCAGCCTGGCATCTGCGTCCAGCGGCACTTGCCAGTAGCCCTTGGTAAGATCCATGGTGGTGAGGTACCGAGCACCTCCCAGCTTGTCTAGGAGCTCGTCAGGCCTGGGCATGGGGTAGACATCAGACACAGTGATGGCACTGAGCTTTCGATAGTCCACAAAGAACCAGATTGACCCATCCTTCTTGGGGACCAGCACCACTGGCGAGGCCCAAGGGCAAGGAGACGGCTGGATCACCCCCAAAGCCAGCATGTCCCTGACCTCTCTTTCAAGATCCTGGGCAGTTTTACCAGTGACCCGAAAAGGGGAGCATCTTATAGGGGGGTGTGACCCGGTCTCCACCCGGTGGACAGTCAAATTAGTGCGTCCAGGCTGGTTGGAAAACAGCTGTCGGTACAGATGCAGCACCCCCGTGATCTCAGCGTGCTGGGCCAGGGTCAGCTGATCAGAGAGGGGAATTGCCTCCAGGGGGGAACCAGCTTTTGTCCCAGGGAATAGATCCACTAAGGGGTCATCTCCCTGCTCCTCCCAATGTCCACACACGGCCAACACCACGTTCCCCGTCATAGTATGGCTTCATCATGTTCGCGTGGTACACCCAGCGGTGATGTGCCCGGTTTGACAGCTCCACCACATAGTTTACCTTATTTAGTTGCTTGACAACCTTGAATGGCCCTTCCCAGGTGGCCTGGAGTTTGTTTTTCCTCACGGGGATGAGAACCATCACCTGATCCCTGGTGGTTAAAGCGCGGGCCTGCACCGTGCGGTCATACCAGATCTTCTGCTTCCTCTGGGCTCGGGCCAGATTCTCCCTGGCCAGGCCCATGAGCTCGGCCAGTCTTTCCCAGTGTAGATTGCCACGTACTTTTAGGGTCGAAAGAAAAATGCAGACCTGTTATTTACCAGGCTACACGTGGCAATAGACTATATAGGTAAGGGATGCAAGGAGAGTATGGGTCACGATGCAAACTGCAGGCACGCACACAACTAAAATCAATCAATTTAAAGTTTTATTGGGGATAGTTACAAGGGGTAAGGGAGCAGCATGTGATTAGCTAATAGAGTTAATGAAACTTAAAACATACAATGACTAAAGTATTTGCTAACACAATATTTATAAACAAAAATGCAGCATTTAGTAATAATCAATACTTACACATACTAACCAACTCAGAACGACCGGCAAACGTAGAAACTCTGCTTAAAACACGTGAGCTGAGAGAGAGGCTTCGAGGTGATCAGGCTCGGTTACAAGGTGTGCACAGGGTACACAGGATTCGTTTTTCTTTCTCCTCTGTCTGCCTGCACATGGCAGACCGGCCTAAAGTACCCCCTATGACATCATAGAAGTGTCATAGGGGACGGTGCCCAAAACCTGTGTGTGTTCGTTTCTGATTGGTACAAGCAAAGTTTACACCAAGTAGGGGAGCAGGTGCCTAAAAGTCTGGCTTTGCCCCCAAAAGGTAAGGAAATGCAAATAGTATAGAATGCGTTCAACACTGAATGACAAAAGAAGAGGCCAGGGCAATACCGGTATGGGCAAGTTTTTAGGATGCAGACAGGAACTTATCTTAACACCCGGAAGGTCAGGACATACTCCACCACCGACTCTCCCTCAGGAATGGCCTTCCCCTCCCATTCGTCTCTCATCAGGTCCAGGGGCCCCCTTACCCGCCTTCCATACAACAGTTCGAAAGGTGAAAACCTGGTAGATTCCAGGGGTATCTCCATGTACGCGAACAGCAGGTGAGGTAAGTACTTGTCCCAGTCCTGCGGGTGCTGGTTCATAAATGTTTTTAGCATCATCTTCAGCGTCCCGTTGAACCTTTCCACCAGCCCGTTGGACTGGGGGTGATACGCTGAGGCCCAGTTATGCTGGACCCCACATTTCTCCCACAAGCACCTGAGCAGGGCCGACATGAAGTTGGACCCCTGGTCCGTTAAGACTTCCTTGGGGAACCCCACCCTGCTGAAAATTGTCAGCAGCGCATCTGCCACGGTGTCAGCTTCGATAGAGGACAAGGCCACCGCCTCGGGGTAGCGAGTGGCAAAATCCACCACCACCAGGATGTATTTTTTCCCTGACCGGGTTGTCTTGCTGAGAGGTCCCACTATGTCCATGGCCACCGTCTGGAAAGGTTCTTCTATGATGGGTAAAGGCCTCAAAGCCGCTTTCCCCTTGTCCCGGGCGTTCCCCACTCTCTGGTAGGGGTCACAGGATTGGCAGTACTGTCGGACATGGGTAAAGACCCCAGGCCAGTAAAAGTTCTGGAGCAGCCTCTGCCTGGTGCGCTGGATTCCCTGGTGCCCTGCGAGAGGGATGTCATGGGCCAGGTACAGTAGCTTGTGGCGAAACTTCTACGGAACCACCAGCTGCCTCCTGATCCCCCATGACTCTACTTCCCCTGGGGGAGCCCATTCTCGGTACAGGAACCCCTTCTCCCACAGGAACCTCTCCTTGCAACCTCTCCTCATGGTCTGTACCGCACTAAGGTCAGCCCGGTCCCTGGGCTTCCGCAAGGAGGGATCTTTCTGCAACTCGGCCTGGAACTCAGCAGCTGGGACAGGGATGAGGACCTGCTCTCTCTTGCTGGCCGGGTCTGAGGCCGCAGCCTCTCTGAGCCGTGTCCCTGGGCGTTCCCCCCCAACCAAGTTAGAGTCCTGCACCTTGGGCAGAGTACCTTCCCCGTTGTCGGGGCGCAGTGCCCTGCTCTGACTCTGACTACGGTTCATGACCAGGGCACCCTGGGCGTTACTTGGCCAGACCTCCAGGTCCCCCCCATTAACACCTCTGTGGGCAAATGTGGGTTTACCCCCACATCCTTGGGGCCCTCCTTGGCCCCCCACTTCAGGTGTACCCTCGCCACGGGCACTTTGAATGGGGTCCCGCCCACACCCATCAGGGTCAGGTAGGTGTCGGGCACCATCCGATCTGAGGCCACCACTTCGGGCCGGGCGAGTGTCACCTCTGTGCCCTTGTCCCAGTACCCAGTGACCTTCCTCCCATCTATCTCCAGGGAAACCAGGCACTCTCTCCGGAGGGGGCAGCCCTGTGCCTACCCTGTAAACCAAAAACTTGGAGCCTAGAGCATCCAGCCCCCCAGAGGAGCTGACCTGGGGCCCTCCTCCCTCCTTCGCAGATGGTACGCGGCCAGCCCCCCTTTCCTGCGAACGCTGCCCCTCGTCCAGCTGGGGCTCTCCCATCCCCCACACAGACAGCCCCTACTCCATCACAGGGGGGGCCACAGGGTCCTGCACCCCCACTTTGTAGTCAGATGTGACTCTCAGCCAGGCAGTAAAACAGAGGTTTATTAGATGACAGGAACACGGTCTAAAACAGGTCTTGCTGGTACAGACAACAGGACCCTCTCAGTTAGATCCGTCTGGGGCCCCAGGGAAGCAACAGCCCCGTTGAGAGGCCTGAGCCCCATTGGGGCACCCTTCCATTTCCCAGCCAGCTTCCAAGCTGAAAAACTCCCCCCAGCCTCTCACTCAGCCTTTGTTCAGCTTCCTGGGCAGAGGTGTGTCACGGAGTCCCTGGGCGATGCTCTGGAACTGCTCCCCACCAAGCCAGGCAGGACTTTGGGGAGCCTCCTCTCTCTTGGAGCAGACTGTCTGCAGGGCAAGAAGCTTACACGTCTTCACCTCCTGGGTCTCTCCTTGGAGCATTCAGCATCCTCTGCCCCTCCGTGCGCTTCCCACAGCGAGCCCACACCAGCGGGGTCCTGGGGAAGCCACCGGGTCCTGCACCCCCACTTCGCAGTCAGACGTGACTCTCAGCCAGCCAGTAACACAGAGGTTTATTCGATGACAGGAACAGGGTCTAACACAGAGCTTGTAGATACAGCGAACGGGACCCCTCGGCTGGGTCCATTCTGGGGGGCAGTGAGCCAGACCCCCAGGTCTGCACTTCACTCCTTGTCCCCAGCCAGCTCCAGACTAACCAACCCCTCCAGCCCCTCCTCTCTGCTGAGCCCCTTTCCCGGGCCAGGAGGTCACCAGATCCCTTTGTCTCCAACACCTTCAGTTGGCACCTTTGCAGAGGAGGGGCCCAGGCCATCAGTTGCTAGGAGACAGAGTGCCAGGCATTTAGGTGCAGTGGCCCCTTCCTCTGCAGCAATCACACACCCTTATTCCACCACCTAGACACTTAAGAACTGCACAGGGTACACTGAGGCACCAACACAGTATTCAGAGCAAACATCAAGAACATTCCCAGTTTGTCACATCTCTCCCCCCTTTGAGACCGAACTGAGCGAGGTCACTCCAGCCAGTGACCTGGGGAAGTTCGAACCCACCAACGTTCCCATGGATGCCCCAGCATCTCTCCCGTTCCTTGGTGTGAGTTACACCAGGACAGTCCAGTCTAACGCCCTCCCTTAGGTCGGATGTGCTTGATGGCACTCGCAGGCCACATATGGGAAGGTTTATGCAGCCCATACGCTTTGCCACCCCAGTATCCCTAGGATTCAAACTGGGACTGGGTCTTTTCCCAGCACTCTGGTCTGCGATTCGGGCTCCCTTGGTTAAGAGCCCCCATCTTGGCCTTGGCCAGCTGTGGGCTTGGGCAGCCGCTCCCCACCTTGTGGCCCAGATAAAACACCTCTTCCGTCCCCACCTTACACTTGCCAGCTTTTACCGTCAGTCCCACCTCCTTGAGGCAGCCCAGCCCCCGCTTCCCCTGGGACACCTGTTCCTCCCAGGTCTGGCTAAAGATGCACGTTATCAGTGTCTGCCAGGGCCAAGTTCTCCATTGCTCTCCGCTTGTCTAGAATCTCCCGATGTGATGAACTAGGAATGTTTTTAATGTTTTCTCTGAATACTGTGTTGGTGCCTCAGTGTCCCCATGGCAGTTCTTAAGTATCTGGCAGAGCAAAGGGCCAGTGCACCTAAATGCCTAACTCTCTGTCTCCTGGCAACTGATGGCCTGGGCCCCCCCTCTGCAAAGGTGCCAACTGAAGGTGTTGGAGACAAAGAGATCAGGTGACCTCCTGGCCCAGGAAAGGGGCTGAGCAGAGAGGAGGGACTGGAGGGGGTGGTTAGTTTGGAGCTGGCTGGGGACGAGGAGTGAAGTGCAGACCTGGGGGTCTGGTTCACTGCCCCCCAGAATGGACCTGGCTGAGGGGTCCGGTTCGCTGTACCTACAAGCTCTGTTTTAGACCCTGTTCCTGTCATTGAATAAACCTCCGTTTTACTGGCTGGCTGAGAGTCACGTCTGACTGCAAAGTGGGGGTGCAGGACCTGTAGCTTCCCCAGGACCCCACAGGGGCAGGATCCCTCTGAGAAGCGCACGGAGGGGAAGAGGATGCTGAATGCTCCAAGGAGAGACCCAGGAGGTGAAGCCGTGTGAGCTTCTTGCCCTGAACAAGTCTGCTCCAAGGGAGAGGAGGCTCCCCAAAGTCCTGCCTGGCTTGGTGGGGAGCAGTTCCAGAGCATCGCCCAGGGACTCCGTGACACTCCCCAGGCCTAGGCATGGGGTCGGCATCAGACACTGTGATGGCTTTAAGTTTCCGAAGGGCCCCACTAAACCAGATCATCCTGTCTCCCTTGGGGATCAGCCCCATGGGTGAGGCCCATGGGCTGTAGAACGGCTGAATCCCATCTAAAGCCAGCATGTCCCTGACCTCTCTTTCCAGGTTCTGGGCTGCTTTCCCAGTGAGTCTGAACGAGGAACACCTGATGGGGAGATTGGCTCCCACCTCAGGGAAGAGATCCCCCAGGGGGTCTTCACCCTTCTCCTCCCAATCCTCCCCTTTCAGGTCCAGGGGTCCCTTCATTCTCCTCCCATCCAGCAGCTCGAACGGGAAGAACCCTGTGGATTCCTGGGGCACCACCAGCTGCCTCCCGATTCCCCCCAGTTCTACTTCCCCTTGGGGACCCCATTCCCGGGACAGGAATCCCTTCTCCCGCAGGACTCTGTCCCTGCAGCCTTCCCCAAGGGGGTTTGCAGCGCTGTGGCCAGCAAGTTCCCTCAGCTTCTCCAAGGAGGGATCCCTCTGCAGCTGGGTCTGGGATTCAGCTGCTGTGGCAGGGAGTGGGACCTGCTCCCTCTCGCTGGCTGGGCCTGGGGTCACAGCCCCCCTGAGCCCTGTCCCTGGTAGCTCCCTCCCTGCTGTGTAATCACTTCCCAGCAGCACGTCTGGACCAGGCAAACCTGGTTGGCAGCTGACCTGCCCTGCCTGGGTGCACCCCACTCAGCTGGGGTCTCAGCTCCCCCCGTGCTCAGCGCTGCCATTGCTGTCCCAGTGGGGGCAGGCTGCGAGCTCTCTGCTCTGGTCACAGTATCAGAGCCAGCGTGAGCCCCCTCTCCGGTGTGCAGGGGGGCGGGGAGCATCTCTCCCTCCCTCTCAGCCACAGGGGGCTGGTTACAGGTAGGCAGGGATCCTGAGCCCAGCAGCCCCTCTCCCCTGCCAGCCAGGTCATTTGCATTTTCACTGACCATTTCCGTCCTAGCCAATTGGTTCCCTGGATTTGAATTCAAACCCTCGGCCGTTACAGGAGCAGGGCCTGGATCCTGTCCCATGGGGAGACAGTCACCCCCCAACAGGGCCTCTGAGCCGATATCCTGGAGAACCCCAACCACCAGCCAGCCTGACCCCTCCTGGGTCTGCACAGGGATCTGGGCCATAGGCAGGGTGAGGGGCTTCACCCCGGGGACCTTCACCCAGGTCCCACAGTCCCTCAGCATCTGGGGCTGCACCACCACAGTTCTCTCTGTCCCAGGGTCTCGCCCCCGCAGGCGTGTTTCCCCACTGACCCCTGGGCAGCCCCCTATGTCTCTCTGCTCCACCATCACCAGTCCATGCTGCTGCTGCTTCTCCTGCAGCTTTTCCTCATGCTCTTGCTCTCTCTCATGGTCCTCTCGCTCTCTCGGGCTCTGCTCCAATCCCATCCGTCTCCAATCCCCCGATGGGTACCCAATCAAGGGTCTGGGGGCAGCGCGGAGAGGGCAGGGCCCAGGTGGGTAGTGTGGCCCAGGGGTGTGGGCCACCCGCCGGAGACACGCGGTGGAGAGAGGCTGCGGGGGCGAGACTTGTCCCAGGCGGAGTGGCCAGCAGATAGGGGCGAGGAGCCAGTCGGAGTTCCCCGAACCGATAAACTTTCCCGGTGCTGCCAGGGAGCCCTGCGCCTCTCCCACTCGGCAGCGTTCCAGCAGCTCTTTTCTGGTGGGGTGGTGGTGGGACGTGCCACATGTGCCCTGAGTGGGCCAGGGAGCGGGAGGCTCCGCGAGGAGGGCAGCGCGCATGGCTGGGGTGCTGTATGTGGTCCTGCGGCGCGGCCAGGGCCTGCTAAGGCCGCTGGCCCCTGTGAAACTGCTTTTTTTTTTCCTTGTCATAAACAGATAGTTAAGGGTTAATAGAACAGGAGTACTTCATGTCTCTTTTGCCTGTAAAGTGTTAACAAGTTCAGTGAGCCTGGCTGTCACCTGACCAGAGGAGCAATCAGGGGACAGGATACTTTCAAATCTTGAGGGAGGGAAGTTTGTGTGTGTGCTGTTAGTGTTTGGTTGTTGTTCTCTCTGGAGGCTCAGAGGGATCAGACGTGCAACCAGGTTTCTCTCCAATCTCTCCAATACAGGCTCTTATAAGTTCAGACTAGTGAGTACTAGGTAGATAAAGCGAGTTAGGCTTATGGTTGTTTTCTTTATTTGCAAATGTGTATTTGGTTGGAAGAAATTCAAATGTGTATTTGGCTGAAAGGAGTTCAAATTGGCATTTTGCTGAAAAGATTCTAATTTGTACTTGTACACTTAGGCTGGGAGGGTGTTCCCAGTGTCTATAGCTGAAAGACCCTGTGCCTATTCCATTTTAAATTTACAAAGATAATTTTCACTGTTTTTCTCTCTTTAATTAAAAGCTTTTCTTGTTTAAGAACCTAATTGTTTTTTTATTCTGCTGAGACCCCAGGGGACTGGGACTGGGGAGAAAGGAGGGAAGGGGAAGAGAGAGGTTAATTTTCTCTCTGTGCCAGGATTACATTCTCTCTCAGGGAGAGTCTGGGAGGGGGAGAGAGAAGGAGGGGGAAAGGTGCATTTTCCTCTCTGCTTAAGATTCAAGGAGTTTGAATCACAGTGATCTTCCAGGGTAACCCAGGGAGGGGAAGCCTGGGAGAGGCAATGGTGAGGGAAAGGGTTTACTTTCCTTGTGTTAAGATCCAGAGGGACTGGGTCTTGGGGATTCCCAGGCAAGGTTTTGGGGGGACCAGAGTGTACCAGGCACTGGAATTCCTGGTTGGTGGCAGCGCTACAGGTTCTAAGCTGGTAATTGAGCTTAGAGGAATTCATGCTGGTACCCCATCTATTGGACGCTAAGGTTCAGAGTGGGGAATTATACTATGACAGCTCCGCCCTCCCCGCCCCCCGCGCGTCCTGATATTTTATCTCTGTGATCTGGTCACCCTAAGCCAATGTTCATAACTTTAACTACAAAAATGATACACACATAGAGATAGCATAATTGTAACCAGCAAATCAACCTTTCCATAGATACCTCACATGACAACCTTTGTATATTTGCAGAAGTGGTTGCAACAGTGATCTATACGGTCACAGGTTATGTCAATAATGTCAGGGACTCTAACCCAGACGGCAAAGTTCATTGTCTGACTGCGAGAGAGACAGGCAACACCAGCAAGGTCCAATTAAAAGCTCTTTATTGACAAGTGCACGCATCAATAGAGAGCAGCTCGTCTCCCGAGAGAACCAGCCTGCTCTTTACATCTTAGTATAAGCCTATGTAGACAGTTCCGTCGCGTCATAAATTATTCACTGGAGCAATCCACCTCCTTCTTCTAACAACTAGAAACTAGACACTTTTAGTATACATGTTTTACAGCATTAGGTGATTAACAATATCTTAGCAAGCACCAGAAGTTAGGAATGTAGGGGAGTTAAAACACACAGAGAACTGAACCAAGGAGTGAAAACAGGGAGGCTGGGATTTCTTATTAGTTCTTCAAAGGAACTGTTCCTAACATAGCACAGTTGGTACTATACCGAATGCAGCCCCTCCCTTATCTTACTTTTTCCCAGCGCTTCGTGAGATATGCTGCTTCTCAATTCTTTTCCACTTAGGGATTACCCACAAACCTCTGTTAGCCTGACTTTGGTCAGGTTGGAATACCTGGTTTTGTCTGCTATATTTTTATTCAGGCCTAACAATCCCCCCTTTGTCCCTAGAGGACCATAACGGGACTCTTGGGACACATATTTATTTAACAATTGTACGGGAGAGGCTAGTAAACTATGACCCAAGGTCTGGGAGGAGGTCCTCAAAACTAAAAGTGTGATTAAGAGATACAGCATGGAAAACAACAGCAGCATTCTTAATAGCTTGTAAATTTTTGTCAATTAAGCCAGAGTGATTAACCGAAAAGCAACATTTTTTTTGATGTGAGCACAAGCCCCCCCTAATTAAGCATTTATGGCATTTAGCACACGTCTATTTTGCAAAGTCACTTCTGCTACTTTATTTATTTTTTGTTGCAACTTTTGGAAAGTGTTTATTAATGCGTTAGCTGGTTTTTTTTAAGCTCTGCAGAAATATTTACAACTGCTCTTTTGAGCTTAGCCACCCACAATTCAGGAATGAGTGCACGGACAAAAGAGTGGAATTCTGTTTGTCTGACAACCAAGGGATTAGGGCTCTGACTATAAATCAGTTAGGTATACCAAGTGGTCTAATTTTTCAGATGTGTCAGTGAATAATCCAGTTCCATGTGCATCCTCCCCATGGACCCGTCAGGATTCGGTATGTGGAAGCCCCCACCCCCTGGTCCAAATGCTTGGAAGGCACTGTAAATGTTCACACTTCCACCCAGAAAGTCTTCAGTATGTCTTCATGACCACAGATCAGATGGTACTCCTGATGTGTCTGTAAGGACAGTGGGCCAAGTCTGGTACTCAAGATTACTTGGAATGGCCATCAGCTGGTCATTCAGGAAATCCTGAATTTCTAAACATACTAGATCCCACTGCAATGCCTTCCCAGCCTCAGTGATATTTAATACCATTTTTTTTGGTGTAGTACTATATTACATTTGTTATTTAACTATTCTCAGGTACTTTTAAAAGGTATTAGCATTAATAGCATAGGAGGGGGTTACATTATTAGTCACTGGAATAATTTCCATACAGGTAAAATTTTTAGTGGCAGAACAAACTTTTTGGGTATTCATTTGATTAATTACTAATTGGGTGACCAAATAACAATAAGGGCTTCTTTTATGTAACACATTACAAATTTTAGGAATAGCCATCATAACTACTTTACTATGGAACCCATTAATTTCAATTACAGATTCTTGGGGTTCATTTGTAGTGATATTATAGATTTTTGTTTCCATTGATTTATTTATTCTTTACTTAATTGTTTGCTTATATGGGATATCCTGAACTTTAAATATATTTTTTTAAACAATATTTAAATAAATTACTAAAGTGTGAGGGCTTGGCCATTGGTTTTGTTAAATATATGGCATTGTCTGTATTTGGATGTATTACATGGGTAATAGTGTAATGGAGGAGATGGCAGAGGCAGTGGCAACAAGATGCCTTTGGTATTTGTCATTTAAAATTCAATTAGAGAGAGCAATACATGCTGAAGGATTTATTTAGAACACAGGGAGCAGCCTGTAGAATAAACCCCAAAATCCAATTAATACCACATTCCCAAGCATGGGTCCCACAAATTTTTTTTTGCCAGTGTATAATTTTTTGTTTTTTTACTAGGGTCAGTTTTTAATGTCCTTTCTAGTCAGGAATTTCTGGACTTTGGCAATTTTAGTGGTGTGAGTGTTCCTTCTTTTTTCCAAAACAGTCATAGTGCAGCATCCCCAGGGGAGAGGTTACTAGCACATTACCCTGTAATGGTTTTGATTTTTTTAGAAAAATCCAAAGGCACAGTAGATTTGTTAGTGGACAAGGGAGAGGTTACTAGTACTTTACCTTGTACTTTTTTTCTACTGTCCAGAAGGCACAGTGGAGCTAGAAGGAGAAACAGGATAATCATCAGTAGGAGAATTCTCCCGAGGTGGAGGGGTCTTTTTGCAGTGAGAATTTTGGGTCCAAGCAGTGAATTTTTGGCACTTCACAGCGGTGTTGGTAGTCAGCAGGGCTTAATAACAGCCTTTCCAGCATGGAGCCAAAGCAGTCTTTTGCTGGTGGACCTCTACATTAACCCGGTTTCCTGGTTTCAAGAAGTGGCAGGGCTGCTAGGGTCTTTGGGTAGCACTTCTTTACCTGTGAGAAAAGAAACCTAACACATTTCATTAGCGCCTGGCAGTGTTTTGCAGATCTCATAGCTGTTTGGGCATATTCAAGCCCCCCCGCCTCCTTTTCTTGGTTGTCAGCCAAGTCTTGACTGTGAATGGAGTCAGTGTCCTATCTATAGCCTGAACTTGCTATTTTTTGTCTTTTTTTAGTTAACTTATTTTGTTTTTTGTTCTTTTTACCTTCTTGGCTTCTTTTAACCTACAAAGGAAACTTCCACTTTTCACTTATACACCTTTTTCCCAACAACGAACACATAAACATTGCCATTATACAGCACATTAGTCTTATTATTCAATGCATGCCACATATACCCTTCCACTAAAATAACTTTATTACAGATCTTTGGAGCAAGAGGCCAGGACAAGCACACCCACTTTGAGGAGTTCATTCAATTCAACCTCTAGTCCAATAGCTTCCCACCATCCCCAGCCCTCTGGCTAGAAATCTGAGGTAGCCAGAAGGATCCCATGTACAATATGGGGAGTGGGTTAACTTTTTATGTCTTTGCTTTCAAAGACTGTTGGTATGCAAATTTTAATAACAATTTTCAATTAACAATCTGGCCAATGAAGTTTCTTTTTTTTACTTAAGGAAATGTATTAGACTCTAGTATATTACATTTTTCTGATGTATCCAAACACTTTGTATTCCAAGTTGAACAAAACAAGTATCTGCATTTTAATTTAACCTTTTTGTTTGATTTCAAACCAGACCATCCCATGAAAACACTAAACACAACAATTCCGGCCACAAGACAAACACCACAAGACAGAACATAGAACACAAAACATAATTCCTATTGTGCCAGTAAATGCATGGTACGTTGAATGCTGTTTAGCTGGCATTAGTTTTTTCTGATTATCTGAAAGACAAAAAACAGAGGTCTACCCCTTCTGGGCAGACAATCATCACTTAAAATAGACAAATACCCTTGTTGATTTTAGGAAAAACAGAGGAATTACCCCATATTTTTTTGTATGTGTTTCATAGGCAGCCCAGGTTTCAGTGGCTCCTACCTTATCAGTTAGATAATTTGCATTAATACAGATGCTTTCTGGCTTGCTTTTTACTTTTAACTCCTGTTTTCAAACACTGAAAGAAAACATCACCACGTATAGTGCCCTTACAGCCTAATAAAATTTTAATTACATAGCACTGTCTACATTTTTCAGCTAATTTAACTAAATTGTTTTTATCCAAATGATTGCAATCCAATAATTTCTTTGCCTGAATTTATTTACAAACATTTCAAAGACATTTTAAAGACACCAAGAACTTTCCTCTTTAGCATTTTTACAAAGTTCAACTGCTGCTTCCTCCAGCAGCTACAGAGTTAACTTCTTACTTTCCCTTAAATTACTTGCTTGTTTCTCAACAGCCACTTTTATTAACTTAAATCACCATTTCAAGTATTGTCCTGGGTATTTGAAATTCCCATGCTTACACTTACTCACTCCTTCCTTCCACTACACCCTCAAAATTTTCCAAACTGTTTTCCAATCTCTCTGTCTGTTGCCTGCCCGCCTGGGCCCGATCCTGCTTTTCTTACTGAACCATCCTTTCCATAGGTACCAGCTTGTTCCACTACCAGTTTAGCTAGGAGGGTGGGCTTCTCAGCTAGCCCCCACCCTTCCTTATGTCTTTTTTTTCCCATTAAGCATTTTAGTAGCAATGTTAACTATTTTAGACAAACTTTTCCCTTACATACCATCTGGATGCTTTCTAAATCTTTTTGCAATATCCTTTGCACATTGTGACATGAAAACCATTTTAACCATCTCCTTTCCATGATCAGTTTCAGGATTTAAATTCCCATGCTTTTTAACTTCACAAATCAGTCGAGCACAAAAGTCAGAGGGGTGCTTGTCTGGACGTTGAACACAAGCAGTCACCTTGCTCCAATTTGGAGTAGCCTCCCCTGCATCTCTAATACCATTCAAAACAGCTTTCAAAAATCCATCCAACTTTGTCTTTTGAGCTGGATTATTGGGATTCCAGTTAGGGTCAGTAATTAGCCAAGGTGCATTCAAATGACCTGCAGATTTTTCTTTTACTTTCGGTCTTTCATTTTCTGTCATGAGAGTATTTAATAACTGATTTACATTTGCCCAGGTGGGCACATGAGTGAAAAAGATTGTGCAGAACATTCTTTCCACTGCCTCAGGATTGTCTCATAAGTGAGGCATAGTGCGCTGCCAGTTAAACAAATCTGAAGTTGCAAACAGGGTATGGGTAAAAACCATCTCATGTCCCCCAGCAACCGGTGGAACCAGATAAGTTCTCAACGAGGCTTGTAATATCAGGGGTGTCTTAAAAACATTCTCCCTCATGAAGTTAAGTAACCTAGTTGGGGTCCACAAGGGTGAGGACGAGGGCTGCTGTAATATTGGGAGTGTTTGAGAAGCAGTCCCTGTCCAAGTTTGCGAAAGGCTGGCTGGAGGCTGCACACGGGGTGAGGCTGCCTGATTCCTCTGAAGATGAGGGAACATCACTCTGAGCTCCCCCTTGATTCTCCTCTGTCCCTGAACTGTCCCTAACCTGCTTTTGAATCCTTGCACTCCACCAGACGGGGGGAAGAACAGGAACAAAAGTGTCCTCCTCCCGGTGCGGCTCTGGGGCATATGGTGGGGGATTTTTTACGAGAGCTCTCCATACAAATAGCTTTAAAAGCTACCCGTCCCTCCATGGATTTTTAATTATACCATACAAACAAATAATCCATTTGTCCCGGCCTAAGATCAACCAAAATATCCCTTAAGGAGTTCATCCTATCTGTGGAAAAGGTTTCACACTCCGGCCAGTCTCTAGTCGGGGACAAATGAAAGGTAAATGATGGCCATTGGATTTAACACAGATTTCTCATCTTAAATTTAACTAGACCAGTGGTCTCAGAAATCTCTTTCCAATCTCTAAGTATCAGAGACAACGGGGTGTCCCCCGGGCACTTACTGCCAACTTGTCCCATTTTGATGAAGGGACTCTAACCCCTCTTCATGAAGGGACTCTAACCCTTCCTCCCCGGGTCGAGGTAAAGGGACTCTAACCCCCTCCTCCTCGCGTCAAGCGCTCGCTTACCTCTCCAGGGACTCGAACACCTGGACTGAGACTCTAACCCAGGCTGGGACTCTAACCCAGACAAC
The DNA here is from genome assembly GCF_025201925.1 of Gopherus flavomarginatus. Taxonomy (NCBI): domain Eukaryota; kingdom Metazoa; phylum Chordata; order Testudines; family Testudinidae; genus Gopherus; species Gopherus flavomarginatus. The sequence goes on from NC_066628.1 coordinate 772,644, forward strand.
TTGGATCCTGCGCAAACCTGGACTGGGACTCAAACCCAGACCTGGACTGGGACTCTAACCTAGACCTAAGTTGTCAGGGACTCTAACCCCGACAACCTGGACCCTACTCAACGGGTAGGTGGATGTTGCTGGATTTCTATGAGCTTCAGCTGGTTCACAGAACACGCCTTATCGCCAATGCAGAGATCAGATCACCAGGCAAGGCTCCTCTAAACCGGAGGATGTGTGCTGCATTGCCTCAGGGTCTGATCCCCCGCCAGAGAGTCAGACTGGTCCCGGCGGAGTCGCCAAAGATGTCAGGGACTCTAACCCAGACGGCAAAGTTCGTTGTCTGACTGCGAGAGAGACAGGCAACACCAGCAAGGTCCAATCAAAAGCTCTTTATTGACAAGTGCACGCATCAATAGAGAGCAGCTCGTCTCCAGAGAGAACCAGCCTGCTCTTTACATCTTAGTATAGGCCTATATAGACAGTTCCGTCGCGTCATAAATTATTCACTGGAGCAACCCACCCCCTTCTTCTAACAACTAGAAACTAGACACTTTTAGTATACATGTTTTACAGCATTAGGTGATTAACAATATTTTAGCAAGCACCAGAAGTTAGGAATGTAGGGGAGTTAAAACAGACAGAGAACTGAACCAAGGAGTGAAAACAGGGAGGCTGGGATTTCTTATTAGTTCTTCAAAGGAACTGTTCCTAACACAGCACAGTTGGTACTATACCAGGAATGCAGCCCCTCCCTTATCTTACTTTTTCCCAGTGCTTCGTGAGACATGCTGCTTCTCAGTTCTTTTCCACTCAGGGATTACCCACAAACCTCTGTTAGCCTGACTTTGGTCAGGTTGGGATACCTGGTTTTGTCTGCTATATTTTTATTCAGGCCTAACAATAACATCACAGGGGTTCACAGAGGAGCCACAAAGGTGCCTCAAGGTCTGGAGAAGCTGCCTGTGCGTTAGTGATGGAAAGAGCCTGTTCTGTGCACGGCTCAGGGGTGACCTGATCCCGGTCTGTAAGGACCCACCTGGGGAGCCGATTTCTGGGAGCAAGGGGTGTGTCAGCCTCCCAGACAAAGCAGAACAGAAGCCAGCGTCTTGGAGCTGACATGAGATGACCTCAGACTAGAAACCAGGGTCCCATTTTTCACAGGGGGGGCCCTGAACCACTGCGATGGCTGAGCTGGTGGGAGCACGTTGCTCTCCAACCACAGCCAAACCCTGAGACTGGGTATGCACAAACAGACCATGTATGGGGGGAGCCCCATTGAGTCCTGCAGAGGGACAGGAGTCCACTCAAGGACAGTCACCAGCAGAGTAGAGACTTTCGGTTAAAAAGGCTTTTTAAGAACACTGCGTGAATGGCTGGAACATGCCAACACTGAGCTGGATGGAGCTCAAAGCCCACTCAGTACGGAGGCTGGGAAACAGGAAGTAAATGGCAAAGAATATGTTACAAGTAAAAATGTAGGCAACTGATAAGGGAAACTAAAGGATCTAGTGGCCAATAGTGTGAAGTACAATAAGAAGCCAGCTTAAAAACATGTCAGGAACAAACAGCCCTAGGTCGGGTCCAGGTCCAGTGCTTGATGCAGATGGTGAAACTGTAACAAGTGAAGCAGGAAAGGCAGAAATGTCCCATAGCTACTTCAGTCTGTGTTTGGAGTGTAAGCAGAGTCAGGATGAGCTCTACCCTGACATCTGGTGGAAAGAATTTCAGAGAGTGTATTTGCATAGGCACGCCTACCCTATCCCAGACTGCCGAGCTGTGGGACTGCTTGGTGACAAATGACTCACCCTCAGTTGGGTGGTACTTGCTAGACAAGGGACATGGGTTCCAAAACCCAGTGAATGGAGAGAGGCTGGGGACAGGTATCTGTGCCTGGTGGTGCAGTCTCCTTGTGGAGCCAGAAGCACCAGTTCCACCCCCTCCTCTCTCCACTGTGGAATGTCAGAGTTGATTTTTTTATTCCCTCAAGAATCTAGATACAGGTGACTGAGCTGAACTCACTTTGGGCTAATGGTGCACTAGCACTGGGGCTCCCCTACTAAGAGCTGAGATCACTAAGAGCTGAAATTACTAAAGAGCTGAAATTACTGAGCTGAGAGCAGTGAGTACTGTGCTAACTAGTGGGGGAGCCTGAAGCTATACTGCGGAACAGAGCAGCTGGCGGAGTGGAGCAGTTTGTGGGGACGGCTGGAGCGGATCACAGGACAGCTGGTGGAGCAGAGCGGAGTAGCTGTGGGACGGGTGAAGCAGGCCACAGAGTGAGCGGAGCTGAGCAGTTTGCAGGCAGAACTGGAGCAGCTCATGGAGCAGAGCAGCTGGTGGAGCGGAGCAGTTTCTGAGGACGGCTGGAGGAGCAGCGTGGAGCGGCTGGTAAAGCGGAGCAGTTCGTGGAGAAGGCGGAAGCAGAACCCACGGAGAGGCAGGGCAGTTGGCCCCGGACCACGTAAGGTGCCCCTTTCTACCCAGGCTGGGGGGAAGGACCTCTACAGATAAACTTTCGAACTCTGGGGTGGCATTGACCAGAGACTTTTGGGTTGTTGGACTTTGGGGTGATTGGACTTAAAACCCTAAGGGGAAAAAGGACAGTGCCAAACGTACTTGGAGGTGGGTTTTTGTTTATGGTTTGTGTTATAACCCTGTTTGTGGTGTTTCTCCAATGGGATGCCGCATTGATTCCTTCCTTTATTAAAAAGATTTTGCTACACTCAGACTCCGTGCTTGCGAGAGGGGAAGTATTGCCTCCTAGAGGCGCCCAGGGGGGTGTGGTATGTGAGTGTCCCAGGTCACTGGGTGGGGGCTCGAGCCGGTTATGCATTGTGTTACTGAAACGGAACCCCTGGATACTGAACCCGGCCCTTGTTGCTGCCAACTCAGAGGGGCAGAAGGGTTACATTTTTGGGGGCTTGTCCGGGATCCCTGGGTCAGTACCCCTCGCAAGCACCTGTTGAGTGTTCCACTGTATTGGGAAATAATTGTGTTTATATTTTGAGGAAACTACTGTTTGTATAATGGCTAATATGTCGGGTTTGTTGGGCCCCAGTCCTGCAGCCTCTAGCTCAGGGGCGGCAGACTCAGCCTATGATTGGGCAAAAGCACTGGGGCATATATTGGAAAAGATTGTGTTGGCCTATGCTACGTCTAACTCTTGTCGTAAGTTAAGGTTATTTGATGGGGAAGAGGAGTTTGAACTCTGGTCGGAGCATACTACTGAAATGCTGCGGGAGTGGGCCGTACCCGATGTAGAAAAGCGACGATGTCTAATAGAGAGCCTTAGTGGCCCAGCATTAGATGTAATTGGCACCCTGAAGCTCATTAACCCTGAGGTCAGTGTGAAGGACTGCCTAGAGGCCATTGATAATACCTTTGGGAGCGTAGAGGGCCCTGAGGACAGTTACTGTAAATTCATTAATTCCCGACAGCAACGGGGTGAGAAAATTTCAGCCTATATACAGAGGCTGGAGAGACTACTTCAGAGAGCTGTTATGAGGGGAGCAGTGACTGCTGAGCAGATGGATCAGACCAGACTGGCTCAGGTTGTAAGAGGGACTCAGTATCGGAACCCGATCCTACTTCACCTCCGACTAAGAGAACGGCAGGAACATCCCCCAAGTTACTCCCAGCTGATAAAGGAGGTCAGGGAAGAAGAAGAAAGGCAGGAAACCAGCGAGTGTTGGGAAGCCCAAACATTGGAACCAGCCAGCACGACGCCACCGCCAATGGCCAGTGTACTGATGGCGAGCACCACAGAGGAACTTGTCCAACAAATGCAGGTCCTGACAGAACGGATAGCTGAGCTGCAAAGCATCATTGACCAAGCTAAGATTTCCAGGAATAAGGAGCCTCAGACTGTGACGATAGAGAAGTCAGTATCTAGAGTCACCGTCCCACCTCGCCGAATGGGGAAAGGACAATTCTTTTGCTACCGGTGTGGTCAGGATGGGCACAGTGCTGCTAACTGCCATAAGGAAGAGAACCCCTCCTTAGTGTATGAAAAGCTGAGGATTAGTTGGAAGAGATCCAGTAGCTGCCAGAAGGTCCGGGGACAGAGACCATCTAGGCCTAGAGGATTTGAAGATTCCCCCAGAAGAGACCATCCAGCTGGGATCCCTGCAGGACTGATAGGGCCTCGAGCAGAGGTCATGGTGAGGATTGAAGGGGCGGAGTGTAAAGCCGTGCTTGACACTGGATCTCAAGTGACTATTATATTTCAGTCATTCTACCAACAGATGCTTAGGCACCTGCCCATACAGCCACTGACTGGCATTGGTCTGTGTGGCCTCAGCATGGATGAATACCCCTATCAAGGGTATGTCATAGTGCACCTGGAATTCCCAGAGGAGGTTGCTGGGGTAAAGCAAGAGGTGGACACCGCTGCCTTAATATGCCCTGACCCGAAAGGGACCTCTGATGTGTCTGTGCTGATAGGGACCAACTCCAGCCTCTTCAAGGTGCTCGCGGATTACTGCAGACAACGGGCTGGGGACCAGTACCTGAGTACCCTGAGGATCCATACGCTTTGTGCTGAAGCCTATAGGAAGATTGAGAGCACCAAGAAGGAGACATCTGAGCTACCGATTGGGGCACTGAAGTACATGGGTACAACCCCCTTAGTAGTGCCTGCAAGGACGGAGCAAGAAGTACCAGGCTGAAAGGCAGTAAAGGGGCATTAGCAATGATAGAGCAGCCGGCTGAAGGAGAGCTCCCGGAAGGAGTGCTGGTCCCCAGTGGGGTCATAACCCTACCTGCTGAAGCCCAGGAAAAGGTGACTATACTGATTGCTAATGAAACAAGTAGAGATGTTGTTGTGAGGCAAGGACAAAAGATAGCAGACCTCTTCGAGCCTGAATCAATTGTAAAACCCCAGTGTGAGACTCAAGTGCCAACAATAGACCCAGCAAAGTTTGACTTTGGAGATTCACCATTGTCCGAGGAGTGGAAAGATCGCCTAAGAAGGAAACTTTGTGAAAGATCCAAGGTGTTCTCATTGCATGAGTGGGATGTGGGATGTGCAAAAGGAGTAGAGCACAACATCAGACTACATGACTCTCGACCTTTCAGAGAGAGATCTAGGAGGCTTGCTCTCTCCGAGATGGAAGATGTGCGACAACATATTCAAGAGCTGGCTGCAAATGGCATCATTACAGAGTCCCGCAGCTCATACGCCTCGCCCATTGTGGTGGTCCATAAAAAGAATGGGAAAATCCGGATGTGTATTGACTACCGCACCCTAAACCGCCGTACTGTGGTTGACCAGTACACAATGCCTCGAGTCCAAGATACCTTAGACTGTTTGCTGGGTAGTCAGTGGTTCTCTGTGTTGGATCTTCGGAGTGGATACTACCAGATCCCTCTGGGTGAAGAAGGTAAGGAGAAGACAGCCTTCATCTGCCCATTAGGGTTTTATCTGTTTGAACGCATGCCCCAAGGGATTTCTGGAGCACCTGCCACATTTCAACGTCTTATGGAGAAAGTTGTGGGAGACATGAATTTACTGCAAGTGTTAGTTTATTTGGATGACCTGATTGTGTTTGGAAGAACTTTGGAGGAGCATGAAGAAAGACTTCTTAAAGTGCTTGATAGGCTGGAGGATTATGGTTTGAAGCTTTCAATTGACAAATGCCAGTTCTGCAGGACCTCGGTGAAGTATGTGGGGCACATCATGTCCCAAGAGGGTGTGAGTACTGATCCTGATAAAATAGAAGCACTCACTACATGGCCACGTCCAAGCAATTACAGAGAACGCAAGACCTTCCTTGGGTTTAGTGGTTATTACCGCAGATTTGTGAAAAACTATGCTACAATTGTAAAACCCCTCAATGAGCTTACCAGGGGATATCAGTCCAGCAAGGACAAATCTAAGACCAAGAATAAAGGGCCTTCCGTGCAGAGACATTATGGCCTCTCCGAACCCTTTGGGCCACGGTGGGATGAGAGATGTGAAAGGGCTTTTTGAGAAATCATTACTTGCCTAACTCATGCCCCAGTCCTAGTCTTTGCTGACCCAAGCAAGCCACTTATACTGCATACTGATGCCAGTTTGGAGGGTCTGGGGGCAGTACTGTACCAGGAGGTGGAAGGCAAGCGTAAACCTGTAGCCTTTGCCAGCCGAGGACTGTCTGATAGTGAAACCCGCTATCCCACCCACAAGCTGGAGTTCTTGGCCTTGAAATGGGCCATCACTGAGAAATTTTGAGACTACTTGTATGGAGCTCAGTTCCACGTGTGGACAGACAGCAACCCACTGACTTATGTGTTAACAAGTGCTAAACTGGATGCTACAGGGCAAAGATGGGTGGCCGCTTTGGCTAGCTATGACTTCAGCATTCAGTACCAATCAAGGAGAAGCAACGTAGATGCAGATGCATTGTCCAGGCATCCACAGGCACCACGACTTGCTGTGATACCCACGGATGGAGTGAGAGCTATTTGCAGTGTGAGTCGCCGAGAGCCGGAGGCCCATGAGAGTCTTCATGGATGTGTTGCTGAAACTTTGGGCCTACCCCTTGAATGCGTGCCTTCTGCTTCAGTAAACTATATTGCTTTGGACCAATCTCCCTTGCCCATGCTCAATGCGGCTGACTGGCAGGAAGCCCAGCTGCAAGATATTGACATTCGTGATACACTACTTGCCAAAAGAGAGGGGCGAGGCCCAGCTGAGGTTGTCCCACCTACCCCAGAGGGCAAACTACTATTGAGAGAATGGACCAAACTAAAACTGATTCAGGGAGTGCTACACCGCACGACCACAGACCCTCTACAAAAGCAACGGAATCAACTGGTGCTGCCGAAAGATTACAGAGCCCTGGCCATGAGGGCCCTGCATAATGACTTTGGACATTTAGGGATGGAGAGGACCCTGGAACTTATCCGCAGTAGATTCTATTGGCCACGGATGGCTGAAGATGTTTGCAGGAAATGTGAGACCTGCGCGCGATGTGTTCAGAGGAAAACTCTGCCCACGAGGGCTGCATATCTGAAGAACATCACCAGCAACAAACCTCTGGAGCTGGTTTGCATTGATTTCTTGTCTTTGGAAGTGGACAAGAGGAATATTAGGAACATTCTAGTAGTGACCGACCATTATACGCGATATGCGCAGGCATATCCCACACGTGATCAGAGGGCCACCACTGTTGCTCGAGTACTGTGGGAAAAATATTTCTCAGTCTATGGATTCCCAGCCAGGATACACTCGGATCAGGGACGAGACTTTGAGAGTCACCTTCTGAAGGAGGTGCTGAGGATAGCAGGTATTAAAAAGTCGAGGACTCATAGACTCCAGGACGGGAAGGGACCTCGAGAGGTCATCGAGTCCAGTCCCCTGCCCTCATGGCAGGACCAAATACTGTCTAGACCATCCCTGATAGACATTTATCTAACCTACTCTTAAATATCTCCAGAGATGGAGATTCCACAACTTCCCTAGGCAATTTATTCCAGTGTTTAACTACCCTGACAGTTAGGAACTTTTTCCTAATGTCCAACCTAAATCTCCCTTGCTGCAGTTTAAGCCCATTGCTTCTTGTTCTATCATTGGAGGCTAAGGTGAACAAGTTTTCTCCCTCCTCCTGATGACACCCTTTTAGATACCTGAAAACTGCTATCATGTCCCCTCTCAGTCTTCTCTTTTCCAAACTAAACAAACCCAATTCCTTCAGCCTTCCTTCATAGGTCATGTTCTCAAGACCTTTAATCATTCTTGTTGCTCTTCTCTGGACCCTCTCCAATTTCTCCACATCTTTCTTGAAATGCGGTGCCCAGAACTGGACACAATACTCCAGTTGAGGCCTAACCAGCGCAGAGTAAAGCGGAAGAATGACTTCTCGTGTCTTGTTTACAACACACTTGTTAATGCATCCCAGAATCACGTTTGCTTTTTTTGCAACAGTATCACACTGTTGACTCATATTAAGCTTGTGGTCCACTATGACCCCTAGATCTCTTTCTGCCATACTCCTTCCTAGACAGTCTCTTCCCATTCTGTATGTGTGAAACTGATTGTTCCTTCCTAAGTGGAGCACTTTGCATTTATCTTTATTGAACTTCATCCTGTTTACCTCAGACCATTTCTCCAACTTGTCCAGATCATTTTGAATTTTGACACTGTCCTCCAAAGCAGTTGCAATCCCTCCCAGTTTGGTATCGTCCGCAAACTTAATAAGCGTACTTTCTATGCCAATATCTAAATCGTTGATGAAGATATTGAACAGAACCGGTCCCAAAACAGACCCCTGCGGAACCCCACTTGTTATACCTTTCCAGCAGGATTGGGAGCCATTAACAACTACTCTCTGAGTACGGTTATCCAGCCAGTTATGCACCCACCTTATAGTAGCCCCATCTAAATTGTACTTTCCTAGCTTATCTATAAGAATATCATGCGAGACTGTATCAAATGCCTTACTGAAGTCTAGATATACCACATCCACCGCTTCTCCCTTATCCACAAGGCTCGTTATCCTATCAAAGAATGTTATCAGATTAGTTTGACACGATTTGTTCTTTACAAATCCATGCTGGCTATTCCCTATCACCTTACCACCTTCCAAGTGTTTGCAGATGATTTCTTTGATTACCTGCTCCATTATCTTCCCTGGCACAGAAGTTAAACTAACTGGTCTGTAGTTTCCTTGGTTGTTTTTATTTCCCTTTTTATAGATGGGCACTATATTTGCCCCCTTCCAGTCTTCTGGAATCTCCCCCGTCTCCCATGATTTCCCAAAGATAATAGCTAGAGGCTCAGATACCTCCTCTATTAACTCCTTGAGTATTCTAGGATGCATTTCATCAGGCCCTGGTGACTTGCAGGCATCTAACTTTTCTAAGTGATTTTTTACTTGCTCTTTCCTTATTTTCTCTTCTAAATCTACCCTCTTCTCGTAAGCATTCACTATACTAGACATTCCTTCAGACTTCTCAGTGAAGACCGAAACAAAGAAGTCATTAAGCATCTCTGCCATTTCCTAGTCTCCCGTTACTGTTTCCCCCTCCTCATTGAGCAGTGGGCCTACCCTGTCCTTAGTCTTCCTCTTGCTTCTAATGTATTGATAAAAAGTCTTCTTGTTTCCCTTTATTCCCATAGCTAGTTTGAGCGCATTTTGTGCCTTTGCTTTTCTAATCTTGCCTCTGCATTCCTGTGTTATTTGCCTATATTCATCCTTCGTGATCTGACCTAGTTTCCATTTTTTATATGACGCCTTTTTATTTTGTAGGTCACGCAAGATCTCAAGGGTAAGCCAAGGTGGTCTTTTGCCACATTTTCTATCTTTCCTAACCATCGGAATAACTTGCTTTTGGGCCCTTAATAGCGTCCCTTTGAAAAACTGCCAATTTTCCTCAGTTGTTTTTCCCCTCAGTCTTAATTCCCATGGGACCTTGCCTATCAGCTCTCTGAGCTTACCAAAATTCACCTTCCTGAAATCCATTGTCTCTATTCTGCTGTACTCCCTTCTACCCTTCCTTAGAATTGCAAATTCTATGATTTCATGATCACTTTCACCCAAGCTTCCTTCTACTTTCAAATTCTCAACAAGTTCCTCCCTATTTGTTAAAATCAAGTCTAGAACAGCTTCCCCCCTAGTAGCTTTTTCAACTTTCTGAAATAAAAAGTTGTCTGCAATGCAGTCTAGGAACTTATTGGATAGTCTGTGCCCCACGGTGTTATTGTCCCAACATATATCTGGATAGTTGAAGTCCCCCATCACCACCAAATCTTGGGCTTTGGATGATTTTGTTAGTTGTTTGAAAAAAGCCTCATCCACCTCTTCCGCCTGATTAGGTGGCCTGTAGTAGACTCCCAGCACGACATCACCTGTGCTTTTTACCCCTTTTAGCCTAACCCAGAGACTCTCCACCCTTCCGTCTCCTATGTCCATCTCCACCTCAGTCCAAGTGTGTACATTTTTAATATATAAGGCAACACCTCCTCCCTTTTTCCCCTGTCTATCCTTCCTGAGCAAACTATACCCATCCACACCAACATTCCAGTCGTGTGTATTATCCCACCAAGTTTCAGTAATGCCAATAATGTCATAGTTGTATTTATTTATTAGCACTTCCAGTTCTTCCTGCTTATTACCCATACTTCTTGCATTTGTATAAAGGCATCTAAGATACTGGTTTGATTTTGCCTCCCAGCTTTGCCCTGACCCTCCTTCCTCTCTGCCATTATAGCCCATGCTCCCTCCTGTTTCCAACCCATCTCCCAGGTCTTGTTCCCCACTTACCTGTGGGCTTTGCTCACCTGTCCCCGTCGAACCTAGTTTAAAGCCCTCCTTACCAGGTTAGCCAGTCTGTGCGCAAATAAGGCCTTTCCCCTCTTCGAAAGGTGAACGCCATCTGTTCCTAGCAGTCCTTCCTCAAGTAGCATCCCGTGGTCAAGGAAGCCAAAGCCCTCCTGGCGACACCATCTTCGCAGCCAGGCATTCACCTCCACGATGCATCTGTCTCTGCCCGGACCCCTACCTTCAACAGGAAGAATCGAAGAGAATACCACCTGCGCTCCAAACTCCTTAACCCGTACTCCCAGAGCCCTGTAGTAACTCTTGATCTGCTCAGTGTCACACCTCGCAGTATCATTTGTGTCCACATAGATGAGTAGCATGGGATAGTAGTCAGAAGGCCGGATAATTCTCGACAAAGCCTCTGTAACATCTCGGATACGGGCCCCTGGCAGGCAGCATACCTCCCGGGATGAACGGTCAGGGAGACAAATGGGTGTCTCCGTCCCCCTCAGCAGAGAGTCTCCAACCACCACTACCCTACGTTTCTTATCAGTGGTGGCAGCAGACCTCCCAGCCTTAGGGGTACGAGGCTTCACCCCCTTAACTGTTGGGGGTGATTTCTTCTCTCCTGTATCTTTTACCACAACAGGAGGGTTCGCAGCAGCAGTGGAGCACTGCCCGCTGCTAGAAGTAACCAGCTGGCTGTGTCCACCCTGAGCCTCCTCCTCCACTGGTGTGTCAGGTACACCCTGAGGCATCTCCTCTTCCACTGCAGTGTCAGTAGTCCTGTCAACTGGGACAGCACCATCAGCTGTCTCCACATGGATACTGTCCAGGAATTGCTCATGGACATGGATGTTCCTCAGCCTGGCCACCTCCTCCTGTAGCTCTCCCACCTGCTGCCTGAGAGATTCCACCAGTAGGCACCTTTCACATTGGATGCCACCCCCAGCCTGGATATCAGTAAGTGGAAATTGCAAATTACAGTCTTTGCAAGCCCACACCAGAATCTGGGTAAAAGCATCCATGCTTTGGTGCTGTGTCTGGCTACAGGCACAGGTGGAGGAGACAGAAGCAGTGCTGGCACAGGTGTTGCGGGTCCTCCTCACCATTGTAAGCCTCCCTCTGTCAAACTCTCAAATTCCCATCTACAGCTCTCTGTCCGCTCCTCTTTGCTGTAAACAGAAAGGTTTTCGATGCGGCTCAGGTTATGGGTTCAAGGGACCAATGGGTCACAGATGAGACCGACAAGGGACCCCTCTTCCCTTCCTACTCGCCTTCCAAACTCCCTTGCAAAACTCCCTGTTAGCAGCTCCTGGTCGCTTGTGCGCAGCTTTATAAAGCCCTGGCCTGAGTGAATGCCCAGCCCACTGGTTAAGGCTCAGCCAATTACCAGAGGCTTCTAGCTTTCAAACCTTCCTAGTAGCTCCACCTCAAACTGCCAGCTACAGCACACGGTCCTTCAAACAAACAAACCAAACAGACTGACAAACACAAGCTCAGCACACAGCAAGTAACCCCCAAACACACACACAAACCCAAACACTGCAGACAGTCACTTACCCCACAGATGCTGTATGTGCTCCTCCTTCACCTGGAGAACTCCCTTGCAAAACTCCCTGTTAGCAGCTCCTGTTCGCCTTACCACCTGCAAGGTGACCCTCAGCCAGAGAGGTTCAACCGAACCCTATTAGATATGTTAGGGACTTTGCGGCCAGAGCAGAAGACAACTTGGAGCCAACATGTTGCATTTCTGGTGCATGCCTACAATGCCACAAAGAACGATGCTACGGGAGTCACCCCATTGTCACGGAGTCACCGGGCGATGCTCTGGAACTGCTCCCCACCAAGCCAGTCAGGACTTTGGGGAGCCTCCTCTCCCTTGGAGCAGACTTGTTCAGGGCAAGAAGCGCACACGGCTTCACCTCCTGGGTCTCTCCTTGGAGCATTTAGCATCCTCTGCCCCTCCGTGCGCTTCCCACAGCGAGTCCACCCAGGCGGGGTCCTGGGGAAGCCACCGGGTTCTGCACCCCCACTTTGCAGTCAGACGTGACTCTCAGCCAGCCAGTAAAACAGAGGTTTATTCGATGACAGGAACAGGGTCTAAAACAGAGCTTGTAGATACAGCGAACCGGACCCCTCGGCTGGGTCCATTCTGGGGGGCAGTGAGCCAGACCCCCAGGTCTGCCCTCCACCCTTGACCCCAGCCAGCTCCAGACTAACAACCCCTCCCAGCCCCTCCTCTCTCCTCAGCCCCTTTCCCGGGCCAGGAGGTCACCTGATCCCTTTGTCTCCAACAACTTCAGCTGGCACCTTTGCAGAGGAGGGGCCCAGGCCATCAGTTGCTAGGAGACAGAGTGTCAGGCATTTAGGTGCACTGGCCCTTTGCTCTGCCAGATACTTAAGAACTGCCATGGGGACACTGAGGCACCAACACAGTATTCAGAGAAAACATTAAGAACTTTCCCAGTTCGTCACACCCATATCTCTTGATGTTTGGGCGAGAACCAAGACTACCCATAGACCTATGCTTTGGTGTATCAGAGGATGGCGATAGCTATGAAACCCATCAGCAATATGTATCCCGACTACGAGAAAAGCTACGGGATGCTTATCACTTAGCTACGTCTGCAGCTCGGAAGAACGCAGACCGCAACAAACAGCGATATGATGCTAGAGTGCGCCTGCAAGAGCTCCAGCCAGGGGACAGAGTCCTGCTGCGAAATTTGGATATTGCTGGCAAACACAAGATAGCTGACAGATGGAAGGCAATACCTTACTTAGTGGTGGAAAAGCTAGGAGACCTGCTGGTTTACAAGATCAAACCTGAAGAGGGTCCAGGGAAGACCAAAACTGTGCATAGAAACATTTTGCTCCCTGTGGGGGAATTAGTAGGCAGCCCTTATGAGATGGGCCACAACAGGGCAACTGGGCAGAATGAAGGTGTGGTACCAAAGCCGCCTTCCAACGTGGACAGCCGGCCTCCTGCAGCTAACCTACCCCTACTCAGCACATCTGACAGTGAGTCTGAGGAGGAAGACACAACCATGGTGTATCCTGGGATGAAGACAAGATTCCAGTCTCAATCAGCTGAATCAAAAGAGAGCACATCCTCTTCTGCACTAAACCCTATGGCAGAAGTATTTAGGCCCATTCCTGACACTCCTGAACCACTGGTGGAACCCCCGTGTGATGACATACACAAGTTATTGGACAGTGGTGACACACAGATGGAAGATGACCTGAGCACCTTTGACCTAGAAATGCAGGGGCCTATGCCAGTATCCGAGGGGAACTCACAGGAAACCTCCCCATCCATCACTCAAGAGGATGTCCCTCCTACCACAGCAACAGAGATTCTCAATAAGCAAGACAGGGTAATAAAGCCAGTGAAATGGTTAACTTAGGATGCACCTGGGGTGATTAGTGAGGAGCCTATACATTTAGCACACAGGTTTGTGGAAGCTGAAGTGGGCTATCTGAGGCCTTTGGAGGGGACCAATGAGTTGGTATAGTAGGGAATGTGATTTGTCGGGACGACAAATTCTTGGCTGGGAGGAGGATGTAAGCAGAGTCAGGATGAGCTCTACCCTGACAGCTGGTGGAAAGAATTTCAGAGAGTGTATTTGCATAGGCACGCCTACCCCATCCCAGACTGCCGAGCGGTGGGACTGCTTGGTGACAAATGACTCACCCTCAGTTGGGTGGTACTTGCTAGACAAGTGACATGGGTTCCAATTCCCAGTGAATGGAGAGAGGCTGGGGACAGGTATCTGTGCCTGGTGGTGCAGTCTCCTTGTGCAGCCAGAAGCACCAATTCCACCCCCTCCTCTCTCCACTGTGGAATGTCAGAGTTGATTTTTTTTACTCCCTTAAGAATTTAAATACAGGTGACTGAGCTGAACTCACTTTGGGCTAATGGTGCACTAGCACTGGGGCTCCCCTACTAAGAGCTGAGATCACTGAAGAGCTGAAATTACTGAGCTGAGAGCACTGAGTTCAGTGCTAGCTAGTGGGGGAGCCTGAAGCTATACTGCGGAACAGAGCAGCTGGCAGAGCGGAGTAGCTGTGGGACGGGTGGAGCGGCCCACAGAGCGAGCGGAGCCGAGCAGTTTGCAGAGAGAACTGGAGCAGCTCATGGAGCAGAGCAGCTGGTGGAGCGGACCAGTTTCTGAGGACGGCTGGAGGAGCAGAGTGGAGCGGCTGGTAAAGTGGAGCAGTTCGTGGAGAAGGCGGAAGCAGAACCCACGGAGAGGCAGGGCAGTTGGCCCCGGACCACGTAAGGTGCCCCTTTCTACCCAGGCTGGGGGGAGGGACCACTACAGATAAACTCTCGCACTCTGGGGTGGCATTGACCAGAGACTTTTGGGTTGTTGGACTTTGGGGTGATTGGACTTAAGACCCTAAGGGGAATAGGACATTGCCAAACATACTTGGAGGTGGGTTTTTGTTTATGGTTTGTGCTATAACCCTGTTTGTGGTGTTTCTCCAATGGGATGCTGCATTGATTCCTTCCTTTATTAAAAAGATTTTGCTACACTCAGACTCCTGTACCAAGAATGGGCTCCCCCAGGGGAAGTAGAGTCATGGGGAATCAGGAGGCAGCTGGTGGTTCCCCAGAAGTTTCGTCACAAGCTGCTGTACCTGGCCCATGACATCCCTCTCGCAGGGCACCAGGGAATCCGGCGCACCAGGCAGAGGCTGCTACAGAACTTTTACTGGCCTGGGGTCTTTACCCATGTGCGACAGTACTGCCAATCCTGTGACCCCTGCCAGAGGGTGGGGAAGGCCCAGAACAAGGGGAAAGCGGCTTTGAGGCCTTTACCCATCATAGAAGAACCTTTCCAGAAGGTGGCCATGGACATAGTGGGACCCTTCAGCAAGATGACTGGTCAAGGAAGAAATACATCCTGGTAGTGGTGGATTTTGCCACTCGCTACCCCGAGGCGGTGGCCTTGTCCTCTATCGAAGCAGACACAGTGGCAGATGCGCTGCTGACAATTTTCAGCCGGGTGGGGTTCCCCAAGGAGGTCTTAACGGACCAGGGGTCCAACTTCATGTCGGCCCTGCTCCGGTCCTTATGGCAGAAATGTGGGGTCCAGCACAACTGGGCCTCAGCGTATCACCCCCAGTCCAACGGGCTGGTAGAAAGGTTCAACGGGACACTGAAGATGATGCTAAAAACATTTATGAACCAGCACCCGCAGGATTGGGAGAAGTACTTACCTCACCTGCTGTTCGCGTACAGGGAGGTTTCCCAGGAATCTACCGGGTTTTCACCTTTCGAACTGTTGTATGGAAGGCGGGTTAGGGGGCCCCTAGACCTGATGAGGGAACGAATGGGAGGGGAAGGCCGCTCCCGAGGGAGAGTCAGTGGTGGAGTATGTCCTGACCTTCCGGGAAAGACTGGCCAAGCTCATGGGCCTGGCCAGGGAGAATCTGGCCCGAGCCCAGAGGAGGCAGAAGGTCTGGTATGACCGCACGGCACGGGCCCATGCCTTCGCCACCGGAGATCAGGTGATGGTTCTCATCCCCGTGAGGAAAAACAAACTACAGGCCACCTGGGAAGGGCCCTTCAAGGTTATCAAGCAACTGAATGAGGTAAACTATGTGGTGGAGCTGTCAAACCGGGCACATCACCGTCAGGTGTACCATGTGAACACGATGAAACCATACTATGACAGGGGGAATGTGGTGTTGGCTGTGTGTGGACATTGGGAGGGGCAGGGAGATGACCCCTTAGTAGATCTATTCCCGGGGACAAAAGCTGGTTCCCCCCTGGAGGCGATTCCCCTCTCTGATCAGCTGACCCCGGGCCAGCACGCTGAGATCAGAGAGGTGCTGCATCTATACCGACAGCTGTTTTCCAACCAGCCTGGACGCACTGTCCACCGGGTGGAGACCGGGTCACATCCTCCTATAAGATGCTCCCCTTTTCGGGTCACTGGTAAAACTGCCCAGGATTTTGAAAGAGCGGTCAGGGACATGCTGGCTTTGAGGGTGATCCAGCCGTCTTCCAGCCCTTGGGCCTCGCCAGTAGTGCTGGTCCCCAAGAAGGATGGGCCCCATCACTGAACTGTGCAAAAAGGGGAAGCCAGACAAGGTGATCTGGACTGAGCAGTGCCAGGAGGCTTTCCGGGCGCTGAAGGAGGCTCTGGTTAGCGGCTCAGTTCTGGCAAACCCAGATTTTGACAAACCCTTTATGGTGTTCACTGACACCTCAGACACGGGACTGGGGGCGGTGTTAATGCAGGAGGATGAAAAGGGGGAGAGACACCCTATCGTGTACCTGAGTAAGAAGCTGCTACCCCGGGAACAAAGCTACGCGGCCATCAAGAAGGAATGCCTGGCCATGGTGTGGGCCCTTAAGAAGCTGGAGCCATATCTCTTTGGGTGACACTTCGCCGTGTACACCGACCACTCTCCCCTGACCTGGCTGCACCAGATGAAAGGAGCCAACGTCAAGTTCCTGAGGTGGAGCCTGCTCCTGCAGGACTATGACATGGACGTGGTCCATGGGAAGGGAAGTGCCAACCTGACAGCGGATGCGTTGTCCCGGAGAGGGGGCCCTGAACTTCCCCAGGTCACTGGGCAGAGTGACCCCGCTCAGTTCAGTCTCGAAGGGGGGAGAGATGTGATGCAATAGGGACTGTCTGTGTGGGGAGTAGGAGAGCAGGGAAGGACTTTAGGGGATGGACGATGCCAGGGCCTGTAACCTGAGCTAGGTAAGGGAGGGGAAAAGTCAGCACCTTTGCCCGGGAAGGGGACAAAGGAAGGGAGTGGCAGGAGGGAGGCAGTTTGAGTTTGGGCTTGGGGCTGTGTGGGCGGAATTCAGGGTATCCTAGCTAGGATCCAAGCACCCTGAAAGCCCAGAAGGACTCGGTGGAGGGGTCCTGACTGTGCCTGCAAACCCTGCTGTAACCTGTGTTCCTGTTGTCCAATAAACCTTCTGTTTTACTGGCTGGCTGAGAGTCACTGTGGGTCCCAGGAAGAGGGGTGCAGGGCCGGACTCCCCCACACTCCGTGACAGACTCCTGGGTTCTATCCAGGATCTGGGACAGGAGTGGGGTCCAGTAGTTAGAACGGGGCTGGTTGCCAGGACTCCTGGGTTCTATCCAGGATCTGGCACAGGAGTGGGGTTCAGTAGTTAGAACGGGGCTGGGGGCCAGGACTCCTGGGTTCTATCCAGGATCTGGCACAGGAGTGGGGTTCAGTAGTTAGAACGGGGCTGGGGGCAGGACTCCTGGGTTCTATCCAGGATCTGGGACAGGAGTGGGGTTCAGTAGTTAGAACGGGGCTGGGGGCCAGGACTCCTGACCTGATCTCAGACACATCATCTGTGCTTTCTAACTCAGAGGAATGAGGCTCTAGGTTAGGTGGGAATTGGGGGTGGGGTACAGGCCCCCTCCCAGCTGCAGCCCAGCCCCAGAGAGGGGAGATGGGGTGGGGGGTGCAGTGAGCTGTGGGGCAGTTCCCCTCTAGGGGGCACTGGCTCTGTTGCAGGGGCCTGTCGGTTGCAATGGCTCTTTGCCCCAGCAGGGACAAGGGGCCCTGCCAGCAGCCTGAGTTCTGCGTGCCCTGAGCTCTGCGCTCCTCTTGCCCTGGGGACGGGTGACACGAGGCCCTTCTCCCTCCCCACTGGCCTCACCACAGAGATGCCTGGCCCGGGGGAACCGCCCAGCCAGGGCCACTTCCCCTCTGAGTGGAACCCACCAGCTTCTCCCTTTCACTTCCCCCAGGGCTGGACTCTGCTCAGCGCAGGGCTGATGGGGGGGAACCGAAACCCAGCCTCTAGACACCACTGTCATGGAAATAATTAATACACGGACAAGGGATAGTCAGTGAAAGTGAAAGGCAGCCGATTTAAAGCTGGCAAAAGGAAATAGGTGCTGATGGTCTGTGGAACTCACTGCTACATGATCTCACTGGGCCAAGAGCTCAGCAGGATTTGTACAGGAACTGGAGGTTTGTAAGGATGGGGGGGTATCTGCAGTGAGGGGTTAGCAGGAGTTTGGGACAAGATCTACCCCCACATGTGTCAGGACAGGAGCTGAGCTCTAGCTGCTGGGAGGTTAAGCGTCCCCTGGGGCAGGTTATCCCATCCCTGTGGGGTTCCTGCCCCCCTCTTGCAGGGGCAATTGGGACTGGCCTCCCCTCAGAAATGGAAATCCACATTAGATGGGCCCCTGGTCTGAGCTGCTCTGGAGATCCCTGCCCTTCTAAGGGGCTGTTTACATCAGACATCTGCCCACCCCGATCCCAAACGTCCCCAGGCCCAAAGCCCAGCACGTGGGCTTGGAATCCAGGGCTGGGTCACAGGAAGGTTCTTGTCCAGGCATCGCAGGGCTGGCAGAGCCGGCTGGGCCGGCAAAACCCTTCAGGGCACCAGAGGCAGGCGGGAATTGTGGCTACTAATAGGCTGGCCTGGGCCCATGGAGGGGTTTGGTCTGACGGGGCGGGGAAGGAGTCAAACCGGGCTGGATCAGAACTGGTGCCCCTACAGAGTAAAGACTCCATGTCTCATTTCCATTCCCCCTTAGCCAGCCAGGCCCCCACCAAGATCAGGGCCGTGTTGTGCCAGGCACTGCTCAGACCCACAGGCTCTGCCCTCGGGAGGTTACACCCTAAGACGACAGGACAAAGCCGGGTCGCCAGCCGCACGTCACAGCTGGGAACGGAGCTCCAGACAGGGGGGGATTTACCCAGTGCTCACAGCACAGTACTGGCAAAGGTAGGAACAGAACCCAGGAGTCCTGGCTCCCAGCCCCTCCCCACTCTAACCCAGCAGACCCCCAGAGCTGGGATAGAACCAACCCAGGAGTCTGGGCTCCCAGTTCCCCATGTTCTGGGCCCCGCTGGCTGTCCTGGGGCAAGCTGGGCACTGGGGGGGAGGGGAGGCTGGGTTGCGGGCTTGGACATGAGAACCAGGCCCAGGGGGTGAGACAGGACCGGCACTAGGGGTTTGAGCGCCCTAGGCGGATGGCAATTTCGCCGCCCCATGCACTGGTCCCGCGGCTCCGGTGGAGCTGCCGCAGTGGTGCCTGCGGAGGGTCCGGTGCTCCGCGGCTCCAGGGGAGCTGCCACAGTCGTGCCTGCGGGAGGTCCACCGGAGTCGCGGACCAGCGGACCCTCCGCAGGCACCACTGTGGCAGCTCCGCTGGAGCCGCCTGCCGCCCCCTCCGGCAAAATGGAGCCCACCAATTATTCTGGCGCCCTAGGCGATTGCCTAGGCTGCCTAAATGGTAGCGCCGGCCCTGGGGTGAGGGCAGCTCGGGCTCTGGTCCTCCTCCCCAGCCCACATCCTGATTTCAGGCTTTGTGCAAAAATCCCCTGGGTCTGAGGACGGCTGAACTCAGCTCCCTGCTGCCGGGGAGTGGGGTGTCAGGGCGGACTGAGTCTGCAGAGGGTGGCCTGGGGGAGCTGCTCCTATCCAGGGGCGGCTCCAGGCCCCAGCATGCCAAGCACATGCTTGGGGTGGCACGCCGCGGGCGGCACTCTGCCGGTCGCCGGGAGGGTGGCAGGCGGCTCCGGTGGACCTCCCGCAGGCAACGACCGGCAGAGTGCCCCTCGTGGCGTGCCACCCCAAGCACGCTGCCCCTATCCCCGGACTCCAACCCCCCTCCCCGTCACCAGCCCAACCCATCCAGCTGCTCCAGCCCATCAACCAGCCCCAGAGCAGCCTGGCCGGAATCTGCCGGAGACCGATGACGCAGCCCTGAGCCGTGCGCTGATTGGCCGGGGTGGGGGGTTACTTGAGTTCAAGGTGAAAGGGGAGCGTTTCTGGAGAAAGCCCCGGCTGCTGGGAATTGGTGGAGGAGGGAAGGGGAGGGGCAGGCGGGGACGCTGGGTAGGGGAGGGCGAAGGGCTCTGGGAAGTTGGGGGTAGGGCCGGCTGTAGAAAGTGCGGGGCCCAATTTGAACGTTTTCAGCGGGGCCCTGGCAGGGATGACTTAAAAAAAAAGCCTTTCATTTCTTTCATGTATTAGTTACTTTCCATAACTATATAAATTATACAATTATATATTATATACATTGCATCATATATGCTGTTGATTGGTTATTAATGACCGTAGTTTCACATGTGTGGGTCCCCGCCACTCCCTGGGGGTGTGCACATGTGTGGGTCCCAGCTGCTCCCTGCCCCCCTCATTGAAGCAGGTGTGCAGGTTACTGGCCTGGGAACTGCAGGCGCCAGTGGACATGGGGCTGGTTGGAGGCAGGGCAGGGGCTGACTGGAGGTAGGGTCTGGCTGCAGGCAGGGCAAGGGGTGTGGGGCTGGCTGGAGACAGGGGTGTGTGGGGTGAGCTGGCTTCAGGCAGGGCTGCAGGGGGGTGCAGCAGGGGTTGGCAGGGCTGGAGACAGAGGAGTGTGGGACTGGCTGGCTTCAGGCAGGGGTTGACTGGAGACACGGCAGGGGGTTTGGCAGGGGCTGGCTGTGGGCACGGGGTGCAGAGCTGGCTGCAGGCAGGGGGGGAGGGGCTGGTGTGGGCAGGGCAGGGGGTGCAGCAGAGGCAGCTGGAGCCCCAGCCCTTTAAATAGCCCCCAAGCTCCCTGCTATCTCAGGGCTTTGGAGGCTATTTAAAGGGCCCCGGACCTTTTAAATAGCCGCGGGAGCCTGGGGGAATGCATGGGGGTGGCGGGGCTCTGGCGACTATTTAAAGGACCGAGGTGGCAGAGGCAGCTGGAGCCCTGGCCCTTTAAATAGCCCCCAGAGCTTCTCGCTACCCCAGGGCTCTGAGGGCTATTTAAAGCGCCCAGAGCTCCAGCCAGGAGAGCGGAACTCCAGCCGGGGCCGCGGGGCTTGACACGCTCCGGCTGGGGCTCCAGCCGGGAGAACGGGGCCTCGGGGCTTGCCGCGATTCAGCCTGCGCTTCGCTCAAGGGAGCAGGACCACCCGGAAGACCCCGGAGCAGATCGCAGCCAGGGACCCGGGGTAAGTTTAAAAAAAAAAAAAGTGTCTAAGGCGCGGGTCCCGACTCCTGGGAATCAGGTGAATCTGCCTAAAGCCAGCCCTGGTTGGGGGGCTCGTCCCTGCCCGCAGCAGAAGCTGGGCCAGTCAAAGCTCTGAGCTTCCCTCCCCCACCACATCTCCCTGAGATCCTGGGACTCACCCGGCCACAGCCCAGGGCAAAGCTCCGGTTGGGGCAGGGATCTGCAGTGACCCCGGACCCTGCTCTGGGCTGTGGCTTTCCAGGGCAGTCCCCGTCCTGTAGGTCTAATAATCTACAGTCCTGGTGCCCAGCTGGACTGCCTGGCTGTCACGGAGTCCCTGGGCGATGCTCTGGAACTGCTCCCCACCAAGCCAGGCAGGACTCTGGGGAGCCTCCTCTCCCTTGGAGCAGACTGTCTGCAGGGCAAGAAGCTCACACGTCTTCACCTCCTGGTTCTCTCCTTCGAGCATTCAGCATCCTCTGCCCCTCCGTGTGCTTCCCACAGCGAGTCCGCCCCAGCGGGGTCCTGGGGAAGCCACCGGGTCCTGCACCCCCACTTTGCAGTCAGATGTGACTCTCAGCCAGCCAGTAACACAGAGGTTTATTCGATGACAGGAACAGGGTCTAAAACAGAGCTTGTAGGTACAGAGAGCCAGACCCCTCAGCCAGGTCCATTCTGGGGGGCAGTGAGCCAGACCCCCACGTCTGCCCTCACATCCCGTCCTCAGCCAGCTCCCAACTGAAACCACCTCCAGCCCCTCCTCTCTGGCCTTTGTCTCTTTCCTGGGCCAGGAGGTCACCTGATCTCTTTGTTCTCGAACACTTTTAGCTATCCACTTGCAGGGGGGAAGGTCCCCGGCCATTAGTTGCCAGGAGACAGAGTGTCGTCCATTTATGCACACTGGCCTTTATCCCACCACCTAGAAACTTAAGAAATGCATTGGGGAAACTGAGTCACTGCTACAGTATTCAGAGGAAACATTAAGAACAGTCCCACTTTGTCACACTAGCACTGGCTGTATTTAAACTCAGAGCACACCTCAGCCGGTTCCTTTGTGACTCTTGAGTGTAAATGATCCAGGATTGTTGATGTGAGAGTGTCTGATTTTAGCAGCTGCTGCCTCACCTCCTCCTTTGTTAGAGATGGGAAATTTTCTGGTCCATCCACAGCATCATGAAGGATGGACACAGCCTCCTGCCTCACTCCTGTAACCATGATAATCTAGTCTGACCTGCTGTACATCACAGGCTGCAGAACCTCACCCACCCACTCCTCTACCAGACCCCGAATCTCTGGCTGAGTTACTGACAGACTCAAATCATGATTTAAAGACTTTAAGTGACAGAGACTCCACCATTGACACTAGTTTAACCAGTGAGTGGCTCGTGTTCCAAGCTGCAGAGGGAGGTGAACCCCCCAGGGTCTCTGCCAATCTGACTCAGGGAAAATTCTTTCCCAACCCCAAATCTGGAGATCAGTTAGACCCTGAGCATGTGGGTGAGATCCAGCAGCCGGACACCTGGGAGAGAATTCCCTATAGTAACTCAGAGCCCTCCCCAGCTAGTGCCCCATCACCGGCCTTTGGGGATTTTTGCTACAGGCTGTCACAGATTGGCTCCATGCCATTGTCGGCAGTCCCATCATCCCATCCCCTCCATAAACTCACCAAGCTCAGTCCTGGAGCCAGTCCGGTGTTTTGCCCCCATTGCTCCCCTTGAGAGGATGTTCCACAACTTCACCCCTTTGATGGTTAGAAACCTTCGCCTAATTTCAAGTCTGAGCTCAATGATGGCCAGTTTGTTCTGGGGTCCACACTGGTGCTTAACTTAGATAACTCCTCTTTCGCCCTGGTGTTTATCCCTCTGAGGTATTTATAGAGAGCAATTATATCTCCCTTTGGCCTTCGTTTGGTCCAGCTAAACAAGCCAAGCCCTTTGCATCTCTCTCATAAGGCAGGTTTTCCATTCCTCGGATCATCCTAGTAGCCCTTCTCCGTACCTGTTCCAGTTTGAATTCATCCTTCTTAAACATGGGAGACCAGAACTGCACACAGTATTCCAGATGAGGTCTCACCAGTGCCTTGTATAATGGCAATAACCCTTCCCTGTCTCTACTGGAAATACCTCTCCTGATGCATCCCAGGACCGCGTCAGCCTTTTCACGGCTGCATCATGTTGGCGGCTCATAGTCCTCCTGTGATCAACCAATATACCCAGGTATTTCTCCTCCTCGGTCCCTTCCAACTGATACGTTCCCAGCTTAGAGCAAAAATTCTTGTTGTTAGTCCCTAAATGCAACCTTGCACTCTTAAAGAACATCCCATTTACATTACTGCAGTTTTCAAGGTCATCCAGATCTTGTGTGATATTCCGATCCTCCTCCATATTGGCAATACCTCCCAGCTTTGTGTCATCTGCAAATGTTATTAGCACATTCCCACTTTTTGTGCCAAGGTCAATAGTAAAAATGCTAAATCAGATTGGTCCCAAGACCGATCCCTGAGGAACTCCACTAGTAACCTCCCTCCTGCCTGACAGTTCCCCTTTCGGTGTGACGTGTTGTAGTCCCTTTTAACCAGTTCCTTATCCACCCTTCAAGTCTCATATTAATCCTCAAATTCTCCAATTTAGCTAAGAATTTCCCATGTGCAACTGTATCCAGTGCCTTCCTGACATCCAGGTAGAGGAGATCTACTCAGTTGTGCAGGTACAGTGGCACGGTGTGGTGTGCTGTACCATTAAGATATTTATAGCCAGTACACTGTACCAGAAAGAGACAGGAGGAGCAGAATGCAGGGCTGCCCGGGGAGGGGCAAGAGGGGCAATTTGCCCCAGGCCTCGGGCTCCGCAGAGTTTTTCGGGGCCTCTGGAGCAGGGTCCTTCACTCGCTCTGGGGGGCCCGGAAAACTCTTGACCCCTGCCAGCGAATTACCACCAAAGCGGGACCTGCCGCCGAAGTACAACCCAGTCTTCGGCGGTAATTCGGCGGTGGGGGGCCCTTCCGTTCCGGGACCCACTGCTGAAGTGCCCCAAAGACCCGCGGTGGGAGCCCCCTGCCACCGAATTACCGCCGAAGAGCGGGCTGCACTTTGGCGGCGGGTCCCGCTTCGGTGGTAATTCGCTGGCGGAGGGCCCCCGCCGCGGGTCTTCAGGGCACTTCGACAGTGGGTTCCAGAATGGAAGGGCCCCCCGCCGCCGTACAGGGCCGGCTCTAGACATTTCGCCAGGTGGGGGGCGCCCTGACGCTTGCCGGTCCCATGGTTCCGGTGGACCTCCCGCAGGCATGGCTGCGGAGGGTCCGCTGGTCCCGCGGCTCCGGTGGACCTCCTGCAGGCATGCCTGTGGATGCTCCACCGGAGCCGTGGGACCAGCAGACCCCGCCTGCGGGAGGTCCACTGGAGCTGCCTGCCGCTGACTGCCCCAGGGCCCCGGATTCCTCTGGGCGGCCCTGGCAGAATGTGGCACTGTCAGGCAGTCCCACGCCAGCAGCTCCTCCCGCATGGCTGTACCACCCCCAGCCCTTCCACGCATCTGCGTCTCCTGAGTCCTGCCTGGGGTCTGTACAGCCCCACCGGAGGACAGGGGTTGGGGCGGTTCAGCCACGCCAGAGGAGCTGCTGGCGACGGGCCACTCAGTGGCCCCACATTCTGCTCCTGTCACTACGGCGGTTCCAGAGAGCCCTGCGGTTCAGAAGTCTCTGGCACAGTGGGAGGAGAACAGAGAGTCCCCCGCCCCCCAGGTAATGTGGGATGGATCATGGGGAGAGCGTGGGGAGCCCAGGCTGGGGAGGAGTCACATGGGGAGATCACATGACCCCCTCTTTGTGTCCGTCCCATGACAGCAGCATACTGGTAAGAAATAAATTCTGCACCACTGGATCTACTGCCTTTGTCTAGAAAATGGGTTATCCTCTCAAAGAAAGAGATCAGGCCAGTCTGGCATGATCTATCTGTTGTAAAACCATGCTGTGTTTTACCCCAATTACAGTTCACCTCTATGTCCTTTACTATAGCCTCTTTCAAAACTTGTCCCAAGACCCTGCGTACATTTGGGGTCAAATGAATGGGCCTGTAGTTTCCTGGATCACGTTTTCCCTCTTTCCTTAATAACTGGTACTATTTTAGCAGTTCTCCACTCCTAGGTCCCACTTCTCTCTTAGAGCAGGGGATAGAACCCAGGAGTCCTGATTTTCAGCCCACCCCCTCTTGTTCTAGCCCATGCTGCCCCCTTGTGGGTGTTTCCAAGTCACTCCTGGCCGGCTATAGAGTCATCGCTGGGGAAAGGTTGTAAGAGCATCCTGGGCAGGGCCGGCTCCAACACCAGCCCAGCAAGCAGGTGCTTGGGGCGGCCAATGGAAAGGGGCAGCACGCCCGGCATTTCGGTGGCAGGTCTCTCACTCCTGCTCAGGGCGAAGGACCAGCTGCCGAAGACTGAAGCAGCAGCGGTAAAGCTGCCGCTGAAGTGCTGCCGATCTCAGCTTTTTATTTTATCTTTTTTATTTTTTTGCTGCTTGGGGCAGCAAAAACTCTGGAGTCGGCCCTGATCCTGGGCCACAGTTTGGCTGCAATAACCACAACTTTTCGCACTCACCCCACGACTGTTCTTAGTTGCTGCAACTTCCCTCCCTGCCAGCCCTCAGGTGCTGCTGCCAGCAGTGGGGTCCAGCCTCTGCCCAGTTGGCTTCATGTGTCCCGATCCCCTGCCAAGCAGGGCCGTGATGACAGCGGCGCCAGGCCAGACCAGAGTGCGAGGCACAGGGACCTGGGGTGCGAGGTGGCAGCGCAGTGGTGCCAGGTCAAGCCGGGCTGTTGGCCACAAGGAACAGAAGCCCACAGAGCATCCAAGGGATGGTGTTGCTGAAATGAGCCCCTGGCTGCCCGGCCTGGGAAGGGACTGAGGGGGGAACCTGGGCCACGGCCACTGCTGGCCTTGGGCCTTTTGTTCCTGGCCTGAGGGGTGTGTGTGTGTGTGTGTGTGTGTGAAGCAGGGCTGGATGTGGGGCAGAGTTGCGGTTTTTATGTAATTGCACCAAAACCGCATGTAACAGGGTGCATGCCGTGTCCCACTGGATTTGCCCCCTCAGACCTGCTCCTTAAAGACTCAGGGACGCTCCCAGCTACTGTCTGTTCCCCACCACCAGTTCCCCACTGTTTTCAGGCTATTTACACTCCTTGGCCTCACACCGACCTGACCAGCAGCAGACTAGCAGGCTCCTTCCTCCCTCTGAGCCTGACTTCCTGTGAAGGTGCTGCCCGTGGGAGCCAGCTGAGGTCACTCAGTCAGGTTGAACTGCAAACAAAACGGGGCAGACAAACCCCAGATGCCGGTGGATCTTCCAATACTTAGATTTACCAACCAGCTCCAAACAGCTTCTACAGTACCTCACTGGTTACTCGGAATCCAAACAACGCAGTTCCCTTAAAGTGCCCAGCCTCAGGCCTCCATCCAGACACACCTGTCAGATATGATGATGATTCCTGAAAATCTTATCTCATCATATAAAAGAAAAGGTTCTTCCAACCCCAAAGGATCAGCGACACACCGAGGTCCAATTACAACTTAGATCTTACCCAAAATACACGCTACAGCCAATTCTTATTAACTGAGCTAAAATTTATTACAAAAGAAAAGAGAGATAGTTGGTTAAAAGATCAACATACAGACAGACTTGAATTCAATTCTTGAGGTTCAGACACAGCAGAGATGAGCTTGTAGTTGCCAAAAGTCCTTTTAGAAACAGTCCAGAGGTTACAGTCCAATGTCCATATTCAGGGTGGCTCCAGTCAGTGACTGGGGATCTCAATCCTTGTGGCTTAAGGTTTCCCCCTCTTGAAACCCAGAGCAGATCTGAGATGAAGCAGGATCGTGTCCCAGGTTCTTATACATTTCCAGCAGCCTTTTGGCCTGAGAAAACAATCGGCTTAACTCCCTCTCCCAAACATCCTGGCAATTAGCACAGGGTAATTTATCCATTAAACAGTTCAGACCCAGGTCACCACAACCTTCCAAGAGACACAGAGACAATAACACTATTTCCCTCAAGTATCTTCCTAAATGTTAATATTCCTGTTTTGATCTTTGAATCAAAGCTCTAGCAATAGACAAGACTTGTTCCCGTACATCACAAGACCTGAGCAAACACCTCCCCTTTTACCACTAACAATGCGGCTGCATTTCAAAGCTCTGTTCATTTATAGATCTTCTTAACCAGGCTCTAAAGTTCGGCCCTGGGTCAGGTCAGTCTGGGAGGTAATTAACTCTTTCCGGTCCTGTGTCATTTTTCAATGAGATATTATATTACACTCACAATGTCACACTTTCCACTCCTGGTCTCCTTCCTCCCAGGCTCTTAGCTCCTGCTAATGAGGCTGGCAGGTGCGGGCAGTTCCCAGGCAAGCGCTGGCTATTTACCCAGCCCCAAGCCATTCTCTCAATTGGGGTTGGGATGGCAGGAGCTGATTAAGGGCTTTCCTAGCAGCGCCCCGCCACACCGCATCTTTAACAAACTGTGGCTGCGGCTTTTGAACAAACAAAAATTACAACTTTCTCCAGCATTCGTGTCACGAGTGAGGGGGAGTCAGGGCCCCACTTCCTGTGATTCACCGTGACTCTCAATCAGCCAGTAGAACAGACGGTGTAGTAAGGACGACAGGAACACAGTCCGAACCAGAGCTTGTGAGTACAAACAGGACTCCTCCGTCCGGCCCTTCTGGGGGGCAAGGAAATTAGACCCCAGACCTGGGGCGCTCCCTCCTCTTCTCCAGCCAACTACCCACTTCAAACCCCTGCAGCTGACTCTCACAGCCTCCCCCAGCAACTCCTCCAGCCTTTGTCCAGTCTCCCGGGCAGAAGGTGTCACTTCTCCCACCCCCCTCCTGGCTCAGGTTACAGCTCAGGGAGCTTCCTTCAAGGGAAGTCCCTCATCCCCAATGTAACTCCCCTGCAATATTCCCAGGTCAAATCCGCCCGCTCCCTGCTCCGTCACAGTTCGCCATGGGCCAGGCCCAGAGAACCAAGGCGATTGCACCAGCCCCACCCGCGGAGACGTTCTGGCTGGGGACAGGGTGCAGAGAAGCCCTGTCTCCTCGAGGTGTCATCTGGTGTCAAAGTGTCTCTGTGGAGGGAGGACAGCTTGAAAGGAGGAGACATTGCAGGTTGGGGGAGGCAGAAACATCCCCAGGGAGTGTGAAGGTTTCAGCCCCTCTCGGCGTTGGCTGAGTTCTAGGGTCAGGGCCGGCAGATCACGGGCGGCCGAGGGCAGGGTGGCAGCAGGTCCCTCCTGGAACGTGTCGACTCATCGAAGGGGAGGCCAATGTAGAGTGCCCAGTTGGTACCAGTGGGGTCCGAACCGTCAGTCTATGAGCCGGAGCCAGAGCTGGTACAGCTGGATCCTTCCTCCTTCCCCTCCTGGGCTGAAGATTTAGACTGAGCCCTGCATGAGGACCCACCGGCCCTGAGCCGAGTGGGGGAGGGATCTGTTCTGTGAGAGGCGGATCAGAAAGCTGCCCTTACCCTGGAAGAGGCCTGTGGCTGTGGTTTCGTAGGCTCAGTGGTTTTGGCCAGAACTCATGCTCAGGGGGGCCCTGCACACAGCCTGAGCCCATTGTACAGGGGGGTCCCTGGCCTGGAGCCGACTGGGTCTCACAGCCTCCACCAGGAGCTGGTCCCTCTCGGGGCTCTCAGCAGGACCGGCGCATCCATTAGGTGACCCTAGGTGGTCGCCTAGGGTGCCAGGATTCGGGAGGTGGCATTTTGTGCACTCCACACGAGGTGCGCAGGAGCTTCTGGTTCCACACCAGTCGCACCGCCGAAGAAGGACCTTCTCAGTTCGGAGGACGAGGGGAGTGACTGCGCAGGCAGAGCAGTGGACACTGCTGGCTAGAACCCCCAGTCCCAGCTGCATGGAGTGTGTGCGACCCACGGGTGGGAAACAGGGCCAGCAGCGAAGCAGAATGTCTAGATTTAGCATAAAGGCTACAGCGAGCTGCCAAGTAACATGGCTTAATGGTTACAAGCCAACAAGAAAATACGGTTCCCTGCCTCTGTCACGGAGTGTGGGGGAGTCCGGCCCTGCACCCCTCTTCCTGGGACCCACAGTGACTCTCAGCCAGCCAGTAAAACAGAAGGTTTATTGGACAACAGGAACACAGGTTACAGCAGAGCTTGCAGGCACAGTCAGGACCCCTCCAGCGAGTCCTTCTGGGCTTTCAGGGTGCTTGGAACCTAGCTAGGATACCCTGAATTCCGCCCACACAGCCCCAAGCCCAAACTCCAACTGCTTCCCTCCTGCCACCCCCTTCCTTTGTCCCCTTCCCGGGCAAAGGTGTTGACCTTTCCCCTCCCTTACCTAGCTCAGGTTACAGGCCCTGGCATCGTCCATCCCCTAAAGTCCTCCCCTGCTCTCCCACTCCCCACACAGACAGTCCCTACTGCATCACAGCCTCTCGTAACTGTCATCTTTGAGATGTGCTGCTCACGTCTGTTCCATGTCAGGTGTGTGTCGTGTGCACCGACTGGTCTCCCAGCGTATCCATCGGGCTGGCTCTGGTGTCCCCGGAGTGCAATGCTCATGCATTGGTATATTAGGGGCTGCTGGCCCTGCGCCCTCTCGGTTCCTTATTGCCGAGCTCCGCCAGCAGGGCAGGAGGGCAGGTTTGGAACGGACATGAGCAGCATCTCGATGAACAACAGCTACGAGAGGCAGGGAACCATTTTTTCTTCTTCAGCTGATTGTTCATGTCGATTCCATTCTTGGTGACTCACAGCCGTATCCCTGGTGGCTTGGAGCTCACGGGCCTGCCGATAGCTACACAGCTCTCCCGAAGCCAGTGCCATCTCTGGCCTGCTGGATGATGGCATCATGGGACGTGAATATGTGGATCGAGGATCATGTTACGGCCCTGAAAATGTCCTGGATTGGTACCGGTGCCAGGAAGGCTGCAGAAGACTCTTGTGCTCTCGTAAAATGGGCCTTTGCGATGGCTGGAGGCAGGATCTTTGCCTGCTTGTAGCACACCCGGGTGCAGGCCCTGATCCACAACAAGACCCTGTGGGAGGGCACCGGGAGACCTTTCATTCTATCTGCGACTGCGACAAACAGCTGCGTCAATCTGCGGAAGGGGCTCGTCCAGCCAATATAAAGGCTAGGGCCCTTCTCACATCCAGAGTGTGCAGGGGTCTTTCCACCTCTGACTCATGCGGCTCCAGGAAAACCGGCAGAGAAATGTCTGGGTTGACATGGAACAGTGAGACCACCTTGGATAGGAAGGCTGCGCGGGGCGGGGATGCAGCTGGACCTTGTCCTTAAAGAAACCATATAGGGAGGTCCCAAGGTGAAGGCCTGAAGCTCTGAGACTCTCCTGGCCAGAGTGATTTGCCACCAGGAAAGTGACCTTCACGAGAGGAGCAGCCAGGAGCAGGATGCAGGGCTCGAATGAGGCCTTCTGAGCCTAGAGAGGACCAGGCTTAGGGCCCACGGTGGGATCGGGTCCAGGACCTGTGAGTAGAGCTTCTCCAACCCTTTAATCAACCTGCTTGTCATCTCCTGGGCGGAGACCAATCTGCCTCAGATTGGGGGCTGGGACGCAGAGATGGCTGCCAGGTCGACCCTGACTGAAGGCAGTGAACGGCCTTGCTGCTTCAGGTGCAGGAGATATTCCACAATGGATGGTGCTGGCGATGGGCACCAGCTCTGCTCGGCTGCACAGCAAGCGAAGCGTGTCCACTGGGCCAGGCCCGTGGCCCTGGTAATTGGCTTCCCGCTACCTAGCAGAATTGGCTGGACCTGCTCAAAGCCTGGTCCCTCGGCTAGATTCAGCCATGCAGCAGCCATGCCATCAAGTGCAGGCCTGCTAGAGTCAGATGGAGCAGGCACCTGTGGTCCTGAGACAGCAAATCAGGTCTGAGGCTGCTACCATGAGATCCCGGAGCATGTCAAACCAATGAGGGCGCGGCCATGCTGGAGCGATCAGAACCACCCTCGCCTTGTCTCCCTGTATCTCCAGGAGAACCGTGTGAACGAGGGGAATCGGAGGGAGAGCGTGTGGCAACCGCCTGACCATGACCATAGGAAAGTGCCAGAGAGTCCTTGCCGTGGCCAAGACAGGCCCCTGAAGAGGGACAGGGAAGGGAGTGGGGAGGAGGGATGGGAATACACTGAGGGGTGCACCGGTGCTGAGCCTACAGTGCTCTGACGTCATTGCTGCCCAAGTGGGGAGGTGTGGGGAAAGGCCGTGCAGAAATAAACAATGAGGGGGTAGAGGTGTTGGTGATCCAGGGGGGAGACTGATTGTCCGTTCCCAGGCCTGCCTTCAGAAGGCCTGTCTATGCCCACTCAGCGCATGGCTAGTGCCCTGCTGGGCAGAGGTGGATCCCAGCAAGCTCTGATGGCACCTGTCACCTCTCCCCTTTCGTTTGTGAGGCTTGTGCCGGGAGAGACCTAAAACCCAAGGGGCTGCTGAGGCCTGACACACTTGTGTGAGACGGCTGATGTGCACAAGGCCAGGGGTCAATCGCAATGCGGCTCTGGAGTTTTTGAGGCCAGGCAGCTTTGTGTCCATGTGGTTCCAGCAGAACAAGGCCCCGTTGAAGGGAAGGCCCTGCAGTCGGTGCTGCCCCTCCTGTGAGAGCCCCGACATCTGCAGCCACAAGCCTGTCTGCACGGTGACCGGTCTGGCCACCGAGTCTGCCGTGTCCTGAGCAGCCCTGGGGGAGGTTCTTGCCACCCTCGTTCCCTGCTGCACATCGGCCGGGAATTCCTGCCACCCACCTTGGGGCAGCAAACCCTTGAGTCCAGCCAGGGAGTCCCAGACAGCAAAATCCCATCGCCTCAGCCAGAGCTGCTGGTTCGCCAGACGCAGCAGGAGAAGCCTTTCTGCCAAAAGGGTCCTAGCGTTTTGCCTCCTTGTTCTCTGGGGTAGCGCTGGTCATTGTCTTCGGAGGCAGCACTGGCTCCTCTCGGCATCCGACGCAGATTCCTCGTGCAACGACCGTGGTGATGCCATTGCACCTGCCTGCTGTGTAAGGATCAGGCCCTTTTCCTGCAGCCATATTGCCAGGCCTAAAGCCTATGGCCTTGGTCTGCAGCCAGACTGACAGAGCAGCAGCCATTAGCTGAGCAGCAGGAAGTCACCTCCTCACAATCCATCTAAATTACATTGAATCAGTGTCACACCCGGCTGTCAGGAAGGAGACTCCGACCTAATGGCCCCCACCATCACCAGATACAGAAACAGAAACAGAACTTAAAATGGTTAAAGAAAACTTAGCTTGATGGTGTCTGTCTGGCGAGAAATCACTTGTCAAATGTGAAATCCCCATTGCTTTATTGTTTTGTCATTAGGGTCCCCACTTCCTTATTGTTTGTCTGTCTGGTCTCTGTCTGGGTCCTTGATTGTTTCTGTCTGTTACATAATTAATTTTGCTGGGTGTAAATCAATGCAGGTGGTGGGGTAGGACTGGTTAGAGAATTACATTACACTACGTTAGGGTTGGTTAGTAACATTTTAGTAAAATGGCTGGTTAAGGTGCAGCTCAGCAGAACTCAAGTTTCACTCTATAAACTGGGTCCAGAAGGAAGCACTTTGGGAACCAGCTCCAGGACACGGCCCAAGATCAGAGCTGCCAGAGCTCAGCACCCTGCCAATGGCACCGCGCAGAGACTGGAGCCCCCAGATGGGTCTGATCCTGACTGGCCACCTGTCTTACTGGGAGTGGTGAGCACTGTGTGTGCAGCATGTGCGTCTGTTCGTGGGGATTGGGAACAAACAGAGGATCAGGCTATTACTGTGCGAGGCTCTTCCATGGGTGAAAGACCCCGCACGCCCGCAGCATGGAAAGGTTATGCCTGAGCCCTAGGAACAGGGGAGGGTCGGTGCCTACAGAGTGTATGAGGGACAGAATTTTGTGCAGGTAACAGCCGGTTAGGATGGGACGCCAGGGAGTGAGGTTTCGGTACCGGCAAACAACTCTCGGGGCTCGGTGGTCAGTGCCGGGGCTGCAGGGACTGACACAGGCCTCAGGGGACTGGTGCCATGCAGCTGGAACGACGTCGGATCTCTGGCGATCGATGCCTGGGATTGGGTGACCGGCACCGGCCTGCTGGGGAACGGCACCTCACTGCCAGAAACTTGACTGGAGATGGAGACCAGTGACCGGCTAGGGACCACCGAAGGGGCCCAACACGAGCTTCCCCCTGGATCCCACTGTCTGAGATGGCTTCCTGGGGGGGCTGGTGGTCCCTAGGTGTGGGAGGAGCCAGTAGGGCCATTAGGTCCCTGGCAGCCGGAAAGGCTCTGGTGTAGAAGATGCCCTGTGGCGAGCCAGGCCTCTCCTAGTGCCCGGGTACCTGGAGGATCTGTCGGTGGCCTGGGTACCGTAGGCAGTATGACCTCCCCCACTGTTGCCTTTGATGGGAAGGCGAGTGGCCTGACACGGGTCACATCTCACCCCCTTGGGCCGTCCTGGTCTCTTCTAGGCACTGGGCAGCGTCCTTTGTCGGCGCGTGTCCTATGCTGCTTTGCCGGCGCTGGGGAGGCCAAGCAGCACCGAGGGCGCCCCAGTGCCAGCGGGGACGATGCGGGGGGGGAGGCACTACGCACAGAGGCAGATGTGCTCGATGCTGAGTCCCATCGGTTCGGAGGCCGGTCTCAGCGCGGCTCCCAGTCGAATGTCCCTGTCCCTTCGCTTGCAGGGCCTGAAACTCCAGCAGATCCTGCACGTGGCCTGTCCATGAGGCTCCCCCAACCATTCAGATGAGTGTGGGGATCATTCCCTGGCCTGGCTTGAGGCCTGGACACCAGGGCCAGCCCCAGCCCGGGAACAAGGTCCCTTTTTAGGGACTAACTCCTGACAACTATCAGCTCTTCCCAACAGTCCAGCAATGACCATTGCAGGAAGCTGCCAGAGTGAGAGAGACTGTTCCAGTGACCACCATGGGGGTAGGAAGGAGCTGGACGGGGGCAGGGCGCATGGGGCCCCTTATGCTGGTGCAGGAGGCCCTAGAGCCAGCCCTATGGATACCACCAGGGGAAATCCCCAGCACCGGGGCATGCAGCGCACACACCTGACCGGGACTGGACATGAACGAGCAGTTGAAGAATCAGCCCGTCCTGATCCTCGATCCCTTGGGCCAGACAATACCGGAGCAGGGGCCCTCCAAAGGGGAAAGACCCCATGTCCCAGTCGTGCCCCCCGCCCGAGCCAGCCAGTCCCCCTGCCAGGGGCTGTACAGACACCAGCTGAGAGCAGGGCTGTGTTGTGCCGGGCACTGCCCAGACCCACGGGCTCTGCTCGCAGGACAAAGGTGGGATCGGCCCCCCCACGATACAGCTGGGAACGGAGCCCTGGGCAGAGGGGGGGATTCGCCCAAGATGACACATGAAATCAGTGGCAAAGGTGGGAGCGGAACCCCGGAGTCCTGGCTCCCAGCCACCCCCAGCCCCGGCTCTAGCCCGTGCTGCCCCCTAGTGGGTGCCTCCCTCCTTACACACGTCCCTGCTGGCCGGTGGGCAGAGGCAGCGCCACGGGAAGGGCTGTAAGGAACACCCGGCCCACAGTTTGGTTGCAATCACCACAACTCTTCGCAAACACCCACAGTCGTTCTTAGCTGAGCAACTTTCCTCACCTCAGGTGCTGCTGCCAGTGGCAGGGCCAAGCCTGTGCCCAGCGGCTCCTTGTGCCCCGGCTCCATGCCAAGGACAGCAGCAATGGCAGGGGGCAGCTGGGGCAGCTCTGAGCGTGCGGCACAGGGACCCGGCACTATCACAACGCCAGGCACCACGTCACACTGGGCTGAGGTGCACAGAGCTTCCACGGGCTGGGGAGGCTGGAAGGGGCCCTGGCAGCCCAGCAGTGCGGGGGAAGCCTGGCCCATGCTGGGGCAGGGGGGTCTGGGCCGTGCACGTCCACCCGCTAAGGCTCTGATGGCAGCTCACTCCTGGCAAGTAGGGGCAGCAAGGGGGGAGCAGGGGCAGCAGGCAGGGCTGGATGGGGGCCAGTGAGGGGAGGCAGGGCCAGATGTGGGGCAGCAAGTGGGGAGTAGAGGCAGAGGGCAGGGCTGGATGGGGGCCAGTGAGGGGGGGGCAGGGCCAGATGTGGGGCAGCAAGTGGGGAGTAGGGGCAGGGGGCAGGGCCAGATGGGGGGCACTGAGGGGGAAGCAGGGCTGGATTCGGGGCAGAAGAGCTGTTTTTGTGAGTGCTCCAAATAGCAACTGTACCAAACTGTTGAACAGAACCTGTCCCACCTTTCTCCCCACCGAAGCCACGGGAGACCCAGAGACCCCAGGACAAGAGCCACCAGCCCCACACGTGTCTGTCCCCCCACAGCAGCCAGCTGGGGACCCCCCAGCCCAGAGCCAGCTAAATCCCTGCCCCATGGTAAAGGGGAGGGCGCCCTCTGCAGGGCAAGGCAGGAACAGCAGCCGCAGTGGAAGCGCCAGGGGCAGGCTGGGGGGCGGGGGGGGGGTCTGTTAGGGCCCCTGCACGGCCAAGTCACAGACATTGATGGGCAAAGGGCCCCGTGACCAGCCAGGCCTGGTCTGCACCAAACACTTGGGTCAAGGGAGCTGCAGCGCTCTGGGGTGTGACAAACTCGCTCTGAGCGATGCAGCTCAGCCGGCCTGTGCCCCTGGGCCGACAGTGCTGGGATTTCAAGGGCAAAATCCCTGTGACCAGCTAGGCTGAGTCTGCACCAGCCCCTCCACCCCCCCAAACCCGGTTACCAACCAACGTTCTTCGAGCCGTGCTGCTCACGTCCCTTCCATTCTAGGTGCGCGCCCACGTGCGCTGGTGGCAGAGATTTCTGCCTTAGCAGTATCCCCAGGCAGGCTCTGGTGCCCTCTGGAGCCCCGTGCTCATGCGCTGGTATATCAGCCGCTGCCGGCCCTGCCCCTGCTTGGATCCTTCTCGCCGGCAGCTCCGACAGAGGGGCAGGCGGGCGCGTAAAGGAAGGGACGTGAGCAACACACCTTGAAGACCACCACTTACGAGAGGCAGGGAACAGGTTTTCGTCGAGCGCCTGCTCATGTGGATTCCATTCTAGGGGACGCACAAGCAGACTCCACGGAGGTGGGCTCGGAGTTCAGTCTTACCGATTGGAGAATTGCTCTGCCGAAACCGGCGTCACCTCGAGCTCGCTGGGTCAGTGCTTAGTGCAAAGTGATCATGAGGATGGGTGACCAGGTAGCAGCCCGACAGGTTTCTTGGATAGGCCCCTGTGCCCTAGCTGAGTGAGCCGTCATGATCGCCAGTGGGGGGACCTGTGCTAGCTCGTAACAGGAGGGGATGGAGACCGTGATCCAGGACGAGACTCTCTGGGTAGACACTGCGCAACCCTTTATCCTGTCTGCAACAGCAACAAACAATGGCGTTGACTTACAGAATGGCTTTGTTCTATCCATGCAGGAGGCCAGCTGCCGTCTGACATCCAGGGATGCTGCCTGCGTTCCTCCTCCATCACATGAGGCTTCGGACAGAGGACCTGTAAGTAAATGTCTTGACCAGTATGGAACAGGGAGACGACCTTGGGCAGAAAGGCGGGTGCAGACACAGCTGGACCGTGTCAATATAGAAGACCGTATAAGGTGGCTCTGACGTGAGCACCCGGCTGGGACACCCTGTGGGCTGAGGTTATAGCGACCAAGGAGACCTTCCAGGAGAGAAGCAGGAGGGAGCAGGAAGCCAAATGTTTGACAGGGGGACCCATGAGCCTCAACAGCACCAGATTCAGATCCCATGGCGGGACCAGCTCCCGGACGTGCAGGTAAAGGTGTTCCAGACCTTTCAGGAACTGCGCCGTCATGAGACGGACGAAGACCGACTTGCTGTGAAATGGAGGGTGGAATGCTGAAATGGCCGCCAGGTGGACCTTGACCGAAGAGAGCAACCGGCCCTGGAGTTTAAGGTGCAGCAAATAGCCCCGAACGTCCTGCAATGGGGCCTCTTCAACCTGAATGTGTCAATCCGAGGCCCAGCATGCGAACTGCTTCCCCTTCCCCACGTAGGCAGAGCTGGTGGAGGGTTTTCTGCTGCCCGGCAGGACCAGCTGGTGTAGAACCAATGTGAATGAAATTGTTTTTAGTTAGTCACTGTACCATTGTAACTTCTGTTCACCATTTCATTACACTTGCCATTTTGCCTACATTGTAACATTGTAACTTCTGTGCAATATTGTAACTTAAAACCCATTTTAAAATGCTGACTCCATTTTGGATGTAAGCAGAGTCAGGATAAGCTCTACCCTGACATCTGGTGGAAAGAATGTGAGAGAATGTATTTGCATAGGCACGCCCACCCTATCCCAGACTGCCAAGCTGTGGGACTGCTTGGTGACAAATTACTCACCCTCAGTTGGGTGGTACTGGCTAGACATGGGACATGGGTTCCAAAACCCAGAGAACTGAGAGAGGCTGGGGACAGGTATTTGTGCCTGGTGGTGCAGTCTCCTTGTGGAGCCAGAAGCACCAGTTCCACCCCCTCCTCTCTCCACTGTGGAATGTCAGAGTTGTTTTTTTATTCCCTTAAGAATTTAATTACAGGTTACTGAGCTGAACTCACTTTGGGCTAATGGTGCACTAGCACTGGGGCTCCCCTACTATGAGCTGGAATCACTAAGAGCTGAAAATCACTAAAGAGCTAAAATCACTGAGCTGAGAGCACTGAGTACTGTGCTAACTAGTGGGGAGCCCAAAGCTATACTGTGGAACAGAGCTGCTGGCGGAGTGGAGCAGTTTGTGTGGACGGCTGGAGCGGATCACGGGACAGCTGGTGGCAGCGGAGCGACTGGCAGAGCGGAGTAGCTGTGAGCGGCCCGCGGAGCTGAGCAGTTTGCAGGGACAACTGGAGCAGCTCACAGGACAGCTGGTGGAGCAGAGCAGCTGGCGGAGCGGAGCAGTTTCTGAGAACGGCTGGAGGAGCAGAGTGGAGCGGCTGGTAAAGCGGAGCAGTTCGTGGAGAAGGCGGGAGCAGAATCCACGGAGAGGCAGGGCAGTTGGCCCCGGATCACGTAAGGTGCCCCTTTCTACCAGGCTGGGGGGGGAGACCTGCAGATAGACTCTCGAACTTTGGGCTGCACTGACCCAGGACAGAGACTTTTGGGACTGTGGGTGATTTGGGGGTTGCTGGACTCAAGAGCCCAGGAAAGAGGACACAGCCCAATTTCCTGGGGTGGGTCTTTGCTCACGGTTTGGTCTATGAACTCTAGTAGAGGTGTTTTTCCCAATTTAGTGTTTGTTGTTTATCTCATGTATTAAATCTTTTCTGCTACACCGAGACTCTGTGCTTGCGAGAGGGGAAGCATTGCCTCTTTGAGGCGCCTAGGGGTGTGTGTAAGATTTTCCCAGGTCACTGGGTGGGGGCTCGAGCTGGTTTGGCATTGGGTTATTGAAACGGAACCTCTGGATACTGAACCCGGCCCTTGTTGCTGCCAACTTAGAGGGGCAGAAGGGTTACATGTAGAAGGCTTGTGCAGCAGCCCCCATTTTTGCAAGCCATACTGTAATTTTATTAGTCTAGTTGAGATGTGTAAATGAGGTATGCATGGGTGATAGAATCAACCTCCAGCACCAGCCCGTCCTGATGAGATAAAGTTCAAATACCAACGGCTGAAGAACTAGACAACAGCCCTAACTCAAGCAAGAAGCATCCACCCTAAAAAGAAACAACAGAAGGAAGATCAAAGCCAGGTCCCAGGCTAACAGTCACGCCTGCAATTGACTGGTGATCAAGCAAACCCAGAGGCGGCATGACACAGCGAGACCTAGGAACTTTGAATCCAAACTAAACTCCTATAAAAAGGGAAGGGTGAGATGAGAGACTTTGGGTAACGTTCTGCTACCAACGTCAAGGAGCATCGGTGCGCGCCCGACAGAGACCCGGCTCCTCCTCGTGCTCAGCTTTCCTGGCCAGTTAGCTGCCACGAGCTCCGATCCCAAGCTGCGAACTCAAACTGCAATCAGAACTGGTAACTATCCAGCAGCTGCAGAACATTTTGGGGTGTGTGTGTGTGTGAGTGTATGTGTATAAGCATTAAGGTATTTGCTAATAGTTACGGATTAATAATAAATGTGGCATCTTTGTCTTAACCCCTAAAACGATCCTGTGTAAGTTTGTGGGACAACACTGGACACCAGCGGAGAGACACCTGTTCGTCCAGACTTAGCCACGCAGCAGCCAGGCTGTCAGGCAGCAGTGCCAGGTTCGGTGCAGCAGGTTCCCGGAGCTCTGGGACAGCCAGTCCAGCTGAAGAGGCAGCTGTAGGGGCTGGCCGCTGACAGACCAGTGCTGGCGAGGCCACGCCGGGGCTATGGGGTGACATTCGCTTTGTCCCGCTTCACCCTTAGCAGGCCCCTGTGGAGCAGCAGCACCGGCGGGAAGGCGAACGTCAGCGTCCCTGAGCACGGGATCAGGAAGGCGTCTGACACGGAGCCCTTGTCCCTGACCTGCACAGACCAGAACCCAGGGCACTTCCTGTTCTGCTGGGATGTGAACAAGTCCACCTGGAGAGCCCCCCACCTGCGGGAAATGAGGCTGATACCTCCGGATGGAGTGAACCCTCGAGGGGAGACAACAGGGCTCTGCTGAGGGGATCCGCCAGGATGTTCCTGGTGCCAAGCAGGGGGGCAGGTACCAGGCGAATGGCTGAGCACCTCCCAGCACCGGGCCGAAGCCTTGGCCCCACCTGCCTGTTAATGTAACACACTGCGGCTGTATTGTCCATCAAGCCCTGCATCCCCCGGCCCTTCCACTGGGGCAAGAACACCGGGCAGGGCAGGGGAACCACTCTGAGCTCCCGGACGTTGATATAAAGGGCCAGGTCGTGTTACAACCATCGGCCCTTAGTGTTGAGCTCACCCAAGTGGGCTCCCCAGCCCAGATCCAACACATCTGCGACCAGGGTGAGCAACAGGGTCGCGAAGGGAGCTCCCTGCAGCCCTGACTTGGGATCCAGCCACCAGTCTAGGGCCAAAAGGACGTGTCTTGGCCCCGTGACCACTCAGTCCAAGGCCTGCCTGCTGGTGATACCGACCGCGGCCAGCCACGCTTGCAGGTCCACAGGTGAAGTCGAGCACCGCTGACCACATCTGTGCAGGCAGTCGCAAGCAGGTGTGGGCCATGGTGAGGCTAAAGGGTCAGGAGCCTAATCCCCAGGAGGACAGGGTGGGGTCACTCCCCCTTTCCCACCCAGGGGAAAC
The DNA here is from genome assembly GCF_025201925.1 of Gopherus flavomarginatus. NCBI lineage: Eukaryota > Metazoa > Chordata > Testudines > Testudinidae > Gopherus > Gopherus flavomarginatus. The sequence continues at coordinate 812,996 of NC_066628.1, forward strand.
GTGTGGCACACACAGAGGGGTCCATCTGTTCCAGTGCTGCACCACCCCACAGAGCAGTGTTGCCAACACACCATCCTGCTCCACACCCTCTGCCTGGAGACAGCCGGGAGCCCGTTACTCAGCAATGGCCAAGGGGGTCACTGGTTTAGTCGTCGCACCAGGCGAGCGACTGCACGGGCAGAGCAGTGGACGCTGCTGGGTAGAAACCCCTGGTCCCAGGCGCGTGGAGCGCGAGCGACCCACGAGTGGGAACCCACAGGGACAGCACGTGACTGTCCAGGTTTAGCATAAAGGCTCTGCCCAGACTCACACGCTCTGCCTGCAGGATCCTGACGACAGGACAAAGGTGGGATTGGGTCCCCCCACGTTACAGCTGGGAACAGAGCCCCAGAGAAGGGGGATTTACCCCCATGCACACAGTCCTGGCTCCCAGCCACCCCCACCCCGCGTTCTAGCCCGTGCTGCCCCCTAGTGGGTGTCTCCCTGTCACAAACAGATAGCTAAGGGTTAATGTCTCTTACACCTAGAAAGAAGTTCCTGAAACACCTGACCAGAGGACCAATCAGGAAACCAGACTTTTTCAGATCTGGGTGGAGGGAGTTTTGTGTGTGGGTCCTTTGTTCTTGGGTCTTCTGTCTGCCTGTATGCTCTCTCGGCTATGAGGAGTGATTTCTATTTCCTGCTTTCTAATCTTCTGTTTCTTCTTCGAGTGATTGCTCACATCCATTCCAGGTAGGTGTGCGCGCCGCGCGTGCACGTTCGTCGGAAACTTTTTACCCTAGCAACTCCAGTGGGCCGGCAGGTCGCCCCCTAGAGTGGCGCCGCCATGGCGCTCGATATATACCCCTGCCGGCCCACCCGCTCCTCAGTTCCTTCTTACCGCCGTGTCGGTCGTTGGAACTGTGGAGCGCGGCATAGCTGTCCTCCACGTCCCTAGCTCTCCTTGTTAACTACCGTTATTATTACAGTTGTTAGTTAGTCGTTAAGTATAGTTAGTTAATTAGTTGTAGTGTAAATAGTATTTGTATATAGTTGTTCGCCGGTCTGGGCTGTAGCCCTTCCCGGCACCCGGCACCGGGCTCATGCCTGGTTCGCCGGGCTTTAAGCAGTGTGCGGCCTGTAAAAAGCCTATGCCAACCAGCGACCCCCACGACGCGTGTCTAAAGTGCCTGGGGGAATCGCACAGGTCGGACAAGTGCCGCATTTGCAAGGCTTTTAAGCCCAGGACAAAGAAGGAGAGAGACCAGAGACTCAGGACTCTCCTAATGGAGGCGGCACTTGACCCGGCAGCTTCACAGGCCGTGATCTCGACGCCGGCACCGGATCGCACCGGCACCGGAAAGACTCCCCGGCACCGACCTTCCCCGGCACCGGGTGCAGAAGCGAGACCAACGTCTGCTACTCCAGCCAGGCAGACCCGAATGGAGCGCCTGGCACCGACATCGGCCGCAGCGCTGCCGGCACCGTCGACTCCGGGCCCGGTGGGTCCGTCGAGTCCGGTACCGCCAAGCTCCCCCATAAGATCTGGAGTTGAGCTATTGGTCCCATCCACTCCGGAGACCTTCGCCTCGGCACGGGACCTTATCGCCCTGACTGAGTCTACTCAGCCGCCACCCCCGGTACCTCCGGTGCGGGTAGCATCTAGGGGCAAGCCCATGATGTCGGCACCGTCTTGGGACTCGCGCTCGCGATCGAGGTCCCGACGCCACGGTCGCTCGAGATCCCGCCGCCGCTCGCAGTCCCGGCACCGCTCCCCTCGGCGGTACCGGTCGCACTCGCGGCACCGATCGACCTCCAGACGGTCGTGGTCTGACTCCAGCCATCGATACCGGCACCGTGACTCGAGGAGCCAGTCTCGCCGTCACTCACCGCGCTGGTCGACCTCCCGGCACCGAGCTGGTGGCAGGTCCCAGTCCCAGTCGACCTCCCGGCACCATGTCGGTGGCAGGTCCCGGTCCCGATCCCGGCACCGAAGCAGCGGCTGGTACCGATCCAGATCCCAGCACCGAGACAGAACCTGGTCCCGATCCCGGCGCCGCTATGAGTCCCGGTACCGATCCCCGGCACCGAGAAGATCTTCGGTGCCGAACCGCACAGACCCTTACCAGCCAGGGTCAGCCCCGCCGTGGCCTTCTAGGCAGCCGTCAGTGTCGTCTCAAGCTGACAGCGTGTATGCGCTGGGCACCGACAGGCAGGCGGCATTATTTCAGGACCCTCCGCAACAGGACCAGGGTCCGCAGCAGTGGGGGTTTTGGACACCCTGGGCATACCATCAAGCCCAGGGCCCCCAACAGCTTCCTGCTAGGCCTGCAACGGCGGAGCACAGGGTGCCAGAGGCTTCGTTGTCTCGCCCCCCTCCCTCCCCTGATGGAGAGGAAGGATCGAAGCAGCAAGACCCTGGTCTTGCTCCTGAGACAGAGGCGAGGGCTGAGGGAGACCCCCCACTGGACACTTTCTTGCCAGGGGTCTCCTCATCCTCCTCCCCTGACGAAGCGGTGGCTGGCACTTCCTCCAGTAGCCCTCCTCCGCTAGATCTCAGGGCACACCAAGACTTCCTTAGGCGAGTAGCACAGAATCTGAGCTTGCAAGCCGAGGAGGTCTTTGAGATCGAGGACCCCATCGTCACCATCCTCTCATCTGATGCTCCCACCAGGGTCACCCTACCCTTCATTAGGACGATCCAGGCCAACGCCAATACAATCTGGCAGTCACCGGCCTCCATCCCCCCTACGGCGAGGGGCGTCGAGAGGAAGTACATGGCCCCCTCCAAGGGCTACGAGTACCTCCACGTCCACCCGACACCGTGTTCCCTGATGGTGCAGTCGGTAAACGAGAGGGAGCGCCATGGACAGGAAGCTCCAGCCCCCAAATCCAAGGAGGCCAGGCGTATGGACCTCCTCAGCCGCAAAGTCTACTCGGCTGGGGCCCTTCAGCTCAGGGTTTCAAATCAACAAGCCCTTCTCAGCAGATATGCTTTTAACTCATGGGTGGCAGCGGACAAATTCAAAGAGCTGCTGCCACAGGAGGCCCGCCAAGAATTTGCGACCATTCTGGACGAGGGCAAGAAGGTTGCACGAACCTCGTTGCAGGCCTCTTTGGACGCTGCAGACTCGGCTGCCCGCACCCTCGCCTCGGGGGTAACGATGCGCCGTATCTCCTGGCTTCAGGTCTCTGGCCTTCCACCGGAGCTCCAACATACCATCCAGGACCTCCCGTTCGAAGGCCAGGGCCTGTTTTCAGAAAAGACAGACCCCAGACTCAAAAGTCTTAAAGACAATCGGGTCATTATGCGCTCCCTCGGGATGCACACGCCGGGAACGCAGCGCAGACCCTTCCGGCCACAGCAGCAACAGCAGCGCAGGCCATACCCCCAGTTCCGCCAACGGCAGGACCTTAACAGGCGCCGTGGCAGGAATGGAAGGCGTAGACATTCGGGGAACCAGGGGGGGCAGAATCAAAGCTCCTCTAAGCCCCCGCCTGGGCCCAAGCCTTCGTTTTGAAGGTGCGCCTGAGGGCGCAGTAACAGTTTTCCCCACGGATCCTTCCCCCCTGTTTTCCAACCGCCTTTCGTTTTTCCTCCCGGCGTGGACCCAAATAACATCGGACCGCTGGGTCTTGCGTACGATGCAGACGGGATACCGCCTGCAGTTTATATCATTTCCTCCTTCCCGCCCCCCTTCCTTGTCCCTCTTCAGGGACCCCTCTCACGAGCAATTCCTTCAACAGGAGGTACAGACGCTCCTCAGCAAAGGAGCTATAGAGGCGGTTCCGGAGAACGAGAAAGGCAAGGGGTTTTATTCCCGCTACTTTCTGATCCCCAAGGCCAAGGGAGGCCTCAGGCCTATCCTCAACCTGCGAGAGCTCAACAAGTACCTAGTGAAGTTGAAGTTCCGCATGGTATCCCTGGGGACCATTATCCCATCCCTGGATCCGCGAGACTGGTACGCCGCCCTCAACATGCAGGACGCTTATTTTCACATTGCCATTTGGCCACACCACAGACGTTTCCTTCGATTCGTGGTGGGCCGCCTTCACTACCAATTTGCAGTCCTCCCATTTGGCCTTTCTACGGCTCCGAGGGTATTCACAAAATGCATGGCCGTCGTTGTGGCGCATCTTCGGCGCAGTCGTATCCACGTGTTCCCTTACCTAGACGATTGGTTAATTCGGGGCACGTCGGAGCTACAGGTTTGCAGCCACGTCCGCAGGATCACCGGCCTGTTTGCTACCTTGGGCCTCATGATCAACGTAGACAAGTCCACCCTGCTCCCCACGCAGAGGGTGGAGTTCATCGGGGCCGTCCTGGACTCCACCGTGGCCAGGGCTCTTCTGCCGTTGCCAAGGTTCCAGGCGTTGTCGGCGATTGTTCAGCGCTTGCGGGCAGCCCCCTTAACATCAATACGGACATGTCTAACCCTGTTAGGCCACATGGCAGCATGCACATTTGTGACCGGTTACGCTCGGCTCCGCATGAGGCCCCTCCAGTTGTGGCTCATCGCACATTACCGGCCGGCAAGGCAACCACTAGACATGCTGATCACAATCCCCCGGGGGGTGTTAGATTCTCTCAGCTGGTGGCTGGACCAGTCCGTAGTGTGTGCGGGGCTCCCTTTCCACCCACCCCAGCCCTCGGTGTCCCTAACGACGGATGCCTCAGATCTCGGCTGGGGGGCCCACCAGGGATCCCTGAGAACACAGGGCCTGTGGTCCCACAGGAGGTGAAGCTGCACATCAACATGCGGGAGTTGAGAGCGGTCCGCCTTGCTTGTCAAACGTTCTGTCACCAGCTTCGGGGTCGTTGTGTCGCGGTATTTACCGACAACACGACGACCATGTACTATATCAACAAGCAGGGCGGCACCAGATCCTCTCCCCTATGTCATGAGGCGATGCGACTCTGGGACTTTTGTGTAGCCCACTCCATTCACCTCACGGCTTCCTTCCTCCCCGGAGTACGGAACACGCTGGCGGACCGCCTGAGCAGATCCTTCCTATCGCACGAGTGGTCCCTTCGCCCGGACGTCGCCCTCTCAATCTTCCAGAGGTGGGGTTATCCCCGTGTGGACCTCTTCGCGTCCGGGGGGAACAGGAAATGCCAGGCGTTCTGCTCTTTTCAGGGCAGGGAGCCCGGGTCTATAGCGGATGCCTTCCTTATTCCGTGGACGACCCACTTGTACTACGCGTTTCCCCCGTTCCCGCTGGTCCACAGGGTCCTTCTGAAGGTGCGCAGGGACAGGGCTCGCGTGATCATGATAGCCCCGGCGTGGCCCAGTCAGCATTGGTACCCCATGTTGCTGGACCTTGCCATAGCCGACCCAGTTCCCCTGCCCCTTCACCCGGACCTGATCACCCAGGAGCACGGGACTCTCTGTCACCCGGACCTGCAGTCGCTGCACCTAGCGGCGTGGTTCCTGCGTGGCTGACAAGTTCTGAGTTGCGCTGCTCCACCCCGGTACGGGAGGTACTCTTGGGCAGCAGGAAGCCTTCCACTAGAGCGACATACTCGGCCAAGTGGAAGCGTTTCTCCTGTTGGTGCGTGGAGAAAGGTCTCCGCCCTATGGAAGTTTCGGTGGCCAATATTTTAGACTATATTTGGTCCCTCAAACAACAGGGCCTGGCGATATCGTCTTTGCGGGTCCACCTGGCAGCTATCTCCACCTTTCACCCGGGTGGGGATGGCCGCTCCGTTTTTTCTTACCCGACGGTGACTAGATTCCTGAAGGAGCTGGAACGTTTGTACCCTAACGTCCGACTCCCTGCTCCAACCTGGGATCTTAACCTGGTGTTGTCTCGGCTCATGGGGCCCCCCTTCGAGCCGTTAGCTACTTGCTCCCTGCTCTATCTCTCTTGGAAGACTGCCTTTCTAGTAGCTATCACCTCAGCTAGACGGGTGTCGGAACTCCGGGCTCTCGTGGTAGACCCCCCGTATACAGTCTTCCATAAAGATAAGGTGCAGCTGAGGCCACACCCTGCCTTTCTCCCCAAGGTGGTCTCAGCCTTCCACATCAACCAAGAGATATTCCTCCCGGTTTTTTTCCCGAAACCTCACTCTTCAGGCAGGGAGCAACAGCTCCACTCGCTTGATGTCCGTAGGGCTCTCGCATTCTATGTGGAGAGGACCAAACCGTTCTGCAAATCCCCCCAGCTTTTCGTGGCAGTAGCGGACCGCATGAAGGGGCTTCCTATCTCCTCGCAGAGGTTATCCTCATGGGTAACGTCCTGTATCAGGACCTGCTATGAGCTGGCCCACGTCCCTACGGGCCGTGTGACTGCACATTCTACCAGGGCGCAGGCGTCGTCGCTGGCTTTCCTCGCCCGTGTGCCCATCCAGGAAATCTGTCGGGCAGCGACCAGGTCATCGGTCCACACCTTTGCTTCCCACTACGCCCTGGTCCAGCAGTCAAGAGAGGACGCGGCCTTCGGATCTGCAGTGCTCCATGCCGCGACTTCTCACTCCGACCCCACCGCCTAGGTATGGCTTGGGAATCACCTACCTGGAATGGATGTGAGCAATCACTCGAAGAAGAAAAGACGGTTACTCACCGTTGTAACTGTTGTTCTTCGAGATGTGTTGCTCACATCCATTCCACACCCGCCCTCCTTCCCCACTGTCGGAGTAGCCGGTAAGAAGGAACTGAGGAGCGGGTGGGCCGGCAGGGGTATATATCGGGTGCCATGGCGGCGCCACTCCAGGGGCGACCTGCCGGCCCACTGGAGTTGCTAGGGTAAAAAGTTTCCGACGAACGTGCACGCGCGGCGCGCACACCTAACTGGAATGGATGTGAGCAACACATCTCGAAGAACAACAGTTACAAAGGTGAGTAACCGTCTTTTCCAAGTTGTGAGTACAAAGATCAGATAGTGATTTATATATTTTCTTTTGTATTTACATAGGTATAGTTGCTGGAGTGCTTTAAATTGTATTCTTTTTGAATAAGGCTGTTTCTTCATATTTCTTTTAAGCAATTGACCCTGTATGTGTCACCTTAATACAGAGAGACCATTTTTATGTACTTTTCTTTCTTTTTATATAAAGCTTTCTTTTTAAGACCTGTTGGAGTTTTTCTTTAGTGGGGAACTCCAGAGAATTGAGTCTGCAACTCACCAGGGAATTGGTGGGAGGAAGAAGTCAGGGGGAAATCTGTGTGTGTTAGATTTACTAGCCTGACTTTGCATTCCCTCTGGGTGAGGGGGGGAGAGAGATTAACTCTCGGTACTTCTGTTTTCCAAGGCTGGGAACGGGGAGGGTGGAGTCCCTCTATTTAGATTCACGGAGTTTGCTTCTGTGTATCTCTCCAGGAACACCTGGAGGGGGGAAGGGAAAAAGGATTATTTCCCTTTGTTGTGAGACTCAAGGGATTTGGGTCTTGGGGTCCCCAGGGAAGGTTTTTGGGGGGACCAGAGTGCCCCAAAACACTCTAATTTTTTGGGTGGTGGCAGCTTTACCAGGTCCAAGCTGGTAACTAAGCTTGGAGGTTTTCATGCTAACCCCCATATTTTGGACGCTAAGGTCCAAATCTGGGACTAGGTTATGATACTCCCTCCTTACGCACGTCCCTGCTGGCCGGCTGGCAGAGGCAACGCCACGGGAAGGACTGTAAGAAACTCCCGGGCCACAGGTTTGTTGCAATCACCACAACTCTTCGCAGACACCCCACAATGAGGGACATTGACAGTAGGATGTTATTGGGGTTTAATGAGCCTCACCTGCTTCAAATCTAGGACTCAAGGCTGAGCACACTGACTATTCCCTCAGGGCAGCAATTGCAAACATCAGGAAACTGCCCCAACACACCTTGGCAGGGGGATATCCGGGATACAGAGGAACTGGGACCCCCAGGATGGATTAAAGAAACTCAGGGCAGTGAATGTACTAAAAACCACCTAAAGTTCAATTACAATATCAGTGTCTGACTAATTTTCATAATATCCCTGCCCAACTAGGTGAATGTGTATTGCAAAACATCTGGGTAAAAGTACAGTTTAAAATAATTGCCATGGATCCTGATATGCGAAACTCAAGACAACACCCATTAAATGGACCATATGTGGTAAACTTGGATCATAGGGAACAAATTATTATATCACCAATAGCATCTCAAAAGCAAACTGAGCTGGACGTGATGGGGGTAAATGTGTCCAAGATCGTACCTCAATGCTCCCCGAATGTACAAACTCTCCCTCGGGGTGGGCAGCATGGTTAAAATAATGGTGTATTGAAAAGTCCATAAGGAAGAGAACCCGAAGGAGTGTTTTGGGTGGAACTGGATTAGGAGGTGGAGCACTGGATGCTACTAAGGCCTTGGCTACACTGGCGCTTTACAGCGCTGCAACTTTCTTGCTCAGGGGTGTGAAAAAACACCCCCCTGAGCGCAGCAAGTTACAGAGCTGCAAAGCGCCAGTGTAAACAGCATCCCAGCGCTGGGAGCTCATCCCTGGGAGAGCTCTCTCCCGGCGCTGGTCCTGCGACCACACTCGCACTTTAAGGCGCTGCTGTAGGAGCGCTGCCACGGTAGCACTATACAGCTGTAAGTGTAGCCAGACCCGAACATCGAGGTATTGGCAAACACACTAAATTATGTTACAGCTGAAACACAAGAATCGGGAAAGCCCATCAGTGCATCCTTGTCAAAGTTAGGAATGGGGCAACAATTGTTTTCTAACATACGGCCAGTCTGGCAACAACGAGGGGAAAAGGATTCGTTACTGTTAGCAGGGACTATGGAATCAATACAAGAAAATGTGTCTCTAGCATTAGCCTGTGCACAGGCCCAGGAACTGAGTCAGCAACTGGTCATTCAAATACTCTGGGAAGGCAGGCCAGGAAATCTGCCTTTGGAAATAAAAAAGTTGTGAGAACATGTTGCACAAGGGGAGAAACAACTAATGGTGTGGCGGAAATCTGTACATTTTACCCTAAATAAAGATCAAATGGTTCTACAAGCACATGTAGTAACCGTACACCCCAGCCTAGCTACTGATATAGATCCAGGGGTACCTGTGGGAATCCAGCTAACGAAAAAATCTGGTTCTGTGTTCCACTGAATCTGATCATCATTCCTGGGCATATAAAGAAAACCAACAACAGAAAACGATTGACACGTTTCAGTGGGGAGCCCACGGAAATCTGGGATGTGTGTTAGGATCAAAATGTACAAGAACGAGATGAATGTTTCTGTGTTAAAGACAAAGGAACCCAAAGATGCATGTTTGAGATACTCACTGAACAAAAGTCAGCTGTTGTATATGCAGGAAGGGGATGTGTTTGGGTTAGGGGTCATGGTCTAATGGTAGAAGTAGAGGATGAGGAATTGTATTTTATGACTTATTTACTCAATAGATGTTTTTGTAACATTACAAAGATTAAACGTTGTGATTTTGAATACTATGTACCTGTATGGACTGTAAACTACTTGAAGTTTAAACCACAATTGTATCACAATGTAACGCCTGTAACCTTAGGCATGAATATAACCATGATAAGCAAATTGTTAATCCATCTGTAACAAGGGGGGCCTTGGTGAGACACTGCTGAGAGCACCAATTCAGGGCAAATTGCTGAAAAACCCGCAGTCACAGCCCACGAGGCTGGGGATCCTTTGCTTACAAGGTATCCCAAACCAGCCCAAAAGAGAACTTCGGTCTCACCCCACTGGCTAACAAGAAGTCACACAAGCAATTCCCTCAGACACTCCTGTTTCCCTGTATCACCACCAGCACCGCTCCTTGTGGGGATGAGTGGTTATGAAAACCAGTGGCCCCAGTAAAAGGTTCTTCTGATTCCAAAGGACCAGCCACATCCCAGGTCAATATATAACTTAGATCTTACCCAAAAATCACTCTGTAGCCAATCCTTTAGAATCTAAAATATAAAGGTTTATCCAGAAGGAAAGAAAGAAAGAAAGAAAAAGTAAAATTGGTTGAAGGAATCAAATACATACAACAATTGCAAAGTCCTTGGTTCAGGCTTGTTTCAGGCTTGATGGAATAAACTGCTAGCTTGTGTCAAGTCTCTGGAACAGCCCCAGCTGGGATGGGTCATTCAGGCCTTTGTTTAAAGCTTCAGTTTGTAGCAAAGTTCCTCCAAAGATCGGAACCAGGACTGAAGCCAAAATGGAGACGTTCTTAAGGCCTTATATAGTTTCTGCCCAGGGCAGAGAAATCCTTTGTTCTCTCTGTGCAAAATCACAGTAACAAGGTGGTTTCGAGTCACATAAGCCATCACATGGGCACATCACCTGTCCATGCGTGACTCAGTTCTTTACAGGTAGATGCCACTGGCCACGTGCTAGTTTGAACGTTCATAGGAAGGATCATCAGATGTGGTTTGGCATCTTCCAAGGCCCATTGTCAGTCAAGTTCTGCTAATCAACTTGAATCGTCCCGCCAAGACTTGCTGGCTAAATACTTTGTGGGTGTTGCCCCAGGATTCAAACGTTTGAAATCAGGTACAGAGCCAATATTCATAACTGCAAATACAAAAGCGATACATGCACCCAGAGAGCATCGTCATCACCAGCCAATCACGACCTTTTCATAGACGTCTGTCTTAGCCTATATTGTACAAGATTTGTTGCAAATGTAGAACAGTGGTTGCAGCAATGATCTGTGCGTTCACATTACAATCAGATAATGCCACACCATCCCGTGTTACATTCGCATTAACTGCGTATTGCACAGACAGGAGAACAAATACGTATTGAAGTACAACGTGATCATGCAGAAATCGCTCAGAGTAAAAACTGTTGCAGATGCAGGACATCGCTCCTGGTGCAAGACACTACTGGGGTTGTTACCTTCTGCAACGGGTGTGCTAAATATCATGGTTCACCTCATTGTGGTGATCATTGGAATCTAACTGGCTTTATTAGCAAGCGTAATAGCTTTGGCTGGGCGAAGAGAACGGTCCGAAGACTACAGGAAGCTGCCATGCAAAGTCAAATAAGGCCCTTGTTAATTCTACCCAGGAGGGAAACCCAAGCTTGGCAGGTCTCAGCATTGGACTCCTGGAATAGCAACGACAGCTTTGGTAAAAGTGTCATTAAGGAGTGGACTGTAAGGGTCAGGCCTTTGTCTGCAGCCATATTGTCAGGCCTAAAGCCTACGGCCTTCGTCTCCAGCCAGACTGAAAGAGCAGCCAAGCAGCAGCCATGAGTGGAGAAGCAGGAAGTCACATCCTCACATTCCATCTAACTTACATTAAAACGGTGTCATATTCGGCTGTTAGGAAGGAGACCTCATCCTAATGGCCCCCACTATCACCAGATACAGAAACAGATCTTAAGACAGCTAAAGAAAACTTAGGCTGTGGCTACACTTACAGCTCTACAGCGCTGGGAGGTACAGCTGTGTAGGGAAAGCGCTGACGTGTGGCCGCACTGACAGCTGCCAGCGCTGCAGTGTGGCAGCATTTGCAGCGCTGTTGGGAGTGGTGTATTGTGGGCAGCTATCCCAGCGTTCAAGTGACTGCAACCTGCTTTTCAAAAGAGGGGGCTGAGGTGGAGCATGGGGGAGAGAGAGAGAGTGGATTTTTGGAGCTGTCAGCTCCCTGCCTTGCAAGTTCTAAGGACTGGAACATACACAGCACCAACCTGCAATCAATTTAAAAGTTTGGAGCCCTTCCCCCACCCCTCTCTTATTCACTAAATGCAAATTATGCACTGCGAGCTCCAACACGGACTCCCTCCACCCCCTCCGCCCTGTGGCTTCTCTCCTCAAGCAAACAGCTGTGAAATTCCAAAGCAATCCCCCTGCCTGCCTCTGCTCAGCAAACAGGAGCTGTGTTTGTTTTTTAGATAAGCAGCTCTGTGGAGCCCAGCCACTCTTCCGGTTTGTTGTGAGCAGGCATTCTGGGATACCTCCTAATACTCTGGAGGCTAATTACAGCGCTTTTGGTGGCCACACTTGCGGAGCAGTGCTGCATCACCAGCACTGCAATCCTTATACCCCAGGCAGAGCAGGTGTACAGCCAGCGCTGCAACGCTGCAGCCAGGGAGTTGCAGCGCTGGATGTGCCTTGCAGATGCGGACACAGAGTAAGTTGCAGCGCTGTAAACCCACCACCAGCGCTGCAACTCTCCAGTGTAGCCATGGCCTTAGTTTGATGGTGTCTGTCTGACATGAGACCACTTATCAATAGCTGTGGTTCTGAAATCCTCATGTTTTTATTGTTCTACCATTATTGTCCCCTCTTCCCTATTGTTTGTCTGTGTGATTTGTCTGGTTCTTTGATTGTTTCTGTCACTGTATAATTAATTTTTCTGGGTGTAAATCAGTGAAGGTGGTGGGGTAGGATTGGTTAGAGAATTACACTACACTATGTTAGGGTTGGTTAGTAACATTTTAGTAAAATGGCTAGTTAAGGTGCAGCTAAGCAGAACTCAAGTTTCACTCTATAAACTAGGGTCAAAATTGGAAGTTCTTTGGAACCAACTCCAGGATGCGGCCCCCAAGATCACCACACAGAGACTGGAGCTCCCCACGTGGACCTGATCCTGACTGGCCAGCAGGGAAAGTTCACGTGTCTTATTGGGAGAGGTGAGCACTGTGTGTGCAGCGTGTGCGTCTGCTTGTGGGGATTGGGAACAAATAGAGGATCAGGCTATTACTGTGCGAGGCTTTTCCACTGGTGAAAGCCCCTGCACACCGGCAGAGTGTAAGGTTATGCCTGAGCCCACAGCAGGGCAGGGGTGGGTGGGTGCCTAAATTCAGAGGGTTACACCTGAGCCCTAGGACCGGGTGAGGGTGGGAGCCCCTAGAGTGTGTTAGTGAGAGAGAATTTTGTGCAGGTAACATCCTGATTCCCAGGCCTCTTGCTCATAGACTCATAGACTTTAAGGCCTCAAGAGACCATCAAGATAATCTAGTCTGATCCCTGCAGATCGCAGGCCACAGAACCTCACCCACCCGCTCCTGTCACAGACCCTGAGCTCTGGCTGAGTCACTGACGCCCTCAAACCGTGGGTTAAAGACTTAAAGTTACAGAGACCCCATCATTGACCCTAGTTTAAACCTGCTGTGACCCGTGTCCCAGGCTGCAGGGGAAGGCAAAACACCCCACTTCCCCCCCCCACCACCACCACCAGGGTCTCTGCCATCTGAACTGCGGGAAAATTCCTTCCTGACCCCAAATCTATCTATCAGTTAGACCCTGAGCATGTGGGTGAGACCCACCAGCCAGCCCCTCCCCAGACTCCCCAGCCTGCCCGGGCGAGCAGAGATCAGTGCGTGTGGCTGGGTTACGAGCAGGTGTTTTCCGGAGAGCCAGGATGCCCCTCGCTGGCTGCCACCAGCTGGAGCCGGGAGCCCAGGCCCCAGTAACAAGCCCACCCCCCAGGGTTACCGGGAGACAGCCTGGAGCCTGGCAGGGGAAATCACTGCTGGGCTGGAGTGAGGGGGGGGATCCGACGGTCCACGGGCAGCCCCCGCTGTGCGGGTACCTGAGAAGTTTGGGGAGATCAGAGCCTGGGTGGGTTGCAGAGAGCTCGTGTGATCCCCGTGTCTGACACCTGCTCCGTGCCTAGGACGGGTGAGATCCTGGCCAGGCTGGGAAGGGGCCTGTTCCTGATCACGGCTGACCTCACTAACGGGCATTGGCAGGGGCCTTGGCCTCAGATCAGGGCTGGTGCAACCATTTAGGTGGACTAGGAGGTTGCCTGGGGCGCCAAAAAGCAGCGTCCCCCAATTTTTTTTAAATGGTTGAGCGGCCGCTGCTGCTGGGACAGAGAGGGAGTCTGAGCTGATGGTGGCAGCGGCAGTGGGCAGCCCAGGGGCTCCCCCGGTCAGCATGCCACCGCCGGCAGCCTCCAGCCTAGGGGTTCCCCTGGTCAGCGTGCCACCACTGGCACCCCAGGTGATCCCCTGGGTCAGTGCACTGCCGCCAGCAGCCTCCAGCCTAGGGGGTCCCCTGGGTCAGCGCACCGCCAGCAGCCCGGGGTTTCCACTGCGCAGTCGCTGCTTCACTTCTCTCGCCTCCCAGGCTTGCAGCGCCAATCAGCTGTTTGGCCCAGTAAGCCTGGGAGGAGAATTAGAGCAGGACAGCGTACTCGGGGAGGACGCGGAGCAGAGGTGAGCTGGGGTGAGGAGGTACTGCAGGGCTCCTCGGGCCAGGGGGTGGGGAGCTGCCGTGGGGGCGGGGGGCGCAAGGTGGAAGTTTCACCTAGGGCGCAAAACTTCCTTGCACTGGCCCTGCCTCAGATACCCGGCTCCAGGCAGCATTGACCCCTCACTGGGGCTCTTGCAGTTCCTGGTCCTGCCGTTTGGGCTGGGGGGTTCCCAGCTCCCTTCCAGCTGCCGGTAGCTCCAGTGTGGGGTGGGCTGGGCGTGTCCCCAGCGTGGCTAGAGGGTGTTTGTATGTTAGTCAGACCTGGGCAGAGCCCGTGACCCGTGTCAGGTGGGGGCTGTGTGACATCCAGACCCCAGCCCTGCCTGGGAAGGGGGAGCCGGGCGGGGGGAGGGGGGGCTGGCAGAGGGGGGATCTTGGCCATGGAGGCGGGAGGGGCTGCATGAAACCAGAGCCTGCAACAGTGGAGGGACTGAGACTGGGCCCATCCCCAGCCAAGGGAGCAGGTACCGGCCATCGGCTGCTGGCAGGGGATTGCCGGAGATTGTTCCTCGCTGTGGTACCCACCCGCCCTGTCACGGGCCTGTGTGAGCCGGGGCAGCAGACAAGGGTGTCATGGAGTGTGGGGGAGTCCGGCCCTGCACCCCTCTTCCTGGGACCCACAGTGACTCTCGGCCAGCCAGTAAAACAGAAGGTTTATTGGACAACAGGAATGCAGGTTACAGCAGAGCTTGCAGGCACAGTCAGGACCCCTCCATCAAGTCCTTCTGGGGGTTCAGGGTGCTTGGATCCCAGCTAGGATACCCTGAATTCCAACCACCAGCCCAAAACTGAAACTGAACTGCCCCTCCTCCAGCCGGCCCCTTCCTTTTGTGTAGCTTCCCGGCCCCAGGAGCCCACTCCCCTGCCCCCTGCCTGGCTCAGGTTACAGGCTCAGGTCCTGTCCCTCACCTAAAGTCCTCCCCTGCCCTCCTGTTCACTGTGCAGACATCACAAGGGCGTCTAGTCTAATGGGGCCCACGGGCTGGCTGGGAACAGGGGGCAGCCCTGAGCACTGACCCAGCTCTGGGGAGCCCTGACTGTGACACACTGGTTGTGGGTTTCACAGCCGCCTCTGACAGGCTGCGCTGCTGCGACACCATGAAACATGAGACACCCCCGACCCCTGGGGCAGATCTGAGCAAGACACTGCTTCCCGGAGCGAACTAGGGGACAATGGACAATGAACGTCTGACCTGGGGCTGGACCCTGCGCAAACCACAGCCCTGTCTGTCCTGGAGCCGTCGCCCTGTCTGTGCTGACCCCTCGCCGGCCCCCAGCCAGTGACAGGGGCTCAGGCCAGGGGACTAATGGAGCCTGGTGCCCCAGCGAATGGTGCGGGGATTATCCATGCTACAGGGAACGCAGCTCTCCCAGCTGGTGCCTGGCCAGGCCATGAGCCACAGATTCCCCCAGGACACCAGTCGGCCAGCCTGGGTCCATGATGCCTCCATGGGGGAGCGGTGACAGGTATCCCCACCCCGGGCAACGGCTGTGGGGCCCACGCTGGGTTACGTCCATGCAGGGTTTATGGATCACTGCAGGCCAGGGATTGATCTGCTCTGTGGGGGGGTCACCCCAGCTCCCCAGGCACTAACAGCAGCGGGGGGGTGATCACCGCAGTGCCTGGGACTGGGACCGGTTCAGAGATGTCCCCCCACCCGGGTGGGTCCCAGGCTGACAGGGCTGGGCTAGAGGAGGGGTGAGGGCCGCAGAACAAACTGGGGCCAGAGAGATGAGGTTAAACAGACTCAGGGCCTTGCTTTGATCCAGCGACAGATGGGCCCAATCCTGGTTGGAGGGGTGGGAAGAACTCGGGCCCATCCCACGCCCCACGTAGGAGCTGGGCGATTCCTGCTGGGCAGGGCAGGTTATATCAGGTTGTTTCTCTCGCTGATGATGCTTTTCCCCTGTGAATTGCTGTCTCTGCTGAGCGTGAGCCAGGGGGAACCGGTGTCCCAGGTACACGGGGTTGGGTGGGCCTGGCTTTGGAACAGGCTCTAGGAGGACCCATCAGTGAGCCAGACCCTCGGGGGTCTCACCCTCCCTCCAGGGTGAGCCTCGTGGCTTCCCTGCCTTCTTAGGCTGGACATCTGGGCCTGCAGCCCCCCTGGAAGCTCCAGGCAGCGAGCCCCATGGAGACAGACCCCGAGACCTGTTGACTCTCCGCCCAGCTGCTAAATGGACAGCTCAGATCAGGGTGTGTCTGGGGAGTTCCCTCCCCCAGGGCTGCTGGCTTGTGCATCCTCCCACCCCCAGCAGGGTCAGTGAAAGGGAACGTGGGGCTGGGCTGGGGCAGGGAAAGGGGGAATGCAGGGGAAGGTCTTGGACACTGTCAGACCAGATACCAGCTCATGCCAAGGCCCTAGGTTATCACTGACAGATCCCTGGCTGGAAACCGGCCGGGCTCAGCTGCGTGTTCGCATTGTTAAAACTGGGATTAGACTGAGCAAAGGTGATCAGGACGTTGTGAAATGCTGGTAAATTGCCGCAGCTGTACCCCACGTGATAAGGCGATAGTGAAACGAAACAGTAAAGCCAGGCAGGAGAGACGCATTGCCAAGTGTGAAATACTAGTGTGTGTGTGTGTGGGGGGGAGGTTATCTCCCACCCACCAACAGAAGGCCCTAAGCCTCAAATGGGCCATTGGGGGACATCAGAGGACACAGGACTTCGCTGATGGTTCCCTCCCCGTGAAGAGGAGGCACAGAGAAGCGCTTGTCCCACCAGCTTAAACTCAGGGAGGAAGGGAATAACATTCCCCTTCGAGGAGCAATCCATATCGGTCTGTGGCTTGGGCTCTGAAGGGGCAGGAATGGCCAGGCATAAGCGCCAGATCCCCTGGCTGTGCCTGGGCTGGCCCCAAAGGACACGCAGCGCTTGCTTCTTACTGGAGCTTCTATTTCCTTTTGAAACCCGGGAATGTAACTCCCCGCTGTGTGTGGGACCTGCTTTAACTTTGTAAAGCACTCTCAGCGCTTTGTCGTAGTTAATGAATCTTTACTAAGGTTATTACAGGACTGGCTACAAGCGTTGTCTGTGGAGTGAGATCAGTTCAAAGGCAAAAGTGCCCTGGGGTGAGCGACTGGTCCTGTGGGACAGGGAGTGACCCGAATGTCGCTGTGATTTGGGGTGGAAGGGACGATCAATCGATCACAAGGGCAGGCTGGCTGGGGTGGCCAGACAGAGCAGAGAACCCCAGGGGACTGTGACTCCAGGACTCGGTTGTTACAGGGCCTGCAGAGTTCACACCTGATACCTTGGTGAGATCTAAGTGTAGAACTCAGCCAGTTTCAGGTTTGTGCCCCAGCTCCTAACAGTCTCGTTAGGCTGTTACTAGATGAGGTCGGCAGGTGGGAGCCTCTCCAGACAGCGTGACAGGGTCGCCCCAGGGCCCTGCAGGGACTGAGGGGCAGGGACGGGTCCCCGGGGGGGGCAGCGCGGGCTGGAGCCGGGCAGAGTGCGGGGAGCAGACGGGGACAGGAAGGGACCGGACCCAGGTTCTGCATTCTCCGGGCTGGGCGAGGTGCTGGGAGAGAGGGACGGAAACTCCTGCCGGCCGGGGGATCCGACGCCCAGGATCTAACTCAGGAGCCCTGCAGGGAGAGGGGAGAGAAATCAGCCCCTGGCCGGGGGGCTAGCGGGACGGACAGGGGATTTTCTCTGCCAGGCCCCAAGGTGCCCCCAGTGACTCTGCCCGGCAGCCACAGGGCTGGGCGATGCTCGGCAGGACCCAGGACCCTCTGCCCCCGGGAGCACCTCAGGGATTGGCGTGAATGGGGACCAAGGGAGCCGCAGACTCCTCCTCCGTGGGGCCAGCGCCCCATTGCCCAGCTGCCCAGGGGCTGAGCTGGGTGGGTGTCATGGGCCGAGGGGAAGAAGCAGCCGCCCCACGGGTGCCCCAGGCAGCCTGTGGTCAGTGTAGGGGGAGGTGGGCTTAATGGGGGAGGGGGATTGAAATTACCTGCAGGTTGGGGAACAGGGCGCCCTGAAAAACAAAGAGAAACATGGTCAGAGCCCTGGGCGAGGGAGCCGGTTCCTGGGGGTCAGAGCTCCAGCCTCTGCTCCACGGCATGGAACGCCCACCACTAGGAACCCAGCCCCACTCCGGCCCCCAGGCCTTGGGTTACCCTCCCTCCCCCGTTATTACTGTAAATCCTTGACCCAGGATCCCTGCCCAGGGGAGGAGGGGACGGAAACGCTCTGAGCCCCGGGGCAGGGGCAGCTCCCTGCACTGTGAGGGGTCGGGGTCTGTCCCACCCCGGGGGCTCGGCCGGGTGAGGGGAGAGCGGGAGCTCCCAGCCCGGCCCTGGTGCCCCACACTGAGATCTCCCCAGGGCCCTTGCTCTGTCCCTGCCCTAGGAGTGGGGAGGGTCTGACCCAGCCTGGCCCCAGGAGAGGAGAAGCTGGGAGGCCCCTGCCAGACTCTGAGCAGTCCCTGCTGGGGGTGGGGGGGCCTGCAGACAAGGCCAGATTCCCCTGAGCCCCCCTAGCCCCACATCCCCCCACAGACCCCCTGGTGCCCCGCCCCCACCCGGAGCCATTCACCTTTCTTATTCTTCAGGTAGATGAGGAGTCCGGGCGCCAGGAAGATCAGCCCCAGCACGAAGCCCCCGACCCCCGTCAGCATCTTGCTCCTGGCGGAGTCAGACTGCGCCTCTGAAACAGGGACATGGAACGGGCCGGGTCAGAGCCAGGGGCCTCCAGGCCGGGCTCCCATCTGCGCCAGTGACTGGCACCAGCCGGGGCAGAGCCAGGGGCCTCCGGGCCAGGCTCCCGTCCATGCCAGTGACCGGCACCAGCCGGGGCAGAGCCAGGGGCCTCCGGGCCAGGCTCCCGTCCATGCCAGTGACCGGCACCAGCCGGGGCAGAGCCAGGGGCCTCCGGGCCAGGCTCCCATCTGCGCCAGTGACCGGCGCCGGACAGGGCAGAGCCAGGGGCCTCCGGGCCAGGCTCCTGTCAGCGCCAGTGACTGGCGCCAGCCGGGGCAGAGCCAGGGGCCAGGGCCTGCAGAATCAGCTTTGGGACAACCTGCCCCACATCAGGGCTCCTCCTGGTTTGTGATAGTCAGAGCTCTGCTCAGGCCTATCCCAGCCCGTTGTCAACATGAACTGGTCTAGCCAGAGCCGTCCCTAGGGGGGTGCGGGGCCCAGGGCAGAAGTAACGGATTCGTCTTGTGACAGGGTCAGGCCAGATGGCTACAGGAGAGTGATCGAAGACAGATATATTAGCCCCAGGTTAAGGAGGTCCTTTTTCCCTGGGTAAGGTAACAGGGAAGGTTCCAGGACAATCAGGAACTTTCTGGAATCAATCAAGGCAGGCTAATCAGGGCACGTGGGTTTAAAAAGGAGCTCACTCCAGTCAGGGGAGGGGGAGCCAAGGAGAGGAAGTGTGTGTGAGGAGCTGGGAGCAAGAGGCGCAAGGAGCTGAGAGTGAGAGGCTGTGCTGCTGGAGGACTGAGGAGTACAAGTGTTATCAGACACCAGGAGGAAGGTCCCGTGGCGAGGATAAAGAAGATGTTTGGAGGAGGCCACGGGGAAGTAGCCCAGGGAGTTGTAGCTGTCATGCAGCTGTTACAAGAGGCACTATAGACAGCTGCGATCCACAGGGCCCTGGGCTGGAACCCGGAGTAGAGGGCGGGCCCGGGTTCCCCCCAAACCTCCCAACTCCTGATCAGACACAGGAGGAGTTGACCTGGACTAAGTGGCATAGCCAGGCTTGCTGCCCAGGAGGAGCGGCGGAGAGAAAAGGCACATGTCCTTTGGCGACCCTGCGCGTGCACCGAAATGCCACCGAAAGACAGAGCGGTGCATGCGCAGGGCCACCGAAATTATTCTTATTTCGGCGGCCCTGAGCATGTGCCGCTCCATCCTTTGGCGGCATTTCGGTGGCCCTGTGCATGCGCCGAAATGCCACTGAAAGATGGAACAGCGCATGCGCAGAGCTGCCGAAAGACAGAGAGGTGCTGGAAAAGGCGCCACTTGGGGAATCCTGGGCTTGGGGAAGCAGGTGCTCCCCCTGCATCCCCCCAGCTACGCTACTGCCTGGACTGTGCGTTCCACCAGAGGGGAAGATCTCTGAGGTGAGCAAATCCGCCAATAAGTGCAGAACCCAAGGTAGAAGAGGAACTTTGTCACAGTCTCTTTCAGGACAGACCATGCTGGTCAATTGCACCGGCCTGTGGGGCTCGGAGCCATTGCCCTGATTCGCCCTACCCAAAGGACAGCTCTGAGTCTAGCCCTGGACAGTCTGTGAGACACAGAAATAGCCAGTCTCTGTGTGAACCTTGCTCTGTTCTTGGGCTCAGTGACACCTTGTGGCAGTGAGTTCCACAGGCTAATTACACAGTGCCTGGGAAATGTCCTTCCTTTTACCAGGTGTGAATTTGCCCCTTTCCATTCCACTGAGTATCCCCTTGTCCTTGTGCTGTGAGACAGGGAGAACAGACGCTCCAATTTCCCTACTCCAGACCAGTCATTATTATGGAGACTTTTCTCCTCTCCCCAGTGACGTTATGAGTGTAATATAATATCTCATTGAAAGGTGACTGGGCCAGAAAGAGTTAATTAACTCACAGACTGACCTGAACCACGGCTGAACTATAGAGACTGGTTAGAAAGATCTGTAAATGAATAGAGCTGTGAAATGCAAATCTGCATTTTTAGAGATAGAAGGGTAGATGTTTGCTCAGGTCTTGTGATGTCAGCAAACAAGTCTTGTCTATTGCTAGAGCTTTGCTTCGAAGACCAAAAAAGGAATATTAACATTTAGGAAGATACTTGAGTGCAACAGTGTTATTGTCTCTGTGTCTCTTTGAAGGCTGTGGTGACCTGTAACTGAACTGTTTAATGGATAAATTCCCCTGTGCTAACTGCCAGGATGTTTGGCAGAGGGAGTTAAGCCGATTGTTTTCTCAGGCCAAAAGGCTGCTGGAAATGTATAAGAACCCTGGGACCCGATCCTGCTTCATCTCAGATCTGCTTTGGGTTTCAAGAGGGGGAAACCCTAAGCCACAAGGATTGAGATCCCTAGTCACTGACTGGAGTCACCCTGAATATGGACACTGGACTGTAACCTCTGGACTATTTCTAAAAGGACTTTTGGCAACTACAAGCTCATCTTTGCTGTGTCTGAACCTCAAGAATTGAATTCAAGTCTGTCTGTATATTGATCTTTGAACCAACTCTCTCTCTCTCTTTTCTTTTTAAATAAATTTTAGTTTAGTTAATAAGAGTTGACTATAAGCGTGGATTTTGGGTAAGATCTAAGTTATCATTGAACCTGGGTGTGTCGCTGATCCTTTGGGGTTGGAAGAACCTTTTCTTTTATACAATGAGATAAGATTTTCAATAATCATCATCATATCTGACAGGTGTGTCTGGACGGAGGCCTGAGGCTGGGCACTTTAAGGGAACTGCGTTGCTTGGATTCTGAGTAACCAGTGAGGTACTGTAGAAGCTGTTTTGGGCTGGTTGGTAAATCTAAGTATTGGAAGATCCACCAGCATTTGGGGTTTGCCCCATTTTGTCTGCAGTTGACCCTAATTGACTGACCTCAGCTGGCTCCTATGGGCAGCACCAACACACTGCCCCATGGCATTTTTCAGCCCGTGGACACGAGCTCCCAGCCCAGGTCGATAGATTTGGGTTAGCAGGGCTCTGATGAGCTCTCTGACTCAGGCCCATCCCCCAAGGGGTGCCCCTGCGGGCTCAGGGGCTGCCCCACACCCACAGGCTCTTACCCCAGTGCACGGCGATGGGGCCCTGCAGGCTGATGTGCTCCACCTGGCAGGTATAGACGTCCCCGCGCCGGGGGCTCATCTCCAGCATCACCAGGATCTGGAAGGTCCAGTCTCCGTTCTGGAGCAGCTCCGTGGACACCACCCCGGCCGTCTGCTCCTGCCCGTTCTTCAGCCACTTGATCTCGATCCCCCCGGGGTAAAACCCCGTCACGGAACAAACCAGCAGGTCGGGGTGGGGCTTGGACCCTGATTTCGTAGGGGAAACTTTCACTTTGGGCCGAACTAGGGACAGAGAGACAGAAATGAGCAGGAGACAGAGCAGGGCTGAGAGAGAAAAGGTGACAGCCCGCTCTCAGGGAAAGGCCCCAACCCCCCAAATGTTCCAGGCTCTGGTAGAGGGGCCTGAGGGGAGTCGCATCCCGTCACCCCCATGGGGACAGAGCCAGGGACTGTCAGACCCTGGGCCCATGGTGTCAGCCCAGGGGCTGCTCCCACCCCACAGCAGGGGCACCCCAAGGGGGGAGGGGCAGGGTTGGGAGGAGGGGAAAGTTCTGCCCCATCACCCAGCCCCCCTAGCTCAGGAAGAGGGGTAGGAAGTACCTGCCCCAGGGGTCTGAGTGGGGGGCACTGGAGGCTGAACCCCCAGAGAGGCAGGGGGTAGGTCAGTCACACAGGCACCCAGAGACTGACCCAGGTGGGCTCTGTTCCCTGCAGAGAGGGGGCGCCGCAGCCAGACCCGGGGGCAGCGGGGGGAATGGGAGGAGACGCCCCCCCCCACACCTGCCGCTGACTGACCCCGCCCCCGCCGGCTCCTGCTCCCCGTGCCCGGGCCCCGCCCTCTCCCTGCTCCCCGGGCCGCAGAACCCTCTCAGCCCCTCCCATCCCCCGCCCCTGGCCCAGGTCGGGAGCACGGGGATAACCCGGGGGGGGCAGTGTGTCCGGACCCCCCCGCACTCACCTCTCCGGGCCACGGTGAAAGGCGCGTCCACCCCGTAGTTGTGCCGGCAGAACCGGTCCACCTCAGCCCGCGCCTGCGCCAGGATCGCCGGGTCCTTGTTCCAGCCCTCGGCGTCGGGCCGCCCCAGCTCCGTGTCCGCCACGAACACCCCCAGGTCGCTGTCGAAGTGCACATCCTGCCGCCCGTTGTAGATGGAGCGGTGCAGGAACCGGACCCGCTCGGTGCCGTTGGTGAAGTAACACTCCGCGTTCTGCTGATACACGAACCCCCCTGCGGGAGATGGGGGCTGGGCTCAGGGACCCGCCGCCGGCTGCTCCCCGTCCTACCGCCGGGGCAGGGGGAAGGAACAGCCGGACTCCGCCCGGATCCCTGGGGGCTTGGCGGGCGGGCAGGGGTATGGGACCACAGTCCGCAGGGGCAGCAGAGCAGAGACTGGATGGGGGCACCCTGGCACAGGCAGGACGGGGCTCCCCGGGGCGCTGGGGTCTGACCCCCCCCCCGGATACACCCAGCACCGCCCAGCACGGGGCTCCCTGGGGCGCTGGGGTCTCTACTCACTTGGGGGCTCCATGCAATGAGCCAAGTGGGTTCTCAGCACCATCAGTGTCACTAGCAGAGCCCCAGCCCAGCGGCTCCCGGCCCCCAGGATCCGACCCGCCCCCATCGCTGCTCAGGAGGGAGAGACCTGGAAACTCCTCGGCACCCCCCAGACTGAGACCTTCTCTGTCCAGCTCCGAGCACCAGCCCCGGGACGCTGCCCACGGCCCCGGGGATTGGGCACCCCCAGCCCAGGGGCCAGTCAGCACCGGGGCTGGGCAGCATCACCAGTCGCCAGGCAGAGCCGGCCCCAGCAGGGCTCGGTTCCCTACTTCTCCCTCGTACGGGGCAGAGCAGGGCCTGGGGTCGGGTTGCAGGACTCACCCGGCACCTGCCATGGCCCCGGGGCAGCTGGAGAGCGGGGCCAGCCCAGGGACCAGCCCCCACCAGAGCAGGGCCCCCAGCAACGGGCCTGGGCTTAGGGCTGGCTCCATAGTTTTTGCCACCCCAAGCAAAATAAATAAATAACTAAAAGCTGCGATCCAGGTCTGTATCTCTTATGCCCACTTCATTCTTCAGTGGCAATTCGGCATCCGGTCCTTCCCTCCGACACAGACAGAAGGACCCACTGAAGAGCCAGACGTGCCGCCCCCTTCCAGGGGCTGCCCCAAGCACTTGCTTGCTGGGCTGGTGCCTGGAGCCAGCCCTGCCTGGGGTGCTCCATCCCCAAAGGTGGATTACAGTTTTGTTGGGCCCTGGGCCACAGCAAGAGGGGCCCCTTCCTGCCCCTTCCACCTGTAGTACCCCCCCCCACGCCTCCCCCACACTCCTGCTGGGGAAATGAGGTTTGTACATGGGGCTTCCCCCACCCACCCAGTGCTTCTGCTGGGGAATGAGAGTGTTTCAGGAGTTGGCTGGGGAATGGAGGGAAGCCCAGACGGGGCTCTGACCCCCCAGTGGGGCTGTGGTGTCCCTGAGACCTCAAGATGGACCTAACTGAGGAGGATCCTGTTGTCTGTGCCTGCAAGACCTGTCTGGGACTGTGTTCCTGTCGTCTAAATAAACCCTCTGTTTTACTGGCTGGCTGAGAGTCCTGGGGAATTGCAGGAAGCCAGGGGTGCAGGGCCTTGTGTCCCCTCACACTCTGTGACAGTGTGACCCCCCAGTGCAGAGCTGGACTGGCCAAGCCCCCCATGTGCACATACCCCCATATGCAGAACAGGGCATCTGTGGCCGGAATTAGTGCCATGTGGGGAGGTTCTGTCGCTACATTGGGGACGGAGCCCTCCTGGTGGTGCTGGATCCACTCTGGGCTGCCAGTAATGCTGCACCACTTTGCAGATCCAACCCCAGGAGCAGGTCTCTGGCTGGGGATTTGTAGTATTGCCAACCCCAAATGTTAAAAAATCCTGCAATTCTGTACAAATCCCAGCTGTGGGGTTTATTTGCCTTATGCTCTTTGAGCCTTAGGGTGCCCGGGGGTCACAGTTTGAAGCTCTCCCCACAGCCCGAGAGCTGGACACTCCCTTGGTCTCTAAGAATGAGGCTGGAATTGTCCTAGACCCACATGACTCCTGGAGCTGGGGCTTTAGGAAAACACAAGAATTATCCTGACACAATCCTGAGAGCTGAGAACCCTGAATTTCTCCATCTCCTCTCAGGGAGGCTCAGCACTGCTGCTCTGCCTGGTAACAGCCTGGTCAGCGCAGGGATTTTTGCCATTGGGTGCCGGCCCTAGGCTGGGCTCCCCTGGCCAATGCCAGGTGCTATTCCCCCCCCCCGGGTGTGACATGTGCCCCCCGGTCCCCTAGCACTGCCAGCCCCGCACCCAGCCCAGTGCCGGGGAGAGGAGATGGGCGCAGGACGGGGCGTCCCCATGGCCCAGCTGGCCCTGCTCACCCTGCTGGCCCTGCCGGGTGCCGGGGCAGTGACAGGTACGGGCGGGGCGCGGGCTGGGACACCTGGCCTGGGCTTCACCACCGGAGCACCCGGCTCCCACCCCCAGGGGAGGGACAATGGGGGCTGATGGGGCAGAGAGAGGCATGGGGTGAGCCAGTTGGGGTGGGGGCTACTGGGAGGAGGGTTTCACCCCATAGTGGGGAGGGGATAGGGTGGGCAGGAAGGAGGATGGGGGTTGATCTGGGCAGAATGGGGGCTGCAGGCAGGGGAGGGTCTCACCTCCATGCCAGTGGGGGAGGGGAGGCTGGTGCGGGGGCAGCAGAGGGATCGCGGGGAAGTCTCTGTGGTTTGGGTATGACACTGCCCTGCCCTAGGGGTGCAGCCCCCTCCCCCACAGGGACTTGGGGGCTGATACCTCCTCGAGGCGGTCGCCAGGTACAGGGGGGATGGGGGAACATTCCCCAAAGAGCCGCACCAGGGCCAGACCCTGCTGAGCAGTGAGTGCGTCTGTGCAGAACAGGGAGCCCCTAGCCCCGCTCCCCGGCCTGTCCCCGTTGTCCCCCTTCCCGCCAGGGCTCAGACCCCCAGGGTTGGGGGAGCCTCTGTGGGGCAGATTCTCTCCTTGGCTGGTGGTGGCGGGTTCCCTCCTTTGCAGTCGCTCGGTGAGATCCTGCCGGGCGAGCTGGGGTCAGCGAACAACTCCCTAGAATGCAGGTGCCCAACTCCCTTGGGCCCTGGGGAGTCCCAGCCTGGAGCCAGACCCCTCCCCCTCCCGGAGTGTGTCTGACTCCCCCCTCCCCGCAGCACAGCTTTATTGTCTCTGGCTGGGGAGTTCCAGGGTCTCCCAGTGACCAGTCCTTGGGGGTGAGTGTTGGGGGCCAGGGACTGAAATTGCCCCGAGAACAGGTCATGGCACTGCCAGAACACTGACCCAGCCTCACGCACAGATGGCAGAATGAAATGTCTTGCACGCGCAGCTTCCAACTTCCCCCTCCCACATGATTCTGGACCCTTCCCAAGCTAAGTGGGTAGAGACCTGGTCACTACTTGGATGTGTGCAGGGGGTACAGTATGGGGTGCTGTCCCCTCCAGGCAGCGCTGACCCCGGTGCCCCAGCGTGATACCAGGGGTCCCTGTGCTCCCTGCAGCTGCTTTCCGCTCACACGGGGGAGTCCCAGTGTGAATGCCAAGGGGGGGGGGTTAGGGGATGTGTGCAGGGGGGCTGGTGCTGACATTCACCTTCCCCCAGGGGACCACATGCACTCTCAAGTGAATTTCTACCAGCGCACGGACCAGTCCCAGCGGGGGTCGGGTGAGTACATGCAGGACTTCGACCATGAGGAGATGTTCTATGTGGACCTGGAGAGGAAGGAGACCGTCTGGCGCCTGCCTGACTTCAGCAAGTTCACCAGCTTCGAGGCGCAGGGCGCCCTGAGCAACATCGCCGTGCTGAAGAACAACCTGGAGATCCTGATCAAGAGGTCCAACCACACACGGGCTGAGAATGGTACGGCACGGGGATGGGCAGCTTCGCTGTCAGGCACTGCTTGTGGGACCTTGCTCACATGGGCCTAGTACCAGACACAATAGAGACATCCCAGCCCCTGCAGGGCTCCGGGGAGCCAGTCAGCCGGGCCAGGGCTCTGCAGGGCAGGGGGGCCGGGCAGTTCACACCCTCCAGGCTGGGGGCCCAGGGCAGCTCCTTTGCCGAGGGCTGTTCGTGGCCCCTGCCCAGTGCCAGGCCTTGCCACTGAGGGATTCTCTCCCCTGCCCCTTGTGCCCCATGAGCCGTCAGGGCAGGGAGCTGGGACGGCCCCGGTGACACCCCCACAGTCCTGGGGAGAGACCCCTGAGCTGGAGCGTGAGCACCAGGGACTGGCTGGCTCAGGGGGGCAGGGAATGGGGCACAGGCCTTTCCCCTCTGGGGGGTGCTGGCTCCCATCTGGCCCCAGGGCAGGGCCTGGCTGGCTCAGGGGGGCAGGGAATGGGGCACTGGCCTTTCCCCTCTGGGGGGGTGCTGGCTCCAATCCGGCCCCAGGGCAGGGACTGGCTGGCTCAGGGGGGCAGAGAATGGGGCATGGGCCCTTCCCCTCTGGGGGGCGCTGGCTCCCATCTGGCCCCAGGGCAGGGCCTGGCTGGCTCAGGGCCAGGCAATGGGACCCACTAACCCCTGTCTCCCCAGTGCCCCCTGAGGTGACCATGTTCCCTGAAGACCCCGTGGAGCTGGGCGAGCCCAACGTCCTGATCTGCTTCGTGGACAAGTTCTTCCCACCGGTGCTCAGCGTGACGTGGCTGAAGAATGGGCAGGAGGTGACCGAGGGCGTCTCCGAGACCGACTTCTACCCCCGCCCAGACTACTCTTTCCGCAAGTTCTCCTACCTGCCCTTCCTCCCCAGCCAGGGCGACTTCTACGACTGCCGAGTGGAGCACTGGGGGCTGCCCGAGCCCTTCACGAAGCACTGGGGTGAGGCTGGGGTGCCAGGGGACCCCGCTGGGCACAGGGCTGGGAGCCAGGACTCCTGGGTTCTATCCCCAGCTCTGGGAGGGGAGTGGGGGATGGTGGGTCAGAGTATGGGGGCTGGGAGCCAGGACTCCTGGGTTCTCTCCCAGCTCTGGGAGGGAAGGGTGGGAACAGCCTCCCTCACTCCATGCCCGGTCCCTCTCTCCAGAAGCCCAAGTGCCCACCCCTGTCCCCGAGACCACAGAGACCCTGGTGTGCGCCCTGGGCCTGGCCGTGGGCATCGTCGGCATCATCGTGGGCACCATCCTCATCATCAAGGGGATGAAGATGAACGCCGCCCGCAACCCGCGGGGCCCCTTGTGAGTAGCCGCTGCCCAGGGAGGCACCCACTGCACCTGCAGCCCCTGGGTTCACCCAGCACCCACTGCGGAGACCCCCCACATGCTGTGCCCCCCCAGCTACAACCCCATGGCCCACCCACACCCCCTGTTTGAATGGGAGTCTCCTTTGGGTGCTGGGGCTCGGCCCCAATCCCTGCCAGCCTTGCATTGGGTCCAGGTCTCCTGGTAACTGACCCTCTTTGCCTTTCAGATAAACACGGGGAGGAGCCGGGGGCCCCGAATCCCCCAAGTGCCTTCGTGAGACCTGTTCACGCACACACACACACCCAGCACTGCCCTCAGCGTCCCTGCTCTGCTCCCATCAGTGCCAGCTGCTGTACCCAAGCGGGAGCCCCCCGGCCCTGTAATTGCATCGAGCCAACCCACTAGAGACTCCCTGGGGAGCCAGCGCCTTGGACTTCCCTCACTCACCCCCTGCTGGGCTGGGGGGGGGCACCTATCCAGAGAGAGGGCTGCTGCCCCATAGGGCTGGGAATGGGGGTCGCACCTCGTCAGGGAGCATCAGGGGAGAGGACTGCTGCCCCATGGGGCTGGGAATGGGGGTTGCCCCTCATCGGGGGGCAGCAGGGCCCACAAGGCTGATCCAAACCCCATTGCCGTCATGGGGAAGGTTTCTCTTGACTCCAGTAGGCGCTGGATTGGGCCCCGAGCCCGGCCCCTATTGGCCAGAGGCTGCTGTCAGTCACCCCAGGTAATGCCCCTCCTGCCATTACCGCGAAGGCTTTGGGCCCATGCCTGGGGTAGGGGGGCAGCAGCCCCAGTTAAAGGCCTCATTGTGCCCATGTGCAGCTCCCCTGGGGTCCAGCCCTGCTGAGCCCAGCGCCCAGCGTGGGGTCTGTGTGGGAAGGACCCAGTCCCTGTACAGCCCCCGCCCTGTGCCCCAGGTGTGTCCACAGTCCTGCGCCCCCATCACTCTGCAGCTTTGCCAACAGCAATAAAGTGGGTTTGGGTCATTTCTGAGTTTTTGATTGTGATTTAAAATCTGGTCAGTCTGCACCGTGCCTGTGGCAGCCTGTGTTATCCCAGCCTAGCCGCAGTGTGTCCAGGGCACCGGGTCATGCTGGGAGTTAAGGGAGTTTGGTATGAGGGTAAGGAAGGAGCCAGGACTCCTGGGTTCTGTCTGAGCTCTGGGAGGGGCTAGTCGGGGAGAACTGGGAGTCAGAACTCCAGGGTTCTAGTCCCGTTCCTGACACTGGCTCACTGCAAGGTGTGACATTTCCTGTGCCTCAGTTTCCCCTTGTGTGAAATGTGGTCAGTCCCTTCCTGGGCAGTGGTGGGGGCAGCTCTGAAGCTGAGGGATGGTCCACGAAGGGCTGAGCTCATCCCATGGCCAGGAGCCCTGGAGCAGGGCAGGGTTCATGAGCCAGGCTCCCCCGGGACTGAACCCCGCAAGGCGAGCGGCTGCAGAGAGACGCTGGCCTGTCTGGGGGCTGCGGTGACGTCTCCCAGGCTGGGGTCACTGTGACATGAAGGGCAGATGCCCCGCCCCCCCTGAACATGGCACCGAGCCCCCAGCCCAGCTTCCTCACACCCCTCCCCTGGCATGTGCTGGGAGACCTCGCCCCACCCTGGCTCCCACCAGCAGCGATTGGCTGCTCCAACCTGCCAATAACGCCACCAACCGACCAAGCTCTCCCATTGGCCGCTGGAGCCCTGGACCAGCCTCCTGTGCGTTCCCATTGGCTGCCGCCGTCCAGCTGTCCCTGGGGGGAATGTTCCCAGCTCCCTTTAGGCAGCTCCAGACACAGGCCCTGGGGCCCTGCCAGCTGGGGAGGCCCTGGGGGGCTGGGCACGTGGCTGGGGAGGGGGCTGATTCCAGTGGGGTCTGGCAGGACCTGGCCCTAGGGGGCTGCGCACGCGGCTGGGGGGCTGTTTGCAGTGGGGTCTGGCGGGGCCAAAAGACGATGTGGGGTACCAGGCAGGTATAATTTTTGGTGGTGCCCAGAAGGGGTCCAAGTTGCACCCCCCACACACCTGCCTAAGGCTCTGGAT
Source organism: Gopherus flavomarginatus (assembly GCF_025201925.1). Taxonomy (NCBI): domain Eukaryota; kingdom Metazoa; phylum Chordata; order Testudines; family Testudinidae; genus Gopherus; species Gopherus flavomarginatus. The sequence goes on from NC_066628.1 coordinate 843,085, forward strand.
GGGAGTTTGGGTGTAGGAAGGGGTTTGGGGTGCAGGCTCTCGGCTGGGCAGACGGTTGGGGTGCAGGAGGTGAGGGTTGTGGAGTGTGGGCTCTGGGAGTGAGTTTGGGTGCGGAAGGGGGTGTGGGAGGCGATGCAGGCTCTGGGCTTGGGCAGAGGTTGGGGTGCAGGTTCTGAGAGGGAATTTGAGTGCAGCATGGGGATTTGGGGTGCAGGCTCTGGGCTGGGACAGAGGTTGGGGTGCAGGTTCTGAGAGGGAATTTGAGTGCAGTATGGGGATTTGGGGTGCAGGCTCTGGGCTGGGGCAGAGGTTGGGGTGCAGGTTCTGAGAGGGAATTTGAGTGCAGTATGGGGATTTGGGGTGCAGGCTCTGGGCTGGGGCAGGGGTTTGAAGTGTGGGAGCAGGCAGGGGGCTGAGATGAGGAGTTTGGGGTGCAGCAGCCATGCTGTCCCGGGCCTGGGGCGTGGGACCAGAGAGGAGGATTCCCCACAGGCCTCTTCCTACCAGCAGCAGTGAGCTCTGGGGAAAGTCCCCCCGGCCCCTCGCATAACACTCACCTAAGGCCCCCCAGGCTGGTGCTCAGGAGGTCAAGCCAGGATAACTCTCCCCCACTCGGAGTCACCTGTGGGGGGGGGGGGAACCATGCGCCTCCTCCCCTCCCCCTCTGCAGGCGCAGCAGCTGCCTCAGCCTGCCCCCGGCACTGCTCCCTTGTAGCCGGCAGCGGCTGGCGAGGAAACACAGCACAGAGCTGCAGGGCAGCCACCCACTGCCCAGGGCAGGCAGGGACACTCAAGAGAGGTGTGCAGTGCGGGGGGAGAGATCCAGCCCTGAACATGGGTGGAGACAGGGCCTCCAGGCCTGTAATTTTCCTGGAGCCCGGGCACCGCAGGCCCAGACAACTCGCTGCCCTGCACATCTGCAGGTGATACTGAGACTGGGGGGGCAGCAGGTGATGATGGGACAGGTCAGTAACACACCGGCAGCTGGGTCACTCACTGAGCTGGGCCCATTCACATGTGTTTTAATACAGCCACATACACGGCTGGGCATCTAGAAACCAAGGATGTAGGCCCCACAAACTAGGGGGCAGGGGGAGCTGTACCCTGGGAAGCAGTGACTCTGAACTGGACTTGGAGGTCATGGTAGACGCCAGTTGAACATGAGCTCCCCGTGCCATGCTGTGGCTTAGGGGGCAGGTGTGACCCTGGGCTGTGCGAACAGGGGAATATGGGGCAGGCACAGGGAGATGGCGTCACCTCTGTACACGGCCCTGGTGAGATCGTCACTGCTGCTGTGTCCAGCCCTGGCGTTGGCCCTGCAACGTGGACACTTGCTGAAATGTTGGCAGAGTTCAGACAGGAGCCACAAAGATGAAGGTCTGGAGAAACCTGCTTTGAGTGAGAGACGGAAGGAGCCTGTTCTGTGCAATTCCTCCAGGAGGAGGTTCAGGGGTTACCTGATCCTGGACCAGGTCTGCAAGTACCCACATGGGGAGCAGATTTCTGAGCGCAGAGGGCTCTTCAGTCTCCCAGACAAAGCAGAGTGAGTGTTGGCATTGGGGAGTGATGTGAGATGAACTTAGACTAGACACAAGGAGCACATTTTTAACAGGGAGGGCTCCTAATCATTAGCACAGCTGAGCCAGTGGGAGCCCATTGCTCTCCAAACACAGCCGTGAACCTGAGACTGGATCTGTACACGCAGACCTTGTGTCTGGGGAGCCCCGCTGAGTTCTTCAGGGGCACCGGAGCCCACCCACAGACAGCCCCCAGCAGGATTGAGGCTTTGGGTTCCCAAAGGCTTTTAAGAACACCTGGATGGCTGAAACATGCAAGCCTGGAGCTGGACGGAGATCGAAGCCTGGTCAGTACAAAGGCTGGGAAAAGGGGAAGTAAACGACCTGACATTGGGCTGTATTTGCACTCTGAGCATGCCTCAGCCAGTTCCTTTAACACTCTTTGGTGTAAATTATCAGGGACTGTTAATTTGAAAGTCTCTGATTTTAGCAGCTTCACCTCCTCCTTGGTTAGCGAAGGGAAACCTTCTGTTACCATTGCAGCAGCATCAGGGACGGACCCAGCTGGGCACCAGGAATGCCGGTTAGACTCACAGGATGGGGCCTGGATTGGAGAGCCGTGACCCAGAGCAGGGCCTAGGGGGTCACTGCAGATCCCTGCCCCAACAAGTACTTTGCAGGGTGCGGTAGCAGCCGGGTGGGTTCCAGGAGCTCAGAGCTTTGTCTGGACCCACTTCTGCTGCAGGCAGGGCCGAACTCAGGAGCCGCCCAGGGTTCATCACCCCTCCCCCACCCAGTCCAGTGTCCCCATCTGCCCCCCCTCCCCGCAGCGCTCCTCATCCTCTCCCCCTCTCCCACCCGCAGCCAGGGCTTTCCCCAGAAGCTTCCTTCCCACCTTGAACTCAAGTGACCCCCCCACCCCAGCCAATCAGCGCGCGGCTCTGGGCAGCGTCATCGGTCTCCGGCAGATTCCGGCCAGGCCAGGCTGCTCTGGGGCAGGCTGAGGGGCTGGAGCGGCCGGCGGGTTGGGCTGGAGGAGGGGGGCAGCGGATCCCTCACCCCCCTCAGGCTCAGTCCAGCCCCGCCCCGGCAGGGAGCTGAGTTCAGCTGCCCTCTGAGCCCAGAGGAGTTTTGTGCAAAGCCTGAAATCAGAGTCAGGGCGGGGGCACCAGAGACAGAACTGCAGGGCTGTCCAGGGGGCGGGAGGGGGTGTCACGAGGTGCTCCGGAACTGCTCCCCACCAAGCAGGCAGGACTCTGGGGAGCCTCCTCTCCCTTGGAGCAGACTTGTTCAGGGCAAGAAGCTCCCACGGCTTCACCTCCTGGGTCTCTCCTTGGAGCATTCAGCATCCTCTGCCTCTCCGTGCGCTTCCCACAGCGAGTCCACCCCAGCGGGGTCCTGGGGGGGCCACAGGGTCCTGCACCCCCACTTTGCAGTCAGACGTGACTCTCAGCCAGCCAGTGACACAGAGGTTTATTCGATGACAGGAACAGGGTCTAAAACAGAGCTTGTAGGGACAGAGAACCGGACCCCTCGGCTGGGTCCATTCTGGGGGGCAGTGAGCCAGACCCCCTACGTCTGCACTTCACTCCTCGACCCCAGCCAGCTCCAGACTGACAACCCGCTCCAGCCCCTCCTCTCTCCTCAGCCCCTTTCCCGGGCCAGGAGGTCACCTGATCCCTTTGTCTCCAACACCTTCAGCTGGCACCTTTGCAGAGGAGGGGCCCAGGCCATCAGTTGCTAGGAGACAGAGTGTCAGGCATTTAGGGGCACTGGCCCTTTGCTCTGCAGCAATCACACCCCCTTATCCCACCACTAGATATTAAGAACTACACAGGGGACACTGAGGCACCAACACAGTATTCAGAGAAAACGTTAAGAACATTCCTAGTTCATCACAGGGGGGCAAGTGGGGCAATTTGCCCCAGGCCCCGCAGGGGCCCCCAAGAGGGTTTTCAGGGGGCCCCATGAGCATTTTCGGCGGGTCTTCGGCAGCAGGTCCTTCAGTGTCGCCGAACGCACCCAGAGCAAGTGAAGGACCCGCTGCCAAACTGCCCTGCAGATTCGGAGCAGAAGGACTCCAGCCGCCGAACACCCCAGGCCTCCTGAATCCTCTGGGTGTCCCTGCTGAAGTGCCCCCCTCAACCTGGCTCCCATGTCCGAGCCCCCAACCAACCCAGCCCTCCCCCAGTGCCCAGCTTGCCCCAAGACAGCCAGCGGGGCCCAGTACCTGGGGAACTGGGAGCCCAGACTCCTGGGTCTATCTCTGAGGGGGGCCAGTCCTAGCTGCTCCATTGGGAGTGGAGGACAGGAAGTCTCAGGGATGGGATAACCTGCCCAAGAGGATGTTTAACCCCCACTAGCTAGAGTTCAGCTCCAGTCCTGACAGGGAACTCCTGTTAACCCTTACTGCATACACTCCATCCTTATAAATCTCCAGCTCTTGTGTAAATCCAGCTGAACTTTTGGCCCCCATGAGATCTTGTGGCAGTGAGTTCCACAGGCCAACAACACATATTTCCTTTTGCCAGCTTTAAATTGGCCACCTTCAGATTTCACTGACTGTCCCTTGTTCTTGTATTAATTGTTTCTAGTACAGTGGGGTCTGCAGGCCTCAGACTGGGGTCCCTTTTGTTCTGGGTGCTACACATACATCCCAGACTGAAATTGAGGCCACTCTCAACTGTGCCAGGCACAACCCAAACTCCCACAACAGAGATGAGGGCCCCATTGTGCCAGGCACTGCACAGACCCCGACTGAAACTGGGGCTGGATCAGACCAGCTCTCCATGGGTGAAGTCCCCAGCACCTTGAAGCTGACCCTGGGTCCAGCGTCTCAGTGCTGGGGTCACCACGCAGGGGCTGAGTGACGCTGCAGACTCCCGAGGTTTCGGTTCCCCCCCTGCCACCCCGCACTGGGCAGAGTCCAGTGCTGGGGGAAGTGAAAGGGAGAAGCTGGAGGGTTCCAGGGCTCAGAGGGGAAGCGGCTTTGGCTGGGCGGTTCCCCTGGGCCAGGCAGCCCTGTGGCGGGGCCAGTGGGGAGAGAGAAGGACCCCACATCACCCGTCTCTAGGGCAAGGGGAGCACAGAGCCCATGGCACACAGAGCTTTGGCTGCTGGCAGGGCCCCCACGTCCCTGCTGGGGCAAACAGCCATTGCAACCAACAAGCCCCTGCATCAGAGCCAGTGCCCCCTAGAGGGGACAGGCCCCATAGCTTACTGCCCCCCGGCCAGCCTGTCTCCTCATGCTGTGGCTAGACTAAAGCTGGAGCCTCTGCGAGGGAGAGGCTGTAAACCCCCCAATAAGCCAGCCAGCCCCCCAATTCCCCCCACCCCCAACTTGCAGCTCTTTGGTCAAAGACTTTACATTACAGAGATTCCACCATTTACATGAGTTTAAACCTGCCAGTGACCCCTGCCCCATGCTGCGCAGAGGAAGGTGAACACTCACCCCCCAGGGTCTTGGCCAATCTAATTCAGGGGAAATTCCTTCCTCACCCTAAATCTGAGGATCGGTTAGACTCTGAGCATGAGGGCAAGACCCAGCAGCCAGACACCTGGGAAAGAATTGTCTGTAGTAACTCAGAGCCCTCTCCAGCTAGGGTCCTGTCTCTGGCTTTTGGGGAGTTTTGCTACAGGCAGTCGCCGATGGGCCACACACACAGTTGTACGCAGTCCCATCAAACCATCCCCTCCACAAACTCACCAAGCTCAGTCCTGAAGCCAGTTAGGGTTTTTTGCCCCCACTGCTCCCCTTGGGGGCTGCTCCAGAACTTCACTCCTCCGATGGTTAGAAACCTTCCTCTAATTTCAAGCCTGAACTTGTTGATAGCCAGTTTGTATCCATTTGTTCTGGTGCCCACATTGGTGCCTAACTTAAATAACTCCTGTGTCTCCCTGGTATTTATCCATCTGAGGTATTTACAGACAGCGATCATGGCTCCCCTACACCTTCGTTTGGTCAGGCTAAACAAGCCAAGCTCTTTGAGTCTCCTCTCATAAGACACGTTTGCGGTTTCTCTGATCACCCTAGTAGCCCGTCTCTGCACCTGTTCCAGTCTGAATTCATCCTTCTTAAACATGGGAGCCCAGAACTGCACACAGTATTCCAGGTGAGGTCTCACCAGTGCCTTGTATAATGGCAATAACCCTTCCCTGTCTGTACTGGAAATGCCTCCCCTGATGCATCCCAGGACCATGTGAGCCTTTTCACGGCCACATCACTTTGACAGCTCATAGTCATCCTGTGATCAATCAATACACTCAGGTCTTTCTCCTCCTCAGTCCCTTCCAACTGATACATCTCCACCTTAGAGCAAAAATTCTTGTTGTTAGTCCCTAAATGCAACCTTGCACTCTTAAAGATCATCCCACTTCTATTACTGCAGTTTACAAGGTCACCCAGATCTTATTGTAGGATATTCTGGTCCTCCTCTGTATTGGCCAAACCTGCCCACTTTGTGTCATCCGCAAATATTATTAGCACACTCCCACTTTTTGTCATTAATGACAATGTTAAATAGGATTGGTCCCAAGACCGATCCCTGAGGAACTCCACTAGCAACCTCTCTCCACCCTGACAAGTATCAGAGGGGTAGCCATGTTAGTCTGGATCTGTAAAAGCAGCAAAGAGTCCTGTGGCACCTTATAGACTAACAGACGTTTTGGAGCATGAGCTTTCGTGGCTGAATACCCACTTCGTCAGATGCATGTAGTGGAAATTTCCAGGGGCAGGTATATATATCATCAACCTCATGAAGAAACTTGCACAAATACAGACAGATATCATCTTCCTTTCCAAATGCAAATGGATGGACATCATACCAAATGGACTAAAGGTAAAAAATCCACTGCTATCTACATACTACACAGACCACAGTGAGAGATTATGCCATACTCTCCTGATTGAACTACCTCATTATCTCTAGCTTGCCTGCATATATATACCTGCCCCTGGAAATTTCCACTACATGCATCTGACGAAGTGGGTATTCACCCACGAAAGCTCATGCTGCAAAACGTCTGTTAGTCTATAAGGTGCCACAGGATTCTTTGCTGCTTCCACCCTGACAGTTCACTTTTCAGTGTGACCTGTTGCAGTCTTCCCTTTACCCAGTTTGTTACCAACCTCGACATTCTAGTATTAATGCCCAAATTCTCCAGTTTCACTACTAATTTCCCATGTGGAACTGGCTCAAATGCCTTCCTGACATCCAAGTGGATGATATTTACTGCATTTTCTTTGCCTAGAAAATGGGTAATCCTCTCAAAGAAAGAGACCCGGTTGGTCTGGCACGATCTACCTGTTGTATTTTATCCCAGTTACCAATCACCTCTATGTCTGTAACTATTTCCTCTTTCAAAACTTGTCCCAAGACCTTGTGTACATTTGGGGTCAAATGAGTGGGCCTGTAGTTTCCTGGATCACTTCCCTACACACCTTTGTTAGAAATTGGTACTGTATTAACCAATGGTGCTGGAACTGGGGGGGGAGGAGGAGGTGAGGCCGCCAAGGAGGCCATGCCCCCCCCCACTTTTCCCCTGAATGCTGCTTAACACCTGCCCCAGTCATCCTCCCCATTCCTGCGCTGACACGGCCACTCCCTCCTCAGCTGGCCAGGAAGTCCCTAGGCCCACCCATGAGGTAGGGGCACCACCGGGCTGGGGTTCGCTTGCAGCGTGAGCCCAGCCAGTTCAGTCAGCTCATGGGAAAGGGGGACGGGCGGGGGGCTGCAGGACAAGATGGCCAGGGTCAGAGGCTTCAGCGGGAGAAGGTAAATGGAGGGCAGTGGGGAGGAGGCTTCTGGGGGTAGGAAGGACACTCAGCCCCTCCCCGCCCCCCATGCTGCAGGGTCCTTCCCCTTCTCCTCCTCCCATCTGGGCAGAGGGTAACCCACGCACCTCCCTGCCCCCATCTGCTTCTCAGAGCTGTGGCTTTGCCCTCATCCCCACCCCATCTCTGCCATGCTTGGGCCAGCCCCCACCCCTCCACAGACAGACTCTGCCCCCCATCCCCGAGGGACTCTCCTCGCCTTCCTGGGGTAGTGGCTCAGGACCCTGCCACTCTCGGCAAGGGGAATTCTGGGGGGGGCTCTGCCTCAGCAAACCTCAGCTCCTCTTCCCACCCCCACCAACAGTGCTGGAACTGGGAGGGGGCAGGGGGCCATGCCCCCCCTCACTTCTACAAGGCTCTGGTGCCCTTGGTATTAGCAATTCCCCCGTCATAGGCTCCCCCTCTCCAGAGCGGGGGATAGAACCCAGGAGTCCTGGTTCCCACCCCACCCCCTCTCGCTCTAGCCTATGCTGCCCCCTTGCGTCTGTCTCCCTCCTTACAGCTGAGGTGGATTCAGTGCCAGGGGCAGAGCCCGCACTAGCCGACCAAGCAATTGCTTAGGGCCCCGAGCAGCGCAAGGGGCCCCATGTTCCTTTCATTATAAGAACTGGCCTGTTTAGTACTGGGGGGAGATATTCCTGTACAGGGCCCCCAGTGAGCAGCCCCAGCTGTGCCCTGGGAAAGGCTGTAAGAACATCCTGGGCTGCAGTCTTGTTGTGATAACCACAACTCTTCACAGACACCCCACAACCACTCTTAGTGGAGACGACTTCCCTCGCCCCACAACCGGGATGTGGGGGAGCCTGGGCCACTGCTAGTGCTGGGCCTCTGCACCTGTTACCGGCTGGAGGGGGGTGTTTGTGGAGCAGGGCTGGAGACAAGGTAGAGGGAGGCTGGGTGTGGGGTGGAGAGGGGGGCTTGGCGTGGGGCAGAGAGTGGGGAGCAGGGCTGGATGTGGGAGTGGGGGGGCTGGGCATGGGGAAGAGATGGGGGAGCAGGGCTGGATGTGGGAGTGGTGGGGCTGGGCATGGGGGCAGAGATGGGGGGAGCAGGGCTGGGTGTGGGGCGGAGAGAGGGGCTTGGTGTGGGGCAGAGATGGGGGAGCAGGGCTGGATGTGGGAGTGGGGGGGGCTGGGAGTGGGGTGGAGTTGTGATTTTCAGGTGATCACACCAAAACCACAACTTTAACAAACGGTGGCTGCAACTTTTGAACAAACAACAACAAAAATCACAACTTCCTTCCAGTGTTTGCCATGGGACAGACCCAGAGACCCACTGCGATTGCACCAGCCCCACCCACGGAGACGGTCTCGAGAGGGAGCAGGGGTAGGGGAAAGTCCCCTTCTCTCTGTGGGAGCGTCTCTGTGCAGCTGTGGCCTGAGGAGGAGAGGCTGCAGGTCCAGGGAGGCAGAAAGGTCCTCAGCTGCTGGGAAGGTTTCAGCCCCTCTCGGAGTTGGCAGAGTTCCAGGGTCAGGACTGCAGATCTGGGGTGACCGAGGGCAGGGAGGCGGCAGGTCCCCCCTGGAACACGTTGGGCTGTCCAAGGGGAGGCCATGTGCTGCTCCCCGTTGGTCTCAATACAACCACATCCTCTCTCTTTCCCTGCTGGGCGGAGCCCCACCCGAGGACCCACCAGACCTGGGCCGAGTGGCGGAGGGATCTGTTCTGTGACAGGCGGATTGGGGACCTGCCCTGCACCCACAAGACACCCCTTGCTCTGGCAGAGGCTTGTGGCTGCGGTTTTGTAGGCTCAGTAGTTTTGACCAGAACTGGTGCTGGGAGGGGCCCTGCTCGCAGCCTGAGGCTGTTGTACAGGGGGGTCCCTGACCTGGAGTCTCTCAGGCAGAGATCTGGGGCCTCCCAGGTTGGGGAGGGAGGGAGGGACACATGCTGCACTCGGTGGTGCTGTGAGTCTCCCTGGGGCTGCAGAGGGAGTGCTGTGTTCACAGCTGATGGGGTGGGGGGCGTGAGAAGACACAGCTCTTAAACCCCGGGACTCTGGGCAGAGTCCTGCTCCGCAGGGAGAAGCCCCCCAGGTGAGCAGACACTCAATTACCTAGACAGTGAGTACTAAAGCCAAGAACACCAGTAACCACGTACAAATACAGCCGTATTCACAGCTGCTGGAAAGAGAGGATGTGAAGGCAGCACCGGACACAGAGTACGGTGCCTCAGGCCAGGCAGCCACGACATGCCCTGGAGAGCCACTGGTCTGGGCCACACCTGAGCCTCTCGGTTCGGAGCACCAGGCGAGCGACTGCGCAGGCACAGAGATGCTGGCTAGAACCCCCCGTCTCAGGGGCACGGAGCACGGGTGACCGATGGTGGGGGGTACACAGGGACAGCACGGGACTGGCCAGATTTAGCATACAGGCTACAGCAAGTTACCAATTAACATGTTTTAAGGGTTTGCAACTAATGACAAAAAACAGCTTTCATAACTGTTGTTCTTCAAGGTGTGTTCCTCACGTCCATTCCATGTCAGATGGATGCACAGCCTGCACCATTGCCAGAGATTTGTCTCCCAGTGGTACCTGTCGGGCCGACTCTCATGCCTCCTGGAGCGTTGTGTTCATGCACCAGTAAATGAGATACCACTGGCCCTGCACCCTCAGTTCCTTCTTCCCAATCTCCAACAGGGGGGAAGGCGGGTGGGTTACGAATGGACATAAACATAAGCTCTTGGCACTGGTGGGTGCTTGACCCCCCCACCTCGACTCCACCCCTTCCCCGCCCCCATTCCAAACCCTTCCCCAAATCCCCGCCCCAACCCTGCCTCTTCCCCACCTCCTCCCCTGAGCATGCCTCATTCCCGCTCCCCCCCGCAGTCCTCCCACAGCTTGTTACATCCTGAAACAGCTGTTTCATGGTGGCAAGCGCTGGGAGGAGAAGCAGGTACGTGGCGCGTTCAGGGGAAGAGGCGAGGTGAGCTGGGGCAGGGAGCTTGGCTGCACCCACCAATTTTTCCCCTTGGGTGCTCCAGCGCCGGAGCATCCATGGAGTTGGCGCCTATGGACGTGAGCAACACATCTGGAAGAACAAGTTATGAGAGGCAGGGAACCGCATTTTCTTCTTCGAGTGCCTGCTCATGTCCATTCGGTTCCATTGATTAAGTTTGTCACGGCCTTGAACCTGGCCTCTGGCAGGAAGGGCCTGACCTGTGATGCCTCGAGTGGCACCCCTGTGAATTCTATTCTCTGTACCAGGACCCACGTGGACTTTGTTCATTGATTAAGAGGCCCAGTGCCCTGCACATGCCTTGTACCACCGAGATGCTGTGCTGGACATGACCTTTCGCATCGCCCTTTATCACCTGCTCGTCCAGGTACGGGTAGATCTGAGTGGGCTGTGATCAATGCCCTGCACGGTGTGAAGCCTCGTGGGGCCACCAAAAGGCCCAAGGGAAGCGCAGCGTGGCCCACCACAAACCCGAGGAAGCGCCTGTGTGCCCAGAAAATGGAGATATGAAAACACGTGCCCTTCAAATCGAGGGTGGTGTCCCAGTCCCTGGATCTAGGGGGGATGATGGAGGCCAGGGAGACGGGGCGGAAGCTCACTTTCTTGAGCGACGTGGAGAGTCGATGCAGGTCTAGGGTTGGCGTAGACACCCCTTTGCCTTGGGAACAAGGAAACAGCAGTAAGAGGATCCCTTTGCTCTCCGCGCCGGGGGAGTCACCTCCACCGACCCAACCCGCAGCAGGGCCGGCAGCTCCTGGGCGAGACGCTGCTCGTGAGCAGGGCTGTCGCCTTTGATGGGAAGGCGAGTGGCCTGACACGGGTCACATCAGTTGAATGTCCCTGTCCCTTCACATGCAGGGCCTGAAACTCTGGCAGATCCTGCATGTGGCCTGTCCATGTGTCTCCCCCAGGCCGTTCAGACAACTAGTGCAGGGACCATTCCTGGGCCTGGCTTGAGGCCTGGACACCAGGGCCGGCCCCAGGCCGGGAACAAGGTCCCTTTTTAGGGACTAACTCCTGACAACTATCAGCTCCTCACAACAGTCCAGCAATGACCATTGCAGGAAGCTGCCAGAGTGAGAGAGACTGTTCCAGCAGGGCCGTCCCTAGGCATAGGCAGAATAGGCAGCTGCATAGGGCCTCACTCTGCCTGGGGGCACCGCTCTGCAGGCAGCCCAGACAGTGTAGAAGCAGGGCTGCTGGGTCCTAGAGAGAGCCGAATGCAGCACAGTCTGAGGGAGGGGATTGGCTGCTGGGGTCTCTGGGAAGGGGAGGAGGTAGGGTTGGGAAAGGAGCTCACCTGTGAGTGTGACTCTGTCCCCCCGGCTGAGGTCAGGTGAGGCAGGATCTGTGGCTCTGGAACCAGTATCCTCTGTTGTCCCCATAACATCCATTCTTCTCCCCCCTGCCCCACGGAGCACCCCCTCCTTTCTCCCTCCTCCCTAGGAGCACCCCTCTCTCTCTCCTCCCTCCCCTCCGTCAGGGCTGGGTTGGGTGAGGTGCTGGGGGGTAGGTGGGGGGAGGGCTGGCTGGCTGCCTGCTGAGGAATGAAAGTGAAAGTAACTCACTTCCTGGGCAGGCAGCCAGGATTGGAATGTCACACAGGGCTTGGCTGGGGTTAGCCAGGTGTGTGAAAAATCAGGATAGGGGATTGGGGTAGGTTGAGCAGATATCCCTATTTTATAGGGACAGTCCCAATTTTGGGGTCTTTTTCTTATATAGGCTCCTTTTACCCCCTACCTCCCACACCCTGTCCTGATTTTTCACACTTTCTGTCTGGTCACTCTAGGTGGGGGTAATTGGTGCCTGTATAAGACAAAACCCCAAATATCGGGACTGGCCCTATAAAATCAGGACATCTGGATCTATCACCCTAGCTGGAGAGCATCTCTCCTCGGGCTGGCAGCTGCCAGCGATCCATCTCATCCGGGGGGAGCTGCACAGGGCAGGATGAGCTGCTGTGGCTCCATGGGTGCCCTGTCCCTGAGATCAGATGCTGTGCTAACTTCACCATGGTCCGTAAGGCTGGCGGCGGTGCCCATTGGCGTGTGATTGGACCTGAGGGTTTGCTGCTGCTGTTGCCACTCTGCACCCCAAGAGGTGGATTTTGGGGTCCTGCAGTTTTCCACCTATCGCCTCCTCTACTGCAGCTGTTGGACCAGCAGGCTGGGGGGTGAGCCAAGCATGAAAGCAGTACTGTGTTGCCATTTAAATTGTCATTTAACAACTTTGTTTGCCAAAAATTCTTGCTAACAATCCTGAATCCAATTTCAATATTATTTAAAAAAAAAATCAATATCTTAGCCAAAAACAGAAAATTAAGTTGTTGACAATTATTAGTGACAGGTTTGGTTTGAGGCAGGGAGTGGGCCAGTTTTCATCAGAGAAACAAAAAATGTTGACTGACTTTCCTATAGCCTGTTACTCCTGATAAGAGCCCTCCAACAACTGTAATATGCTCATCTCCTTACTAGTGTATAAAGCAGGAGTCGGCAACCTACGGCACACGTGTCAAAGGTGGCAGGTGAGCTGATTTTTGATGGTACGCAGCAGCAGGCTGAGCGGCTCAGCCCATCACTGCTCTGGGGTTCCGGCTGCTGCCCTATTGCCAGCTGGAATACCAGCCATCGGCCCCACTCAGCACCTGCTGCTGGCCTGGGGACCCCCAAGGAACCCCAGGCTGGCAGTGGGCTGAGCAGGCCAGCTGAACCACTCAGCCTGCTGTCAGCCTGGGGTTCCATTCACTCAGTCAGCAGCGGGCTGAGTGGGCTGGTGGTGGGCTGAGCAGGGCCGATGGGGGGTTGAGTGGCTCAGTCTGCTGCCAGTCTGGGGTGCCAGCAGCACTCAGCCTACTGCTACTCCAGGGTTCCGGCTGCCGGCCCCTTGCCAGTCAGGAGCTCAGCCGCCAGCCCCACTCTGCCTCCTGCCAGCCTGGGGGAGCAGAATCCCAGGCTGGTAGCGGGCTGAGGGGGGTTGGCGGCCGGGATCCTGGCTGGCAGGAGTTGGTGGTCAGAACCCCAGACCAGCAGCGGGCTGAGCAGAGCCTGGGATCCTTGTCTAGGGTTCCAGCCACCAGCCCGCTGCCAGTTTGGGGTTTCATTTACTCAGCTGGCAGTGGCCTGAGCAGGATTGGATTTTTGTATGACATAACTAAATCAAACAAAATAGGAAAACAAGAGCAACTAATGACAAAGTGCAAGAACCTAGAGAGCCTCCTGAAGCACGGTGATAGTTTTGATTTAAATAGACTTGAAGTGTACGAAGAATTGAGTACGCTGTCATCAAATGTTGCCACATGCAAAATCGGTGATGGACATTGTACAGTTTATTCATACCCGCAAACTTGTTGACATATATCCTAACGTGTACATTGCCACTCGTATTCTACTGTAACAGGAGCATCAGGAGAACGGAGTTTCTCAAAACTAAAGCTCATTAAAAACTATCTCCGCTCTACAATGAGTCAGGAACGCTTAACTGGTCTTGCTATTCTTGCAATCGAACAAGACACAACTTTGTCTTTGTCATACAATGACATTATTACTGATTTTGCAGCCAAAAAAGCCAGAAAGATTGCTTTTAATTAAAAACAAATCCTTGTTCCAATACCTCTTTATATAAATTTCCAATAAAATTTTGATAAATTAAAAAAAATTTGCATCATTCTGTCATATCAGAATTTTCTCTATAGTGCTGCTTCTTTAGTGCTAGTCCATCAGCATTACAGTATGCTTAATTAAGTTAAACTGGTTTTAATAATGTGAATGTGGCAAGTTTTCCAATACTGTAAGCTTATATTTGTGTTGCTAAGAGCAGATCAGGCACAGGGGGACCAGTTTAATAATCTCGCCTAGGGCACCATAAATCCTAAGGACGGCCCTGTGTTCCAGCAACCGCCACGGGGGGTAGGAAGGAGCTGGACGGGGGCAGGGCGTGTGAGGCCCCTTATACTAATGCAGGAGAGGCCCTAGAGCCAGCCCTATGGATACCAGCGGGGGGGGGGGGGGGGGGGGGGAATCCCCAGCACCGGGGCACGCAGCGCACACACCTGACCAGGAACGGACAGGAACGAGCACTTGAAGAATCAGCCCATCCTGATCCTCGACCCTTTGGGCCAGACAGTGCTGGAGCTGGGGCCCTCCAGAGGGGAAAGACCCCATGTCCCAGTCATGCCCCCCGTCCGAGCCAGTCAGTCCCCCTGCCAGGGGCTGTACAGACCCCAGCTGACAGCAGGGCTGTGTTGTGCCGGGCGCTGCCCAGACCCACAGGCTCTGCCCACGGGACAAAGGTGGGATCAGCTGCCCCACGTTACAGCTGGGAACGGAGCCCTGGGCAGAGGGGGGGATTTGCCCAAGAGGACACATGAAATCAGTGGCAAAGGTGGGAGCGGAACCCAGGAGTCCTGGCTCCCAGCCACCTCCAGCCCCGGCTCTAGCCCGTGCTGCCCCCTAGTGGGTGCCTCCCTCCTTACACACGTCCCTGCTGGCCGGCGAGCAGACGCAGCACCACGGGAAGGGCTGTAAGGAACTCCCGGCCCACAGTTTGGTTGCAATCACCACAACTCTTTGCAGACACCCCGCAGTCGTTCTGGGCTGCAGCAGCTTTCCGCACCTCGGGTGCTGCTGCCAGCGGCAGGGCCTGCTAAGGCTGTGATGGCAGCTCACTCCTGGGGAGCAGAGGCAGCGAGGGGGGACGTGGGGCAGCGACAGGAGATCAAGGCTGGCTGGGGAGCAGAGGCAGTGGGCAGGGATGGATGGGGGCCAGTGAGTGGTGGTGGGGAGCAGGGCTGGACTCAGGGCAGAAGAGATGGTTTTGTGAGTGCTCCAAATAGCAACTGTACCAAACTGTTTCCGCAAGTGCTGAACAGAACAAGTCCAGGCTTTCTTCCCACCTGAGCCTCGGGAGACCCAGAGACCCCAAGGCAAGAGCCACCAGCCCCACACGTAGACCCCCCCAGCCCAGAGCCAGCCCAGCCCCTGCCCCATGGGAAAGAGGAGGGCGCCCTCTGCAGGGCAAGGCAGGAACAGCAGCCACAGTGGAAGCGGCAGGGGCAGGCTGGGGGGCGGGGGGTCTGTTAAGGCCCCTGCAGGGCCCAGTCACAGACATTGACGGGCAAAGGGCCCCAAAACCAGCCAGGCCTGGTCTGCACCAAACATTTGGGTCAAGGGAGCTGCAGCGCTCCAGGGCGTGACAAACTCGCTCTGAACAATGCAGCTCAGCCGGCCTGCGCCCCTGGACCGACAGCACTGGGATTTCAAGGGCAAAATCCCTGTGACCAGCTAGGCTGAGTCTGCACCAACCCCTCCACCCCCCAAACCCGGTTACCAACCAACGTTCTTCGAGCCGGGCTGCTCACGTCCCTTCCATTCTAGGTGCGCGCCCACGTGCGCTGGTGGCAGAGATTTCTGCCTTAGCAGTATCCCCAGGCCGGCTCTGGTGCCCTTTGGAGCCCCGTGCTCATGCGCTGGTATATCAGGCGCTGCCGGCCCTGCACCTGCTCGGATCCTTCTCGCCAGCAGCTCCGACAGAGGGGCAGGCGGGCGCGTAAAGGAAGGGACGTGAGCAACACACCTTGAAGACCACCACTTACGAGAGGCAGGGAACCGGTTTTCGTCGAGCGCCTGCTCATGTGGATTCCATTCTAGGGGACGCACAAGCAGACTCCACGGAGGTGGGCTCGGAGTTCAGTCTTACCGATTGGAGAATTGCTCTGCCGAAACCAGCGTCACCTCGAGCTCGCTGGGTCAGTGCTTAGTGCAAAGCGACTGTGAGGATGGGTGACCAGGTAGCAGCCCAACAGAATTCTTGGATAGGTCCCTACACCCTAGCTGAGCGAGCCGTCATGATCACCAGTGGGGGGACCTTTGCTAGCTCGTAACAGGAGGGGATGGAGGCCGTGATCCAGGACAAGACTCTCTGGCTAGACACTGCGCAACCCTTTATCCTGTCTGCAACAGTAACAAACAATGGCGTTGACTTACAGAATGGTTTTGTTCTATCCATGTAGGAGGCCAGCCCCCTTCTGACATCCAGGGATGCTGCCTGCGTTCCTCCTCCATTGCATGAGGCTTTGGACAGAGGACTGGTAAGTAAATGTCTTGACCAGTATGGAACAGGGAGACGACCTTGGGCAGAAAGGCAGGTGCAGATGCTGTCAGGCAGTGCCGCAAGATTCGGTGCAGCAGGTTCCCAGGGCTCTGGGACAGCCGGTCCAGCCGAAGAGGCAGCTGTAGGGGCTGGCCGCTGACGGACCAGTGCTGGGGAGGCCACGCCGGGGCTATGGAGTGACAGTCGCTTTGTCCTGCTTCACCCTTAGCAGGACCAAGAGGAGCAGCGGCACTGGTGGGAAGGTGAACGTCAGCGTCCCTGAGCACAGGATCAGGAAAGCGTCTGACAGGGAGCCCTTGTCGCTGCCCTGCAGAGACCAGAACCTCGGGCATTTCCTGTTCTGCCGGGACTCGGATCAGTTCAGTCGGAGAGCCCCCATCTGCAAGAGAGGACGACGACCGTATGGAGCAACTACTCATGAGAAGGCCCTGCTGAGGGGATCGGCCAGGATGTTCTTCGCACCAGGCAGGTGGGCGGGTACCAGGTGAATGGCTGAGCACCTCCCGACACCAGGCTGAAGCCTTGGCCCCACCCTGCCTGTTGAAGTAACACACCACGGCTGTACTGTCCATCAGGCCTTGTATCCCCCGGCCCTTCCGCTGGAGCGAGAACACTGGGCAGGCCAGGGGAACCGCTCTGAGCTCCCGGATGTTGATACGAAGGGCCAGGTTGTATTACAACCACCAGCCCTGGGTGTTCAGCTCACCCAGATGGGCTCCCCAGCCCAGAACCGCCGCGTCTGCGTCCAGGGTGAGCAATGGGGTCACGAAGGGAGCTCCCTGCAGCACTAACTTGGGATCCAGCCACCAGTCCAGGGCCGAAAGATGTGGCTTGGCCCCGTGACCACTTGGTCCAAGGCCCTGCCTGCCAGTGATACCGACCACAGCCAGCCACGCTTGCAGGTCCACAGGAAGTCGAGCACGGCTGACCACATCCATGCAGACAATAAGTGGGTGTGGGCCACGGTGAGGATAAAGGGACAGGAGCGTAATTCCCAGGACAGAGCAGGGGTCACTCCTCCTTTCCCACTCAGGGGAAACATGTGGGGCACACAGAGGGGTCCATCTGTTCCAGTGCTGCACCACCCCACAGAGCCCTGTTGCCAACACACCATCCTGCTCCACACCCTCTGCCTGGAGACAGCAGGGAGCCCGTTACTCAGCAATGGCCAAGGGGGTCACTGGTTTGGTCATCGCACCAGGCGAGCGACTGCGCAGGCAGAGCAGTGGACACTGCTGGGTAGAAAGCCCCGGTCCCAGGGGAATGGCGGCATAAAGGCTCCAGTGAGCAGCAACCCAATGTGTTCTAACAGTTTGGAATGAAATGGAATCAACCTGCCCCAATCCCCAGCCCCTGGGACGGCCAGTGCCCGTCCCAGTGCTGGAGTGGAGCCAGCGCTCACAGGGGGGAGGGCGGAAAAGACCCCATGTACCAGTGCCCCCCACCCTGGGCTGTACAGACCCCGGCTGACAGCAGGGCTGTGTTGTGCCGGGTGCTACCCAGACCCAGAGGCTTTGCCTGCAGGAGCCTGACAAGACAGAGGGGGGAATCGCCCCCCCCCCCCATTACAGCTGGGAACAGAACCCCAGAGAGGGGGGGATTTACCCCACTGCACACAGTCCTGGCTCCCAGCCACCCCCTGCTGCCCCTCGTGGCTGTCTCCGTTTGCACAAAACCCAGCGGACAGAGTCAGCGCCCTGGAAAAGGCTGTAGAAAATCCTGGGCTGCAGTTTGGTTCAAATAAAAAAAAATTGAGCAGACACCCCCCGACTGTTCTTAGTTATGGCAACTTTCCTCCCCTCGGGTGCTGCTGCCAGGCCAGGCCAGCACCAAATTCTCTCTGAGCAACCAGCTCCGCCAGCCGGAGCCCTAGGATTCCAAGGGCAAAGGAGCCTGTACCGAGCTGGGCCCGGGCTGGACCAAGAATATGGGGAGCCGGAGCTAAAATCTCCTCTCCTGGGCACCACAGCTCAGCCAGCCCGAGCCCAGCGGAGTGGGAGCTGGGCCAACAAGAGTTCTCCAGCGACCTCGCCCCCACCCATCGAGGTGGATTTAGCAATGGCAGAACCTGCCCCCCAGGGCGTGTCTACAGGACAGTGCTGCCCCCAGGTGTGTTTCTAGCACAGACAGAATCACAGACCACCAGGAGGTATCTAGTCCAACCCCCTGCTCAAAGCAGGACCAACCCCAACTAAATCATCCCAGCCAGGGCTTTGTCAAGCCGGGCCTTAAAAACCTCTAAGGAAGGAGATTCCACCACCTCTCTAGGGAACCTGGTCCAGGGCTTCCGCACCTGCCCAGGGACATGGCTGGCTGGGACCCAGCACAGCTCTCAGGAAGCCATCCCAGCCTGATCTAACCCTGGCAGGCTGGAGCCTCCACCCACCCCCTCAGAAGCTGTTCCCAGGGTTCACTGCCCTCATGCCCGGGGGGGGGGGGGGGGGGAAGGAAGGGTGCTGGGAGGGGCAGGTCTGGGGTTCCCCACTGGCACCACTGCCCCAGGCTGTAAGCCTCAGGGAGGGGATGTGCCAGCACCAGCTCTGAAGCCGAAGCAGGGACTAGGGACCCCACCTCCATCCCTGGCCACAGAACCTCCTTGCACATTCCATACCAGGGGTCCGACAGCTGGGAAGAGATGGGATGTGCTGGGAGACCCCAACACTGCAGGGGGGGTCCCCAACCCCCAGCATTTCTGGCTCCCTCCTCACCCCCTTCCAGCCCGAGGGCTCACGGCTCAGCAGTTGTAGGCCGCTATAGCCCCTGGGGCTCCGTCCCCCTCCACGGGGTGCTCTGCAGAGCCCGGGGCTCTAGTCTCAGCTCCGTCTACAGAGGTTGGAGGGGGACGGGGTCGGTGATTCAGGACTCTGGGGTTCCATCTCAGCAAGTGGGGGTGTCTAGGACTCCATCCCACGTCTGCCACGGGCTGAGTGACCATGTTCCCAGGCCCAGCGGGCACCGAGGAACGAAGCCCAGGCAGAGACACCCGCAGAGAGACCAGGGACTCCAATAATATTTTCTTTATTTACATGTTCCAGGCTGGAAAGGTCAGAACAGCTGAGCCCACCCTCGGGGTCTGACAGGGTGAGCAGGGGACAGGAAGGGAAAAGGAAGGAGTAGAAAACAATTGTACAGTCAACATAAAAAACAGCCCCCCTCCCCTCCCTGCCCCCCCAGTAATGAGCATGCTGCCCAGGCTGTGCCCCGCGGGCCATGTACACTGCAGTCCTGGAGCCGGGCAGGTGACACCCATCTCTGCAGGGCCGTGGCCCAACCGCTGCTCAAATAAATAAAGCCTCCCCGGAGAAGGGGACGAGGCCGCCAGCAGGACGTGAGATGGGGGGGGTCCGGCGATGCAGCCCAGAGCACGTGAGGGGCCTGCAGCTTCCATCTGTCCAGCCAGGCCCCCTCAAACCCCCAGCCCCACCCCTCAAGAGCAAATCCAAACGTGGAGACTTCCAAACCCTTTAAAACCCAAACTCTGCCCTGGGAAAAGCTCCCATGGGTCAGAACCAAACCAAACCAAACGGTAAAACCTGGCTGGGGTCGTGCCAGGGCCTGCACAGGCTGTGCCCAGCAGGTGCCTCTGCGCCGACAACCCCCAGGGGCCTCCGAACTGTAAACGCTGGGGCAGTGCCCATGTGCGGGAGGGGGCAGTCACTGGCGCCCTCCCTTGCCTTGGGGGTGCTGCCCGCCGGGTGGAGCTGCTCAGTCCGGTTCACATGGGGTCCGGTCCCGCAGAGCCTCTTCTGAACCTTCCCACGCTTCCACCCGGCCACGCCGCCGCCCACCCACTGCCATCACCGCCCAGCTCTAGCCGGAATCCGAGTCGCTGGTGTCCGAGGACGAGGAGCTGGAGCTGCTGCTGCTGGAGTCGGAGCTGGAGCTGCTGGCGCTGAGCCGCGAGACGGGCACCTGCTGGGCAGACTCTGGCTTCTCATTGGCTGCAGGGAAAGGAGGGAGCTGGTCAGCAAACAGAACACGCCCTCTTCATCCTGCGCTGGGCAGCCAGGCTGGGCTGGCAGGGGCTGCAGGTCGGCAGTGAGGGGCACTGGCAGCGCTAGGGGGGCAGGGCTGGGCTGGCAGGGGCTGCAGGTCGGCAGTGAGAGGCACTGGCAGAGCTAGGGAGCCAGGCTGGGCTGGCAGGGGCTGCAGGTCGGCAGTGAGGGGCACTGGCAGAGCTAGGGGGGCAGGGCTGGGCTGGCAGGGGCTGCAGGTCGGCAGTGAGGGGCACTGGCAGCTAGGGGGCCAGGGTTGGGCTAGCTGGGGCTGCAGGTCGGCAGTGAGAAACACTGGCAGAGCTAGGGGGCCAGGGTTGGGCTAGCCGGGACTGCAGGTCGGCAGTGAGGGGCACCAGCAGAGCTGGAATCATTCCCCCTCACCCAGCTCTGAATCCCTGCCTCACGGACGCCAACGCTGATGCCCCACAAAGGGAAGGCAGGGACCTGCCGCCCCCTGCCCAGCACTCACCCTTCTTGGGGGGCTTCTTGGTGGAGTTGAGCTGGCCGCTCACGTCCTGCAGCCGCTTCTCCAGCTCCCGTTTCTTCTCTAGCGCCAGCTCCTCCTTCGTCTTCCCCACCGGCTTCTTCATGGCTGCAGTGAGCGGGACAGACGTGCTCAGAGGGCTCCCCGGCTGGCTGCCTCCCTGAGCTCCCCCTACACCCACCCGCCTGGGGAGCAGACAAGCCCAGCCCTGCACTCAGCCCCACCCCATCTCTGTACAGTGTGCACGGGGCAGAGTGCACTGCTCCCCAAGGCTCCCCCAATGTCCCCCCATCCCTCGTAATGCATTCGGGGATGTGTACAGGCAGGAGAGGGGGTCACTGCTGAGATCTCCCCCCAGCTAACTCACTGCTCTCATGCTAACCCCAGAACATCCTCCCACGCTCTCACTGGGAGGCACCCAACCCCCTAAGCTCCCTGATTTCCCATCCTAACAACTTCACCCC
Organism: Gopherus flavomarginatus; assembly: GCF_025201925.1. Lineage (NCBI taxonomy): Eukaryota > Metazoa > Chordata > Testudines > Testudinidae > Gopherus > Gopherus flavomarginatus. The sequence continues at coordinate 864,447 of NC_066628.1, forward strand.
CCTCCACCCTTGCTGCAAGGCTCCCAGCCCCCCAGCTCATATCTGGCGCTTCTCTGCGGTAAGTCTTGGGGCGCTCCCTCCACCACGTCTTTACCCCGGCAGCATGGCAGAGCCTCTCACGTCAGCACCACGAGGCTCAGGGACTGAATCGAGGGGTCTGTAGCAGGGCTCCCACATCCCAGGCCGGAGCCCAGCCCAGGACCATCCCCCTACTCACTCTCGCTGTAGGGTTTGCGCGGCTTCTTGCGCAGGCAGGACAGCACATAGTGCTCCAGCTCCCGCAGGGTGGAGGGCTTGAGGGTCTCGAAGTCGATCTCAATCTCCTCGGGGTTGGAGTCGCGCAGCGAGGGCTCCCGCGACTGGATGATGTGCACCACACGCCCCAGCTTCTCCCCCGGCAGCTTGTTGATGTCCAGGCTGAGCTGGCGCTTCTCGTCGTAGGTCATGGGCTTGCTCTCCTCCTCCTCCTCGGAGTCGTAGAGCATGGGGGGTGCCGGCAGCGCCCCCTTCGACACCTTACTGGAATTCCTGTCCGGGGGGGGGAGGTGGATGTCATGCATGGCCAGATACCCCTCTTCTGGGCCACCGTGTACCACAGAGCCAGCCCTGCCACCTACATGGCCAGAGACCCCATCCAGCCCACATCTCCCCACACACCCTGGCCACCCACATGGCCAGAGTGGAAATCAAAAAGAACCTAACCGGGAACTGAAAAGGCAGGACAACGCTTGTTTATCCTTTTCCAATCTCTGAGGAGAACTTAGGTGTGAGACGATCAGAGCTACTCCTTCCGAAGGCTTGAAGGACACAGTGACCAGAAACAACCACTTCAGTTCACTAACTTGCTCACCAGATCAGTTGTAAACACAAAGTTTTTGATAAGCTTCTTTTCTTTTACGTTTCCAAGACATGAGGTCATTTTACTGAATTACAAATCAGCCCAAAAATGTTGTGTGCCTTTTTAAATTGCATTCCAATGTCCATCAAAATAGATCACAACAAATATAGTAAATAAATGCATCCTTCCCAATTTCTTTGCAAAATAAAACATGCAATATAACGGCTTAAATAAAAATGTAGAGATCTACTGTTTCCTCCTGAACAGCAAAAAGTATCACTAAGTTTGGCATAAAGCTTATATTCAGTTACATAACATAGGAACGGTCGTACCGGGTCAAACCAAACGTTCATCTAGCCCAGTATCCTGTCTGCCAACAGCGGCCAGAACCAGGCCCTCCAGAGGGAATGAACGGGACAGGGAATCATCAAGTGACTCATCCCGTCACCCATTCCCAGCTTCTGGCAAACAGAGGCCAGGGACACACACCATCCCTGGCTAAGAGCCATGGATAGACCTATCCTCCATGAACTTATCTAGTTCTTTTTTGAACCCATTTATAGGCTTGGCCTTCACAAAAGCCTCTGGCAAGGAGTTCCACAGGTTAACTGTGTGTTGTGTGAAAAAAAAAATACTTCCTTTTGTTTTAAATAAGCTGCCTATTCATTTCATTTGGTGACCCCTTGTGTTATGAGGAGTAAATAACACTTCCTTATTTATTTTCTTCACACCAGTCATGATTTTATAGACCTCTATCATATCACCCCTTAGTCGTCTCTTTTCCAAGCTGAAAAGTCCCTGTCTTATTAATCTCTCCTCATATGGCAGCTGTTCCATACACCTCATCATTTTTGCTGTCCTTTTCTGAACCGTTTCCAATTCCAATACATCTTGTTTGAGATGGGGTGACCACATCTGCACGCAGTATTCAAGACGTGGGGGTACCATGGATTTATATAGTGGCAATATATTTCTGTCTGTATCTCTTTCTTAATGATTCCCAACACCCTCTTAGCTTTTTTGCAAATCAACATGTTTTAATGGTTCTCAACTAACAAGAATGACCCTTTGTAGGAAAAGAACTAAATACAATGGCAAAACAGAATTTCAATCCAGATTTTCTGCTTCTTGATTGAAATCAATCCACCGTGATGGCCACAAATCTACCTCCTGTGGGGATCGCAGGAGCCAACCCACCACCCAAGGGATCTGCTGTGGAACTCATGTGGGCATGGGGGGCCAGTGGAAGCAGAGAGGTGAGCAAGACCCTTTGCTCACACCCTGTCAGACACACCCATCAGGAAGCTGATGCTGCTGAGACAGGGATTAACGTGGAAGGGGAGAGGTGCTCACACACTGAGGTGCTCCTAGGGACCCTGGAAGCCCCTGCCGCCAGTGCGGGGACCCCAGGAGCTGCCCACTGGATGTCAGACTCACACTGTCCCAGGAGCAGCTAAGCCCAGTGAGGACCTGTACCCCCACCCAGCCAAGGGCATCTCAGGGAACAGGCAGCCGTCAGACACGCTTTGGCTTGTTCACACAAGGTCATCGCCACGGTCGATCCGCCGGGGAAAGAAAGTCATCACGCGGCTGCCCTCGCCGCTCTGCTGCTGGGTGGAACATGGGCTGCCCTGCCACCTCTACGTATCCCCACCACCCCCACGCCCCACCCTGCTCACTTGGTGATGCTGCTGCTGCTGCTCCCGCTCGTCCCTCCACTGCTGCCCCCTGCTTTTTTGGCCTTCTTCAGCTGGGCCTGGCGTGCCCGGGCCTCCTCCTCGCCTCCCCGGCCCTTGTGCTTCTCCGATTTCTTCTTCCTTTTCCTCTCCTTCCTCTCTCGCTTCTTTTTGGGCTTGGAGACCGGGCTCTGCGACAGGGCGGCCAGCTGCTCATGCACTGCCCGCAGCTGAGGGGAGAGACACTAGTGAGAGGGGACCTAGAGACACGAGGGGGCTGCTAAGCCAAACCCTGCGACAGGGGAGCCAGCTACTCATGCAGTGCCCGCAGCTGAGGGGAGAGACACACCAGTGAGAGGGGACCCAGAGACACGAGGGGGCTGCTAAGCCAAACCCTGCGACAGGGCGGTCAGCTGCTCATGCACTGCCCGCAGCTGGGGGGAGAGAGAGACACCAGTGAGAGGGGACCCAGAAGCCAGGGGACCTAGAGACACGAGGGGGCTGCTAAGCCGAACCCTGCGACAGGGCGGTCAGCTGCTCATGCAGTGCCCGCAGCTGGGGGGAGAGACACTAGTGAGAGGGGACCCAGAGACACGAGGGGGCTGCTAAGCCGAACCATGCACAGGGCAGCCAGCTGCTCATGCACTGCCCGCAGCTGGGGGAAGAGACACCAGTGAGAGGGGACCCAGAGACACGAGGGGGCTGCTAAGCCAAACCCTGCGACAGGGGAGCCAGCTACTCATGCGCTGCCCGCAGCTGGGGGGAGAGAGACACCAGTGAGAGGGGACCCAGTGAGGCCAGTGAGGGGACCTAGAGACACGAGGGGGCTGCTAAGCCGAACCCTGCGACAGGGCGGTCAGTTGCTCATGCACTGCCCGCAGCTGGGGGGGAAGAGACAACAGTGAGAGAGGACCCAGAGATACATGAATTCTCACCAGCTGCAGCTGGAGAGGGATGACAGGGAGCAGAGGAAGGGAGCTCAGCGCTAGCCCAGAGACAGGGCCCCTGTGCAAGGGGGCCAGGACACAGCCAGGGAACCCAGGGAAGATAGCGCCCTGCCTGTGGCCAGGAGGGACATGGAAACCAGAGACAGCAAGGAAGACACAACTAGGGGCAGAGGGATCTAACTGCTAACTATGGGACAAGAGGCTGTCCCAGAGGCAGGGAGACAGCACCCCACGGAGGACCTAAGTGCTGAGTGGAAGGACCAAGCCAAGCACTGGCCCCCCCAGAGAAGGCACTGCCTCCACACCCCTATGGTCAGCGTCGACGGCCTCACCTGCTCCTGCAGCTCCGCCAGCCGGTTAGCGCGCTCCTCCTCCGAGTCGGAGCTCTCCTCGCTCTCTGACGAGCTCTCGCTGCTGCTCTCTTCGTCGTCCTCATCCTCATCTTCATCCTCATCCTCGTCGTCGCTGGACGACTCCTCGGAGGAGGATTTCGAGAGGGCTCCAGACAGCCCGGCCGACTGCGGGTTGGTGTCCAGGGGCTCGTCCGGCATCTTGGCATAGCTGAACTCGAACACGTCCTGCGGGAGGGCGAGGGAGGCCAGGGTCAGCAGGTGCAGTGGGGACACAAAGGCGTGCTGAGTCCTGGGGCAGGGGAAGGGAAGTTCCACCTGGCCCCCGCTGCCCCACTCACCTGCAGCTTGCGAGCCATGGCCACGACGTCGTGGTCGGGAGGGTTGTACTTGTAGCAGTTGGAGAACATTAACCGGACGTCGGCAGCAAATTCCTGCGCATCGTGGTAATCCCGGTTCTCCATCTTCCGCTGCACCACGGGCAGAGAACACAGGGTGAGTGGGGGTGGCTGCACCAGGGAAGGGGCACAGACCCTCCCACCCCCAAGGTTCTCCCCAGACCGGGCTGCAGCAAGGGGGCTCAGAACAGCCCATCAGGCAGTTACCACTGGCCAGAGCCTTCCTGGCACTGCTGGGGGCAGCACAGCCCCCACCGTCCCCGAGGAGGGACAGAGTCTCAGGCTGCCACATGGCGGAGATGCGGGGCGATCCAGCAGTCTCCCCAGTGGGGGACCTATCTCCTGCAGACTGGCACCAGGAAGGCCTCAGCTCATACCTGGACAGCACGGAGGTTTCTGGGATGCCCCCTTCCTAGGGCCAGGTCACAGGCTGCACTTCAGTGATGCCTTGGTACTAAGCTCTCTCCCAGTCCCTGGAGGAAGACTCCACGACACACCCGGAGGTTCCCCAGCACCCCTTTCCCTTTCCCTCCCTCCCTGCAGAGCCCCCAGACGTACTTTGATGGTGCTGAGGTCCATGGGGCACTTGATGATCTCGTGGTAGTCGTGCAGCCCCAGGGCAGAGGCATCGACGGGCTTGTAAAACGGCCAGGCGTAGGCAGCGTGCTTCTTGGACACCAGGTCCTTGAGGATGCCGTTGCAATACTTGAGCTGCTCGGACAGCTTGCCCTTCTTGGAGGTCTGGTGCTGCTGCGAGTCGGGCAGGTCCTTCTTGGGGGGCTTGATGGGGCGCCCGCTCTCCCGCCGGGTGGGGATCTTGGCCGCTTTGGGCTCCAGGAGGGTGGCCGACGGGGATGACTCCCCGCTAGTGGCGATGATGGCTGTGGTGGTGGGGGTGGTGGTGTCTGCTTTTCGCTTCACACCCTTCTTCTGTGGGGCAGGGACAGAGAATATGAGCACTGCGCTGAGCAAGCCCCCCAATTTCATACCTATACAGAACCAACTGAAACCCCAAACCACCCAGCACCTATCCCACGTGGGACAACTGCAGAAACCCCTCCATCCTGTGGCCCAAATGCAAACAGCACCCCCACAGCCAAGTATTTTCTGACCTCCATGTGGCCAACCGTATCCCCTTCCTCCAGGTCTGCAAATGCCACCCCCTCCACAGCAGGACAGACTGCAGATGGCTCAACCCAGCCAAACCCCTCTGCCCCACAGGCCTGACCGACCAACCCCCCTGCCAGTCTCACCAATTGTTCCCTCGACCACCCCCAGCCCCACGCCAGACAGGTGAGTGCCTACCTTGGCCACAGGCTGCGTGGGAGCGGGCACAGCCAGCACTGGCTGGCAGGCGGCGGAGTGCAGTGATTTGAGAAGCGGTGCTGAGATCACCGAGGGGTGGGGGATACTGAGCACAGTGGTGGGGATCTCAGCGCTTGGGGTGTAGAGCGAGGCATGCGAGACTGAGGAGACTGCGGGCACTTGGTGAGCTGCAGTGACTGCTCCTGCCAGGAGAGCTGGGGGAATACGCGAGCACCAGTTAGCACCAGCACCTGGGAATATAGTCACCACCACACAAGGACTGGCCCAATGTCACAGCTGACCATGGGATCCAGGAGTCCTGGCTCTCAGCCCACCCATCTCTAACCACTACATCCCCCACATTTCCAGACCACCCTTCCAGGGGGACACTCATTCCTCCATGTCTGGGATCTGCTAACCCCCACACCAGAGCTGCTGCCCCCACCCCTCTGGAGCAAACTCCGGCCAGTCTCCCCATCACAGAGTGCACGTACCTGCCGCCCGGGAAGCCCCCTTCTTGTGGCTGTTCTTGGCCACGGTGATCACAATCTCCTGCTCCTCTGCAGGCATCTGAGCCACTTTCTGCAGGAAAATCTTCTCCAGGGTCTGGGCCATCAGCACAATGTCATCCGTAGGCTGTAGGCCAACGCAGAGGTGAGGGATTAGAGGGTGCAGGGAAGGGGCTGGGGCTAACGCCGGCTCCAGGGAAAGCCCAAGGAGGAGAGCACTGCAGGGAGGCCTGGCTCTCACCTTGTTGTAGATGTAACAGTTGGTGAACATGGTGTTGAAGTCCTGCATGCACTCCGCCGCCCCCCAGTAATAGTTGTTCTCCAGACGTCGCTTGATGGTCCCCATGTCCATGGGCTGCTTGATAATCTTGTGATAATCCTGCCAGCAGAAGAGCACAAGGGGCCAGGAGGTCAGTCACAAGGCGTGAGCCCTACAACAAGGATCCCAGTCACACGATCAAGGGAGTGGGGTGGCATTTCAGCCCAGAAATACCCAAGAGGAGCACACGGACGCAGGAGCTGTGTAAAGTCACTCATGCACACAGATCTCATTCCAGTTTCTACACTCAAGTCACCTGGCAAAGGACAGAGCTTGTATCCGCTCACAGACACTTCCTAGGGTGCCTGCAGCGTTCCAGCGCTGGATTCAGCCTCGCATACAACTCATGGACGGGGACCCCTGCGCACCCCGGAGCAGTGACGGCTAAGCTACTGGGACAGCTGGTGACCATGAATGGCTGCGGTCCCAGTGAGGCAATAACCTGGACTACTCCAGTCCCAGGAGGGAGGCGACAGGGCTGGGAGACTAAAGCTAAGGAAAGTGCAAACCTAAGTGGAATTTACCTCCGGGCTTTAAATCCTTGAGCGCCACAGGTGCACGGGGGGCTGGCGTTTAATATTGGGGTCACGTGATGTCTTCTACAAATTCATGGATGGGAATCTGTAAAACGCATTCAGGGCACAAGAGATTAGGTGGGGAAGTGTCCGGGTTACCTGTAAAGGGGCTGCATCACCTCATCTACACCTTTGTAGGGAGCAGTAGAGTGGGGCAGCTGGTCTGGGGAAGCTCCCAGGACAAGCCAACCAGGCCAGATCTACAGGGACCTGGAGACCCTCAGCTCTGGGACAGCATGGAACCAGCTGAGGGACCACCATAGGTCAGGAAGGAGGAGTTGGGGATAGCACAGCCCAGGCACCTGCAGCTGCATCTTTGTGGCACAGACCCCAGGATGGGACAGTGCTGTCCCTGGGACTGTCAGGCTGGGGGGGAATACTTTAGGTTAGGCCACATGGTGAAGCAATATTTGAATGAGGCACCCTCCTAACACCCCTGGAACGGTACACACTCCCCAAGCCAGTAAGGATCAACTGGGGACGGACAGACAGACACACACACACACACACACACCTCCCACCCTCTGGGCCTCAGTCACTCTCATGCTCAGCCCATAGGGCTCATTACCGGCAGGCCCAGCTTGACAGCATCGACGGGCTGGCGGAAGGGCCAGGCGAACTGATGTTTCCACAGGGCCTTCATCACCACCTTGTGGAGATACTGCAGCTGGTTGGTGACCCTGCCTGGCTTTTTGGGGTTGGACACCTCCGGTGGTGGAGGGTTCACCTGAGGCAGGTGCAGGGCTGGCACTGACGCCATGGTGGGGCTCTCGAAACCCTCGTAGAGCAGTGACGGCTTGCGGATCCGCTTGCCTGGGGTCGACTCCGTCGCCAGGCCCATGAGCCCAGTACTGCCCTCCCCCAAAATCCTGAAATGGGAGCAAAGACACCATTAACAGGTTAACTCTAGGACTAAACAGCTCATGCCATTTGGCCCTGGGCCACCAGCACACAGCAACACAGAGCAAAAGGGCTCGCAGACACCATGGGGGCAGGACACCTGGGGTGGAGAGAAAGAACAATGTGCCTGCTGGCGACAGCTACTCCTGGGTCCGGGAAGGAGCTCTTCTGAAAAGTCTTCCCAAAAGCCATTCCTGAAGCAAAGCTGAGAGGCGCCTGTGCTATTTATACCCACTCCTAGGGCACAATTAGTGATGGAAAGATTGTGCTGCTTCTACGAAAACATCCATCCAAAACCAAGCAAAAGGCAGAGAGGAAAGTATACAAAGGCAATCTGCCTCTGGGATGTGAGTGAATTCTCAGCCACATGCATGCCCAGGGAGAGGCCATGAACTCTCCTCAGTTGCCGCTAGCCTAGGGTGGCATTCCCAACTGTTTCTATGGGAGCACGAACCAAGGGTCTCTCCTAAGGGCCCAGACCCCAGAGACCTTGCTGTCGAACACCAACACCCCACACAACACTAGTGTGTCACCAGTGAGGGACTAGCTATGAATCCACACTGCAGATACCAGAGAGATTCAGGGCTGCAGAGCCAAGGTTCTGGCACACATCCAGGTTATGTCTGGAAACAAAGGGTGGCAGATGAGCTCCATGAAAAGCCTCTTATTTCTATGCCTTCTGGACAGGACTGTTCCCTAGAAGTCACTGCCCAAGGTCCCAATGGCACAGGGCAGGGCCCTCCAGGAGGATGTGGAAGGGACAGGAGATGGGGACTCCACTTAGGTAGCATTACATGCCAAGGAGACACAGGTAGCACAAGCAGAAGTCACACCACATGGGGGTCTCCTGCAGCTCAGCAATCTAGCATGGAATCTACTTTAGTAGGCCAGTCTGACCTTCTGTGTATCCCAGGCTGGTATATTTCACCACTTCTCTCTAATGCAGCGGGACCCCAAAGTCGGGATGGGTCACCAGGGCCCACATTAGACTGCCTGGGGCTGGCACTAAGCCCAAGCCTCATCACCCAGGGCTCAGGCTTCTGCTTCAGCCCTGGACGACAGAGCTCAGGTTACAGAACCCCCCAGGGATGAAGCTCCTGGGCCTTTGCTTTGACCTCCCCGCTGCCCCTCGGCAGGCTCAGGTTCCCCCTTCTGGGGTTGTTTAGTAATTTTTGTGGAGAACCCCATCTCCAGTGAATGAAATCACCTGTGCTATACAGACACTCCCCGGGTTACGCAAACCAAGCTTCTTTTGGGCGCATAATTGTCGGAGATATCACTTATGCAAAATTCGACTTATGCGTAAGTCAGGGAGCTTCTGTACAGAGCTGTGCAAACTAGTCAGAGCTGGCCAATGAATACACTCAGGGGAACAGCATCCCCAGGGCCAAACCAGACATCCCCACCACTCTCCTCAGAGGTGCACACAGCAAGGCACTGACGGGCTGGGACTGTGTCACCAGGTTGCTATAGGGCCTCTAATCACAGCCCTGCAAAAACCAGGGGAACCAAACTGGTGTTACAATCCCAGTTCAGAGCTTGCATCCTGCTTAACAAGAATTTGGGGGGGGGGGGCCGCAGGGGTGGAGTCAGGAGCCGGTAAGCAGCAGCAGGGGCCTCAAGCTGTCATCCAGGGAGAGAGTTGTTGTTTCCGTGAGACACCTAGCAAAATCACCACTTCACCCCTCCCTAAGCAACTACTACTCAACTCCAGGGCAAGTGGTCTTTGCCAGGGGACTAGCTCTGACAATTCCTGCCTTCCCTGGGGGGCCAGATCTCCCTGCCAGAATGCCCTGCGCTGACACATCAGGGTCATGTCGCTGACAGCTCATCTGTCATGGGCAGGAGGCCCTGTGTGGGGGATTCCCCAGGCTGTGTGGACACACTCAGATACCAAGGATAAAGGGACAGGAATCTCTGTACCTCTGATTAGCCAGGAGTAATTCCCAGGAGGACAGGGTGAGGGTCACTCCTCCTTTCCCACACAGGGGACAGTGCAGCACAGAGGGGTCCATCTGCTCCAGTGCTGCACCACCCCACAGAGCCCTGTTGCCAATACACCATCCTGCTCCACACCCTCTGCCTGAAGAGAGCCAGGAGCCCATTACTCAGCAATGGACAATGGAGGAGGGGATCACTGGAGCCAAGCTGAAAAGCCACTTAGCAGATCTAGTCCACACCGGAGAAGCTTACTGCTTCTGTTTGGGTTGGGTTCAGTGTCCCCTTGGGGAGTCTGGAGACAGGCTGAGGCTGTAAGCAATCCCAAAGGGTTGACCTCACACCTGTTCCCTCTCAGCCACTCCAGATAACAAGGGGGCAGGAAGCAGGGACCACTGAGGAGAATCCTCTATGTTGTACAAATCAGATCTGTTCCTAATGACCCCTTCTTCTTGCCCTAACATGAACCCAATCTTTCTACCTCCAGGGACTAGGAGCAACCTCCCTTCTCTCCCAAAGGGGCAGGGCTAGTGAACAGTGGTGGGAGCAGGCCAGGGGCAAGCGGGCAAACTGGCCAGGGCTGACATGTGCCTGACTCACCCCTACTGCAGCCCTCCTCCCTTTGCCACAAGCATGACTGCCCAGAAAACTCACCCCCCCCCCCAGCCCAGACCCCACTCCAATGACCCTGCCGCAAGGCACAACTGCAGTGACAGCACAGCCCTACCTCTCAAACACCCCATCACAGCAGTGGCAGGTCTGAGTTCCCATGCTCACACCGCCAACACGTGGGGGGCAGATCCAGCATCTTCTCACCAAAGGCAAATAAAAAGCACCCAAAACACATGCCCTGACAGCCAAAAGTGGCTAAAATAAGGGCATCTCCCAAAAGGAAGGGCATGATAGAAACTGATTCTGTGTAAATAAACCCAAGCCATCAACTGCATAAACTCCCCACATAACACAGGAATCCCAGAGGCAGCGCATCCACATGCCCATTTAACGCATTGTTTAAAAAACGACCCACTCCACAAATACACTGGCAGTGTCTGGCACTCCCAATCCACCTCATGAAGCAAACAGCAGACAATGTTTTCGCCCTCAGGAGAAGCGGCACCTCCACATGCAGTGAGGTTAGCAGGCAAGGTACAGACGTGTCAGTAGGGGCTGGCACCCCCCATTAACTGTGCATTGCAGAAACACAGGGTGCCAGGCCCCTGGTTACCACAGAACGGGATCAATCCAAGCCCCTAACCCTGCACAAACAGCCACTCTCCCCACCTTACACACAACAGCGCTTCGCAAGGGAAGCTGAACGCAAACCCTCCACGGGCCCCAGTAACGGAAAGGGAGGGTGTAAATAAATCCAAGCCCATGGCAAGGGGTCACTGCGGACACACCACTTCCCCCCCACTAAAGACAACAGTGCAAAACTGCTCTGCATAGAACACCCCCGCGGCAGGCCGCAGGTAACAGCATGGCACCCCCACGGCATACACCGCCCCCCCACCCCTGCCCCCCCGGCAGAGACCTAGGTACCTACTTGCTGTGGGGATTCACATTCTGCAACATGCCTGCAGCGGCTGCTCTCCAGGGTCTCTCCCCCAGGAGTCCTCCTCCTCCTCCTCCTCCTCCAGATCCTGGGCCCTCGGGGGACCCCCACTTTGCCAGGGTGCGGGCGCAGGGGCGGGGAGGAGGAGCCCTAGCGACACACGCTGTTCCCGCACCGCTGGGAGCAGGGCTGCCCGCTGCCGAGCATCACGTCACGCGGGGGGAGGGGGACAAGCCCGGCACCCCCTCCCCTCCCCCCAGCGGGCTAGCACCCGGCGCAGGGGCTCAGGCTAGCAGCGGCCGGGTGCCGGGCCGAGGCACCGCCGCGGGGCCGATGGTCTCCAGCGAGGCGAGCAGCGCCAGAAGGGGGCGGGGGCCCCAGCACCATTCACCGGCTTTACATGAATGGACGCAAAGAAAATGGCGGCGGCTGAACGGAGGGGGGTGCAGGGTGGGGGCCCCCTCTTCGGAGCCCCCGACGGGCTCCAAATCCTGTCGGGATCCGGTCAATATAGGGCTCGTTGGGTCCGCCGGCGCCTCCTCTGCCCGTAGAGGCCGGTCCCCGGCAGGATGGTCCCCGTCAGAGAGGCGGATGGCACTGGATTGTACTGGGATCACTGCCCCGGCTCCATCTTGGCCGCCAGGGGGATGGGGCGTTCCGCCAGGGCCCTCGAGGCCGCAGGCAGAGGTCTCTACGGAAGCCGGGGAGGTCCTGCGGGCCCGTAGGTGGTGTAGAGGCGGTGGCTGGGGGCTGCCCGGCGGAGGATGGATCTGGATTGAATCCGCCCCCTTCACGGACTAATCCTCGACCAGCTCCTTCCTCCGCTTCAGCGAAATGGCGCCTCTCAGCCTGTCCCCGGTCGGCCTTATATAGACAGCGGCTTGCCTCCGATTGGGCGCCGACAGATGTGACATCACCCCGCCATCCGGGCTCGCCCCTTCGCCGGCTCATTGGGCGGAAGCTTGCCAGACGCCGCATTCTGATGGGCCTCCAAAACCATCAGTCACATATTCGCTCTTCCCCGCCCCCTCGTAGGGCGCTCGAGCCGCCGGCCTAGGCGGCGCGCGCTGCCATTGGCCAGCGCTGCCATTGGTTGCTGGCTGACTGGCTGCCGAGTCACGTGGGGCGGGGCGACCGTTGGCACTGGCAGTTGGCTGTTGTTGCGCTGCTCCCCGCGGGGGAGGAGGAGAGGAGAGGAGCGAGGCGCCATTTTGAGCTGCAGCGGGGAAGAGGGCGGACAATGAACCGGCTGCTCCCTTCAGAGGGCCCCTGCGCCGCGCCACTGCCGCCAGTGCGCCCCACATACACCGCGGCCCGCTCCAAACATCCCGCCACGAACGTGCCCCCGAACTCACCCGGCCCGGGCCCGGCCATCGCCATCGGCCCTCGCCGCAAGAGACGGGGAGAGGCCCCGAAAGCCTGCCCGGTGCCCCCCAACTAACGCCAGCGCCTGGCGTCAGTCCAGCCTCTGCTCAGCCCTCAGCACCGTCCGCCTCCCAGCCGGACCCCAACCACAGGGGGTACCCGAAATCCCGCCAGAATCTCATCCCCATGCCCCCCCATGCTACCATCCCCCTCCCCCATCCTGCTCTCATACCAGCCCCCCCAACGCAAGTCAACAGCACTGCCCCCCTCCCAGCCGTACCCCAACCATGGGGGTACCCGAAATCCCGCCAGAATCTCATCCCCATGCCCCCCCATGCTACCACCCCCCTCCCAGCCGTACCCCAAACATGGGGGGTACCCGAAATCCCGCCAGAAACATCCCCATGCCCCCCCCATGCTACCATCTCCCTCCCAGCCGTACCCCAACCATGGGGGTACCCGAAATCCCGCCAGAATCTCATCCCTATGCCCCCCACAATGCTACCATCTCCCTCCCCCATCCTGCTCTCGTGCCAACCCCTCTCCAGCCCCCCCAACGCACGTCAACAGCACCATCCCCCTCCCAGCCGGACCCCAACCATGGGGTACCCGAAATCCCGCCAGAAACATCCCCATGCCCCCCAATGCTACCATCTCCCTCCCAGCCGTACCCCAACCACGGGGGGTACCCGAAATCCCGCCAGAAACATCCCCATGACCCCCATGCTACCACCCCCCCCAGCCGGACCCCAACCACGGGGGGTACCCGAAATCCCTCCAGAAACATCCCCATGCCCCCCCCATGCTACCACCCCCCCCAGCCGGACCCCAACCATGGGGGGTACCCGAAATCCCGCCAGAAACATCCCCATGCCCCCCACAATGCTACCATCTCCCTCCCAGCCGTACCCCAACCACGGGGGTACCCGAAATCCCGCCAGAAACATCCCCATGCCCCCCCATGCTACCATCCCCCTCCCAGCCGTACCCCAAACGTGGGGTACCCGAAATCCCGCCAGAAACATCCCCATGCCCCCCCATGCTACCACCCCCCCCAGCCGGACCCCAAACATGGGGGGTACCCGAAATCCCGCCAGAAACATCCCCATGCCCCCCACAATGCTACCATCTCCCTCCCAGCCGTACCCCAACCACGGGGGGTACCCGAAATCCCGCCAGAAACATCCCCATGCCCCCCACAAAGCTACCATCCCCCTCCCAGCCGTACCCCAACCATGGGGGTACCCGAAATCCCGCCAGAAACATCCCCATGCCCCCCCCATGCTACCATCCCCCTCCCAGCCGGACCCCAACCACGGGGGTACCCGAAATCCCGTCAGAAACATCCCCATGCCCCCCACAAAGCTACCATCCCCTTCCCCCATCCTGCTCTCATACCAACCCCTCTCCAGCCCCCTCAACGCAAGTCAACAGCACCGTCCCCCTCCCAGCAGTACCCCAACCACGGGGGGTACCCGAAATCCCGCCAGAAACATCCCCATGCCCCCCCATGCTACCATCCCCCCTCCCAGCCGTACCCCAAACATGGGGGGTACCCGAAATCCCGCCAGAATCTCATCCCCATGCCCCCCCATGCTACCATCTCCCTCCCCCATCCTGCTCTCATACCAGCCCCTCTCCAGCCCCCCCAATGCAAGTCAACAGCACCGCCCCCCCTCCCAGCCGTACCCCAACCACGGGGGGTACCCGAAATCCCGCCAGAAACATCCCCATGCCCCCCCATGCTACCACCCCCCCCAGCCGTACCCCAACCATGGGGGTACCCGAAATCCCGCCAGAAACATCCCCATGCCCCCCCCATGCTACCATCTCCCTCCCAGCCGTACCCCAACCATGGGGGTACCCGAAATCCCGCCAGAATCTCATCCCTATGCCCCCCCCATGCTACCATCTCCCTCCCCCATCCTGCTCTCATACCAGCCCCTCTCCAGCCCCCCCAACGCAAGTCAACAGCACCGTCCCCCTCCCAGCCGTACCCCAACCATGGGGTACCCGAAATCCCGCCAGAATCTCATCCCTATGCCCCCCCCATGCTACCATCTCCCTCCCCCATCCTCTAACCCTTCTCCAGCCCCCTCATCAGAACAGATGTCAACAGCACCATCCCCCTCCCAGCCGTACCCCAACCATGGGGGGTACCCGAAATCCCGCCAGAATCTCATCCCTATGCCCCCCACAATGCTACCATCTCCCTCCCCCATCCTCTAACCCTTCTCCAGCCCCCTCATCAGAACAGATGTCAACAGCACAGTCCCCCCTCCCAGCCGTACCCCAAACCCCGCCAGAAACGCATCCCTATGCCCCCCACAATGCTACCATCTCCCTCCCCCATCCTGCTCTCGTGCCAACCCCTCTCCAGCCCCCCCAACATAAGTCAACCGCACCATCCCCCTCCCAGCTGTACCCCAAACATGGGGTACCTGAAATCCCGCCAGAAACGCATCCCTATGCCCCCCACAAAGCTACCAACCCCTCTCCAGCCCCCCCCATCAGAACAGATGTCAACAGCACTGTCCCCACATCCCAGCCGTACCTCAAATGTGGCGTATCCTAAATTCCACCAGAAATGCATCCCTATGCCCCCCCACAATGCTACCATCTCCCGCCCCCATCCTGCTCTCGAGCCAACCCCTCTCCAGCCTCTCCATCAGAACAGATGTAAACAGCACCATCCCCTCCAATCCCAGCCATACCCCACATATTCAGTTAATCCCCCCCAAAATATGGGGGTACCTGAAATCCCGCCAGAAACGCATCCCTATGCCCCCCACAATGCTACCATCTCCCTCCCTCATCCTGCTCTCGCGCCAACCCCTCTCCAGCCCCCCCAAAGCAAGTCAACAGCACAGTCCCCCCTCCCAGCCATACCCCAAACATGGGGGGGTACTCGAAATCCCACTAGAAACATCCCTACGCCCTTCACAATGCTACCATTTCCCTCCCCCATCCTGCTCTCGCACCAACCCCTCTCCAGCCCCCCATAAGAACAGATGTCAACAGCACAGTCCACCCCCCAGCCGTACTCCAAACATGGGGTACCCGAAATCCCGCCAGAAACGCATTCCTATGCCCCCCACAATGCTAACATCTAATTCCCTCCCTCATCCTGCTCTCACGCCAACCCCTCTCCAACCCCCCCAATGCAAGTCAACAGCACTGTCCCCCTTCCCAGCCGTACCCCAAACATGAGGTACCCGAAATTCCACCAGAAACATCCATATGCTTCCCACAATGCTAACATCTCCCTCCCCCATCCAGCTCTCACACCAAGCCGTCTCCAGCCCCCCCAACGCAAGACAACAGCATCGTCCCCCTCATTCCAACCATACCCCACATACACAGTTAATCATCCTCAAACATGGAGGGTACCCGAAATCCCGCCAGAAACGCATCCCTATGCCCCCACAATGCTACCATTTCCCTCCCCCTGCATGCTCTCAGGCCAACCCCCTCCACCCTCCCCATCAGCACAGATGTCAACAGCACCGTCCCCTCCAATCCCACCTCACCCCCCAAACCCCGATAAAACACGGATGTCACAAAAATACTGTCAGAAAACCACTCCAATCCCCCTGCGGCACTACCACCTCCCCATCCCCTTCGGCACTCACGCCAACCCTCACCTACAACCCCGAGCACAGACACCACCGTTCCCGTGTACCACGGAATGCAAACAGAAACCCCACAGGAATTCCTGTCTCCACACCCGACACCCCTTCTGAGCTGAGCCCCCCACAGCGTGGATGCTAATGGTGCCATCCCCCCCAACACACACACACAATGACCCCCACCCATTGCTCCAGCACCTTTCACACCGTGGGACCAGCTCAGCTTAGGGACACGGAACCCCATTAGGGAGCGGGCTTCGCTCCTCAGAAGGGTTAAAGGTCCTCACAGAGGGGGCAGATGTGGGGTTTCTAGAGTCATCCCCCCCCAAACAAATGTGTTAGTCTCTAAGGTGCCACAAGTACTCCTGTTCTTTTTGCAGATACAGACTGACACGGCTGCTACTCTGAAACTCCCCCAAAGTGGCTAGCAAAGGTAAGTGACCAGGGCTTCTCCCAAAACACAAAGGAATGCGGATGGAACTAAAGGGTTTTGGCCTCGAAACACGTTTTGTTCTCTCTCTCCCCTCTGTTGTCAGGCTGTCTCCAAGGTGCAGGCAGCCACCATCTTGGCAGCTCCCCCCTCCCTCCGCCTCCCCTTTAATATAGGCAGCAAACCTCCTCCCGAAAGCTCTCCGGAGGGCGGGGAAAGCGGAACGATTATGGGGTAACTTGAGGGGGCGTCTGGTGGTTTTTCACCTCCCTTTTCCTGTGGGCGGGCGTGGGTTCCCTCCCTTTTCTCTGCCCGTCCGTCCCCACCTCTCCTTGTCTCTCCACATTTCATCCTCCCTGATCCAGTGAGATGGAAATTCCCCGCTCACGCCTCGGTCCAGGGCTGACCCCCAAGAAGGGAAGGTGGTGGCGTGGGGGATCAGTGATCTCAGAACGGGGGGTTAGTGCCAGACATGGTGGGGAGGTGGATCCCACCCTTCAGGTCTGTCTGCAGCGGCCATTTTACATGGAAAGCCCTAGTCGCGTTCGCGCAGATCCCAGGCTCGACGCCCTAATAACGCCCTGAAAGGATCAGGCGCTGCCCCTCCAGGGTGGTAACACGAGGCGGACAGCGAGGCACATGAGTCATTTCAGCCCCTGAAGTCACCAGGTCTTTGTGCTAGGCGGTCCCACCCCCTGGTGCAGGGCCCACTCCCTCCTACAGCCGTGACACAGCATTTTCACGGCTTCTCGCCTGCTGCGGCATGATTTGCACCAGGAAATAACTTAGATATATTATACTGGAAACTGCTTTGTCGCCTTAACTGCAGTGATCACTCCTGCAGGGATAGATGTGGATTGGGGGGGGATGATTCTAGGGTTTTGGGGGTGTTTAACCCCATTACTATCCCCTCTAAACACCCCCCCTTACTTTGCAGGGAGTGAAGAGCTGGGAAGGCCCAGGCAGATTTAAACCTCATTTTTCCTGGTTTACATTCAACCCAGTGATTTCATACGGTTGCTTTGTACTAATACTTGGTATTAAGTATCTTTTATGGTTGGTACCAGCTCTCCGCCCGTCTCTCACTCACAGCAAATCTCCCTGTCTAGGTCATCCTCACGGCAGCTTATTCGAGGGGCAAATACCCTCTTTGCCCAAGGTCACCAACAGACACTGGGCCAAGATGAAACCAGCCCCCCTTTGGTAACTGCGCTGCCTCTACCCCAGGTGAAAGTCAGATCCCAAGCCAAGAGAACCTCCATCCCACAGAACCCCTGGCGCAAACCCTGAGCTACGGGGACACCCCTATTCACCTTACCCACAAGGATTCCCCCTACTCTGAGTGACCCCCCACTCCTGGGATTCCTCCCATTGCCCCCCTTCCCCATAGCAATCCCCACCCCTAGCTCCTTCAGCCCCCCTCTCCACAGCGACCCCTCAGCCCTCCTTGCCCTAGTGCTCACTTCCCTCCTTCCCCACAGTGATCCCCGCAGGAAACTCTCCCCAACTCCCCACAATCTCTATGCCCTGACCAGCCTTACCCCAGGCTCTCACTGCCCCCTTCTCCCCAGTGACCCCTACTCCAGGGATCTCCCCACCACCTTACCCCCAGTGACCCCCACCCCAGGCTCTCACTGTCCCCTTCCCTCCAGTGACCCCCACCCCCCTGCCCTGACCAGCCCCACCCCAGGCTCTCACTCCCCCTGTCCCCCAGTGACCCCCACTCCAGGGACCTCTCCCCACCCCCCTGCCCTGACCAGCCCCACTCCAGTCTCTCATGCCCCCTGCCTCCCAGTGACCCCCCTCCAGGGATCTCTCCCCACCCCTTGCCCTGACCAGCCCCACTCCAGGCTCTCACTCCCCCTGTCCCACAGTGACCCCCACTCCAGGGATCTCTCCCCACCCCTTGCCCTGACCAGCCCCACCCCAGGCTTTCACTCCCCCTGTCCCCCAGTGACCCCCACTCCAGGGACCTCTCCCCACCCCCCTGCCCTGACCAGCCCCACTCCAGTCTCTCATGCCCCCTGCCTCCCAGTGACCCCCCTCCAGGGACCTCTCCCCACCCCCCTGCCCTGACCAGCCCCACTCCAGTCTCTCATGCCCCCTGCCTCCCAGTGACCCCCCTCCAGGGACCTCTCCCCACCCCCCTGCCCTGACCAGCCCCACTCCAGTCTCTCATGCCCCCTGCCTCCCAGTGACCCCCCTCCAGGGATCTCTCCCCACCCCTTGCCCTGACCAGCCCCACCCCAGGCTTTCACTCCCCCCTACCCCCCAGTGACCCCCACCAGGCCCCCCCCGTCATGCCTGGCCCCTGTGCCCAGGAATCCCCAGCCCCCCAAGTGCCTGTCCTCACCCCCACCCCAGCTTCCCCAAATTAAGCCATATGCTAATGTTTGCTAATTACCCCGCTAGACTGCTCGTTACAGCGCAATACCCCCCCCCGGTTCGGCCCCACATGGTGGCGCCCCCCACTAGCAGACCACGTGACGCATCGATCGGCGCGAGGCTCTCTGCGCCCGTCAGTCACCGCCATGCTCGGCCCCGATTGGCGGAGGACCAGAGCCAGGGCGGGCACGCGGGTGATTGACAGCTCCGCACGCCACGTGGCTCTCCCCCCCCCGCCCTTAAAGGCGCACGAAGCACTCACCGGAGGGGCTGCCGGGCGGGCGGCAAAGCCCCGTCCCGAGGCGCGGGGGTCCCATCTCCTCGCCCCCGGCGGAGCCCGGCCCTGATCCCCGGCCGGGGGCCCAACGCATCCCGGGGCGGAGGGAGCCGCCGCCTACGTCACCGCCGCGCTGATTGGCTGCCGCCGTCACGTGACGCTCCAACGCGCGCTCTCTCTCTCTCTACCCCCCCGGGGCCGATCCCCCGCTCGGAGCCGGCAAAGCCGCCGGGGGGCCGCGGGCCGGCCGGGCCCGAGAATCGGGGCGCGCGGGGGGGCCCTTCCCACCAGCCCCCCCGGCTCCTGCTTTGGGTCAATGTCAGCATGGCGGCGGCACAAGGAGCCCAGTGCGCGTGCGCGGGGAGGGCGCATGCGCATGCGCGTTGGGCTCTCGCTGCAGCTCCGACCCCCTCCTCCAGGGCCGGGCGGGGGAGGGGCAGGGGCTCTGCAGTGTCCAGGGAGCGTGCAGTGTGTTCGTGCACGTGACTGCAGTGCTAACAGGGGTGCAGTATCCCTGGGGCGGGCAACGTGGGGCAGCCGGCACGGGAAACCACATCAACCAGGCCCTGGGAATTGGGCAGTGCCAAAGGAGATGAATGCAAGCAACAGCCTGCAGTGCCAATGGGACAACCCTGCAGGGAGAGAGCGTGTCCCGCTGTGAGATACCGGCGTGCAGTGTGCAGCACAGAACCACACTGCCAGCTGGCAGCGTGCCATGAGAAATAACCCCATGCTGCATGCAACAGTGCCAAGTAAAGTAGTGCAGTGGGCATGCAGCATTCTGTGCTAACAATTGAAAAGTGCACAGCAGGAAAATGCATTGCAGAATTTCCATGTGCACACTAATTAATAGTGCAAAGCACAGATGCTGTGGAGTTGGAAATTCAGCACATGCAAAGCAAGAAGAATACTGCATGAAGTGGTGGAAGGCAAACTTAGAAAGAATTTTAAATGGTCCTAGTCCTGCTAACAGCTAAGCAAGTGCCTGATTTTACTCTCGCAAGTAGTCAGTGGAATGATTCTAGTGCTTCGAGTTAAACATGTTGTGATGCATGGCCAGAAAGGGTTTAGCATCCTGCAGGATAAATCACCCAAATTCAACCTTTACAGGCATTTTGGTAGATAATGTTTGTGTGTTTACACTGTTAACCTCTAATAATATATATGGAATCAAACCGTCCCTGCCTATGCTGTGTTCTCTTAATTCAGAGACCAAAGGAAACATTAACATTTACATAAATTGTACACATAGTGACAAGGGACATCTGCTGGGAGAGCAATACAGCAGTGCACAGACAATCCAAGAAGCTTTTGGAGAGGGTTGGGGACAGCTTCCTGGTACAAGTGCTAGAGGAACCGACCAGGGGCAGTTCACAAACAGGGAAGAATTGATAGGTGAAGTAGAAGTGGGTGGCAACCTGGGTAGCAGTGCCCATGAGATGGTTGAGTTCAGGATCCTGAAGAAAGGAGAGCAGCAGATTACGGACCCTGGACTTCAGAAAAGTACACTTTGACTCCCTCAGGGAACTGGTGGGCAAGACACCCTGGGATAATAACATGAGGGGGAAAGGAGTCCAGGAGAGCTGGCTGTATTTTAAAGAAGCCTTATTGAGGGCACAGGAACAAACCATCCCGATGTGCAGAAAGAATAGCAAATATGGCAGTGAGCTTAAACTCAGAAAGGAAGCTTACAAGAAGTGGAAATTTGGACAGATGACTAGGGAGGAGTATAAAGATATTGCTCGAGCATGCCGGGGTGTAATCAGGAAGGCCAAGGCACAGTTGGAGTTGCAGCTAGCAAGGGATGTGAAGGGTAACAAGAAGGGTTTCTACAGGTATGTTAGAAGTTGGTCACAGAAAGTGTGGGCCCCTTACTGAATGGGCAAGGCAACCTAGTGACAGCTGATGTGGAAAAAGCTGAAGTACTCAATGCTTTTTTTGCCTCGGTCTTCACAGACAAGGTCAGCTCCCAGCCTGCTGCACCGGGCAGCACAGTATGGGGAGGAGGAGAGCAGCCCTCAGTGGTGAAAGAACAGGTTCAGGACTATTTAGAAAAGCTGGATGTCCACAAGTCCATGGGTCCAGATCTAATGCACCCGAGGGTGCTGAGGGACTTGGCTGATGTGATTGCAGAGCCATTGGCCATCAACTTTGAAAACTCCTGGCATTCAGGGGAAGTTCCGAACAATTGGAAAAAGGCTAATGTGGTGCCCATCTTTAAAAAAGGGAAGAAGGGGAATCCAGGAAACTACAGGCCAGTCAGCCTCACCTCAGTCCCTGGAAAAATCGTGGAGCAGGTCCTCAAGGAATTAATTCTGAAGCACTTGTAGGAGAGGAAAGTGATCAGGAACAGTCAGCATGGATTCACTAAGGGCAAGTCATGCCTGACTAACCTAATTGCCTTCTATGAGGAGATAACTGGCTCTCTGGATGAGGGGAAGGCAGTGGATGTGTTATTCCTTGACTTTAGCAAAGCTTTTGATACGGTCTCCGACAGTATCTTGCCGGTGAGTTAAAGAAGTCTGGGCTGGATGAATGGACTATAAGGTGGATAGAAAGCTGACTAGATTGTTGGGCTCAATGGGTAGTGATCAATGGTTTGATGTCTGGTTGGCAGCCGGTTTCAAGCAGAGTGTCCCAGGGTCGGTTTTGTTCAACAGCTTCATTAATGATCTGGATGATGGGATGGATTGCACCCTCTGCAAGTTTGCAGGTGACACTACACTGGGGGGAGAGGTAGATACACTGGAGGGTAAGGATAGGGTCCAGAGTGACCTAGACAAATTGGAGGATTGGGTCAAAAGAAATCTGATGAGGTTCAACAAGGACAAGTGCAGAGTCCTGCACATAGGACAGAAGAATCCCATGCACCACTACAGGCTGGGGACTGACTAGCTGAGTGGATTACAGTGGACGAGAAGCTGGATATGAGTCAGCAGTGTGCCCTTGTTGCCAAGAAGGCTAACGACATATTGGGCTGTATTAGTAGGAACATTGCCAGCAGATAGAGGGAAGTGATTATTCCCCTCTATTTGGCACTGGTGAGGTCACATCTGGAGCACTGCATCCAGTTTTGGGCCCCCCACTACAGAAAGGAAGTGGACAAATTGGAGAGAGTCAAGTGGGCTGGGGCACATGACTTATGAGGAGAGGCTGAGGGAACTGGGATTGTTTAGTCTGCAGAAGAGAATGAGAGGGGATTTGATAGCTGCTTTCCACTACCTGAAAGGGGGTTCCAAAGAGGATGGATCTAGACTGTTCTCAGTGGTACCTGATGACAGAACAAGGAGTAATGGTCTCAAGTTGCAGTGGGGGAGGTTTAGGTTGGATATTAGGAAAAATGTTTCACTAGGAGGGTGGTGAAGTACTGGAATGGGAGGTGGTGGAATCTCCATCCTTAGAGGTTTTTAAGGCCCGGCTTGACAAAGCCCTAGCTAGGATGATTTAATTGGGGTTGGTCCTGCTCTGAACAGGACGTTGGACTCTGTGACCTCCTGAGGTCTCTTCCAACCCTAATCTTTTATGATTCTATGATATCACTATTCATCTCGCTTTGAAATGTACAGAAAATAATCTGCAAATGGTGGAATAACAGCTAATTGCCATATATTAATCTGTGTAGCTAATTACCAGTGATGCTTAGGAAATAGGTCTACTTCAAAGAATCCATGATTGCCTATTGTTCAGGACCCCAAGCTGTCAAGAGAAGGCCTGGAACAGTATAAAAAAACCTTGGGTCCTGATCCTTTTTATTTCAGTTCTGCTTGATGTTTGATGCAGGAGAAGCTTAAGTCATAAAGCTGAGATCTCCGGTCCTAATCTGGATCACCCTGAGTATGAACATTGGACTATAACATGTGGACTGGTTCTGAAAGAACTCTTTGCAACTACAAAGCTCACCATCTCTACCATGAATCTGATCTCAGACCTGTACTCATGTAGACTGATCTTTTAACCAATATTCTCTTTTCTTTTTAAATAAATGTTAGGTTAGTTAATAAGAATTGGCTGCAGCATGTATTTGGGTAAGATCTGGAATATTCATGTAACCCTTCTGCCAGGCCGAATTGATAGCAGCAAGGGCCGGGTTCAATACATAGGGGTCCCTTCCCTACAAAGCAATGCAAAACCAGCTCGAGTCCCCACACAGTGACCTGGGAAAATCTTACACCACCCCGGGCGCCTCAAAGAGGCAATACTTCCCCTCTCGCAAGTACAGTTTCGGTGTAGCAGAAAATGTTTAATTACATGAGATAAACAACATCAGCATTAAATTGGGAAAACACCTCAACTAGAGTTCATAGACCAAACCGTGAGCAAAGACCCACCCCAGGGAACTGGGCCGTGTCCTTTTCCCTGGGCTCTTGAGTCCAGCAACCCTCAAATCACCCCAAGACTCCAAAGTCCAAAACACCAAATGTCCCTAGAGTCCAGCAACCAAAGATCACCCACAGTCCCAAAAGTACCACAACCCAAAAGTCTCTGTCCCAGGTCAGTGCAGCCCCAGAGTTCAAGAGTCTATCTGCAGGGGGTTTTCCCGCCCCCCCGGTAGAAAGGGGCACCTTACATGGTCCGGGGCCAACTGCCTTGCCTCTCCGTGGGGTTCTACTTCCGCCTTCACCACGAACTGCTTCGCTCTACCAGCCACTCCACTCTGCTCCTCCAGCCGTCCTCACAAACTGCTCAGCGCCACTCCGCTCCGCTTTGCCAGCTGCTCTGCTCCACCAACAGTCCCATGATCCGCTCCAGTGGTCCCACAAACTGCTTTGCTCTGCCAGCATCTCTGCTCCCCCACTAGTTACCACAGCACTCAATGCTTTCAGCTCAGCGATTGCAGCTCGTAGTAGGGGAGCCCCAGTGCTGGTGCACTATTAGCCCAAAGAGAGCTCAAATCAGTAACCGGTTACTAGATTCTTAAAGAAATCAAAAATCAGTTCTGATATTCCACAGTGGAGAGAGGAAACAGTGTAATTAATGCTTCTGACTCACACACCTATCCCTAGCCTCACTTAATTCACTGGGTTTTGGCACCCATGTCCCTTGTCTAGCGAATGCTACTTAATTGATGGTGAGATCCTCTGTCATAAAGCAGTTTCATAGTTCCTCATTCACATAATCAGGGTAACAACACTTTATTCCTCCTGCCCCACTAACAAAGAAATTGGGGATCCCACAGCTGTCAAAGTGACCATTTTAGGCTGCCGTGGCCTATGCTAGGCAGGGTGGGTGTGCCTATGCAAACAAGCTCAGCCCCTGAAATTCTTTTCCACACTCGCCATAATTCACCACCAGATGTCAGGGTAGAGCTCAGCCTGACCCTGCTTACCACCAATTAACCTGGGAGGTCGTGTGTGTGATCCTTTGGGGATTGGTAGAACTTTCTTACATGACGAATACGATTTTCAGTAATTGTCATCATATTGACTTGGCTGGCTGGGTGGGAGCCCAAGGCCGGGTTGCTTTAAGGGAACTGTGCTGTGCTGGCTTGGTGAATCTAAGTGTTGGAATATCCACCAGCTTTGGGGATTGTCTGCCCCATTCTTTGCAGTTCACCCTCATTAAGTAACTCCAGTATGGCCCCCTGGGAGCCCGCTTACACATGTACATCACAGTACTGGGGTTTAGATATAGGAACTCCAGCTTGTGACTGCATAGCTTCCGGGCCTGTACAGTGTGACCTATACAATGCAGCACAGAATACAGCCCTGCACTGTAAAATAATGCAGTGCAGTTTGATGTCAAATGAAATAAAACCATCCGATAATCACTACTACAATGCACTATAAAAATGGGAAATTATACCCAGGAAATCATTCTAGGCAATACAAGAGAAAATGCAGTGCAATGCACAACAGCATATGACAGCATAAAACAGGGCAGCGCTCTGTGAAATATTATCGCCAATTGTGCAAAGTAAAAGAGTGGTGGGCAATGCAATATGAAATCACATATTGCAAAATACATGCAGGTCCCTATCTGAGAAGACAGACCAGTGCTGTAAAGCACTGAATGCTCACTCCATACTGCCTCTAGGGCATGAGAGGATCAAGCCTAAAATTGGGCAGAAAGGAATTTAAAAGTAAATAGGTATTGGGATCTACCTGCTGCCAAAACTGACTTCAGACCCTGGGGTAGTTTAGTCTGAGTGCCGTCTTCTGCAGAGTTTAAGATCTGATTTAAAAAAAATAAGATTTCTATTTAATTTTGCAGCAAAGATGGAATGAACCCTGTCATTTCTTACCGTGTCCGCCGGACAGTGTTGCAGGAAATAAATAACGGCTTCAGCAAAACCTCATTCAGCTCAATGAGGTGTTAATTCAGCCCAGCTGTGAATCTTCCAGGGCTCAGATCTGGGCTGTGCAAACCGTTCACACAGTTAAGATCACAGCTGAAATTAAAGGTACAAAAGTTTCCACAGACATTAATGTTTATTATTGAATATTTGAAAATAAACGATACAGAGAGTTTAAAGCATCAGTTATTGTTTCATCGGGGATAGCATACAGACTACGGGGGGGGGGGTCAGTATTCTGGTATTGGGCAGCATATACCATATACAGTCTGTCATGTCCCCAATGCGGGGTGAACGGTGGGTGAGATCAAGATACAGTCGAGAGGCAGTGAGGGTACATCGCTCATACAAACAGGTTACAGACAGTCGTGGGAATAAAGGAGCGAGCTGGGTGATGAGGAGAGGGCGACCCTCACATACTGGAGTTTGGTTTGGTGGGTTCAGGGCTCAGGGGATAGAGTCCAATGGGGGACTGTGAAGATCTCCTCCCCCCTTCGGGTGCACGGAGTCACGCCCGCTTACTCCTGGTATTGGCGGTGACCGGTGACGTGCTCCATGTAGATGTCTCTGGACCATCTGATAGTGTCCGAGACCATCAGGCGTCTCATGAGCTGCGCGTAGCGACGGCCTACCCCGCAAGCCCGAAGCACGCGTTCATTACAAGGGTCCCAGGCGCCCAGGACCCCAACAATCAGGGTGTCGGTATAGACCTCGTAGCCCTTTGACCTCAGAATGTCCGCCAAGGGGGTGTATTTTTTGAGCTTTCGGGCTCGGGCCTCGCAGAAGGCCAGGGTCCTGTTCTCGAAAGGAACCGTCACGTCAACGAGGATGATCTTTTTTCGAGCCTCATCCGTGACGACGATGTCCGGGCGCAGTGGGCTGTCGGTGCCAGGGATGGTGCGGTTGGTGGCTTTTTCTCCCAGGTGCAGAGCGATGGCCTTTACCAGACGGTCCTGGATGGCATTGTGACGCAGCTGCCAGGCTCTGGCGTGGGGCTTGCAGCTGCACAGGACGTGGGGCAGGGTCTCCATGGCGTACCCACACTTCCTGCAGCGCTTGTCTCGGTTCCCGTGGCGGACGGCTCCGTTGAGCGGGACGCAGTTTAGTCGGGCGCGGTGTATGAAGCGCCAGTCAGCGAAGCGGATGAAGCTGCCTGAGTGGAGGAAGTGGTTGCTGGAGTCCCACTTGCTGGTGACCTCGAAAACCTTGCCCTGGTCTGTTTTTTTCTTCAGCGTGCCCAAGTAGAGCGTGCGTACAGCGGCCTTCAGCGACCTCTCCAGTGTGCCTCTGGCTCCAGGGCTGATGACGGTGTTGTCCTCCGTCTCGGTCCGCGGTATCAGGATTCCCAGCTCCCGTCGGTCCTCGCTCCATACCCAGCGGCAGCCTAGTCGTTTCCCCAGTCGGCGCGTGGCATTGCGGGCACGGGTCCACAGTGAGGCTATGTCGCCTCTGTCTCGGGCGAAGTCACCGTCCATGGAGCCGCTCAGGAAGTTGGCTGTATCTTGGCCAGAGGCAGCTCTGTCGATTCGCTTTGCGGTGGCGGAGCGCAGGGCGGTCGTCGCGACGTTCTTTACCATGGCGTCCGGGCACGTCAGGAGGCGAAAGGCGTGTGTGACGACCGCGATATCGCAGAGGTCTCCCATGCGGGGGACGTTGGTGCCACCGTGCCGGTGAGCGATATAGACCAGCTCGTTGCTTGCTCTCTGGGGCAGGGACAGCCACTTCTTCACCAGTTGCCGGATGACGTTGTCCGCCTTGTTGAGGGGCACCTTTGCTACGGCGGATCCTCTCAGGATGAAGGCAATGCGGGGGATCAGGAACGTGTTGAGGGCATCGATTTTCTGCCACAGAGCCAGCAGGGAAACGTCGATCCTGGCGGCGTCCTGCAGGATTTCCTGGATGGTGTCCTCGGGGGTCTGCCGCACACGGAAGCCCGTCGGCGTGCCGAGGTGTTGGTACGCCTGCCCCTCGGCCAGGGGGACGACGGATTCACCCTGGATGAGGAAGTCCGTAGCCTGCACTGAGTTCTTGCTGCAGTTGACGTGGAGGGACGCGCACTTTTTGGCGTTAAAGCGGAGTCCCGTCCATTCTGCAGTTTACAGTTTAACTCAACAGCGTGAAGTACTTTGGAAAGGTTAGTCTAGAGACACCTCCCACCCCTTTGAACAGTGACCTCAGGGACAGGACCTGAAGGTTGTGATTTGCATGCAATTAACTCAAGGAATGATGATAAAAAGTGACATTAACTCCTCTGCAAGGGTCAGGGATAAAATAGTTCCAGCATCTCCTCAACCCCCCTGGTCACATCAGATCATTGGGGGGCAAGCGGTGGCACCCCTGCATTCAAAACTCAGTGAGGCCGGGACCAGAAGGGACCACTGTGATCATCCAGGCTAGCAGCGCCCAGGACACAGGGCTGCCCCGAATTAACCCCTGTTTGAGCTAGAACACCTTCTAGAAAAACCACCGTGCTTGGTGTAAAAATTGCCCCTGACAAAGAACCCATCGTGAGCCAGAGCCGCAGAAATAATGAGATTGGCTTAAAAATCATGCCAGCAAAAGAAAGTAATAACGGCTGGGTTCTTTCTCCTCACCTCCTATTCTTCTTGGTGTTTTTGAGCTGTTCGGGATCATCGTGTCAAGATTTTCTCCACAACCATTAGAGTTAACAACTTACTGTTTAAAGACGAGTGCTGAGGTTCTTACACAATCTCACGACCCCGGGAGCTGAGACGCCACTCACCTGCTGCGAGAGAGCTGGCCACACAGCCTCTGTTCCATGAGACAAGCTGCAAATGTTTGTATCCCACCTGAAGTTTGATGAATAGATATTAAGGCCAGAAGGGTGCCCTGTAGTCTGACCCCCTCTACATCACAAGCAGAGAATCTCACCCAGCATCAAGCCCACGGCACTGGCTGAGCTCCAGCTTGTCCTTTAGAAATAGGGTGACCAGATGTCCCGATTTTATAGGGACAGTGCCAATATTTGGGGCTTTTTCTTATATAGGCGCCTATTACTCCCCACACTCTGTCCTGATTTTTCATACTTGCTGTCTGGGCACCCTATTTAGAGAGAGATGTAATCCTGATGGTGCTGGAGAATCCACCAGAGCCCAGGTTAGCTCCCCGCACTGTTTAAAGAATTGCCCCTCACTTCTACTCTGAACGTATCTAGCTTCAACTCCCTTGGATTTCATTGTGCCAGGCCCACTGGGTGCCTTGACTAGCATTTCTAAAGGCAGGTTAATTGGCAGGCAATTAGCTTCAGTTAATAAAGCCTCCAGTGCAGACCTGCCCAATGGAAGGTGCATTCTGTAACCTCTTCAGATGAAAGCCTCGGGAGTCTCTCAGAGCCCGGAAGAGTCATTCAAAACAGGCCATTCTACGAAGATAAATTAAATACAGGCACGGTAACTGCATTGATGAGGCATAAAGGTCATGGCTTTAAATTAATACATTTGACAGAAGGATCCCAAAGTGGGTCATAGAATATCAGGGCTGGAAGGGACCTCAGGAGGTATCTAGTCCAGCCTCCTGCTCAAAGCAGGACCAATTCCCAGTCAGATTTTTACCTCAGACCTCTAAACGGCCTCCTCAAGGATTGAACTCACAACTCTGGGTTTAGCAGGCCAATGCTCAAACCACTGAGCCCAGACACGGAACAAAGGACACAAAGGCTGAGGGAGGAGCCAGGGGGAGGCTGAGTGAGAGGCTGGGGGGAGTTTTCAATTTGGAGCTGGCTGGGAAATGGAGAGGGGCCCCGACGGGGCTTGGGCTTCCCAACGGGACTGTGGCCTCCCTGGGGCCCCAGATGGACATAACTGAAGGGGGTCCTGTTGTCTGTACCAGCAAGACCTGTTCTGGCCTGTGTTCCTGTCATCAAATAAACCTCTGTGTTACTGGCTGCTGAGAGTCACGTCTGACTGCAAAGTGGGGGTGCAGGACCCTGTGGCCCCCCAGGACCCCGCCGGGGCGGACTCGCTGTGGGAAGTGCACGGAGGGACAGAGGATGCTGAATGCTCCAAGGAGAGACCCAGGAGGTGAAGCCGTGGGAGCTTCTTGCCCTGCAGACAGTCTGCTCCAAGGGAGAGGAGGCTCCCAAAGTCCTGCCTGGCTTTGTGGGGAGCAGTTCCAGAGCATCGCCTGGGGACTCCGTGACACAGACTTATGGGTTTTTTTGCTGGGGGGAGGCATTGACTCATGACTTTTTGAATCCTGCTGCTTGGTGATGATGTGAATTTCATTTCCCATAATGAAGCTGGGATTAATTATTCATGGACTCTTAGGCCAGAGGGACCCACTGTGATCATTCTAGTCTGACCTCATATACACACAGGCCGTAGGACTGCCCTGAATTCAATCCTGAGTGAATTAGACGGGGGCGGGGAGGGGGATTTTTGGCTCGAGGGCCACATCTGGGAATAGAAATTGTACGGCAGGCCATGAATGCTCACAAAATTGGGGTTAGGGTGCAGGAGGGGTTGAGGGCTCTGGTTGGGGGTGCAGACCCTGGAGAGGGGCTGGGGATGAGGGGTTTGGGGTGCAGGAGGGGGATCAGGGCTGGGATCGAGGGGTTTGGAGGGCAGGAGGGGGATCAGGGCTGGGGCAGGGGTTGGGCTGCAGGGAGAGGCTCAGGGGTGCAGGCTCCGGGTGGCACTTACCTCAAACGGCTCCCGGAAGCAGCGGCATCACCCCCTCTGGCTCCTATGTGGAGGCACTGCCAGGTGGCTCTGCGCACTGCCGTGTCCACAGGCACCGCCCCTGGAGCTCCCATTGGCCGCGGTTCCCAGCCAACGGGTGCTGTGGGGGAGTGCTTGGAGTGGGGAGTAGCATGCAGAGGGGAGCCCCTTGGCTGCCCCTATGTGTAGAAGCCGGAGGGGGGCCATGCTGCTGCTTCCAGGAGCCATGTGGAGTGGCCCCCAACTCTGCTCCCCAGCTGGAGCGCTGGAGTGGGGCAAGCCCCATACCCTACTCCCCAGCGAGAGTTCGAGGGCCGGATTAAAACAGCTGGTGGGCTGGATCCAGCCCAGGGACCATAGATTGCCCATCCCTGAATTAGAGCAAATCTTCCAGAAAAACATTGCCAGTGACGGCGAATAGCATTGCTAGTGATGGCACCACTTGATTGAAATCAGTCCACCCCGATAGAAATCATGTTCCCAGAGCACCTACAGGCTCTAACTGAAATCACAGAACTGCGTATAATTAATTAATCCTAATGTTAATATTTATAAATAAATAATATACGGATATCAGCAGAATAGAAATAAATCCATAGGAAGGGTGGTATTTGTGTGCCCCTATCCTAGGCAACGCATACAGACATCATGATCGGTATAAATAAAGCATTACCAATGGCTGTTTTACAGCACCTCGGTCTGTGCTTGGCACAGCACATACTTTCCTGAATCGGGGCCTGTGCTCGGTGCTGTATGATAAGTCATGTGCTTAAATCCCATTCACTCCAAAGGGATTTAAGTTAGTCCCATAAAGCTGAACGCTTGCGTAGTAGCGCTGCTGAATCTGGGCACAGATAAGCACTTTCCCGGCCCTGGGTTGCTTACATCCAACGGGAGCTGGTACAGATGCAGGGGCTGGAGAGCAAAGCAGAATTAGCTTTGTATTGTTATCATTTCGCTAATTTTTCTAGCTATGGAACTGTGGAATTCCTGCGCTGGTTCAGATCAATGGACCCATCTACCCCGGCATCCCGGCTCCGAGAGTGACCAGCACCAGCTACTCCAGAGACTGGGCAAAAACCCTACACGGATGGGCTGACCTGCCCTCAGGGGATGAGTCCCCATGCCCCAGCCATATCAGATTGGGTCTGAGAGTTTACATCCCCAATCAATTGATGTTTGATCCTATCTAGTGTCACTCTGGGTTGTCTCATTGTCCATAGAAATCTCCCCCCCTTTGCGGGATCCCGCTGAGCTCCTGGCCCCAGTGAGGTCTTGTGGTAATGAGTTCCACAGTCTAACTGTAGGAGAGACAGTGTTCTCTAGTGACTAGAGCACTGAACTGGGACTCAGGAAACTTGGCGTGATGAAGTGAGGATACCTGGCTCTGGTGGGTGACGTTAGCCAGTCAGAGCCCCTCTCTGTGCCTCAGTTTCCCCCTCTGTATGAGGGGAATAATGATCCTGACTCCTTTGCACAATGCGTTGAGAGCTGCTGAGGAGACGAGCTAGCTGTTACTGTTTTCAAGTACCCTCTTATTCGCCTCCTATTATTAATGATTCTCTCTCTCATTGGGGTGCCAGCAGACTGCAGTCCTGGGTCAGGGCTGTGCAGAGAGACAGACGGGGGGGCACAAGGACGCAGGGAGGCTCTGCGTTGGGGGCACCCCACTGGCCAGGCGCCCACTGGCCCAGCCCAGAGGTCTAACGCGCTCCTGTGGCTGGAAGTTGAAGCTCATAGACTCATAGACTCTAGGACTGGAAGGGACCTCGAGAGGTCATTGAGTCCAGTCCCCTGCCCTCACGGCAGGACCAAATACTGTCTAGACCATCCCTGATAGACATTTATCTAACCTACTCTTAAATATCTCCAGAGATGGAGATTCCACAACCTCCCTAGGCAATCTATTCCAGTGTTTAACTACCCTGACAGTTAGGAACTTTTTCCTAATGTCCAACCTAAATCTCCCTTGCTGCAGTTTAAGCCCATTGCTTCTTGTTCTATCATTGGAGGCTAAGGTGAACAAGTTTTCTCCCTCCTCCTGATGACACCCTTTTAGATACCTGAAAACTGCTATCATGTCCCCTCTCAGTCTTCTCTTTTCCAAACTAAACAAACCCAGTTCCTTCAGCCTTCCTTCATAGGTCATGTTCTCAAGACCTTTAATCATTCTCGTTGCTCTTCTCTGGACCCTCTCCAATTTCTCCACATCTTTCTTGATATGCGGTGCCCAGACCTGGACACAATACTCCAGTTGAGGCCTAACCAGCGCAGAGTAGAGCGGAAGAATGACTTCTCGTGTCTTGCTCACAACACACCTGTTAATGCATCCCAGAATCACGTTTGCTTTTTTTGCAACAGAATCACACTGTTGACTCATATTAAGCTTGTGGTCTACTATGACCCCTAGATCTCTTTCTGCCATACTCCTTCCTAGACCGTCTCTTCCCATTCTGTATGTGTGAAACTGATTGTTCCTTCCTAAGTGGAGCACTTTGCATTTATCTTTATTGAACTTCATCCTGTTTACATCAGACCATTTCTCCAATTTGTCCAGATCATTTTGAATTTTGAACCTGTCCTCCAAAGCAGTTGCAATCCCTCCCAGTTTGGTATCGTCCGCAAACTTAATAAGCGTACTTTCTATGCCAACATCTAAATCGTTGATGAAGATATTGAACAGAGCCGGTCCCAAAACAGACCCCTGCGGAACCTCACTTGTTATACCTTTCCAGCAGGATTGGGAGCCATTAATAACTACTCTCCGAGTACGGTTATCCAGCCAGTTATGCACCCACCTTATAGTAGCCCCATCTAAATTGTACTTTCCTAGTTTATCTATAAGAATATCATGCGAGACTGTATCAAATGCCTTACTAAAGTCTAGGTATATCACATCCACCGCTTCTCCCTTATCCACAAGGCTCGTTATCCTATCAAAGAATGCTATCAGATTAGTATGACACAATTTGTTCTTTACAAATCCATGCTGGCTATTCCCTATCACCTTACCACCTTCCAAGTGTTTGCAGATGATTTCTTTAATTACCTGCTCCATTATCTTCCCTGGCACAGAAGTTAAACTAACTGGTCTGTAGTTTCCTGGGTTGTTTTTATTTCCCTTTTTATAGATGGGCACTATATTTGCCCCCTTCCAGTCTTCTGGAATCTCCCCCGTCTCCCATGATTTCCCAAAGATAATAGCTAGAGGCTCAGATACCTCCTCTATTAACTCCTTGAGTATTCTAGGATGCATTTCATCAGGCCCTGGTGACTTGCAGGCATCTAACTTTTCTAAGTGATTTTTTACTTGCTCTTTTTTTATTTTATCTTCTACACCTACCCTCTTCCCGTAAGCATTCACCATATTAGACATTCCTTCAGACTTCTCAGTGAAGACTGAAACAAAGAAGTCATTAAGCATCTCTGTCATTTCCAAGTCTCCTGTTACTGTTTCCCCCTCCTCACTGAGCAGTGGGCCTACCTTGTCCTTGGTCTTCCTCTTGCTTCTAATGTATTGATAAAAAGTCTTCTTGTTTCCCTTTATTCCCATAGCTAGTTTGAGTTCATTTTGTGCCTTTGCTTTTCTAATCTTGCCCCTGTGTTATTTGCCTGTATTCGTCCTTTGTGATCTGACCTAGTTTCCATTTTTTATATGACGCCTTTTTATTTTATATTTTGTTGGAGAAGTTCTGACTGGAAATAGGGTGCAAATTTCTACCCCAGTGGAACTAACAACCGGGACAAGAGGTCCAGGCAGCAGTGGGTTCTCCGTCCCTGGCAATGCATAGCTCTGAGATGGGGGTGGTTTGTCAGGGTGTGTCTACATGGCAACCCCCCACCCCAGCAGTGAGTCTCAGACCCTGTGAGGGGTCTACAGACTGGGGCTCATGCGAGGGCACTGAAAATAGCCGAGTAGCCATTTGGGCTGGGGCTGGGGCTCGGGTTCTGCACCCCTCCAGGTCCAGTGTCTGAGCCCATTTCCCCTCCCCCCTCACACCGGGGTGTGCACCCCCCCCCGAGCACCCCCATGTGCCCTAGTGGTCAACTCGTTATATGCAGAGCCGCCACTTTAGTTATTTTCCAGCTAGATCCGTTCCCCCCCCCACACACACACACATTTTCTAGTTTGGAACCAGTCCCATTTAGTCTGGTTGGAAATTTGAATTGAAACTGAAACCTGAAGAGTCACGTTCAGAGCAGACGGGTGATAAAAGGCTCGTCCCTGAAAACATACGACAGGTTTGAAAGTGGGACTGACGCCTCGTCTCCTCACATCGCTGCGTTTGTGCTGCCAGCAGCCGGCGCCCGGCACGTTCCTTTCGGCCGCATTGGCCAACCTGACCATGTCACAGTCTGATTTATAAACAACAATAAATCATCCTCAGTCCCAAGGCTGCTGCTTATTGGTGTCGTACCCTGTGTAGAGCGTGGGCCGAGACTTAGAGCCGAATGGCCTTCCTGGTGAAACCGTACGGTGCACCTTCGCCATCGCGGCCTCGCCCTTCACTCCCTGGAAATTCCAACACTCTCTGCCCTCTGAGTTCAACTCCTGGGGGAAACACTGGCACTGCCGACCACGTCTGCAGACCCTGGCTCTGCACGGCCCCGGGTTTCGCTTTGCTGTGTGGACATCCCAGAGAGATCAGCTCTGGTTCAGCCAGGGGTGAATCCGGAACAGGGCTTATCTGGGGTGAATCCGGAGCAGGGCCCTGGCCTGTCTATACAGGGGTGAATCCAGAACAGGGGCTCTCTGGGGTGAATCTGGAGCAGGGCTCTGGACTGTCTATACGTGGGTGAATCCAGAACAGGGGCTATCTGGGGTGACTCCGAAGTAGGGCTCTGGCCTGTGCTATACAGAGGGGTGAATCCAAAGCAGGGGCTATCAGGTGTGAATCCAGAGCAGGGCTCTGGCCTGTCTAGACAGGGGTGAATCCGAAGCAGGGGCTATCTGGGGTGAATCCGGAGCAGGGCCCTGGCCTGTCTATACAGGGTTGAATCCGGAACAGGGGCTCTCTGGGGTGAATCTGGAGCAGGGCTCTGGACTGTCTATACGTGGGTGAATCCAGAACAGGGGCTATCTGGGGTGACTCCGAAGTAGGGCTCTGGCCTGTGCTATACAGAGGGGTGAGTCCAAAGCAGGGGCTATCAGGTGTGAATCCAGAGCAGGGCTCTGGCCTGTCTAGACAGGGGTGAATCCGAAGCAGGGGCTATCTGGGGTGAATCTGGAGCAGAGCTCTGGCCTGTCTAGAAAGGTGTGAATCTGAAGCAGCAGCTATCTGGGGTGAATCCGGAGCAGAGCTCTGGCCTGTCTAGACAGGGGTGAATCCGAAGCAGATGCTCTCTGGGGTGAACCTGGAGCTGGGCTCTGGAGTGTCTATACATGGGTGAATCCAGAACAGGGGTATCTGGGGTGACTCCGAAGTAGGGCTCTGGCCTGCGCTATACAGAGGGGTGAATCCAAAGCAGGGGCTATCTGGGGTGAATCCAGAGCAGGGCTCTGGCCTGTCTAGACAGGGGTGAATCCGAAGCAGGGGCTATCTGGGGTGAATCCGGAGCAGGGCTCTGGATCGTCTAGACAGGAGTCAGACCAGATGCTCGCAAGGGTCCCTCCTGGCCTCGGACCCTCCCACGTGTTCCCGTCCCGGCCGCCCATCTGCGCTCCCCGGCGCTCCGCTGCGGACGTCTCCCCAGTAACAGGTGACAAGGGGTAGCGGGGCCCAGCCATTGGCCAGGAGGCGGCGGGGCGCGCGCGGATTGGCCGGCAGCCGGCCGGAGTGCCCACGGAGCCCGGGGCGGGCCGGGAGCAGAGGCAGCCCGCCGGGGATGGAGGCGCCCGGCTGCTGGGGGCTGCTGCTGGCCCTGGGGCTGCTGCGGGGGGCGGCGGCCACCGCCGCGACAGAGGGTAGGAGCTGCCCACGGACGTTACTGGCGGGCGAGGGAGGGGAGCATTGCACGGCCAGCGTGTGTGTGTGTGCACAAGGGGATTGTGTGTGTCACCGTGTGCGTGCATGCACGGGGATTGTGTGAGTGAGTGCAGCTGTGTGCACACGGGGGTTGTGTGTCCATGTTCGGGGATTGTATGTGTGGTTGTGTGTGTGCACAAGGGGATTGTGTGTGTCACCGTGTGTGTGCATGCACGGGGATTGTGTGAGTGAGTGCAGCTGTGTGCACACGGGGGTTGTGTGTCCATGTTCGGGGATTGTATGTGTGGTTGTGTGTGTGCACAAGGGGATTGTGTGTGTCACCGTGTGTGTGCATGCACGGGGATTGTGTGAGTGAGTGCAGCTGTGTGCACACGGGGGTTGTGTGTGCATGCTGGGGATTGTATGTGTGGTTGTGTGTGTCACCGTGTGTGTGCATGCTGGGGATTGTATGTGTGGTTGTGTGTGCATGCTTGGAGACTGTATGAGTGCGGCTGTGTGTATGCAAGTGTATGGATGCATCTCGGGGGAGTGTGTTTTTGCATGGAGGGTGAAAGTGTGTCGGGGTTGTGAAAGTGTTTGTGGAATTGGGCGTGCATGGAGATTGTGTGTAAATAGGGTGTGTTATACTGTGTGTGTGTGTGTGAGAGCAAGCACTTCCCAGGAGTTAGCAGGCCCTGCCTGAGTGTGTATGGGGAGGAAGCTATCCCTGCTCTGTCAGTGTGTGTCCGTGTCCAATGTTGTGTTCATGGGTATTGCTGGGTGCATGGGGTTGCACGGTGTGTAACCATGTAAATGGGAGTGTGGCGTGGCAGTCGATTTTGTGTGTGTGTGTGATTGTGCACACAGGGGAGTGCAGAGTATGGGGGTGTTGGTTGTGTGTGATTGTGTAGGTGTGCAGTGTGGGGTCAGGGTTGGGCAGCTTGTGTTGTGTTTTGTCACTGTGCATATGCAGACTGTGTGTGTACGTAGGGTATTTAATGCACGTGTGTGGCTGTGTGTACAGGGTGTGGAGTGTGGGCGAGTGTGGGTGTATGGGAAGAGTGTGCTTACACATGGGTTGTAATGTGTATTTGTATGTGAGGGATAGCATTGTGTGGTGGGAGCTGTGTGTGTACAGGGGCTGTAGTGAGGGTGAATGGACTGTGTATGCAAAGGAATGTGTGTGTTTAGGGACTGTCGTGATTCTGTGTGCGTGTGACTGTGTGCATAGGGTGGGTGTGCCTGTGTGCCTGAGGAATGTGTGAACTTGTGTGTGCACAGAAAAGGGGGGGCACTGTGTGCGCAGTGTGTGTGACAGTATGTGTACAGGATGATGATGAGTGTGTGTGTGCAGGGTGTGTGTGTGCACAGCGCGTGCGTGCCCCGTTGTGACCTCAGTCGGTGTCTCTCTCCTGCAGCGCCCACAGCCCACGTCCTGTCCCGCGTGCTGTTCTGCCAGCCTGACCGCCCCTCCCTGGGCCTGGCCGACACCTTCGACGGGGACCAGCTGTTCTCATTCGACTTCCCGGGGGCGCGCTGGGAGGCCCGGCTGCCCGACTTCCAGCCCTGGCTGGGCACCCAGGAGAGCAAGGAGCAGATCGGCAACGACTCCAGTCTGTGCCGGCAACTGCTCTCGGTGCTCACCAACATCACCACGGGCGTGCTGCCCGAGGCCAGAGGTAGCCAGCACATGGTATCCCCCAGCCCCCGTGTCTCTCCCAGCACCCGCGTCCCCCCCATGGCACCCCCAGCGATCCCTGATACTGTCCTGCCCCTGCCCGAGACCAGAGGTACCCGGCACACGGTATCCCCCAGCGCCCGTGTCTCTCCCAGCACCCGGGTCCCCCCCACGGCACCCCCAGCGATCCCTGATACTGCCCTGCCCCTGCCCGAGGCCAGAGGTACCCGGCACACGGTCTCCCCCAGCGCCCGTGTCTCTCCCAGCACCCGGGTCCCGCCCACGGCACCCCCAGCGATCCCTGATACTGTCCTGCCCCTGCCCGAGACCAGAGGTACCCGGCACACGGTATCCCCCAGCCCCCGTGTCTCTCCCAGCACCCGGGTCCCCCCCACGGCACCCCCAGCGATCCCTGATACTGCCCTGCCCCTGCCCGAGGCCAGAGGTACCCAGCCCCCTGTGCCCGTGTCTGCCCCAGCACCCATGTCCCCCCCCACGGCACCCCCAGCAATCCCTGATACTGCCCTGCCCCTGCCCGAGGCCAGAGGTACCCGGCACACGGTCTCCCCCAGCGCCCGTGTCTCTCCCAGCACCCGCGTCCCCCCCACGGCACCCCCAGCGATCCCTGATACTGTCCTGCCCCTGCCCGAGACCAGAGGTACCCGGTACACGGTATCCCCCAGCGCCCGTGTCTCCCCTAGTGCCCGCTGTCCCCCCAGCGCCCACGGCACCCCCAGCGATCCCTGATACTGTCCTGCCCCTGCCTGAGGCCAGAGGTACCCAGCACACGGTCTCCCCCAGTGCCCATGTCCTCCCCAGCGCCCGCGGCCCCCACCACAGCACCCCCAGCGATCCCTGATACTGCCCTGCTCCTGCCCGAGGCCAGAGGTACCCAGCCCCTGGTGCCCGTGTCTTCCCCGGCGCCGGTGTCCCCCCCATGACACCCCCAGTGATCCCTGATTACTGTCCTGCCCCTGCCCGAGGCCAAAGGTACCCGGCACACGGTATCCCCCAGCGCCCGTGTCTCTCCCAGCACCCGCGTCCCCCCCACGGCACCCCCAGCGATCCCTGATACTGTCCTGCCCCTGCCCGAGGCCAGAGGTACCCGGCACACGGTATCCCCCAGCGCCCGTGTCTCTCCCAGCACCCGCGTCCCCCCCATGGCACCCCCAGCGATCCCTGATACTGCCCTGCCCCTGCCCGAGGCCAGAGGTACCCGGCACACGGTATCCCCCAGCGCCCGTGTCTCTCCCAGCACCCGGGTCCCCCCCACGGCACCCCCAGCGATCCCTGATACTGTCCTGCCCCTGCCCGAGGCCAGAGGTACCCGGCACACGGTATCCCCCAGCGCCCGTGTCTCTCCCAGCACCCGCGTCCCCCCCACGGCACCCCCAGCGATCCCTGATACTGCCCTGCCCCTGCCCGAGGCCAGAGGTACCCGGCACACGGTATCCCCCAGCGCCCGTGTCTCTCCCAGCACCCGGGTCCCCCCCACGGCACCCCCAGCAATCCCTGATACTGTCCTGCCCCTGCCCGAGGCCAGAGGTACCCGGTACACGGTATCCCCCAGCGCCCGTGTCTCCCCTAGTGCCCGCTGTCCCCCCAGTGCCCATGTCCTCCCCAGCACCCGCGGCCCCCACCACAGCACCCCCAGCGATCCCTGATACTGTCCTGCCCCTGCCCGAGGCCAGAGGTACCCAGCCCCTGGTGCCCGTGTCTTCCCCGGCACCGGTGTCCCCCCCATGGCACCCCCAGTGATCCCTGATACTGTCCTGCCCCTGCCCGAGGCCAAAGGTACCCGGCGCCTGGTCTCCCCCAGCTCCCGTGTCTCCCCTAGTGGCCACTGCCCCCCCAGCACTCACGTCCTCCCCAGCGCCCGCGGCCCCCCCCACGAGACCCCCAGCGATCCCTGATACTGCCCTGCCCCTGCCCGAGGCCAAAGGTACCCAGCCCCCTGTGCCCGTGTCTGCCCCAGCACCCATGTCCCCCCCCACGGCACCCCCAGCAATCCCTGATACTGCCCTGCCCCGGCCAGAGGTACCCAGCCCCCTGTGCCCGTGTCTGCCCCAGCATCCACAGCCCTCCCCATGGCACGCCCAGGGATCACTGATACTGCACCTGCCTGAGGCCAAGGTGCCCGGCCCCCAGGGCCCATGTCTCTCCCAGTGCCCATGGGCCCCCCCACGACCCCGCAGCACCCAGTGATCTCTGATACCGCCCTGCCCCTGCCCGAGGCCAGAGGTACCCAGTGCCCATGTCTAGCCCAGCACCTGCGGCCCCTCCACAGGCCCCCCAGCACCCAGCAATCACTGATACTGCCCTGCCCCTGCCCGAGGCCAGAGGTACCCAGTGCCCATGTCTAGCCCAGCACCTGCAGCCCCTCCACAGGCCCCCCAGCACCCAGCGATCTCTGATACCGCCCTGCCCCTGCCCGAGGCCAGAGGTACCCAGTGCCCATGTCTAGCCCAGCGCCTGCGGCCCCTCCACAGGCCCCCCAGCACCCAGCAATCACTGATACTGCCCTGCCTCTGCCCGAGGCCA
Source organism: Gopherus flavomarginatus (assembly GCF_025201925.1). NCBI lineage: Eukaryota > Metazoa > Chordata > Testudines > Testudinidae > Gopherus > Gopherus flavomarginatus. The sequence goes on from NC_066628.1 coordinate 904,936, forward strand.
GAGGTACCCGGCGCCTGGTCTCCCCCAGTGCCCGTGTCTTCCCCAGTGCCTGTGTCCCCCCCTACAGCACCCTCAGCGATCACTGATACTGCCCTGCCCCCCCCAGGGCCCTGACCCCTGGTGCCCGTGTCTCGCCCAGCACCCGTGGGCCCCCCACAATCACCCAGCAACCAGCAATCATTGATACTGCCCTGCCCCTGCCCGAGGCAAAGGTGCCCACACCCCCTTCCCGTGGCACCCCAGTGTCTGTGCACCCAGGCCCTTCACTGCCCAGCACCCCCTGCACAGGTGCCCAAGCCCCTTACGGTGGTACCCCCTCCCTGCCCACATCCCCCCAGCAACCCCATCCCCCCTTCCCAGCCACCCCAGCACTCCCTCCTCCTCCCCAGATACCCCCAGTGCTCCAGCCCCCGCAGGCCCCCGCTTACCATCTCCCCTCTCCCCTCAGGCACCCCCATGGCCAACGTGTTCACAGCCCAGCCCCTGGAGCTGGGAAAACCCAACACCCTGATCTGCCAGGTGGGCAACCTCTTCCCGGCCTCGGTGACCGTGTCGTGGCAGCGACTGGGGGAGCCCGTGAGCCAGGGTGTCAACACCACGCGGTACTATCCCACCGAGGAGCTGGGCTTCCTGCTCTTCTCCTACCTGGAGTTCATCCCGCAGGAGGGGGACATCTACACCTGCACCGTCACGCGGCCCAGGGATCGCTTCTCCACTGTGGCCTACTGGGGTGAGAGACCCCCCCCGATCCACTCCCCGTTCCTCCCCGCTGCACCCCGTTCCTCCCCACTGCACCCTATTCCTCCCTGCTGCACCCCATTCCTCTCTGCTACACCCCGATCCTCCCCATCCTTCTATCCCTCCCCAATGTCTTCCCACCTGCACCATCACGCGGCCCAGGGATCGCTTCTCCACTGTGGCCTACTGGGGTGAGAGACCCCCCCCGATCCATCCTCTGCACCCCACTCCTCCCCAATCCTGCTATCCCTCCCCTGCACGTCTCCCTACCTGTACAGCCTGGGGACTGCTCAGGGGTGGCTCTAGCCATTTTGCCACCTTATGCACGGCGACACCCCGTGGGGGGCGCTCTGCCGGTTGCCGGTCCTGCGGCTCTGGTGGACCTCCCGCAGACGTGCCTGCTTAGGGTCCGCTGGTCCCGCGGCTCTGGTGGACCTCCCGCAGGCGTGCTGGATGCTCCACCGAAGCTGCGGGACCAGCAGACCCTCTGCAGGCACGGCTGTGGTAGGTCCACCGGAGCCGCCCTCCCGGCGACCGGCAGAGCGCCCCCCGTGGCATGCTGCCCCAAGCACGCGCTTGGCGTGCTGGGGCCTGGAGCCGCCCCTGGGACTGCTTCTCCACCATGGCCCACTGGGGTGAGAGATTTCCCCCCTGCACTTAATTCGAGCCCCCCTCAAGCTTGATCCCCTCCATACCCAATCCCCCTCCACCTGACCCTGCATCTCCCCAGCTCCCCCCACTTCTGGGATCCCTCCCTGATTCCCCACCCTTGGCCCCCTCCCGCCTGCCCCGCTGCCGGGAGCCCCTCCCCCAATCTCCCTGGTAGCTCTGGCCTCACTCTGTATCCCCCTCCCCCTGCCGCTGTGTCTCTAGTGCCCCAGAACCCCATCCCATCAGAGCTGCTGGAGAACGCGCTGTGCGGCCTGGCCATCGCCCTGGGCATCTTCTTCATGGTCACCGGGATCGTCCTCCTCCTCAAATCCCGCAGGCCCAGCCCCACAGGTACGCCAGGGGGCTGCCCCAGTTGGGGGTGGAGGGGAGTCTAGTGGGTTAGAGCAGGGGGGCTGGGGGCCAGGACTCCTGGGTTCCATCCCTGGCTTGAGGGTGCGTCTAGTGGGTTAGAGCAGCGGGGTCTGGGGGCCAGGGCTCCTGGGTTCCATCCCTGGCTTGGGGGTGCGTCTAGTGGGTTAGAGCAGGGGGGCTGGGGGCCAGGGCTCCTGGGTTCCATCCCTGGCTTGAGGGTGCATCTAGTGGGTTAGAGCAGGGGGGCTGGGGGCCAGGGCTCCTGGGTTCCATCCCTGGCTTGAGGGTGCGTCTAGTGGGTTAGAGCAGGGGGGCTGGGGGCCAGGGCTCCTGGGTTCCATCCCTGGCTTGGGGGTGCGTCTAGTGGGTTAGAGCAGGGGGGCTGGGGGCCAGGGCTCCTGGGTTCCATCCCTGGCTTGAGGGTGCGTCTAGTGGGTTAGAGCAGGGGGGCTGGGGGCCAGGGCTCCTGGGTTCCATCCCTGGCTTGGGAGTGCGTCTAGTGGGTTAGAGCAGGGGGGCTGGGGGCCAGGGCTCCTGGGTTCCATCCCTGGCTTGAGGTTGCGTCTAGTGGGTTAGAGCAGGGGGGCTGGGGGCCAGGGCTCCTGGGTTCCATCCCTGGCTTGGGGGTGCATTTAGTGGGTTAGAGCAGGGGGGCTGGGGGCCAGGACTCCTGGGTTCCATCCCTGGCTTGAGGGTGCGTCTAGTGGGTTAGGGCAGGGGGGCTGGGGGCCAGGACTCCTGGGTTCCATCCCTGGCTTGAGGGTGCGTCTAGTGGGTTAGAGCAGGGGGGGCTGGGGGCCAGGACTCCTGGGTTCCATCCCTGGCTTGAGGGTGCGTCTAGTGGGTTAGAGCAGGGGGGCTGGGGGCCAGGACTCCTGGGTTCCATCCCTGGCTTGAGGGTGCATCTAGTGGGTTAGAGCAGCGGGGTCTGGGGGCCAGGACTCCTGGGTTCCATCCCTGGCTTGAGGGTGCATCTAGTGGGTTAGAGCAGCGGGGTCTGGGGGCCAGGACTCCTGGGTTCTATCCCTTCCATTGAATCTCCTTGTTCTGCGTTTTCACCCTCAGAGTGAACTCCGGTGGCTGGAAACACCCGAAGAACTGTGAGGAGAAGCCCCGAACCCTTCCCCATTCCAGCCCCCCAGCCCTTGGGAACTGTGGGAAAGGCAGTTCCTGGAACCAGCTGCAGTCAGCATGGTGCTGAGACCGGACACAATCACTACACACGGGCCACGTCCGTGGGAACCTGGTGCCTCTCCTCCGGGGGTACCACGTTCTGCCCCCTCCAGCATTCCAGCTGTGCAGCGTGCCTGGGGCAGCCTCCGACTCGCGGTCTGTGCCAGGGGTCGCCCCACTCTGGCGTATCGGTGCCTTATCCAGCCTCCTGCTAATAAAGATCTATTTCCTGGAGCTGTCACGCCTCTGCCCCCTGCATCCTCACCTCTCCCCACACCCCCATAACCCTCCCGCCATGCCACCCCAACCCTTCCTGTCCTGCAGGGACCCCGCTGGGGCGGGGGGGAGCTCACATGCTGCAGCCAGTTCAGCCCTCAGCGAAGAGGACAGTTACTGCTCGTGCCGGGGGCACCTGTCCTGCTAGGATATTGGCTGAGACCCACCAAATTCGTGACACTGATCAGAACCTGTATCCCATTTCTCGCTGCCTGAGCCAACCAGGCCCTGCTCTGGGGCTGTATCAGAACCAGTGACCCCCAGAGGGGACAGGCCCCATGTCCCATTCCTCGCTGCCTGAGCCAGCCAGGCCCTGCCCTGGGACCATATCAGAACCAGCGCCCCCCGGAAGGGAAAGGCACCGTGTCCCCATCCCTGCCTCCCCAGCCAGCCAGGCCCTGCCCTGGGGCTGTATCAGAACCAGCGACTCCTGGAAGGGAAAGGCCCCGTGTCCCCGTCCCCGCCTCCCCAGCCAGCCAGGCCCTGCCCTGGGGCCGTATCGGAACCAGCGCCCCCCCCCCCCCCGGGAAGGGAAACGCCCTGTATCCCATTCCTCACTGTCTGAGCCAGCCAGTCCCTGCCCTGGGGCCGTATCAGAACCAGTGACCCCCAGAAGGGACAGACCCCATGTCTCACTCCTCGCCGCCCGTTCCCGAACCGGCCAGTTCCTCTGGATAATCAAAGTCTCTGTCCCGGTCAGAGAGGAAGTGAACGTGTCTCAGGCTGAGCCTGGTTGGTTTCAGGTCCCCATGCAGCCGGGAGTGGAGATCGGGGGGCCAGCTGCAGCCCAGATGCCTGTGAAGTGCCAGGCTCCACTTCCCCATAAGGGGGCTGGGGGAGGGGGTCCGTGGGGAGGGGCCATTAGCTTTGCTGGAAACAGAAAGCTGTTGGCACTGGGCCGAGGGGAAGCGTCTGGTGCACGGTGAGGAAATGGGGGGTGGTTCTCCACCAGGCCCCCCCAGGGGCCTGGACCAGGTTTCGGGGTGCTCCAAGCAGGGCTGGTGTTAGACTCTCAGGGGCCAGGGCAGAAAGCCGAAGCCTCACCACATGGGGCTGAAGCCCGGGGCCCTGAGTCCTGCCACCTGGGGCTGCAGGCGCAGCCTGAGCAACTTAGCTCTGTGGGAGGCCCTGTGGGGTGGGGCCCTGGGGAACTGCCTGGCTGGCTGCCCCCTAACACCGGCCCTGGCTTTATACGCAGAAAAACGGCTCGTGGCACAGGTGGGCTGTGGAGTATTTATAGCGGGGGGGGGGGCGCTCAGAAAGAGAAAGGTTGTGAACCCCTGAAATAGGGGAAGCTGGGCCCAGAATAGGGGAAGCAGCAGGATCGGGGTTTCAGACACGCCCTGGCCCACGGGGGAAGTGAAATCCCCACGTTGGGAGACATGGGGCCCATCCCCTGTTCTGGCCAGGGCAGCCGCCCCTCCCCCCAGCTGCCCCTCTGCCGGGATCCCCTTCCCAGCCCCCCATCAGGGCCCCCCTTCTTCCAGGATCCCCACCCCACCATCACTCGTCCCTTTCCCCTGCAACCAACCCCCTCGCTGCACGTCCCGTGGCTGCTCCGTGCCTCAGTTTCCCCACCTGTAACGGGGGCGGGGGGAGGGGTGTCAGGATCCCCTGACGCCGCGGGAGATCTGGGGAGATAAACCCACCCCGGACCGCGGGCTGCTCCGAGGCTGGCCCGGCCCCCAGGCGCAGCGGGACATCTCCCGGTCGGGCTCCCGGGCCGGCCGCCTCCACCCAGCGACGGGTGATGCCGCAGCGGAGCCGGTTGCCATTGGCCAGGGCCGGGGGGCGGGATGTGGGTCAGGACAGCGGGAGCTGCCTGCGGGGTCCGGAGCCGGGATCCAGAGAGACCCCTGCAGAGCCCAGGGATCCAGGGAGAGATCTGCCCCCCCCCCAGAGCCAGGGATCCCAGGAGAGATCTGCCCCAGCCCCCAATCCAGGGATCCAGGGAGAGATCTGCCCCTCCCAGACCCAGGGGTCCGAAGGAGAGATCTGCCCCAGCCCCCAATCCAGGGATCCAGGGAGAGATCTGCCCCTCCCAGACCCAGGGGTCCCAGGAGAGATCTGCCCCTCCCAGACCCAGGGGTCCCAGGGAGATCTGCCCCAGCCCCCGATCCAGGGGTCCCAGGAGAAATCTGCCCCTCCCAGACCCAGGGATCCAGGGAGAGATCTGCCCCCCCAGACCCAGGGATCCCAGGAGAGATCTGCCCCTCCCAGACCCAGGGGTCCCAGGAGAGATCTGCCCCTCCCAGACCCAGGGATCCCAGGAGAGATCTGCCCCCCCGACCCAGGGGTCCCAGGGAGATCTGCCCCTCCTAGACCCAGGGGTCCCAGGAGAGATCTCCTGCAACAGAGCCCAGGATCCCCAGCGCCCCCACCAAGCCCCGGATCCAGTGGGATCACCCCAAAGCAGCAGAGAGATCTTCTCCCGGTGCCCCTGGGATCCAGAGATCTCCCCCCGCAGAGCAGGGAGCAGGGTGTGTGGGATCCCGAGGGATCCTCCAGCCAGAGATCCCAGAGTGGACCCACAGCAGAGCCAGGGAGCTGGAAACTCGCTTCAAGGAGCAGAGACCCGAGACCCCCGCACCGAGCCGGGGACCCCGACAGACCTGCCCTGGCCTGGGACTGAGGGGCCGCCATGAAGCTGGTGCTGTGGCTGCTGTCCATGGCTCTGGGCCACCACGGAGCAGGTGAGGACACCCGTCGGTGCCACAGGCCTGGGGGGAGCTTGGGGTCCCTGCCCCCTAGAATCCTATCCGGGGGTCCCCGCTTCAGGGACCAGCCTAGCGAGTGTCCGACCACCTGTTCCCCAGAGTTGTGCCCCGGATCAGTACCCTTGCTGGCGATGTCAGGATAGGGCTTGTCTAACCTTAGGAGACAGTGCGTGTGTGTGGATGGGGCTTAACCCCAGTCTGTACCCCTAGGGGCTGTGTCTGTGTGTGGATGGGGGATAACCCCAGTCTGTACCCCTGGGGGGTTGTCTGGGGGGGTATAACCCCCATCTGTACCCCTAGGGGGTTGTTTTTGTGGGAGTATAGCCCCAGTCTGTACCCCTAGGGGCTGTGTCTGTGTGTGGATGTGGGTATAACCCCAGTCTGTACCCCTAGGGGCTGTGTCTCTGTGTGGATGGGGGTATAACTCCAGTCTATACCCCTAGGGGCTGTGTCTGTGTGTGTGTGTGAGTTAACCCCAGTCTGTACCCCAGGGGCTGTGTCTGTGTGTGGATGGGGTATAAGCCCAGTCTGTACCCCTAGGGGCTGTGTCTGTGTGTGTGGATAGGGGTATAACCCCAGTCTGTACCCCTTGGGGCTGTGTCTGTGTGAGGAGGGGGGTTAACCCCAGTCTGTACCCCTAGGGGCTGTGTCTGTGTGTGGATGGGGGGTTAACCCCAGTCTGTACCACTAGGGGCTGTGTCTGTGTGTGGAGGGGGGTTAACCGCAGTCTGTACCCCTAGGGGCTGTGTCTGTGTGAGGAAGGGGGTTAACCCCAGTCTGTACCCCTAGGGGCTGTGTCTGTGTGTGGATGGGGGGTTAACCCCAGTCTATACCCCTAGAGGCTGTGTCTGTGTGTGTGGATGGGGGTATAACCCCAGTCTGTACCCCTGGGGGCTGTGTGTGTCTGTAGGAGGTGGTTAAGCCCTGTCGTTCCCAGCGCACACACCCACAGTAGGGCACTACAGCTGCAAAGGAACCATCTGAAAGGGGCGTAAACCCACCATCCCCTGGTCTACACCCCGGGGACACAGGCTAGTGTGGAACGTGTTCCCATCTGTCCCCCTCACCTCTCTGATCCCTATCTCCCCAATGTCCTGCCCTCCCTGCCCCATCTCCTCCCTCACCCCAGCCCAGCCCCTGCCCCGAACCCGCTCCTGACGGCGCCGTCCCCGCAGGCGGGTTCCTGATGCACCTGGCCAGCAAGTGCCCCCTGGCCGCCGACGGCTCCGTGCTCCGGTTCTACTTCGCCTTCGTCTTCAACAAGAACCCGCTGGTGTGTTACAACGAGCAGGACCGGCTCTTCGAGGCCTGCGACATGGGCCTGCTCAATCCCTTGGCCGTGGACATGGCCGCCGCCATGAACACAGACCCCGGCTTGCTCCAGCGCGTGGCAGGGGGGCGCCAGGCCTGCCAGAGCCAGAGCCAGCACCTCTGGAGCCGCACGGCGCAAAGGAAGAGTGAGTGGGGGCGCAGGGCACCGAGCGGGGTGGGGGAGGGGCTGCGGGGCACCGAGCAGGGTGGGGGAGGGGCTGGGGGTCCCTGGTGCTGAGCCGGGGTGGAGGAGGGGCTGCGGGGCCCCTGGTGATGAGCTGGGGTGGGGGAGGGGCTGCGGGGCACCGAGCGGGGTGGGGGAGGGGCTGCGGGGCCCCTGGTTCCGAGCTGGGGTGGGGGAGGGGCTGGGGGTCCCTGGTGCTGAGCCGGGGTGGGGGAGGGGCTGCGGGGCACCGAGCGGGGTGGGGGAGGGGCTGGGGGTCCCTGGTGCTGAGCCGGGGTGGGGGAGGGGCTGCGGGGCACCGAGCGGGGTGGGGGAGGAGCTGCGGGGCACCGAACGGGGTGGGGGAGGGGCTGGGGGGTCCCTGGTGCTGAGCCGGGGTGGAGGAGGGACTGCGGGGCCCCTGGTTCCGAGCTGGGGTGGGGGAAGGGTGGGAGGTCCCTGGTGTTGAGCCGGGGTGGGGGAGGGACTACGGGGCACCGAGCGAGGTGGAGGAGGGACTGGGGGGGTGCCTGGTGCTGAGCCAGGGTGGAGGAGGGGCTGCGGGGCACCGAGCGGGGTGGGGGAGGGGCTGGGGGGGTCCCTGGTGCTGAGCCGGGTTGGAGGAGGGACTGCGGGGCCCCTGGTTCCAAGCTGGGGTGGGGGAAGGGTGGGGGGTCCCTGGTGTTGAGCCGGGGTGGGGGAGGGACTATGGGGCACCGAGCGAGGTGGGGGAGGGGCTGGGGGTCCCTGGTGCTGAGCCGGGGTGGGGGAAGGGCTGCGGGGCACCGAGCGGGGTGGAGGAGGGGCTGCGGGGCACCGAGCGGGGTGGGGGAGGGGCTGCGGGGCCTCTGGTGATGAGCTGGGGTGGGGGAGGGGCTGCGGGGCACCGAGCGGGGTGGGGGAGGGGCTGCAGGGCCCCTGGTGATGAGCCGGGGTGGGGGAGGGGCTGCGGGGCACCGAGCAGGGTGGGGGAGGGGCTGCGGGGCCCCTGGTGATGAGCCGGGATGGGGGAGGGGCTGCGGGGCACCGAGCGGGGTGGGGGAGGGGCTGCGGGGCCCCTGGTGATGAGCCGGGATGGGGGAGGGGCTGCGGGGCACTGAGCGGGGTGGGGGAGGAGCTGCGGGGCCCCTGGTGATGAGCTGGGGTGGGGGAGGGGCTGCGGGGCCCATGGCACTGAACCGGGGTAGGGGAGAGACTGTGGGGCCCCTGGCACAGAGCTGGGTTGTGGGGTGGCCCTGGCACCGAGACGAGGTCTGGAACAGGTTTGAGGCGGGGGATACTGGGTCTGACCCCCATGTATGTGGGGGCGGTGGGGGTACCAGGAGCCGGTCCATACAGTGACTCCCCCCCAACAGCGCCCCCTAGTGTCCGCATCGTCTCCACGGCCCTGTCGAACCCCGCGGGGACCGTGCGCCTCACCTGCCACGTCTGGGGCTTCTACCCGGCGGAGGTGGGGGTCACCTGGCTGCGGAACGGGAGCCCCGTGGAGCCCACCGAGGGCGGCCTGAGCCCGGCGCTGGCCAATGGCGACTGGACCTACCAGACCCAAGTCAGCCTGCTCACCGCCCCCAAGCCCGGGGACACCTACACCTGCCATGTGCAGCACGCCAGCCTGGCAGAGCCCCACCAGGAGGAGTGGGGTGAGCCAGGCAGGGTGGGGTATGGGCTTGGGGGGCAAGGGCAGAGGGTGGGGGGGAGAGAATGCTGGGTAGTTGGGGTGATGGGGGGCAGCAGGAGGGGGTGCAGGGCAGGGGAATGGGGTGCTGGGGGCAGGGCATGGAGTGGGGGGTTTGGGGTAGGGGCACGGGGTGGGAGTATGCAGGGGGCAGGGGTACAAGATGGGAAGAGGGTGTACTGGGGGTTGGGGGCAGCAGGAGTGGGGTGCAGGGCAGGGGAATGGGGTGCTGGGGGGCAGGGCATGGAGTGGGGTGTAGGGCAGGGGAATGGGGTTCTGGGGGGCAGGGCATAGAGTAGGGTGCAGGGCAGGGCAATGGGGTGCTGGGGGCAGGAGTATGGGGTTGGGGAAGCTCATGCTGGGGGTTGGGGGGCAGTAGGAGTGGGGTGCAGGGCAGTGGAATGGGGCAGGGAGCGGGGAGAGAGTCACAGGGTGAAGGGGATCTGGGTAGGACTCCAACTGGGGGTGCAGGGGTGCTGTGGGGGGCTCCCCAGTCTACCCCCCATTAACCCCTCCCCTGCTGTCCCCCCCAGGGCCCGGCCTGTCCCCGGGGCTGACGGTCAAGGTCAGCGTGGCTGTCGTGGTGCTGATCCTCGGCCTCATCTTCCTGGGCACCGGCCTGGTGTTCTGGTGGAGGGCGCCCGCCCCGGGTAAGGAGTGGGGGGCTGGGGCCATGTGTCCCCCTCGTCTGGGGTCCTGAGCCCCCAACCCAATTCCCAACGGGGGGGGGGTCCCTGGGGTCCCTACAAGAGACGGGGACAACGTGAGGCGCACTTCCCAGGAGCTGGGGATTGAGAGTGCGTGTGTCCCACTGCCCCTTGCTGTGTGTGTGTGTGTGTGTGTCTGTGTCCCACTGCCCCTTGCTCTGTGTGTGTGTGTGTGTGTGTGTGTGTGTGTGTGTGTGTGTGTGTGTCCCACTGCCCCTTGCTATGTGTGTGTGTGTGTGGTGTGTGTGTGTGTGTCCCGCTGCCCCCTGCTGGTGTGTATGTGTGTGTGTGTGTGTCCCACTGCCCCTTGCTGTGTGTGTATGTGTGTGTGTGTGTGTGTGTGTGTGTGTGTGTGTCCCACTGCCCCTTGCTATGTGTGTGTGTGTGTGGTGTGTGTGTCCCACTGCCCCTTGCTGTGTGTGTATGTGTGTGTGTGTGTGTGTCCCACTGCCCCTTGCTGTGTGTGTATGTGTGTGTGTGTGTGTGTGTGTGTGTGTGTGTGTGTCCCACTGCCCCTTGCTATGTGTGTGTGTGTGGTGTGTGTGTGTGTGTGTCCCGCTGCCCCCTGCTGGTGTGTATGTGTGTGTGTGTGTGTCCCACTGCCCCTTGCTGTGTGTGTATGTGTGTGTGTGTGTGTGTGTGTGTGTGTCCCACTGCCCCTTGCTATGTGTGTGTGTGTGTGGTGTGTGTGTGTGTGTCCCGCTGCCCCCTGCTGGTGTGTGTGTGTGTGTGTGTGTGTGTGTCCCGCTGCCCCCTGCTGGTGTGTGTGTGTGTGTGTGTCCCGCTGCCCCCTGCTGGGGTGTGTGTGTGTGTCCCACTGCCCCTTGCTATGTGTGTGTGTGTGTGTGTGTGTGTATCCCGCCGCCCCCTGGCGGGATGTGTGTGTGTGTGTGTCCTGCTGCCCCCTGCTGGTGTGTGTGTGTGTGTGTGAGTGTGTCCTGCTGCCCCCTGCTGGTGTGTGTGTGTGTGTGTGTCCTGCTGCCCCCTGCTGGTGTGTGTGTGTGTGTGTGTGTGTGTGTGTGTGTGTGTGTGTGTCCCACTGCCCCCTGCTGGTGTGTGTGTGTGTGTGTGTGTCCTGCTGCCCCCTGCTGGTGTGTGTGTGTGTGTTTCCTGCTGCCCCCTGCGGTTTGTGTGCGTACGTGTGTGTGTGTGTGTCCCGCTGCCCCCTGCTTGTGTGTGTGTGTGTGTGTGTGTGTGTGTGTCCCGCTGCCCCCTGCTGGTGTGTGTGTGTGTGTGTATGTGTGTGTGTGTGAGAGTGTGTCCCGCTGCCCCCTGCTGGTGTGTGTGTGTGTGTGTGTTTGTCCTGCTGCCCCCTGCTGGTGTGTGTGTGTGTGTGTTTCCTGCTGCCCCCTGCGGTTTGTGTGCGTGCATGTGTGTGTGTGTGTGTGTGTGTGTGTGTGTGTGTGTCCCGCTGCCCCCTGCTGGTGTGTGTGTGTGTGTGTGTGTGTGTGTGTGTGTGTGTGTGTGTCCCGCTGCCCCCTGCTGGTGTGTGTGTGTGTGTGTATGTGTGTGTGTGTGAGAGTGTGTCCTGCTGCCCCCTGCTGGTGTGTATGTGTGTGTGTATGTGTCCCGCTGCCCCCTGCTGGTGTGTGTGTCCCGCTGCCCCCTGCTGGTGTGTGTGTGTGTGTGTGTCCCGCTGCCCCCTGCTGGTGTGTGTGTGTGTCCCGCTGCCCCCTGCTGGTGTGTGTGTGTGTGTGTGTGTGTGTGTGTGTGTGTGTCCTGCTGCCCCCTGCTGGGGTGTGTGTGTGTCCCGCTGCCCCCTGCTGGTGTGTGCATATGTGTGTGTGTGTGTCCCGCTGCCCCCTGCTGGTGTGTGTGTGTGTGTGTGTCCCGCTGCCCCCTGCTGGTGTGTGCGTGTGTGTGTGTGTGTGTGTGTGTCTGCTGCCCCCTGCTGGTGTGTGTGTGTGTGTGTGTGTGTGTGTGTGTGTGTGTGTGTGTGTCCTGCTGCCCCCTGCTGGGGTGTGTGTGTGTCCCGCTGCCCCCTGCTTGTGTGTGCATGTGTGTGTGTGTGTGTGTGTGTGTCCCGCTGCCCCCTGCTGGTGTGTGTTAGGGTGATCAGACAGCAAGTGAGAAAAATCAGGACTAGGGGTAGGGGATAATAGGAGCCTATATAAGAAAAAGACCCAAAAATCGGGACTGTCCCTATAAAATCGGGACATCTGGTCACCCTAGTGTGTGTGTGCGTGTGTGTGTATGTGTGTCCCGCTGCCCCCTGCTCTGTGTGTGTGTCCCCCTGCCCCCTGCTGGGTGTGTGTGTGTGTGTGTGTGTGTGTGTGTGTGTGTGTGTGTGTGTGTGTGTGTGTGCCCCGCTGCCTCCTGCTGGCTGGGGCAAAGCATGTGCGGGAGGGGGGCAGGATCACCTCAGACTAACTCTGTTTCCTTCCCCCTTCCAGGTTATTCTCCCCTCGCAGGGCACAACTATGCTGGAGGTAACTATGCTGCCCCCCTCTGTCTCCGTCTGCCCCCCTCTGTCTCCGTCTGCCCCCTCTCTCTCCATCTGTCCCCCCGTTTCCATCTGCCCCCCTCTGTCTGCCCCCCCCGTCTCCGTCTGCCCCCCTCTGTCTGTCCTGGTTCATTCACGCCTCTCTCGTGCTGTTTACCCTGCAGGCAGCACCTAACGCCCGTGGGCACCGAGACCCCTGGCTCCAGTCCCCCCACCCCAGTGGAGGATCCCGGCTCGTCCTGTCTGTCGCCCCCTCACCCCTCCCCATGGAGTTGGGATCTGTGGGACCGAGACAGGACATGTCTCCGGGCCAGCCGGGCACCGCAGCGAGGACAGCTCAGACCAGGTCGCTCATGGAGCCCGTACGGACCAGCACCTGCTGCACCCCTCCCCCCACTGTGGCTGTATATACTGGGGCCTATACATGGCTATAGAGACCTCCCCTTCCCAACTGCAAGTGTCTGAGGCAAGTAGGATAAAATAACCATATAATGACCTGCTTGCTGGCCTCAAGCCCAAGATTAGAGCCAGCTACCCTATATAGACCAGCGGGTCAATACACAGATATAATGACCTGAATACAGATCCCCTACATACCCCCACCTTCAACTTCTCCCCAGCTCAGAGCCCCAGAGCCCATACAGACCACACTTGTATACTGAGGCTATAGATGGAGATAGGGACCAGCCCCTGCCACCCCCTCCAGACAGAGCCCCTGAGCCCACAAGGACTGCCCCCCATGCACCCCGCTGTGTATAGCAGGGCCCATAAAGAGCTAGAGGAACCCCAGTAATAGATCCCCATCCCCACAGACTTGAAGCCCTCTGCCCTGTACAGCTCAGCAGGGCAATACAGGGATATAATGACCTGATCAGACCCCTAGCCTCTCCCCAGCCCCACAGATCCCTCAGCACTGGGGGATGTGTCCAATTCTCCACCCCCTGGTACAATCCCAGCCCCGGTACAATCCCACTTCCCCCACCAGGGGTCACCCTAGACCAGGGCTCCCCCCTGGGTCATCATACGATTCCCCCATTACTCACCCAGCCACCCCTCAAGCATGGCAGCCAGCCCCCACTTTCCCCCCCCCCCCCCCCCAGCAGGCACAACACCCTCACCTGGCACTATTCACAATGGGGTGGGGCAGGGCTATAGGGAGCGGGTAGCTGATTCAGGGTGCTGACCATGTGCTGTGTGTACGGAGAGGTTGGCTGTTGTAATCTCCCTCTCCCCCCATTAAAGATCCTCTCTGGTGCAGCAGGGAATGCTCTGTGGATGGTGCCCATGGCCTCAGCCATAGGGGGTGGGGACATGGGATTTGGACAGAGGGATAGGAATGTAGCACTGGTTCCTCCCCACCCAGAGATCGAACCCAGGAGTCCTGGCTCTCAGCCCCCCTGCTCTAACCCACTAGCCCCCACTGCCCTCCCAGAACTGGGACAGAAACCAATGTTCCCTCTAATTTTTGACAGGCAAATTTCTTCTGTGCAAATTTTTGTGCTTCTGTGCACAGTGTTTTGCTGTGTGTGTGGGGGGGGGGTTAGGATCTGTGTGCACGCGCACACACGCACAGCTTAGAGGGAACAGTGGATAGAACCCAGGAGTCCTGGCTCCCAGCCCCCCTGCTCTAACCCACCAGCCCCCACTCCCCTCTCAGAGCCAGGAGAGAACCCAGGAGTCCTGGCTCCCAGCCCCCCCCGCTCTAACCACCAGCCCCCACTCCCCTCCCAGAGCTGGGATAGAACCCAGGAGTCCTGGCTCCCAGCCCCCCTGCTCTAACCCACCAGCCCCCACTCCCCTCCCAGAGCCTGGGAGAGAACCCAGGAGTCCTGGCTCCCAGCCCCACTGCTCTAACTCACCAGCCCCCACTCCCCTCTCAGAGCTGGGATAGAACCCAGGAGTCCTGGCTCCCAGCCCCCCCTGCTCTAACTCACCAGCCCCCACTCCCCTCTCAGAGCTGGGATAGAACCCAGGAGTCCTGGCTCCCACCCCCCAGCTCTAACCCACCAGCCCCCACTCCCCTCCCCAAGCTGGGATAGAACCCAGGAGTCCTGGCTCCCAGCCCCCCCTGCTCTAACTCACCAGCCCCCACTCCCCTCTCAGAGCTGGGATAGAACCCAGGAGTCCTGGCTCCCAGCCCCCCCTGCTCTAACCCACCAGCCCCCACTCCCCTCCCAGAGCCTGGGAGAGAACCCAGGAGTCCTGGCTCCCAGCCCCTACTCCCCTCCCACAGCCATTTCCCTCTCCAGGGTCTCATAAGGCATGTGTGTTTGCAGCCCATCCTGGCCCTGTCCCGGCTCCTGGTGGCTGGGACACACAGAGGCTGCTGGGCCAGTCCAGAGGTGGGTCTGTTAGTGCCCAGGGTAGTGACTCTGCTGGTTCGATCGTGCTCTGGGTCGGTGACCCACCTGGTGCCGTGACCAGGGCTGTTGGGATTTCCCCTCGGAGGGGGCCCTGCAGCGAGTTCACCGCAATAATGCAGGACGCCACAGAGCGTTAATGCACAGCAGCTTTGTCTGACACAACCCGGGCGACCCACCCCCCCACCCACAGGAGGGGCTTTGCCCAGGGACACCTTCCCTCCACGCAGGTGCAATTACAGGAGTGCGATTCCTGCACCATGACTGCACCCCGTCCTGCCAACACAGGCATCCTCCAGAAACAACAATCCCCAGTGCTGCCCCCAGAGATCGCCACACACGCCGCAAAAGAGGGCAGGCTCAGCACTCAGTCAAACAGGTGGGGAAACTGAGGCACAGGGAGGGGATGCGTGTGGCCCAACTTAACCCAGCTGGCCTAGCTGGGAATAGCACCCGGGGCTCCTGAGTGCCAGCCCAGTGCACTACCCGCTGCCACTGACACTGGGACTTAGCCAGTGCCAGCCGGGGCAGGGCGCGGGCAGAGAGCCCATCGAGCATCACACTAGGCATCCCCATGCTTCCGTGTGGGAGTCGGTGACTGACTGATGGGGGGGTGCCCCCTAGGGGTGGGTCAGCCAATAACTGCCCTGGGCAGGGCTACTGGGGCACAGCCCATCTGTTCTGTATCTGTCCAGTGCCTGACACACTGGAGGCCTGAGCCGCCGGGGCTGCCAGGCACCACTGTAATACACCTAATATATAATGTACAGCACCTGGCACACTCGGGGCCTGGGCTGTGGCTGTGGCTCCCGGCACTATCATAATACACCCAATGTATAACGTACAGGACCTGACACACTCGGGGCCTGGGCTGTGGCTCCCGGGCACTACCGTAATACACCTAATATAAATGTACAGCACCTGGCACACTTGGGTCCTGGGCTGTGGCTGTGGCTCCCGGGCACTACCGTAATACACCTAATATATAACATACAGCACCTTACACACTGGGGGTCTGGGCTGTGACTGGAGCTCCTCTGTGCTCCCATAACACAATTATTTAGTAACAGTGCCTCTGCCGCTCGTGCGGCTGGTGCTGGCTGCTGCGGTGCCCAGAGACTGGGCTAGATGGGCCCCTTGGGCCAAGGCTTCCCTTGGGGCCTGTAGTCACTGACTGTTTAGGCTCTCCCCGGCTCAGGTGACGCGGTGGGAAGAGGGCAGCGCTCTGACCCTCTCCTCCACAACGAGCTCCGGCCAGCAGAGGCGACTGCCCCACAGGGTAACCTCCACCAGCAGAGCACGGGGGCCCTGTCCCCCACTGCCATAAACATACAGCCAAGGGGAGCATCAAATCCCTCCTTTACCTGTAAGGGGTTAAGCAGCTCAACTAACCTGGTTGGCACCTGACCAAAGGACCAATAAGGAAATAAGATACTTTCAAATCTGGGGTGGGGTGGGGGGGTTGTTTGTGTTCTCTTTGTTGTTCCCTCTGGAGAGAGAGAGCGAGAGAGAGAGACCAAGCAGGTAACCAGCTCCTACTGAAATGATACACCTACAATTACAGCGATTGTAAGTAATAGCAAGGAAATGTGTTAGATTCTCTTGGGTTTTAGCTTGTGAATCTCCCCTGTGCTAAGAGGTAGTTTTATTCCTGTTTTTGTAACTGTGGAGCTGAGTCCAGAGGGGGAATCCTCTGTGTTCTGAATCTTTTTATTACCCTGTAAAGTTACCTTCCATCCTGATTTTACAGAGGCGATTCTTTTACGTTTTTCTTTGTAATAAAGTTCTTCTTTTAAGAACCAGATTGATCTTAGTGTCCTAAAAACTCAGGGGTCTGGTCTGTGCTCATTTGGTTAACCTGTTTGGTTGGTATAGTATTCTCAAGCCTCCCAGGAAAGGGGGTGAAGGGCTTGGGGGGATATTTTGGGGGAAACAGGGACTTCAAGTGGTCCTTTTCCTGAATCTTTGTCTAAATCACTCGGTGATGGCAGCGATACCGTCCAAGGACAAGGTGGAATTTGTGCCTTGGGGAAGTTTTGAACCTAAGGTGGTAGAATATAAGCTTAGGGTTTTTTCATGTGGGTCCCCACGACTGTACCCCAAAGTTCAGAATGGGGAGGGAACCCTGTCCCTCACACTGCCCTGGGACACACACAGCTCCGGGGAGCAGAATCCTGTCACCCCCTGTCTGTGCGTGGCCTGATGAGCACAGGGCTCAGACCCACGCTGGGCGAGGGACAGGCCGGAGCAGGGTTCCTCTCTCTGCCTATGGACAAAGCTCCATGTCCAGAGACAGGCTGCGGCATCGGTACCAGCAGTAGCTGCCTGCTCAGCGACAGATCCCCTGGGACCCAGCTCTGACACCGTCAGCAAAGTCGTGACATTCACAGCCCTGAGAGATACCGGGCGGATCCCCACCTGTCCAGCGCCCAGCCGTCGCAGGGGCCTTGGTCCCTTCTGATCTCTGCCTGGCACATGTTTAGTCTCCTGAGGACTGAAATGCTTCAGGTTACCCCACGCTAGTGGCTTGCAGCAGGGTGACTGGTGCAATGTGGTGGCCTGCGATTGCCAGGAGTCAGAGATGAGCTAAAGGTCCCTTCTGGCCTTAAAGGCGATGGATCGAAGAGACACCTCCCTCCCGGCCATCAGACAGCCGTGCTCCACGGGAACCATGCAGCTGTCGCCCAGCAAGGGAGTCCTGGACCCTTCCCATGGGCTGGACATGGACTGTGGAACTCCCCGCCCCATGAAATGAGAATGGGCTCTAACCTCGCTGCATTCACATCCCTCCTCCTCACCTGGCTTCTCCGGGGACAGCCCCTCGCTTTCACACTTGTACGGATGTCCAGACCAAAACCAAGCTTCTTATGCTCCTGGGAGGTGCCCGGATACCACAGGGATGGACACAGAAGAATCTAGATAGACACAAAAATCCCAAGGGGAGAAGTGAAAGCGAAGTCCTGGCTGGAGAAGGACCCAGTGACCGGTGACTTGGTATGAACACGCTGCTGGAGAGACGCAAACCCTGCAATACAATAGCCTAAGACTGAACAGCCAGAGGAGGAAATTGCTGTAGTGAGCAAACTGGACTCTCCCCCCAGGGCAGGACGGAGTCCGTGGGGTCAGCAGCTGGGGCAGGGTCTGTCCCCGAAGGAATTCAGCTCCAGGCTTCCCCTGCTGCACCCCCATGAATCCCAGCCCCCGTCCTCACGCTGTGTGTGTCGGGGTTTGGCTGGGGATGGAGTGAGGCCAGAGCTCCCAGCTCCCTGCGCCGCACGAAGGTCTGGGTGTGACCCTGGGAACGTCGCCCTCGTGGCAGCGATGGGCCCAGGATGCAGCAAGGCTGGGATGGGAAATTCCCGCGCCTGTGGACCAGGGGAACACACGGGGCTCGTGGGGCTAACGGAGGGTCCCAGACCCAGCACGGGCTGCAGGGAGCAACAGCGCCCGGCTAGTATTTCCATATGACACCCAGAGCCGGCCCCAACCCCCCGCACCCATAATGCACTGGGCATCTGGGCCCCATACCCAGGGTTTACTCGCTGGCTGCCGGGGCGTAGGGGCCTGAAACACAAGCAGAGAATGAGGGTCAGTGCAGGGGAGCAGGGGAGCAGGGTAACCCCTCCCCCGCAGTGACCCCGACCCCCTGTCCCCTCTGACACAGGGCTCCCCGTGACCCCAATTACACCTCGCCCAGGCCAGCCCCACCCCAGTGCCCCCCACAGCAGGCCCATGGCACCCAGCCAATGACAGATCCCACTCTGCCGCCAGCAGGGCCGGGTTACAGTGATCAGCCCTGCCCCATGGCCCTGCCCCATCTCTCCTTCAGGGGGGCAGTGCTAGGAGCCATTCCCCCTTGGGCTGGCTGGGCCGCCCCACTCCCCAGACCTCCCCACATCCCAGCTCCGCGGGGACCAGCTCTTACCTGCTGATCTTCTCCTCCACAGGATGACGCCGGCCCCTACGGCTCCAGCCAGAACCAGCATGGCCAGGACGATGGCGGCCAGGACCCCGGGGGGCAGGGGGCCCTTCTTCCCAGGGGCTGTGGGGTGGAGAAGGGCCCAGGTCACTGAGGGGAGCAGCCACTGGGGCATCCTCCTGGGGCAGCCACAGGCCTTTGCCTTGAACGTCTCCCCAAGGGCGTCTGCAGAGACCTGGCCCCAGGGGAGGGGAAAGGCTGAGCTGGGAGGGGGATGGGGATGGGGCCAGAGGGTGGGTGCTTTGCCAGGCACTTCCAGACATGCAGCAAATGTAGCAACCAGGTCCTTCCCTCATATCATCATCAGTCTGTGGAACTCACTGCCACAGGATATCACCACAGCCAGGAACTTAATGAGATAATCTGAAGCATCGGCCATTTCTGTGGGTCACACGAATACCCAGAGCTAGAAGAGGTCACACTGACAGTGGGCCGGGATATTGACCTTCCTACAGCCCTGTCTCACCCCATCTCTGTAATTCCCATGGGCTGTGCCCCCAACCCCTGGGCCCTGCCATTCACCCTCCCTTACCCCAGATGAGCGTGGGCTCCCCCAGGCTGCTGTGCTCCACCTGGCAGGCGTAGCGGTGCCCGTCCTGCTGCGGGGAGATTTCCAGGGATGACTGCATGTAGTAGGTGCTGTCGGCGTTGGGCAGGATCCCGCTGGAGTCCTTCTCTGCCAGGATGTCTTCTCCGTCCCGCACCCAGGAGACGTGGATGGGACGCGGGTAAACGCCCCTGGTGTGGCAGGAGAGGGTGACGGAGCTATCGGGGGTGTCCCTGCGGGAAACTGAGACCTCGGGGGGTGCTGGGGAGAGACACAGCGCGGGAGCCACGTACCAGAGGCCAGGACAGTGTAACAGGCAGGAGAGACAGGCCTAGCCGCTGGCTAGTCCAGCTTGTGCCAGTGTCTCTCTGCCCATAGCGCCCCCCCCAAACGAGTAGGAGTGCCCACCCCTGCCAGCTCCCTCCCCAACACTCACCCAGGCCTGGCAGGAGCCGGTGGCTGTGGAAGGGCAGGTCCAGGGGTGCAGAGGGGAGCTGACGCGTCTGCTCATCTGCCATAAAGCCAGGCACTGGCTGCAGCTCCCTCCCTCACCCTTCATGTGGGGCTCAGCGTCCTGGAGCAGGAGCCCCACGTCCCTGCGGGGCTGGGCAGGGCCTGACTCAGTGACCCCTCCCCTGATGGGGCCTGGGCAGCTAGCGGAGCCGACAGACCCGGGGGCTCACATGTCCGGTCTTTGCTCCCTGCCGTGAGTTACGGCAAAAGAGGGGTCATGGGTCCACACTCAGGCCAGAGGGGTCCTGTGCCCAGCTGGTCAGACCCCTGGGTAGCCCGGGCCATTGCCCTACCGGGGGTTAACCCCTGCTTGGCCCAGCACAGATCTCAGAGAGATGTCTCCCTGGAGTTACACGTGCAGGGACGGAGAACCCGGCCCAGGGAGTCCGAGGGTCATTCCCCTAGCGGGGGAAAATCTGCCCAAGTCCCTGTTTCAGTTTGTCCAGCTGCTGGGTCTCATCAGGCCTCAGAGACGTGCCAGGCAGGGTGCACAGTGTGACCCTGCCCCGGGAGCGGGTCCATTGCTGGGGGAGGCAGCAGCCTGGCAAGCCAGGCTGAGAGTCGCTGATTTTTCTAAGTGCTCCAAAATCCACCCGTGGACTCAGATCAGCTTGAAATGGACTGACCCTGGTTGGGTTTTGGGGTGGGGTGAGTGGTGCAAATCTGAGGTTGTTTGAGGATGGGGGTTCGGCAGACCAAGACCCCCCCAAATACCATGTGACACCAACATTTTCCAGTGCGGCTGCTGTTTTCTGGGAACTCTGGCTGTGACCCTCCCAAGCCCAGCTCAGCCCTCGGGACAGCCCCCAGCTAGCGCCCAGCCCCCACTGCCCCTTGGGGGAAGCTGTACTGCAAACAGGGGTGTGCTGGGAGCCCTTACCTGGGTCGCGCCACACTGAGGTGCAGCGTGTGAAATGGGCTCGTGCCGCAGGCCAGGGGCTGTGCTGATGCCAGGGGGTTTGCAGGCAGCCAGGCCCCCCCCGAGGGGATGTGCTGACTGTGAGCAGCACCCGCAGGCTGTGAGTTCGAGTCTCTCCCAGCAGCGCGGAGACTGTCAGCTGTGCCCGTCGCTCGTGGCCTGCTGCGGCTTCAGGGAGTTTTGTTCTCAGCAGCTCAATGCTTGGGGTTTCTGAGCTGGTACCGCAGCGAGTGCTGGGGTCCCATCCAGAAACGGATTGGTCTGAGAGCTGCTATGGTGCATCAGAGTCGGAGCCGAGTTAAGGGGGCAGATCTGAGGGTGTCTGGTCCTGGGCTGCCCCAGATAGAGGCACTCTCAGGAGACGCTAATTGTAATGATCCCATTGCTCTAACGTGGGAGCGCACGGGAGACTGGGGTGAGGAATCGGGCGCAGCAACAGGGTCCAGTGTAGAGTCTGTGGTGCAAATTTGGGGACATTTGGCCCAGGGGTTCCCAAGATGCAGCCCCCGCTCCCAAAATAGCTGCTTCAATCCCTTTCAATTCCTCATCACTTCTTAGGCGCAGAGCTCAGGGGGATCGAAGGTTCCAACCTGCCTGAACTGATGCTCCGGTAGAGACAAGGCTGGGCCAGTTCCCAGGGAACGGCAGCTCCCTCCCGGCCCACAGCCCAGACTCACCCACCGCTCCAGGGTCCCCATTCCCACCCACGCCAGGCTCCGCACGGGCTCCAGACACTCGTTCTGCAGGGACCACTGAGCGAAGCAGCCCTAGTGTAGGCTGGGGTCCCACAGCTGCTTCTGGTCCCAGCCGGCTGCACGGCCGCCACCCACAGGAGCTGCGCTGTGTGGAAGCGGATGAAGTCCCCCCGGGGCGTACTGGAACTTCGCCCCTATGGGAGTGTCCCTGTCTAGAGTGCAGCCCACAAGAACCTGCATCATGTGGGGCTCTGGGGGAAAAGAGGAACAGAACTAAATCATCAGCCACAAGCGCTCAGAGATCACTAGGCAGCTGGGCCCGCAAACCCATGGGAAGGGATTATAGCGATCACTATGTCTAGGGTCTGGTTATTACCTCATTTGGGGTTTGCACCTACTGGGGTCACAGCTTTTGGTCGTGTCTCCTCTGCCCATGAGACCCAGAAACTCACATTTGATGCTTCCATAGTCCCAGGACTCCAGGATCTGGAACTTGGAGAAAGATACCAGCCATGGTGCTAAAGCCAGGCAATGCTGAGACTCTGGAGCAGGTGCCAGGCCTTGGCAGATCCAGGCCCTGAGCCAGCAAAGCCCAGACGTGAGGCTCTAACTTTACGCAGCTTTACAGAGGTCAAGGCCGGAAGGGATGGGGCTGGTCTGAGCTCCTGCAGAGCCCGGGGCTGGGAACCACACCCACTCATTTCTGCTGGTTTGACTGCGGTGTCTCTGGTGTGATGGGCTGTCCCCTCGCCACTCAGCCAACGCAGCAGCACGTGAATCCTTGGCCTCAGTGGGACCTGTCCCCTGCCCCAGACACCCCCTGTGCAGCCCTAGGGAGTGACCCCCAGAGCAGGCTGTGGTCCCTGGGTTTGGGGAGGGAGACCCACAGAACCATTCACCACTTGTGTGATTGCTCAGACCCATCCATCAGTTTGTCACCAGTTTGGAGGTTTTCTCCTGCTGCAGGAAATCCCAGATCTTTTCCTGGAAATACACTTGGCCCACAGCCTCTGCCATCCAGGCCCTGGCGGGCTTCAATCCAGCATTTTAAAATCATCCAGCTGCCCTGCCGTGGTGCCAGTGGGATCCGTCCACTCTGGGGGGCCCTGGCAGCACGTCCCAGCTGTGCGAGCTGCAGCCACACACGGACAGGGAGCTTGGCAGTGGAGTGGGGGGTGGGGGGCCTGCGGAAAGGTCTCCCTGGCTGGGTGTTTCCCCCCAGTGTTCCCAGCTGGTTTTCCCTTGTCTGCCTCTCCCCCATTCCCCCCCATGCCTGATCCCCTTCGCCCCGTCTCTACTCACCATCAGCCACTGCCCCCAGCACCCCCCAGCAGAGCCCCAGGGTGATACCCAGGGCTATGGCTCCTGTGCTGGGCCAGGGGTCTCCCCCCTGCAGAAAGAAGAGACCCCTGTCCCTGCTCCAGCAAACTCTGCAAACCCCTGGTTGCTTTCACTCAAGTTGCCAGTGGCCTGGGTGTCCAATCAGGGCGTGGGAAGAGCCCTCGCCCAGCAGGGTCAGACACAAGCAGTTGGTGGTTCCACCTGGAGTTGCTGGGAAATGCTCCCAAGTAACCCAGGGCCCGGGGCAGGAACCTCCTGCTGGCCACAGGAAGGACCCAGCACAGCCCCCCCCCCTCCCCCAGCTGGAACCAGTTGCTGCTGGTGAGCTGCGTCACCAACTCTCACTGCTTCCTCGCCAGTCTGGCGCTGTTCCTTAAAGCCCCAGCGCCTGGAGTCCCGGGATCATGGGCGTCTCGCGGCGGCTGTTGTAAAACAGGACGTCTCGATCCATGTTTTGGTGGCAAGAGGCTTGAGACCAGGACATGAGGGCGCCCGGACGGCTCAGAAGGCGGGCAGCAAGGGAAGAAAACGGAACCCCCCAATGTGCTGTGTTTTGTATAAAGATGTCAGGCATTCTGGGGTCTGTGACAGTGAGAGACTCCGCAGCACATCTGGTGCTGACACACCCTGGGAGGGGTGGGGGGGAGATAGGAGGAAGGCCTATAGCCATCCTGAGGTCTCTCTCCAGCCAGCGGTCCCTTTGCACAGCCCTCTAGGGGGCCGTCCCCCCCCAATGGGATTCCCTGCTTAGCTATCTGGCCCCTGGGGCTGGATTTGGGCTGAGAGGTTGGGATCATGGAAGGCAGCCCAGGGCGGGGGTCCCAATCAGCCGGCACTTGCCCAGCCCTGGGAGGAAGAGAGGAGATGCCATAGCTGCAGGGCGGAGGGTGGCAGGCACCCTGAGGAGACCCAAAGGGGAGAGGCAGCCCCAGGGCTGGGGCAGGGGCACCGCTGCTGCTGGCTAGAGGTGGCCCTGGAGCAGCATAGAAGGGGCTGGGATCCCCTCGCATCCCATGGAGGGAGGGGGTGTGAGGCCCCCCGAGCTGAGGGGCAGAAAGGCCAGAGGCCTGGCGCTGGGCTGGGGGCCCCGTGGGAGGGTGCTGCAGGGCCATGTTGTCCCAGGGCATGAAATGCAGCTTTACTGAGACTCCCAGAGCCCAGTGGGCTGGGACGGGGGGACATCCCCCTCCTCACACATGAGATGACTGAGGCTTCTCAGTGCCAGAGCCCCCCGAGCCCTGGGGTGCCAGCAGCACCCGCTGTACCCTGGCACCGCACCCAGCCCCAGAGACGCGGCTCAGGGAAGGGGTATTTACTGGGCAACCGGGGCCAGCAGCAGAAGGATGAGGGCAGGTCTCCATGGCCCAGAGGCAGCTGTAGTCCCAGGGAGCGAGAGCGGTTCTAGTTCAGGGCCCTGGGGCAGCCAGTGGAGAGTCCAGGCTCATCAGCCAGGTGCCGGGGGGCGCCCGCTGCACCCCGGACGGGGAGGAGGCGGGGCCTTGGGGAAGGGAGTGCAATTGGGGCAGAGCAGAGCAAAGGCGGGGCCCTGCAGTCCCCCTACACGTACCCCACCTGCCATGAGCCGCTCAGGGCAGGGGGCTGGGAGCACCCCCATGACCTCAGCCCACACCCCCAGCCCCGTGTCCTGACTCCTGCACCCCCCCCCATCCCCACCCCTACCCTGAGCACCAAATGGGAGCTGCCCCAGGTAAGGGCACCACACCCCAACCTCCTGCCCCAGCCCTGAGCCCCCTCCCTCACCCTAGCGCCTGGCCAGACCCCGCACCCGAACAATTTTTTACTTATTTTTTTTTATAAAGGGCTCTTATCCAAAGCGCTTTACAATAGTCAGATAATGGTACAAACAATATTTGGAAGGATCATTACATGGTCCACCAAGATCCCCAGCGATTTTTAAGTGGTCTGTAGAAAAATAAGTTTGACTACAAAAACAATCAAGGGACCTCGCTTTCTTTTCATTTCCTTGCTATTATTTATGGGAGGCGGATGAAGAAAAAAAGAATGAAAAATGGGGGTGGGAGAGGTAAGAGAGAATGTTCTTTTTCTTGGCTGGGTCCCAAGGAGGGGCCCCAAAAATGAAGCTGAGCACAGGGCCCCACTAACTCTAAATCCACCACTGGAGCTGACTCCTCCGTCACAGCTCCCCACACCGCAACCAGGGACTGATCTCCACTCCCCAAGCTCCGCATGCTGCTGCCAGGACAGGGGCTGACCCCTCCCTCGCCCCATCTCCCCACACCGCTGCCAAGGGCTGACCCCCCACTCCCCAAGCTCCGCATGCTGCTGCCAGGACAGGGGCTGACCCCTCCCTCGCCCCATCTCCCCACACCGCTGCCAAGGGCTGACCCCCTCCCTCGCCCCAGCTCCCCACGCTGCAGCCAGGGGCTGACCCCCTCCCTCGCCCCAGCTCCCCACACCGCTGCCAAGGGCTGGGGCTAGGGTTGTCCCCTAACCCCCCCAAGCGCCATTCTACCTGGGGCTGCGGCTGACCCCCCAAAGCCCTGTGTTACGGAGTCCCTGGGCGATGCTGTGGAACTGCTCCCCACCAAGCCAGTCAGGACTTTGGGGAGCCTCCTCTCCCTTGGAGCAGACTTGTTCAGGGCAAGAAGCTCACACGTCTTCACCTCCTGGGTCTCTCCTTGGAGCATTCAGCATCCTCTGCCTCTCCGTGCGCTTCCCACAGCGAGTCCACCCCAGCGGGGTCCTGGGGAAGCCACAGGGTCCTGCACCCCCACTTTGCAGTCAGACGTGACTCTCAGCCAGCCAGTAACACAGAGGTTTATTCGATGCCAGGAACAGGGTCTAAAACAGAGCTTGTAGGTACAGAGAACCGGACCCCTCGGCCGGGTCCATTCTGGGGGGGCAGTGAACCAGCCGTCTGCACTCACCCCACGTCCCCAGCCGGCTCCAAACTGACTCTCCAGCCCCTCCTCTCTGGCCTTTGTCTCTTTCCTGGGCCAGGAGGTCACCTGATCTCTTTGTTCTCCCTCACCTTTAGCATCCCCTTGCAGTGGGGAAGGGCCCGGGCCATTAGTTGCCAGGAGACAGAGTGTCAGTGATTTATGCACCCTGGCCTTTATCCCAACACCTAGAGACTTAAGAAATGCACAGGGGAAACTGAGGCACCCACACAGTATTCAGAGGAAACATTAAGAACAGTCCCACTTGGTCACATCTTGTCCTGCTGTTGCCACCCCCACCCCCCCAACACATGTTCCTCCATGACCCGCACGGGAGGCGCACCAGACTTTTCTGGTAAACTGGGCATTTGTTCATTTGCTCTTCCCAACTGATTAGTTGGGAAGAGCAAACAGGATAAATGCCAGTTTTTGTCAAAAAAAGTCAGGATGGCTCAAAAAAAGACAGAGGTCAAAAAGGGAACTGTCCTGGCCAAACGGGGACATATGGTCACCCTATTTCCATGCAAGTGGGTCATGAGGGAGTCCAGCCAGGCCAGGGGCAGACCCTGGCCTGGCTAATAGTGCCAGTCCCGAGAGGCTGGAGTGATTCCCCGCCCTGGCACTGGACCGACCCCGGCCGTGCTGCCAGCTCAGCCGGTGAGTGTGACCAGGGGGCAGGGTGTGAGGGAGTGGGTCTCTGGAGGTGTGGGGGGGTGGGCTGCTGGCCAGTGGGCGGTCTCTTGGGGGGGTGGGGAAGGGCTGTGTGTTGGGATGCTGGGCAGTGGGGGGGTCTGAGTGGGGTGCTGTGTAGTTGTGGTGGTGGGCTGTGGGGAAGTGCACTGGGCAGTAGTGGTGGGGCTGGGGGGGATGCTGGGCAGGGGTGTGCAGGCTGCTGTGCATTTGTGGTGGAGGGTCTGTGTGTTGGGATGCTGGGCATAGGAAGTTGGGGGCTGTGTGGCGCGGCATGGGCCCACCCCTGAGGGGAAGGGACACGCTGGCAGCACAGGGCCGGGAGGGCCAGTGTGCGTCTGGCAATGGCCGGTTTGTAAATCGTGCCCTGCACTGGGCTGGGTGGAGCGGGGCTGGCCCCACCACGCTATACCCCACTGCTCCTGGCTGGCCCCTTGCTCTGGGGACCAACCTCCCCACGCCAGGCTTCTTTGTCCCCATGGGGGTCCACAGATATGTTGGCGCCAGGACCACAAAAGGTTAATCCAGCCTTGATCACATCCAATTCCCCAGGGCTCCGCACGGCTGTCTGGGAGCTGGAACTGCAGAGGCCCAGCGAGCTGCACAGGGCGTTTGTGTTCTGAGCCAGTGCGAGAGCCGCAGGGCCTGGGCAGCCGGAGCCTCTGGCAACCGAGGAGCTGCTGTGTCTGGGGAGGAGCCATGCACACGGTACCACGCTCAGGGTCTCTGTGGGTGACTCCTGGCAGGCAGGGCTGTGGGTGTTGGGGTCACTGTGTGGTCACTGGGTGCCTGGCCTCTCACACAGGCATGGTCTGAGGCTGGCTGGCGGGGTCCTGGCTGGCAGGGGCTGTGGGTGGTGAGGTGACCGGGTGCCTGGTCCACCACACAGGCGTGGGCTGACACTGGCCAGCGGGGTCCAGGCCGGGATCCTCTCCTGGGGAAGCAGAGGAAGGTTTAGTCTGTGTTCCCCAGGGCAACCATATTTTTCCAAATGGAAAATAGCCCCTCTCCCCCGCCTTCCCGTGGGACCAAGCCAAGCCCTCCCTGCCTTTCACCCTCACAGGGCTGGATTGAGTCCTACCGCAACCCTCCCTGTGGGGCCACCCGAGGCCACCCTCAACCCCGCACACACGTGGGCCCAGCCCAAGCCCTCCCTGCCTCCCACCAACATGGGGCCACCCGAGGCCACCCTCACCCCCACACACGTGGGCCCAGCCCAAGCCCTCCTTGCCTCCCACCCACATGGGGCCAGCCACCCCACTGGTGCCCGGGGCTGGCCCGAGCCCCCCAATGCCCACTCACAGCCACCTTTGCCCCCCTCTTCTTTGCATGGGGCTGCTCCGAGCCTCCCCACTGCCTGCCTGTTCATGGGGCTGGTCCTCCAAACCCCTCCACCGCCCACCTGCGATCCCCCTTCCTCCTTGAGACCCATTCGCCTCCACGCACTGGGGTGGCTGTCCAAACCCCCTGCCACAAGCCCCCGCCCAGGGCCACCCAAGGTCCTCTCATCATCCCTGCATGCAGGATGGGCTGGCCCGAGCCACTCTCCCTCGCCCTCCCTCCAGCGCAGGGCTGGGGTGCCACTCCCGCACCCCCACAGATGTTCCTTCATGCCTCCCTAGGGGTCCCACCCCGCTTTTTTGGCAAAAGTGGGCATTTGTCCCCTTTGCTCTGCCAACTGATGATCAGTCGGCAGGAGTGAACAGGACAAATGCCCACTTCTGTCAGAGATGTGGGGACGGCCAGGACAGGGCCTAAAAAAGGGATTGTCCTAGCCAAACTGGGACATATGGTCACCCTAACCAGGTGTGACTCCCCCTTCCCCCACACCCTTGGGGTTTCCCAGGTCCTGGAGCCCCAGACTGTGTCTCTGGGGGCCCTGTCCAATGGATGACAGCTGACCCCGAGCCCCATCCCGGGACTGGTGTTGGGTGGGCACAGAGGGACTGGCCACCCCACTGGGCACTATGGAGGGGGTTGCCTGGGGTGGGTGACCTGGACCAGCAGCCCTGCGCAGGGCCCAGCCAGCAAGGGGACAGGCAGGTGCTGCCCCAGGGGGCTCCAGCTCAGGAGCTGCAGACACAGGCCAGCTCAGGGGTCCTGGCTGTGCCCCACGGGCCCTGGAGGCGTTGGTGCTACTCCAAGACACCAACTCCATGGACCCGACAGCTCCAGCCCCACAGTGACCAGAGTCCCATGGAGAGAGCTCCAAACCGGCCCAGACAAGAGCCAGCGAGCCCCAGGGGCCAGCGAGCCGGGGCCAGGCAGGAGAGGACCCTTAGGGGGTGGGTCTGGTCTGAGCCAACCAAAGCCACCTTGTGGCAGCGCCCGTCTCAGGGCCCCCAGCCCGTGGGCGCCAGCCGGATGCAGACGTGCCGGGACAGGAGCTGGGGCGGGAGGAGTTTGTGTGTTGGAGGAAGATGAAGAAAGTTTTGGGGTGACCCCGGGGGGAGGGGAAATGGAAATACAGTTCTGCCCCACCGACTCCATGATGGGCCTGATCTCCACCCTGGGGGGCAATCAGCACCCACATTCAGTCAGTGCTGTTCTCCTCCCCCCCCGGTGTACCCACAATGCACTGGGACAGGCAGTCCCGGTGGTGGGGTGGGGATCGGGCCGTGTCCCCGGGGTCACTCACTGGCAGTCGGAGTGTAGCTGCTTCTGCAGGAGTCTGAAATGGAAGCAGAGAGCGTGTCACGACCGGGCACTGGGGTGGGGGGGCTGAACTGGTTGGGGTACCCCTGCCCCTCCAGCAATCCCTGCCCTACCTGAACACCCTCCTTCCCTGTGACCCCATCTGCACCCTCCCACTAGACAAGGACCCTCCCCGTCCAGCAATCCCTGCCCCTCCTGAACCCCTCTTCCTAGTGACCCCCATCTCCACCCCGCCAGCCAGCCAAGGATGGCGCCCCACCATAAGGCTTTATGAAAATATGCTTATGAATGTATATCTGACATAACTGGAGTATGTGTTATGCTACATAGGCCATGTAACAGATCTCTGTAAAGGTTCTGATCTGCGGAATCTATTCATCCTATTTGTATGCCTGTGTCATTGCTGTATTCAAAGTTATGAATATTGGCCGCATACTGGCTTGATTTCTAAACAACTTTAGCAGAGCATTTAGTCAGTTCCCGGAGAAAGGAATGTGCAAGTTAAGTACCTAATCAAGAAACACTTAAAGGACAATGGATCTTGGGAGGCTCCAATCCACATAAGAAGTCGACCTGAGGACGTTCAAGGCAGCATGTGACCCATGGCTGCTACCTGGTGAGAAACTGTGAGTCCTGCATGGACAGTGACTTGCCCAGGTGACTCCAGAACTCCATCTTGGAGCTGGACTTTGCATAGGAGAGAGGAGGGGGGTCTCCATCCACAAGAGAGAGTCTATTTAACCCCCTGGGAGACCCCTCCATTTAGTCTTCAGCTGGCTCAAGAGAGCCTCTCCACCCCCAAGGATGCCTGAAAGAATCTGGAATAAAGGACAGTAACGACAGGGGTGTGACGCTAAGTCTACACTACAGGATAAATTTGAATTAGCTTAAACCGATTTTATAAAACAGATATTATAAAGTCGATTGTGCGCGTCCACACTAGACACATTAATTCGGTGGTGTGCGTCCATGGTCCGAGGCTAGCATCGATTTCTGGAGCGGTGCACTGCGGGTAGCTACTGTAAAATAATGAGGCCAATAACATCGATTTGCGTCCACACTAACCCAAATCCGATATAGTAATATCGATTTTAGCGTTACTCCTCTCGTTTTGTAGGAGTACAGAAATCGATTTAAAGAGCCCTTTAAATCAATATAAAGAGCAGTGTAGTGTGGACGGGTGCAGCATTAAATCAATTTAATGCTGTTAAAATCGGTTTAAGAGCGTAGTGTAGACCAGGCCTGAGTGATCGCTGGACCCAGACTAGAAGGAGGCGAGTCTGTAAAAGGAAGCTCACTGGAACTGGTGAGGTGTTATTTGTATTCAGTTTGATTAGACACAGACTTGCATGTTCTATTTCATTTTGCTTGGTAATTCACTTTGTTCTGTTTGTTACTACTTGGAACCACTTAAATCCAACTTTCTGTATTTAGTAAAATCACTTTTTACTTATTAATTAACTCAGAGTATGTGTTTAACACCTGGGGGGGGGCAAACAGCTGTGCATCTCTCTGTATCTGTGTTATAGCGGGCGAACAATTTACGAGTTTACCCTGTATAAGCTTTATACAGCGTAAAACAGATTTATTTGGGGTTTGGACCCCACGGGGAGTTGGACATCTGAGTGTTAAAGATAAGAACACTTCTTAAGCTGCTTTCAGTTTAAGCCTGCCGGTGTTAGGGGCTGTGGTTCTGACCGGGGTCTGGGTTTGCAGCAGGCTAGCGGGTCTGGCTCAAACCAGGCAGGGCACTGAGGTCCTAAGATGACCGGGCAGGAAAGCAGAGGGCAGAAGTAGTCTTGGCACATCACGTGGCAGCTCCCAGGGGGGTTTCTCTGATTCAGCCTGTCACACCCCCGTTCCAGCAATCCCTGCCCCACCTGAACCCTCCTCCCCAGTGACCCCTTCTCCACCCCCCCAGCCAGCATAGGACCCCCTCAGCAATCCCTGACCCACCTGAACCCTCACTTCCTAGTGACCCCGTCTTCACCTCCCTCAGCCAGCCAAGGTGATCCTGACCCCATCTACCCCAGCCCAGCTCATCACTCACCTCGCCAAGGCAGGAACCTGCCCCACCCCACAGCCCCCTTGCCATGGGGCTACCCACCCCACCCCATAGCCCCATGTCCTGGCACCGCCCCACCCTCCCAGAGGAGATCGTTGTCCTCTCCGTGTCCCTTCCCAGGCTCTGCCCCCAGCCCCCCCCACGGTCGCTCTCTTTACCTGGGTGCTTTCTCCTCCACACCACGACGCCAGCCACCATGGCACCGGCCACAGTCAGCACAGCAAGGCAGAGGACGGCCAGGATCCCAGGGGCCAGGCCCCCCATCTCCCCGGGTGCTGCAGGGATGAGGAAAGAGGGTCACTGGGGTGAATGGGGGATTTACTGGGCATTTGACTCAGGGCCCTCCCTGCTCTGTGTCGTTGCCCATGGGGACTGAGTTACCCTCTGCCCTGGTGCAGTCTGGGGCAGGCCCCTGTTGGGGGTCGGGAGGGACATGTCTCATTCCCCCAGCTGGGAGCAAACATGGCGGGTGTCCGAGTCCCCAAGAGGCCCGGCTTTCAGGGGACTCCAATCGGGCTAGGTGGGTGGGCACAGTGTGGGGGCCATGGGCAATGGGTCACCTGGCTCCTGCTGCCACATCCGAGGGCATCAATTCGGTCCCCGCCTCGGGCAGGAGATGTAGCAGGACGTGCTCAGCAATAGCTCATGCTGGAGACCTGCTCGGGGGTCCCATCCCTCCCCCTGCCCCGAGAGAGCCCGTTACCTGGGGTCGCCAGCTCCTCCTGCAGGCCGTGGGGCTGCACGCGGCAGGAGTAGCTGTGCCCGGCCCCGCCCTGCTGTGGGATCCCCACAGATCTCTGGAGCTGGGACGGGTCACTGATGGGGGGCGCCGGGGTCTCCTTCCCATCCCGCACCCAGGAGATGTGGATGGGTCGTGGGTCAAAGCCCCTGGCGCGGCAGGAGAGGGTGGCAGAGCCATCAGGGGAGTCTCTGTGGGAAACCGAGACCTTGGGCAGGGCTGTACGGGGAGAGAAAAGGAGACACCCAACATTTGTTCTGCTCTGAACGTTAAGTTCTTGCTGTTGGGTCTGGATCGAGGGGGAAGCACAGGCTCCAAACCCCCTGTTTCAGTGGTTACAGGACAGGGACGTATTTACACTGATGTCCCAGCAGCCTCCTTGTTGAGCCGACCAGCCTGCAAAGGGGGGAACGGACGCAGCTCCGCTCCCAGACCCTGAGCGAGATTCAGCCCTGCAGCCCTGGGCTGCCCCACTCCCTCGGGGCCCTTGCAGCCCCGCTGCCCCCAGAACCGGTGCTCATTGCAGCAGGGACTGGCTCCAATCCAGCCCATAGGAACTGTCCCGGGTTCCCAGCTGGGCTCTCCCCAGCCTGTCCCCAGTGACACCATTGCTGGGCTGACCCCCAAGCACCCTGGGGCAGCCCCACGACCCAGCTCACCCCGATGGGGCCTGTGAGTTCAGCCCCTGGCTCCTGCGCGCTCTGTGTGCGGGGGGGTGGGGGGGCGGCTGAAATCAGACTCTGCGAGGAGGTTCCCTGCTTTAGGGACAAGCCGGGGCTGCCCGGGGCTAATGGCCTGTCCTGACTCTCCCGGTGCCAGCTCAGGGCCCTGCCAGCCCCGGGTGGGGATCCCAGGCCAAGCCGGCTTGTCCCAGCATGACCTGGACCCTGACCGGGGCGGGAGGTAACTCGGCCCCCATGGGCAGCGACACAGAGCAGGGAGGGCCCTGAGTCCAACGCCCAGTAAATCCCCCATTCACCCCAGTGACCCTCTTTCCTCATCCCCGCAGCTCCTGGGGAGATGGGGATCCGGCCCCCGGGATCCTGGCTGCCCTCGGCCTCGCTGTGCTGACTGGGGCCGGCGCCGTGCTGGCTGGAGTCGTGGTGCGGAGGAGAAAGCGTTCGGGTAAAGGGAGCAACTGAAGGGGGATCCCCATCAGGCAGGGCTGGGGGCAGAGCCTGGGGAGGGGCGCGGAGAGGGCGACAGTCTCCTCTGGGAGGGTGAGGCGGTGCCGGGGCGCGGGGCCGTGCGGTGGGGTAGGTAGCTCCATGGCACAGGGCAATGGGATGGGGCGTGGCGTGGCGGGTTCTTGCCTTGGCAGAGACGGGTGATGAGCTGAGCTGGGGTAGGTGGGATCAGGATCACCGTGGGATGGGGGTGTCCTTGGCTGGCTGGGGGGTGGAGATGGGGGTCACTAGGAAGGGGGGTTCAGGTAGGGCAGGGATTGCTGGGGGGGGTGGGAGCCCCACAACCAGTTCACCCCTCCCCCAGTGCCCGGTCATGACACGCTTATGCTTTCTACTTCATTTCAGACTCTGGCAGAAGCAGCTTCGCCCCGACTGCTGGTGAGTGACCCGGGGACACAGGGCCAGATCCTCCGCCCCGCCCGGGACTGCCCACCCCAGTGCATTGTGGGTACATCGGGGGGGCCCTCGCTGGCTGGGCCCTGCCCCCGGGCTGCTGGTCCAGGTCACTGACCCCCTGCAGCCGCCTCCATAGTGCCCAGCGGGGCAGCCAGTCCCTCTGTGCCCACCCGACGCCAGGCCTGGGGCTGGGCTCGGGGTTAGCTGCCGTCCATTGGGCAGGGCCCCCAGAGACTCAGTCTGGAAAACCCCAAGGGGTGGAGGGGGGAGGAGGAGGGTCACACTGTGAAATTGGGAACACGGAATAAACCTTCTTCCGCCTCCCCAGGAGAGGATCCCACGCCCGACCTGGACCCTGCTGGCCTGCGTCAGACCACACCTGTGTGATGGGCCGGGTGCCCGGTGACCCACCATCCACAGCCCCTGCCAGCCTGGACCCGCTGGCCAGCATCAGACCCCGCCGATGTGATGGGCCTGGCACCCGGTGGCCCACCACCCACAGCCCCTGCCAGCCTGGACCCGCTGGCCAGTGTCAGACCCTGCCTGTGAGACGGGACGGGCACCCAGTGACCCACCACCCACAGCCCCTGCCAGCCTGGACCCGCTGGCCAGCGTCAGACCCTGCCTGTGAGACGGGACGGGCACCCAGTGACCCACCACCCACAGCCCCTGCCAGGCTGGACCCGCTGGCCAGCGTCAGACCCCGCCGGTGTGATGGGCCAGGCACCCGGTGACCCACCACCCACAGGCCCTGCCAGCCTGGACCCGCTGGCCCGCGTCGGACCCCGCCGGTGTGATGGGCCAGGCACCCGGTGACCCACCACCCACAGGCCCTGCCAGCCTGGACCCGCTGGCCCGCGTCGGACCCCGCCTGTGTGATGGGCCGGGCACCCGGTGACCCACTGCCCCTGCCAGACTGGACCCGCTGGCCCGCGTCGGACCCCGCCTGTGTGAGACGCCGAGTGCTGCTCAGCCAGGCTGGAGATGAGGCGCCAGGTTTTACCAGTGAGGGGAATGAACCCCTGGAGCTATTTCCCAAAGGTCCTGCTGGATTCTCCACCCCAGCGTGTTTAACTCACAATTGGCTGGTTTTCTCCAGGATCTGCTCTGGGATTATGGCAGGTCTGTGCAGGGGATCAGACCCGATGATCGCAGTGATCCCTTTTGGCCTTGGGATCTGTGACTCTCTGAACCCACCACCCACAGCCCCTGATTGCCAGGAGTCGCCCGCAGCAGAGACCCCACGCGTGGCACTGTGTGCACGGCTCCTCCCCAGACACAGCAGCCAGGAGCCGTGGGGCAGCTGGAGCAAAGCCCAGGGACGGTGCCAGAGCCGCGCGGGGAACAGGCTGCGAGTGCACCAGGCATCTCAGCCGGGGCAGGTCTGCGGAGGACTCGGGGCAGCAGAGACCAGGAGCCGGGGGCCCCAGGAGAGAGACTTTCCGAGCCGGGCCCAGAATCCCACAGACACCGATTGGCTGGGCTAGGGGCTGGACTGGAGCGGGTGCCCCCGGCACGCAGCTGACGGATCCGGAGTCTCTACTGGGCCACCCCAGGGCCCTGAACTGGAGCTGCTATTGGTCCCCTGGAACTGCAGCTGCCTCTGGGCTGGGGGGGATCTGCCCTCGCCCCCTTTGCTGCTGGCCCCAGTAAATACCCCTCCACCGAGCTGCGTGTCTGTCATAAACAGATAGCTAAGGGTTAATGTCTCTTTCACCTGAAGCACCTGACCAGAGGACCAATCAGGAAACCGGATTTTTTCAACTTTGGGTGGAGGGAATTGAGTGTCTAAGTCTTTGTTTTCCTGGCTGCCTGCTTTCTCTGAGCTTTGGAGAAATAGTTCTACTTTCTAGTCTTCTGTTTCTAAGTGTAAGGACAAAGAAATCAGATAGTAAGTTCTATGGTTTCTTTTCTTTGGTATTTGCATGAATATAAGTGCTGGAGTGCTTTGATTTGTATTCTTTTTGAATAAGGCTGTTTATTCAATATTCTTTTAAGCAATTAACCCTGTATTGTATCATCTTAATACAGAGAGCATTTATATGTATTTTTCTTTCTTTTTATATAAAGCTTTCTTTTAAGACCTGTTGGAGTTTTTCTTTACTCAGGGAAATTGAGTCTGTACTCACAGGGAATTGGTGGGAGGAAGAAATCAAGGGGAGATTTGTGTGTTGGATTGCTAGCCTGACTTTGCATTCCCTCTGGGGGAATAGGAAAGTACTTTTTGTTTCCAGGATTGGGAACAGAGAGGGAGATTCACTCTGTTTGGATTCACAGAGCTTGTGTCTGTGTATCTCTCCAGGAGCACCTGGAGGGGGGAAGGGAAAAAGGATTATTTCCCTTTGTTGTAAGACTCAAGGGATTTGGGTCTTGGGGTCCCCAGGAAAGGTTTTTCAGGGGGACCAGAGTGCCCCAAAACACTCTAATTTTTTGGGTGGTGGCAGCAGGTACCAGGTCCAAGCTGGTAACTAAGCTTGGAGGTTTTCATGCTAACCCCCATATTTTGGACGCTAAGGTCCAAATCTGGGACTAAGGTTATTACATGGTGTGCAGCTGGTGGGAGATAGACAGAATCCAGAAGCCAGTAGAAATATTATATTTTTCTTTTCTCTGCTAAGGGCTTTTTAGCAGAGAGAAACAGTTGGTTTTAAAAGGGAACCAGAGAGAATTTTTTTTTTCTGCTCTCTCTGGCAGTTTGTGGCTTGCATGTTAAGCGAGAAGCCATTAAGAGGCTGTTGAGCGTCTTTTGTCATGCAATATCCCTCCCATTAGGAGGCAAGTAACAGCACTTATATGCATGCAAATAAAGTGGTTTTTCTGGTTTCCCTTCATTGAACATTAGCTAGAGAGAGAAAAGGAAAAAAGCACTGTTGCTAGGCAGACTTCAGGAGGCAACAGAACCTGCAGTTCAGAAGATAAACACCGGAGGGCACCCCAACACAAGAAAACAGGAACCATGACTTCTAAGGCAAAAATTGAGGCCGAAGAACAAATCAAAGAAGCTGAACACAGGCGACAGATGGAGATGAAAGAAAAGGAAGAAAGCATAAAACTGGCAGCCTTCCAAAGAGAACAGGCAGCCCAAGAGGCAGCACACAAAAGAAAACTAGAAGAAGAAGAGAGAGCCTACCGAAGGAAACAAGCAGAAGAAGAGTTGGCCCACCACCGAGAAATGGAAAAACACCAAAAAGAAATGGAAAAACAACAAAAAGAAATGAAAAACAACAAAAAGAGAATTAAAAAAAAGGAAAAACAGAAAAAACATGAACTGGAGTTGGCAAAAGCTGGGCTGCATGTGCCAGCCAACCCTAACAACCCGGCGCCAAATATTGCTCCACAGCACAGGAAATTTCCCACCTACAAGGCAGGTGATGACACCGAGGCCTTCTTGGAAAATTTTGAAAGAGCCTGTCTTGGGTACAGCATTCCCGAAGACCAGTACATGGTAGAATTGAGGTCACAGCTCAGTGGACCTTTAGCAGAGGTGGCAGCTGAAATGCCTAAGCACCAAATGAATGACTATAAACTTTTTCTAACCAAGGCCAGATACAGGATGGGGATAACCCCAGATCATGCCCGTCGGCGCTTCAGAACCCAAAAGTGGAAACCAGAGGTGTCATTTCCCAAACACGCCTACTACATTGCAAAAAACTATGAGGCCTGGCTAACAGGAAACAACATTCAAACCTTGGAAGAACTGAACCTCCTCATACAAATGGAGCAGTTCTTGGATGGTGTTCCTGAAGACATCACACGGTACATACAACATGGAAACCCCAAGAATATCGCTAAGGCGGGGGAGATTGCAGCCAAATGGATGGAACTGGCATAAAGCAAGAAAGCTACTGTCAAGGGCAACGATTACCCCAGGGGGCACACAGACCATAAACCCTACAACTGAGGACAGCCAAAGACCCCACATACCACCCAAGTAAAGCCACAGATACCCTACCCTTCAACCTCACCAGTCTCCAGTAACTCACCTCGGCCCAGTGACCCATCAGATGGAAGATGCTTTAAGTGTAATAAACTGGGACATATCAAGGCCAAGTGTCCCAAGAACACCATGCGAGTGCAATTCATTACACCACCATCACACCAAAGATCCCCAGGCCCGGATGCCTCTCAAATACCCTTGGAGCGAAGGGAAAATTTGAGAGTGGGCGGAAAGAAGGTTACTGCGTGGAGAGACACGGGGGCACAAGTGTCAGCTATCCACCAATCCTTCGTCGACCCCAAATTCATCAACCCAAAGGCCAAAGTTACAATTTACCCCTTCATGTCACAAGCTGTAGACTTGCCTACAGCTCAACTGCCTGTCCAGTACAAAGGCTGGTCAGGAATGTGGACTTTTGCAGTCTATGACAATTATCCTATCCCCATGCTACTGGGGGAAGACTTGGCCAACCAGGTGAGGCGGGCCAAGAGAGTGGGAATGGTTACACGTAGCCAAACCAGGCAAGCTTCCAGACCCATTCCTGTTCCTGAACCGTCCACAGAGGCCCCGTCTGTGTTACCAGAGACCCAGACAGAGGTAGTGGACCCGGATTCCATGCCTACCACTGAAACAGCCACAGCACCTCCAGTCCCAGGCCCGGAACTGGAACAGCAACCAGCACCAGCAAGTGCAACTACATCTTCAAACTCAACGCCAGAGGGCGCCAGCGAGCCAAAACTGGCAGAAGCCACAGACAGCCATACCCAAAAGGCTCAGCCAGAGCCTGAAATACCCTCAGGTGCACCAGCGGAGAGCGGTTCACCAGCAACGGAAACAACCCCATCACCTACATCGCTTCCAGAGGGACCAAGCCCAAGTCCACAGTCTGAGGAAGAACTGGTGACCCCAGACTCAAGGGAACAGTTCCAGACTGAGCAGGAAGCGAATGACAGCCTTCAGAAAGCTTGGGCGGCGGCACGGAGCACCCCACCGCCTCTCAGCTCTTCTAATCGATCCCGGTTTGTTATAGACCAAGGACTTTTATACAAGGAAATTCTTTCTGGTGGACACCGGGAAGAATGGCAGCCGCAAAAACAGTTGGTGGTTCCAACTAAGTACCGGGGGAAGCTCTTAAGCTTAGCCCATGATCATCCCAGTGGCCATGCTGGGGTGAACAGAACCAAGGACCGGTTGGGGAAGTCCTTCCACTGGGAGGGGATGGGCAAGGACGTTGCCAAGTATGTCCGGTCTTGTGAGGTATGCCAAAGAGTGGGAAAGCCCCAAGACCAGGTCAAGGCCCCTCTCCAGCCACTCCCCATAATTGAGGTCCCATTTCAGCAAGTAGCTGTGGATATTCTGGGCCCTTTCCCAAAAAAGACGCCCAGAGGAAAGCAGTACGTACTGACTTTAGTGGACTTTGCTACCCGATGGCCAGAAGCAGTCGCTCTAGGCAACACCAGGGCTAACACTGTGTGCCTGGCCCTAACAGACATCTTTGCCAGGGTAGGTTGGCCCTCCGACATCCTTACAGATTCAGGGTCTAATTTCCTGGCAGGGACCATGGAAAAACTGTGGGAAACTCATGGGGTGAATCACTTGGTTGCCACCCCGTACCACCATCAAACCAATGGCCTGGTGGAAAGGTTCAATGGAACTTTGGGGGCCATGATACGTAAATTCATCAACGAATTCTCCAATAATTGGGACCTAGTGTTGCAGCAGTTGCTGTTTGCCTACAGGGCTGTACCACATCCCAGTTTAGGGTTTTCACCATTTGAACTTGTGTATGGTCACGAGGTTAAGGGGCCATTACAGTTGGTAAAGCAGCAATGGGAGGGGTTTACACCTTCTCCAGGAACTAACATTCTGGACTTTGTAAGCAACCTACAAAGCACCCTCCGACACTCTTTAGCCCTTGCTAGAGAGAACCTAAAGGATGCTCAAGAAGAGCAAAAGGCCTGGTATGACAGACATGCCAGAGAACGTTCCTTCAAGGTAGGAGACCAGGTTATGGTCTTGAAGGCGCAACAGGCCCATAAGATGGAAGCATCATGGGAAGGGCCATTCACGGTCCAAGAGCGCCTGGGAGCTGTAAACTACCTCATAGCATTTCCCAATTCCTCACTAAAGCCTAAAGTGTACCATGTTAATTCTCTCAAGCCTTTCTATTCCAGAGATTTACAGGTTTGTCAGTTTACAGTCCAGGGAGATGATGCTGAGTGGCCTGACGGTGTCTACTACGACGGGAAAAAAGACGGTGGCGTGCAAGAGGTGAACCTCTCAACCACCCTGGAACGTCTGCAGCGGCAACAAATCAAGGAGCTGTGCACTAGCTTCGCCCCATTGTTCTCAGCCACCCCAGGACGGACTGAACGGGCATACCACTCCATTGATACAGGTAATGCTCACCCAATCAGAACCCCACCCTACCGAGTGTCTCCTCATGCCCAAGCTGCTATAGAACGGGAGATCCAGAACATGCTACAGATGGGTATAATCCGCCCATCTACCAGTGCATGGGCATCTCCAGTGGTTCTGGTACCCAAACCAGATGGGGAAATACGCTTTTGCGTGGACTACCGTAAGCTAAATGCGGTAACTCGTCCGGACAACTATCCAATGCCACGCACCGATGAGCTATTGGAGAAGTTGGGACGTGCCCAGTTCATCTCTACAATAGACTTAACCAAGGGGTACTGGCAAGTACCACTAGATGAACCTGCCAAGGAGAGGTCAGCATTTGTCACCCATGCGGGGGTGTATGAATTCAATGTCCTTCCTTTCGGCCTTCGAAATGCACCCGCCACCTTCCAGAGGCTGGTAGATGGTCTACTAGCTGGACTGGGAGAATTTGCAGTTGCCTACCTCCATGATGTGGCCATTTTTTCAGACTCCTGGCCCGAACACCTACTACACCTGGAAAAGGTCTTTGAGCGCATCAGGCAGGCAGGACTAACTGTTAAGGCCAAAAAGTGTCAAATAGGCCAAAACAGAGTGACTTACCTGTGGCACCAGGTGGGTCGAGGAACCATAAACCCCCTACAGGCCAAGGTGGATGCTATCCAAAAGTGGCCTGTCCCAAAGTCAAAGAAGCAGGTCCAATCCTTCTTAGGCTTGGCCGGATACTACAGGCGATTTGTACCCCACTACAGCCAAATCGCTGCCCCACTGACCGACCTGACCAAAAAGACCCAGCCAAATGCAGTTAAGTGGACTGATGAGTGTCAAAAGGCCTTTACCCAGCTTAAGGCGATGCTCATGTCTAACCCTGTGCTCAGGGCCCCGGATTTTGACAAGCCATTCCTAGTAACCACAGATGCATCTGAGCGTGGTATAGGAGCGGTGCTCATGCAGGAAGCAACGGATCACAACTTCCATCCTGTCGTGTTTCTCAGCAAATAACTGTCTGAGAGGGAAAGTCACTGGTCAGTCAGTGAAAAGGAATGCTATGCCATTGTGTACGCCCTGGAAAAGCTACGCCCATATGTTTGGGGACGGCGGTTCCAACTACAAACTAACCATGCTGCACTACAGTGGCTTCATACTGCCAAGGGGAACAACAAGAAACTTCTTCGTTGAAGTTTAGCTCTCCAAAATTTTGATTTTAAAATTCAACACATCACAGGAGCTTCTAACAAAGTAGCTGATGCACTCTCCCGTGAGAGTTTCCCAGAATTAAGTAGTTAAAAAGTGTTCTTAAAATGTAAAAGTCTGTTAGTTATATACTTAGTGGTATATGTAAAGGTGTATGTGTTGTATTAATCTGTTTATTTTCAAGTTCTAGAAGAAAATCGCCGCCAGTGAGCTTCCCCACTGTCTGCAATTTGGGGGGCATGTCATAAACAGATAGCTAA
Source organism: Gopherus flavomarginatus (assembly GCF_025201925.1). Classification (NCBI taxonomy): domain Eukaryota; kingdom Metazoa; phylum Chordata; order Testudines; family Testudinidae; genus Gopherus; species Gopherus flavomarginatus. The sequence goes on from NC_066628.1 coordinate 945,960, forward strand.
GGGTTAATGTCTCTTTCACCTGAAGCACCTGACCAGAGGACCAATCAGGAAACCGGATTTTTTCAACTTTGGGTGGAGGGAATTGAGTGTCTAAGTCTTTGTTTTCCTGGCTGCCTGCTTTCTCTGAGCTTTGGAGAAGTAGTTCTACTTTCTAGTCTTCTGTTTCTAAGTGTAAGGACAAAGAAATCAGATAGTAAGTTCTATGGTTTCTTTTCTTTGGTATTTGCATGAATATAAGTGCTGGAGTGCTTTGATTTGTATTCTTTTTGAATAAGGCTGTTTATTCAATATTCTTTTAAGCAATTAACCCTGTATTGTATCATCTTAATACAGAGAGCATTTATATGTATTTTTCTTTCTTTTTATATAAAGCTTTCTTTTAAGACCTGTTGGAGTTTTTCTTTACTCAGGGAAATTGAGTCTGTACTCACAGGGAATTGGTGGGAGGAAGAAATCAAGGGGAGATTTGTGTGTTGGATTGCTAGCCTGACTTTGCATTCCCTCTGGGGGAATAGGAAAGTACTTTTTGTTTCCAGGATTGGGAACAGAGAGGGAGATTCACTCTGTTTGGATTCACAGAGCTTGTGTCTGTGTATCTCTCCAGGAGCACCTGGAGGGGGGAAGGGAAAAAGGATTATTTCCCTTTGTTGTAAGACTCAAGGGATTTGGGTCTTGGGGTCCCCAGGAAAGGTTTTTCAGGGGGACCAGAGTGCCCCAAAACACTCTAATTTTTTGGGTGGTGGCAGCAGAAACCAGGTCCAAGCTGGTAACTAAGCTTGGAGGTTTTCATGCTAACCCCCATATTTTGGACGCTAAGGTCCAAATCTGGGACTAAGGTTATTACAGTGTCTGAGTGTTACTGGGACCCCTGGGGCTGGTCGTGGTGCCGTGGGCGTTGCTGCACCCCAGGGCTCGAGGGGCTCTGGCACTGAGCAGCCTAGGTCATTACAGCAGGTCTCTGCTCTGCTGTCCCAGCCCACGCGGCTCTGGGATTCATGGTAAAGCCGCAGTGTGGGAAATATGTAGTTATCCCTGCCCCAGTGCTGCCCCCCCGTGGGGAAGGAGGATGCTGCATGAGTTCTGACCAAGGGGCTTAACTGCCCACCGGCCCCCTGCCCCCTCCATCCCTGCTGCTCCAGAGCTAACCCCCTGCATCCCACTCCCCTCCCAGAGCCGGGGAGAGAACCCAAGAGTCCTGGCTCCCAGCCCCCCCTGCTCTAACCCACCAGCCCCCACTCCCCTCCCAGAGCCAGGATAGAACCCAGGAGTCCTGGCTCCCAGCCCCCCCTGCTCTAACCCACCAGCCCCCACTTCCCTCCCAGAGCCAGGGACAGAACCCAGGAGTCCTGGCTCCCAGCTCCCCCCCACATTCTAACCCACCAGCCCCCACTCCCCTCCCCCAGAGCTGGGGGCAGGGGTGTCTGATGGTCTGGATGGGGCTATGGGTCTGATGCAGGCAGGATGGGGTTGATGAGGGAGAGGGAATACTGGGCCAGCTAGACCCCTTGGGATCTGCCTGTGATGGCCTCCTAGCCCTGGTGGAGCTGGCCCCCTGACCCCTGCCAAGGCTCAGCCACAGCGCGAGGGACACAGGGCTGCTGGGGGCAGGAGGTGCCTGGAGTGAGTGACAGGGTGTGGGGGAGATGCAAGGGGCAACCTGGGGGTGGGGTCCCTGCTCCCTCCACCCCAGCCCCTTGTGAGCCGCCATCCTTCCCTGGAATCTGAGGGACCCCCCCATGCTGAGCCAGAGCCCCACACCCCAGGGAGACACATCCTGTGTGCCATAGGGGGGTGTTGGGGTTCCCCTGAGCAGAGCAGTGTGGGGCTGGGGTAGTGCACTGGGGGAGCCCAGCCCTGAGTCCCCCCACATCTCTCCTCTCCCTGGGCCAGTCCCTTCTGCCCCCCCAGCAGTGGCTGCACCCTAACTCCAGCAGTGGGTTCCAGCCAGGGGCACCCGGCCTGGCCAGCAGTGGCCCTGGCTAGCGACCAGCCTGGTGCAATTGGCTGGGGTGGGGGTAGGGAGAGACCCGAGGGCTTGGGGGACCTTCTGGGGTAGTGTGAGAAACTGCCCCCTGTGGGAATGTGCTGTGCAGGGTGCACTGAGCATGCTCAGTAACATCTGCTGAAGCCACTGCCCTTCCCCCTGCCCTCACTTGAGCAGTTTCTGGCATGACACCTGCCATTGACAACACCCTCCTTACACCTGCGCTTCCCCCACCATGGATGGTTTGTGGCCTTTTCCCGCCAGCTCTGAGAACCTGCCTGCCGGGGCCTGGATGGCGGAGGCTGGGGCCAGGCGTATTGCCAGGAAAAGACCCGGGATTTGCTGCTGCACTACGAGAAAACCTCCAAGCAGGTGACAAGCCGGGGCTGTGGCTGAACAATCACACGAGCGCTGAGTGTTGTGTTACATGGGACTCTGCTCTGTCTCCCCGGCCTCTGGACATCGCTCCCTAGGGCCCCCCGGGTGTGTCTGGGGCAGGGGCCTGGTCTGGTTTCTGCAAACCCCCCCCCCCCCCCCACCAAAGAGCTGCTGGTGCGTTGGCAGCTCATAACGAGACGGGGTGTATTTGGGAGAGACCCTGCAGCTCAGGCAACACACACACACACTCTTTCTCTCTCTCTCTCTCTCTCTGTCCTGCCAGTCGATATTACAGTGACCAGTCCAGTCTGGATCAATCTAGTGCCCAGCTGGGTTGATTGTGGGTAGGGAGGAGTCGGGTCCTGTCGGTCGAGACACGATGCTCCGGGGAAGTCTTGGCAGGATGAACCCACAGTTTCATGGCAAGGCCTCCTGGTTATACAATGATCTTTCTTCTTTGGGACCAGCGAGTTCTGCACCGTCGTGCTGAATTGTCCTTTGACGAGTGCTCGTTTTCTTAAATTGTTTTTTTTTTAATTTTTAATTTTGTTATTAAGTTTTTTTCGGGAGTTGCCCCAGGCTGGCTTTGATTATAGCTGTTTGTCCCCGGTGATAGGTGCCTGTTTTATTTTTAGAGTTGTGAATTTGCTTTTTTTTGACATTTTAATAGCGGCGTGTTGTAATTTTTTGGCGCCTTTGTGTTTGTTTGGGGTTTGTTTAGAACCCGTGGTTTGGTGATGGCTTTTACACTTATTTTTTAATCCACATATTTTTTATTTATACACAACACAGGATTAATTTACACAGAACATTTTGAACAGGAACATCAAGTTGCAGCGCAAGAGAAAAACAATCAGCCCAGACACAGTTTGCGACTGATGCCTCTCTACCAATGGCCCATTCGGCCATTCCTTCCTGCTCTTCAGAAAGGGTGGCTGGCAGGCTATGATTAAATCCTACACCAATACATTTAATACATGCTACAGTATTAATTTTTATTGTAAATTATACAAACATAAAATCCTAAGACTACATGTCCCCCTTTTGATCCCTCAAGAACAATTCTTGACTGGGTCATATTTTATATGACTGTTTCAGAACAATACACCGAGAGGCCATTTGAGCTTGTGGTTGTAATTTAACAAACATTCCTTTTGTCAAACAGCACATACAACACTTTCCTAGCAAGCAAACACAGGACCCTATTAACACGACTAGCAATGGGTGAAACCTAATAGGCAATCTACTCTTAGAGGTCGGGGACCAGCCTGTAAAAACGTCGTCCCCGTGATAGGCTGTCCGTTGTGTTTTAAACCGAGCAATTTTTAGCAAGTCTCCATTTGCACATCATGTTTGAATGACACTTTTTTATATTTTTTGGTGTTTGTTGTAAAAACGGAGTCACCTTGGTTTTTGACAAAAAGTGATTAGTTAGATTGTGCCAATGCAGGCCAAGGGTAACAGAGAAATTAACCGGAGTAGCGGCTACAATGCTCTGTGCTTTTTTAATTTTTGGTGAATGGTACGTGTGATTGCTAGTATATAACACATTGGCATTGCATCTACATTCATCCACTGGGGGGTGGCTGACACTTGCATTATCCCAGGATGTAACACATACACATTGTCCGTCGTACAAAACGCGTTGCATTTTCTAATTTGTCCCACACACATGTTCCCAATGAGGTATTTTTGCTACATGGTTTTGTGTAGGGACAAGTGCACCCATTTCTGAGGGCTCCACGCCGTACACCCTCGGGTGTCCAATAATTTCTCCTCTTTTCCAGCCCACTGGCCCATAACCCGGGGTAGCCAAAAGGATCCCATGGTCAATTTTGGGAGCGGGCTCAATTTTAATAGTTTTGTGTTTATACTGTTGGTGAGCAATTTTAACAATAATTTTACCTAATAACGAATTAGGCTTAATTATGCTGGGAAGATATTGATTCGTTTATGTTTGTAGGTTTTGAACAAGGACCTTTTTTCTTGTTTTAAAAGATGCGTTAATACCCGAACATTCCCAGATATTACCCAAAATATTTTGTGTTCGAGTGATGCTAAACTAAGAATTTGTAGCTCAGTACAGCCTCTGGCCCAGGCAGTTTTATTCTTTAACTTTGTGGTTTATACAGCAGCCAGGAGATGGTGGTTAGCTACCACCACGTATTGATCAGGCCTTAAAGTCTATGAGTCTATTCCATGTGGCTTTTAGCTTTTTAGACTGATTTGTACCCAGTTTATAGTAGTATCTGCCTGCTTGTGAATGAGACTATTTTGCGGTTGTGACAAGGAACTTAACTTATTTTTAATTACCTTTAGGTTTATAGTATTTATAATTTTTGTTTTAAAAACATTTTTTAATATAGTGTCTAAAACACATCAACACCCCAATGGCTGAGCTAAACAAAATGAGGTATTTTCTTTAGCTGAGCCATTGGGGTGTTGATGTGTTTTTATTTAGGCTGTTATAATAGGAAGGGAGTTGGGTGAACATTTAGGTTCCAATTTAGACACATTTAGCTGAGTTTAATTTATACCAATTTTTATTTTTGCTAATAGTGGATTTAACAAAACTTTTACTGTATTTTTTTTTTTAGGTTTATCTTTTTGTGGAGGATCAGAATTTGAGCCTTTTAGTTTTGGGTAGTTTGTTTGCTGACCAGGTCTGTCCTTTATCTGCAGTTCCTTTATGCTGCCATTTATGGGCTGTTTTGTTTTTTATCAGGTAATTTGCATTGACACAGATGCTTTTGGACCCAAGGCCAGCCGCAACTCAGGGACTCTGTCTTAAAAGGGCCACAATCAACTTCCACCCGAGTTCTCAGGGGTGGCTCCAGGCCCCAGCATGCCAAGTGCGTGTTTGGGGCAGCATGCTGCGGGGGGCACTTTGCTGGTCGCCGGGAGAGCAGCAGGCAGCTCCGGTGGACCTCCCACAGGCGTGCCGCTGTGCTTGGGGCGGCAAAATGTCTAGAGCTGCCCCTGTGAGTTCTGATCCCTTTTCACTTTCAACTCCTGCTTTTAAAACACAGCAAGATCTGAAAAAGAAAACTCAGCCTAGTGTGGCTCTGTCTGGAGCCCTCATAGGATTTTAATTAAGTACCATGTTTTGTTTGCATTTCTTTTACCCCCTCTCCAATATACACTGCATGTGTCCTGGGATATGCACCTTCCTTCCATAGTTTAACTTTTATAACATTATTTTAGCCATATTAATTTTGACATAAGGTGTAACTGGGTTATTTTGTGCTTACACAGGTTTTATGTATCCGAATTAAAGTGACAGTTTGATTACACAGAGCCGTCTTAAGGCTCAGTGTTTTTAACATTGCTTCCTTGTGCACCTCACCCCTTGTGTTGCTCCAGAGGGGCCCTGGGTTTTTAATTTTTTATTTTTTTAATTACAGCGCGAGTGAGATAATGCTGGGTGCCCCCTCAGCACCCCGCCTCCACACACAGGTCCCATCTGCAGCTGGGGCCGGCCCTGTCACTGCAGAGGGAGGAGATAAAACACAAACAAACCCCACAACACATTATTTTGTTGAGGGGGGGAGTCCCTTCCTGACCCCTGGGTGGCTGGCTGAGGCCCTGAAGCATGAGCGTTAGGAACACGAGCTGTAACCGGGACATGGGCCCCATTGCCTGGACCCACCATCCCCATCGCCCTCCAGACAGTCCCGGGGGCCAGTCGCTCTGGCAATGGAGGGATGGTTTGTGCCCCCCCAGATCCTGTGGGGGCTGCTCCAGCCTCGGCCCTGGGAGGGTCCAAAACCTTCTTCTCCTTCCCAGCCGGGATTCGCTCCTGGCCCGGTACCCGGTGCCCTGCCCCAGAGCGGGTCCAGCCCCCCGGGCTCCCCCAGGCCCTGCAGCCCCCGCCCCACTCAGCCCTTCGCACCCCGGGCCCAGGCCAGGCTGGGGCATCCCCGCGGGCCCGCAGCCAGGGGATGTTTGACCTGCACAGCCCGGTCTGCCCGGATACCGATGACGAACAGCCTCGGCCTGCGTCCTGATTGGACGGCCGCAGGCAGCCGAGAGACTGGAAAGTGAAAGTGCTATGACAGTGCTGGTGCAGCGCTGGTGCTAGTCAGTGCAAGGGACACAGCGGGGGGAGCCAGGCTGCCCGGCTCCCCTGCCCCCCCGCGTGCAGGGTGACCCCACGTCCCGATATTCGGGGCTTTGTCTCACACAGGCGCCTATTGCCCCCCCCGCCCCCGCCCCATGGCCTGGGGGCTGCTCCTGGCGCTCTGCGGGGCGCTCCTGGCTCCGGCCGCGGCGGGTGGTGAGTCCGGGGGGCGCTGGGTGCCCCAGCTGGGGGTGTCACCGGAACAGGCCGGGCAGCTCCCTGGGACACGCGTGGGGGGCAAACTGCGGGATGCGACCTTCCGGGGGTAAGAGGTTCTCGGGGGGGGGCTGAGCAAACTGGTTCCCACCCCGCCGCTGTCCGCCCCCCGGCTCCGAAGGCAGCACCGACAGACGGGTTAGTGCCGATTACCCGTAATGGGGGGGCGACTGGAGCAGTTCACACCCCCGGCTTGAGGCTGTAAGCAGGGCGGGGCGAGGGGGGCAGCCGCCCAGGGCACAAAGCTGCAGGGGTGGAAATATGACAAAAACCTGCGGGGGGGGGCACAAAGCTGCAGGGGTGGAAATATGACAGAACCCCGGGGGGGGGGCATAAAGGTGCTTGCTGGCCCCCGGCACTAAACCGGCTAGTTACCAGCTGGGGGCGGGCTGGGGGCACCCCAGGGTGGCCGTACAGTGGCGCAGAGGGGTTGTGAGCTCCTTGGGTTGTTCTGGGTTTGTACAGCACCCGCGCAGCCCGGTCCTGGGCCACGATGGAGGCTCCTGGACGCTGCCCTAGTCCAGATAGTGAATGTCCCTTCTGGCCAGGGCCAGCTCTAGCTATTTCACCGCCCCAAGCACGGCGGCACACCATGGGGGGCTCTCTGCCGCTCGCCGGTCCCGCGGTTCCGGTGGACCTCCCGCAGGCGTTTCTGCGGAGGGTCCGCTGGTCCCGCGCTCTGGTGGACCTGCCGCAGGCGTGACTGTGGATGCTGCACCGGAGCCGCAGGACCAGCAAACCCTCCAGAGCCGCTTGCCGCCCTCCCGGCAACCGGCAGAGCGCCCCCCGCAGCATGCCGCCCCAAGCAAGCGCTTGGCGCGCTGTGGCCTGGAGCCGGCCCTGCTTCTGACCTTGAAATCTACAACCGTCCAACCCCTCGGCTCTGTCTCCTCCATGGGCCTGAGCCGTGGCCCCCCCCATCCTGCTTTGGGGGCTCCGCCAGAAATCCCCACATGCCAGCCCAAGAACTGCCCCCCACCCCTAGGGGGAGGAGCCACCCACGCTACGGGAGCAGAGGGAGACCAGCCCAGCGACCCTCGTGGGCAGTGGTGTCGGGGTGAATACAGCAGGGGGTCACCTAACCTCAGCGAAACTCCATGTCCCCAATGAGAAGGGGGTGAGCTCCAGTTACCCCTGGTACCCCGGCTCTGGCACCGCTGTGCAGTAACCGGGCTGGCTGCACCAGGCTCATCTGAAGTGGAAACAAAAGAAAGTAACTTACGTTTCCAGGAGCAGGGCCAGTGCAACCATTTAGGCGACCTAGGCGGTCGCCTAGGGTGCTGGGATTTGGGGGGCGCCATTTTCTTGAGCAGCAACCACAGCGGTCGGATATTCGGCCTCCCTGGTCGCCTCTGGCATTTAGGCAGAGGGAGCTGGGGCAGGGGGGCACGGGGAGGGCCCCGGCTGCCTGCAGCAAGTAAGGGGGGGGCAGCATGCAGGGGAGCTCCCTGCCCCAGCTCACCCCTGCCCCACCTCCTCCCCTAGCACGCTGTGGCCCCTTCACTTCTCCCACCTCCCAGGCTTGCAGCCCCTAAGCTGATTGGCACCGCAAGCCTGGGAGGCAGGAGAAGTCAAGCAGCGATGGCATGCTCGGGGTGCTCATGTGTGGAGTAGGGGTGAGCTGCGGGGGGGTTCTTAGGGTGGAGGTTGAGGGATGGGGAGCTGCCGTGGTGGGGGGAGCTGCCACGGGGGGGCACCTCAGGGCGGGGGCTCGGGGACGGGGGAGGGCACAAGGTGGAAGTGACCTGCCCCAGGCTGGGAATGCACTTCCTACCTCCCACCATTGTCTGTCCCCCCCAGACAAGCTGCCAGCTTTCAGAGGTGCAGGCTGAGAGATCGTCTTTCCTGATTCCCTCTCGGCTCTGGGCAGTGTTAGTCACTGACCAATCCCAGCTTGTCCCTCGCCCAGGGTGAGGCTGACAGCAGGGGGACGGGGCTGGGGCTGGGGCTGGGAGGTCTCTGCTGGGCCCCACTGGGTGACCCTGGTGTCCCCTGAGCAAAGGAAGAAGTCAGTGGTTAACTCAACCTCGCTCTTGTTGCTTTAGGGCATCACAGCCTGGCCGTGCTAGTCACAGCCGTCACCCAGGAAGATGGGACTCATCACTACTTCATGATCTCCAAGCTGGATGACGTTCAGATCGCGTACTACAGCAGTGACACGCGAGAGGTCAGACCCACCCAGACGTGGGCAGAACAGGCCGTGGGCGCTGAGTATCTCCAGGAAAAGACCCAGGAGTTCTTGAGGCACGAGAAGGGCTCAAAAGTCGAGACCAGGTGGTGGATGCAGCTGCACAACCAGACGGGCGGTGAGTGTCAGAGTTATCGTTATTAATGGACACCGGAGAGCTGCCCGCTCAGAATCACTCCTACCGGAGGTCATAACAACATAGGAACGGCCACACTGGGTCAGACTAAGGGTCCATCTAGCCCAGTGTCCTGCCTGCTGACGGTGGCCAGTGCCAGGTGCCCCAGAGGGAACGAACAGAGCAGGGAATCCTCAAGTGACCCATCCCCTGTCACCCATTCCCAGCTTACTTCCTTTTCTTTGTTTTAAACCTGCTGCCTATTATTTCCACTTGGTGATCCCTTCTTTACCTTCTCCACACCAGTCATGATTTCATAGACGTCTGTCATATCCCCCCTTAGTCGTCTCTTTACCAAGCGGAAAAGGCCCAGTCTTACTAATCTCTCTTCATATGGAAGCTGCTTCCTACCCTTAATCATTTGTGTTGCCCTTTTCTGAGCCTCTCCTAATTCCAGTAGATCATTTTTGAGATCGGGGCCTCGCTGTGCCAGGTGCTGCCTGAACCAAAGTTGGCTGGAAAATGGAGTTTTCTTCCCACAGAAAATTTCACATTCCCAGAGGTGTTTTCATTCCTGATCAGAAGGGAAGTCGGAAATGGGAGGTTTCCATGGGAAGGAAATTTTTCAGAAATTCCATCTCGGGAGAATCCTAGGCAGGGAGCTGGGCAGCCCCAGGATCTTCCCTTTCAATTTCCCCAACAGAAAATCCATGTTTTCTGGCCAAATTGAAATCTTCTCACAAAAATAACAATTCTGTGGAAACAGCCTTTCCCAGGGCTACTAGAATGTCGGGAGTCATTAGGAAAGGGATAGAAAATAAGACCGAAAATATCATGAACCCTCTATATAAATCCATGGCATCCCACACCTTGAATACTGCGTGCAGGTCTGGTCACCTCTTCTCCAAAAGGGCAGAGTAGAACTGGAAAAGGCTCAGAAAAGGGTAACAAAGATGATCACGGGTATGGAACAGCTTCCATTTGAGGAGAGACTAGAAAGATGCGGGGTGTTGAGCTTAGAAAAGAGACAGCTAAGGGGGGATATGACAGAGGTCTATAAAATCATGACTGGTGTGGAGAAAGTGAATAGAGAAGTGGTCTTTACCCTTTCACCCAATAAAAAAACAGGGGTCCCCTGATGAAATGAATAGACAGTAGGTCTAATACAAACATGAGAAAGTATTTCTTCACACAACGCACAGTTACCCTGTGGAATTCATTGCCGAGGGATGTTGTGAAGACCAAAAGTATAACTGGGTTCAACAAAGAACTACATAAGCTCCTGGAGGATGGTTCCATCAACAGCTATTAGCCAGGATGATCAGGGACACACCCCCATGCCTGGGGCAACCCTAAACCTCCAGCTGCCACAATTGCCCTGTTCTGTATGCTCCTCCTAATCTCTGGTATTGGCCACTGTCAGACCTTGGTCATGCCAAGTATGGCAACTCTCGTGTTCACTGCTGGAGAAAAGCCAGGAGCTCAGTAACAGTCTGGCAGGACTCTAACCCCTCAATCCTTCCTGTGGGTCTGCTCTGACCCCTTCTGCTTCTCAGCATCCTCTGGGATTGTTCGCTAGCTCAGCATGAGGCCAGGCACACAGTCAGAGACGGTAAAGTGCTGGTGTCACCGTCCGGCCAAGTGTCCTCTGACCCCACCTGCCTGCAGACACATTTCCTAGCTCTCAGTGCAGGGTCTGAGCTCTCTCTCTCTTCCGCAGGGGTTCACACCGAGCAGGTTCACGTGGGCTGTGCGCTGAGCGGCCAGGCCCCCCGCGACCTGAGGTACCAGTACGCCTACGATGGAAGGGACTTCATCAGCTTTGATGCCCAGATGAGGACATGGGTGGCAGCTGTGCAGCCGGCCTTCGCGCCGAAGCAGAGCTGGGAGACGGGCAAGAGCTACACTCAGTATGTCCAGCAGTTCCTGCAGTCCGAGTGCCTGGGGACCCTGCGGAGCCTGGTTCAGCGGGGGAGGGCGGTGCTGGAGCAGCAGGGTGAGTGAGCAGCGGGGATCTGTCGTGGGGCATGGGTGATAGGACACAGGGACACCAGTGGGAGGTGGGTATGTCCAGAAAGGGTGGTGTGGCCTAGTGGATAGTGCACTGGGCTGGGACTCAGGAAACCTGAATTCCAGCCCCACATCTGCCGCTGGCCTGCTGGATGAATCAGTCCCATGCTCTGTGCCTCAGTTTCCTCATGTGTACAATGGGGCTAATGACACTGACCTCCTTTGTAAAGCACTTTAAGAGCAAGTGCTGGAGGAGAGCTACCGGCTGCTACAGTAACTCACTTAACCTAGTAGTAGTTCTGTTCCTGAAAAATGCAACTTTAAGTGAAACAATGTTAAACGAATCCAGGTGTCCCATAAGATTTAATGTAAATGCGGGCAGTTAGGTTCCAAGGAAATTTTTTTGGCGCAGACAAAAGGCATCATGTACTGTACCATGGTTAGGAAGTGCCCCGGCTTACCCCACACAGGCACAGCCTGCTGCAGGCCAGGACACTAGGAAGCACCTTTGCGCAGCAGCTTCCCCAGAGAACAGGCTCCGATTTTGCTAGGAATGCTCCAGGCCCACCTCTTCCCATCCCCACCCCACCTCCTCTCTGGAATACAGCACATCTCTCCCGCTCCCTCCCAAAGTCCTAAGCACTACCAAACAGCTGTTCCTTCCCCTACCAGCACTTTGCGCTTAGGACTTTCTGGGAGGGAGGGGCAGGAGAGGGCAAGGAGTTTAGACCCCAGACTTGGGGTTCCCTGCCTCTTCCCAGCCAGCCCAAAACTGAAACCAAAACCCCTCCAGCAGGCTCTCCCCCTCTCCCTTTGTCCATTTCCGGAGTGAAGGTGTCACCTCACCCCCCCCAACCCCCCACCCCTCGGCTCAGGTTAAAGGATCAGGTACCATCACCTAAAGTCACCCCCTGCTCTCCCTTCCCCCATGCAGACAGTCCCAGTAAAACTAAAAGCAAGAGAGTCCTGTGGCACCTTACAGACTAACAGACGTATTGGAGCATGAGCTTTCGTGGGTGAATACCCACTTCGTCGGATGCAACTTGACACCAGTAAAACCAGACAACATTCCCAGGTCAATCCACCCCGCTCCTCACTGCGTCATACATGGTGCACCCGCATCTTGAATACTGCGTGCAGGTGTGATTGCCTCATCTTTAAAAAGATCTATTGGGATTGGAAAAGGTTCAAAAAGGGCAACAAAAATGATGAGGCGTATGGAACAGCAGCCGTATGAGGAGAGATTAATAAGACTGGGACTTCTCAGCTTGGAAAAGGGATGACTGAGAGGGAAGATGATAGAGGTCTATAAAATCATGACAGGTGTGGAGAAAGTAGATAAGGAAGTGTTGTTTACTCCTCATAATACAAGAACTAGGGGTCACCCAATGAAATTAATAGGCAGCAGGTTTAAAACAAACACAAGGCAGTATTTCTTCACCCAACACACAGCCTGTGGAACTTCTTGCCAGAGGATGTTGTGAAGGCCAGGACCATAACAGAGTTCAAAAAAGAGCTAGATAAGTTCCTGGAGGACAGGCGGGGGCCCTGGGGAAGCCAGAGGGCCTGCACACACCCCCACTTTGCAGTCAGACGTGACTCTCGGCCAGCCAGTAACACAGAGGTTTATTCGATGACAGGAACAGGGTCTAAAACAGAGCTTGTAGATACAGCAAACCGGACCCCTCGGCTGGGTCCATTCTGGGGGGCAGTGAGCCAGACCCCCAGGTCTGCCCTCCACCCTTGTCCCCAGCCAGCTCCAGACTGACACCCCCTCCAGCCCCTCCGCCTCTGGGTTTTGTCTCTTTCCCGGGCCAGGAGGTCACCTGATTTCTTTGTTCACCTTTAGCTATTTCCTCGCAGGGGGGAAGGGCCCCGGCCATTTGTTGCTAGGAAACAGATTGACAGCCATTTATGCACACTGGAGACTTAAGACATGCATGGGGAAACTGAGGCACCTACACAGGATTCAGAGGAAACATTAAGAATAGTCCCACTTGGTCACACCATTGTCAGCAGACAGGATACTGGGCAAGATGAATCGTTGGTCTGACCCAGTCTAGCCATTCTTATAATGGCTCAGTGACCACCTGCCTGGGCGTACCCATCTTAAGGTACCGAACAGCACACAGCGAAGGAGATCTGAGTGCAGGCCTGTGCTGGTAACTACCCAGTTCAGCTATATCAATTTGAGCAAGGATTAGAGCAGCTCAGATGAGTTTACAGAGGGGATTTACACCAAATTAACTAGCTCCATTTACAAATCAGTGTCAACAGGTGCAGACCAGGTCTCACACACATTTGAGTCCTCAACACTGTGGGTTTTTGTCTTCTGCCTGTTACATGGTCCCAGTCCCTGGCATGTGGCTCACACACTGTCTGTCCCTTCAGTGCCCCCCAAGATCTCGGTTTCCCGCAGAGACACCCCCGACGGCTCTGTCATCCACTCCTGCCACGCCAGGGGCTTTTATCCGCGTCCCATCCACGTCTCCTGGGTGCGGGACGGAGAAGACATCCTGGCGGAGAAGGACTCCAGTGGGATCCTGCCCAACGCCGACAGCACCTACTACACGCAGTCGTCCCTGGAGATCTCCCTGCAACAGGAGGATGGGCACCGCTACGCCTGCCGGGTGGAGCACAGCAGCCTGGGGGAGCCCACGCTCGTCTGGGGTAAGGGGGGGTGAATGGCAGGGCACAGCCCATGGGAATTACAGAGATGGGGATGAGGCTGGGCCACAGGAAGGTCAATGTCCCTGCCCACTGTCAGTGTGAACTCGTCTAGCTGTGGGTATTCGTGTGACCCACAGAAATGCCTGATCCCTCAGTGAATCTCATTAAGTTTCAGGCCGTGGTGGCATCCAGTGGCAATGAGTACCACAGGCTGACATTGTTACAAGGGAAGGGCCTGGTTGCTGTGTGGCGTGTGTGGCTGGCAGTGCCCAGCAGAGCACCCGCCCTCTGGCCCCATCCCCGTCCCCCTCCCGGCTCAGCCTTTCCCCGCCCCTGGGGCCAGGTCTCTGCAGACGCCCTCAGGGAGACGTTCAAGGCAAAGGCCTGTGGCTGCCCCAGGAGGATGCCCCAGCGGCTGCTCCCCTCGGTGACCTGGGCCCTTCTCCATCTCACAGCCCCTGGGAAGACGGGCCCTCTGTCCCCCGGAGTCCTGGCCGCCATCGTCCTGGCCGTGCTGGTTCTGGCTGGAGCCGTAGGGGCCGGCATCGTCCTGTGGAGGAGAAAATCAGCAGGTGAGAGCTGGTCCCCTCGGAGCCGGGATGTGGGGATGTCTGGGGAGTGGGGCAGCCCAGCCAGCCCAAGGGGGAATGGCTCCTCCCACTGCCCCCCCAAGGAGAGGTGGGGCAGGGCCGATCACCGTAGCCTGGCCCAGTTGGGGGCAGAGTGGGCTCTGTTGTTGGCTGGCGCTATGTGCCCTGCTCTGGGGGGCGCTGGGGTCAGACTGACCTGGGTGAGGTGTAATTGGGGTCATGGGTATCCCTGTGTCAGAGGGGACACAGGGTCGGGGTCACGGGGATGAGGGGTATGATGGGTTGGATCACAGAAACTCCCTTGGGAGCTGCCACCGGATGTGCCATGACTACTTCTGCCCCTGCCTTCCCTGCCAGCTCCCAAATACAGCACCGTCTTGCTGAGCCAGGCGCTCCCATCTGCTCCAACACGGACCCAGCGTCTATATTACTTGCCCCAAAGCTGCAGGCTTAACCTGAAAGCAGCTAGCAGAAGGGTTCCTGTCTTTAACACTCAGATGCCCAACTCCCAGTGGGGTCTAAACCCAAATCAATCCGTTTTACCCTGTAGAAAGCTTATAAAGGGTAAACTTGTAAATTGTTCGCCCTCTTTAACACTGATCGAGAGAGATGCACAGCTGTTTGCCCCCTCCCCCCCCAGGTATTAATACTTACTCTGGGTTAATTAATAAGTAAAAAGTGATTTTATTAAATACAGAAAGTAGGATTTAAGAGGTTCCAAGTAGTAACGGACAGAACAAAGTAAGTCACCAAGCAAAATAAAATAAAATGCAATGCAGAAATCTATGTCTAATCAAACTGAACACAGATAATCTCACCCTCAGATATGCTGCAGTAAGTTTTTTCCTCAGACTGGACACGTTCAGGCCTGGGCACAATTCTTTCCCCTGGTACAGCTATAGTTCCAGCTCAGGTGGTAGCTAGGGGATTCTTCATGATGGCTTTTCTCTCCCCTTTGCTCTCTTCCATCCCTTTATCTATCTTTGGCACCAGGCAGGAATCCTTTTGTCCCTCTGTGACGAACTAGGAATGTTCATAATGTTTTCTCTGAATACTGTGTTGGTGCCTCAGTGTCCCCTCGGCAGTTCTTAAATATCTAGCAGAGCAAAGGGCCAGTGCACCTAAATGCCTGACCCTCTGTCTCCTAGCAACTGATGGCCTGGGCCCCCCCTCTGCAAAGGTGCCAGCTGAAGGTGTTGGAGACAAAGGGATCAGGTAACCTTCTGGCCCGGGAAAGGGGCTGAGCAGAGAGGAGGGGCTGGAGAGGGTTGTTAGTTGGGAGCTGGCTGGGGATGAGGAGTGAAGTGGGGGTCTGGCTCACTGCCCCCAGAATGGACCCGGCCGAGGGGTCCGGTTCGCTGTATCTACAAGCTCTGTTTTAGACCCTGTTCCTGTCATCGAATAAACCTCTGTGTTACTGGCTGGCTGAGAGTCATGTCTTGCCCTGAAAACAGTCTGCTCCAAGGGAGAGGAGGCTCCCCAAAGTCCTGACTGGCTTTGTGGGGAGCAGTTCCAGAGCATCGCCCAGGGACTCCATGACACCCTCTCTGGGTTCCCACCCCCTCCTTCTCAATGGAAAGACACCAGGTTGAAGATGGATTCCAGTGCAGGTGACATGATCACATGTCACTGCAAGACATCATTGCCCACTTGCCAGCACACACGTACACAGGAAGACTTAAGGTAAAACACACCCATCTGCAGACAATTGTCCTGGTTAATGGGAGTCATCAAGATACCAAAGCACCATTAATGGCCCACACTTTGCATAATTACAATTGGCCCTCAGAGTTATATTTCAGATTTCTACTTGCAGATACAAGAGTGGTACATTCATACAAACAGGATGATCACACTCAGTAGATTAAAAGCTTTGTAACGGTCCCTTACAAGAGACCTTTTGCATGAAGCATATTCCAGTTACATTATATTCACACTCATTAGCATATTTCCATAAAATCATATGGAGTGCACTGTCACAAGGGGTTACCCTGCTCCCGTGCACTGACCCTCATTCTCTGCTTGTGTTTCAGGCCCTGTGAAACCTGGCTACACTCCAACAGCCAGTGAGTAAATCCAGGGTATGGGGCCCAGTGTCCCAGTGCATTATGGATGGGGGGGGTCCCCATGAGGGGAGAAGGGATGTGGGCACTGATGGGGCTGGTCTGCGTGAGTCACAGGCATCACTCCAACAGCCCGTTGCCGGCCAGACCAGCCATCCGGGAGCTTCTGAGTGTCTGTCGGGGGCCGGTACGACCAGAGTCATATGCTGCGTTTGGGCTTCAAACCCCGTGTGCATTCCCAGCTTGGGGCAGGTCACTTCACAGAGAGTAGTTAGTGGGGGGTGCAGTGTGGGGAAACCCCAGAGCTGAATTCTCATCCCCCTTCCCTAGCTGGGATCCCCATAGCTTACACCACCTCTGAACGATTTTCCTCTCTCCACAGCAAAGAGCGAGGAAGATTCTGCCTCCAGCTCTTCATCAGGAACAGACCTCCGGAGCGTGGGACCCCAGTGCTAGGGGCAGTGACCCTGCCCTGCTGCTGTCCCCACTGGTTTGGCGATCTCTGTCCTCTGACTCCCCTCTGCCCCAAAGGAGATTCCCACTTGATCGTTAGAGCAGTTTCCTCCTGGGGGTGTTGGGCCTCAGGCTCTGCTATTGCAGTGTTTGCGTCTCTGCTTCTGCAGCCAGGACTTTTCCTCAACTTCTCCCCAAAGGGCTGACTCGCTCCAGTGTCTCGTCTCTGCGGGGGCCGCACTGCCTGCATCAGGGACGGGCAGGTCCCCTTGTCCAGCAGCAGGAACCAGCACAGAGCCCGATGAGCAGGCAAAGAAGGGGGCGAGGGAGCCCCACAGCGGGCAATTATGGGCTACCCCGTTCTGATTGGCCACAGGTGCCTGAGGTTTGACCATCACTTCTCAGGCTGGCCTGGCCTGCACTGGCTGCTGGCCTCTGGCCGTGCCGACCTGTGCCTCATTCACCCCCCGCTGGCCACCGAGGGGTAATGTCCAGCAGTGTGGGGCTCGAAGATCTGACACCTAGGAGCGAGTCACGGCTAGCTGGCCTGCAAAGCCATCGACCTTCACACCAGCCCCCAGGCCAAACAGCCAAACAGCCTCTGGCAGTGCCCCCCCAGGGCCAGGAGTGCGTGGGGGCTTTGCCCCCACACCCCTTTTTTCTATTGTCACCTCTGATAGGAGCCTTGTCTTATAACAGGCTTAATCAAAAGTGATACAAGCTACAGAAGTGAGATCTTGGAAGAGTGTTGCCATTTTCATAATGTAATAAAAATACTGAAATAATAAATAATAATAAATAGTGTGTAATAAGCATGTCATAAAAACAAATTTTTTATGTCCAAGATCAATGCTTTTATAATTGATGCTGAGTAAGGGGGAAAATCCATGTAAATATTGATTTTTAGGAGGGGGTTCACAGGACTAGACATTTTAGTGAAAGAAGTTCATAGGTTATTAAAGTTTGTGACTCTGTGTGACGTGGGGAAGAGATCGGCTGTTACCGAATCAGCCATAATCCGGGCAGGCACCTTAATGGCACCGACAGCTCTGCTGCTGCTGTTCACGTCACCAGGGAGCGATCGGACCCTCCCTCTGTCAGCTCTTGGGCTGGAACCGAAACGTCCGGTTTGGCCTTGGGGATGTGCGGTGCCTGTGGGGCTGCTAGCGACCCAGATCCGCCGCCTCCCGGAGTGCTACGTATCCCTTAGCGGGGGCTGTTAATGTACGTGGGGTGGTTTAGTGAACCTGCCTGAGCACAGTAAGACACTGGACGATTTCATGTTCTTCCATTTGTACATATTTTGTTTGATGCTTTTGCTCGGCTATTGAGCTAATAAAACACAGACCATGGAACATGGGCGGCTCGGCTGTTTGTTCCCCAGACGTCAGGGCTCCGGAGGAGACTCTGAGCCCCACCGAGGGCTGATCCCTAGAACTGCCCCAGCATCCCCCAGTGACCTGGCAGCTGTCGGCTGTTGAGGGAAAGTTGACCCGTGTGATAATCATTTATTTCCCTCAGCAACGTGGAATCAGAGCGTTGGGGGTCCGAGGTGGTGGATACCAGCCGGTCAAGCCAAAGGCCGACCAGTCCACCCTGAATCAGTCTGTGCCCCTCACACCTCCAGCCCCTCAGTCACTGGCCTATGCCCTGAGGTAGGGGATTTATATCTCTTTGAATCCCAGTGTACATCTAGTTGTTCTGAGTATCCCTCAGGTCTTCCACGGGTTAGGGTGCTAGTCTGGGAGACCTGGTGCTGCCACACACTTCCTGGGTGACCCTAGTCTCTCTGGACCTCAGTTTCCCCATCAGGATAATAGCCTGGACTGTTGCCAAGGGGGCATGAAGATAAAAGGATTGTGAGGTGCTCAGATGCTGCAGCATTAGATAGAAATGTTCGGACTTGTTTGGTATCCTTCTTAGCTCTTGCCTTTTATATCATGTGGCAGGGAGTTCCACGGGATAATCTATTATACTGTATCATTTTTTAGAATCCTATAATTTACCTTAATGAAGTGGAATTGTTTCAGAACTCTGGGCACCATGTTTATGGCTGCAGAGTTCTCTAGACAGGAAAGCATGGTGTTTTTCTGCAAGGACAGGTGCCAAGGTACCAGGCTAGATGCGCCCATTGGTCTGATCTGGATCCTGGGCTGGATGGGCCCATAGGGGTCTGTCCAGTGTTGCTAACAAAGCCACCCCCAGCCTGGGCATAAGGGGCCTCCTCTGTCTGGGGTTACAGCACCCACTCACAGATGGTGATCAGGTCTCCAGCCAATCGGTGACCTCCACTCTTCCAACTGCGACAGCCACTGGCCCTGATTGGAGGATTCCCCGTGACCAGGTGGGAGTGAGGATGTCTGGCTGGGGCTTCAGCATGAGGAAATCAGGACTTTGTCCCACAGCATGTCTGGTGCGGGGACTCTCCCTGCACCGGGGGGTCTATGGCCTTGTGCAGAGCGCCGGGTCAGCGCTCATCGACGCTGTCTGCTCCCAGCGTCGTCCTGGAGCAAGGAGGCAGGTGGCTGCTGGTTTGTGACTGAGCCCTGTGCATAGGGCACATGGGGATGCTGGTCGGTCAGGTGTCAGGATTAACTGTGCACACAGCACACGTTACACCCTGCAGGGAGCCGCACCTGGCACACGGCTGCTACCTGCTCCGGTCAGGCCTCAGTCCTGGCACTGCCTGGGCGTGCAGTGAGCAAAGTCCACAATGGGCGAAGTTCTGCCAGCTGGTTCTCCCGCTCCTTCCCTGTGGCCAGAGGTGAGACCCCTCCCCAGGGCAGGAACCATGGGCCTGGCTGTCGCCCTGGGGGTCTGTTGGTGCCTCCTGGGGGCAGCGGCTGCTGGGGGTGAGTACGGGAGGGACTGGAGAGGGGCTGAAGCCAGGCACTCAGGGCCCAGCTGCACCGTGTCCCCTGGTATCTGGAGGAGGCAGTGAGGCAGAAGGGGGGCCGTGCAGAGCCCCAGGGATCTTAGGGCTGGCTCTGGTTCACGCGCCCCGGGAAGGTCGCGGTGTCACCCAAAGCCAGGGGCCCTTTTGAGAAGTGTTTGGCTGGGTACGAGCCCCCCTGCTGTGTCGGGCCCAGACCCAGGGCCGTCCAGAGGATTCAGGGGGCCTGGGGCAAACCAATTTCAGGGGCCCCTTCCATAAAAAAGAAGTTGAAATACTATAGAACACTATATTCCTGTCCTCGGGCAAATTGCCCCACTTGCCCCCCGCCCCCGGGAGGCCCTGCCCAGTCCAGCCTGGGGCTGGGGGTTTGGAGGGGCTGGAGATTTCTCCCGCCAGCAATAACAGCTGCACTTCTCTGCCGAGATTCACGGGGCTGTTGGGAGCAGGCACAGCCTGTGCGCAGGCGCTGGACATAAGCAGCAGAGTTTTACAGTGACGGGAATTAACCATTGGAACATCTGCCCCAGGGCCGTGGGGGATTCTCCATCCCTGGCAGTTTGTGAACCAGGACTGGCTGCTTGTCTGTAAGATCTGCTCCAGGGTTTACGTAGGGACAGTTCTCTGGCCTGGTGTTGTACAGGGCAGACTGGTGATCACAGGGCCCTGTTGCCGTGGGACATAGGGAATGTCCTCAGGGAGATGTGACTTCATCCCTGGCTCTGCTATCAGCTGCCTCAGACAGTGGTGCACAAACTGCTCCAGTCGTGCACCCGCTTTCCATGCACGGAATGTGTTGCGCCTGCCCCCCACCATTACTGGTAATTGACATTAATCAGTCTATTGGCGCTGCTGCTGGCAGCGACGCTGCCTTCAGGGCTGAGCGGCTGGGGAGCAGCAGCTGCTGGTCGGGGCATTCGTGTTGGTTGCTGCACAGGAGAATTTTAATTTTTTTTTCCCACCCCACAGCATCTGCTTTATTTTTGTCCAACTTCCACTATTATGGCAGCAGGTCCTGGAGGACGCACAGGATCCAGTTTCTTTGTGCCCCCCAGTTTGTGCCCCAGTGACGTAGGGCAGAGATTCATCAACTGAGGTATGTGGAATGTATTCGGGGGTTGGGGGGGAAGCTGAGAATTTTTAGGGAAAACCAACACACTGCGCACATTGTACCCCCAGCACTGAATAACTAGCACCGCTGATTCCGCCAGACAGATCCGGTCCTCAGGTGGCGCTGCACGTTAGACTCGAGATGCCGTGGTGCATTTTGATGGGTTTCTGTTAAGCTTGCATGGCCTTACGCAGGCGCTACTATCGGTACGTTAACCCAGTTGCTCCAAGGCGGCGTGCACAGCTGGTTGTTGTAAGCATGGCCCACAACCGCAGGTTTGCTTTTGCTCTTATTACATTGGCTCATTGGCTCATTTGTGCAACAACAGCAAAACCATCTCACGTGAAGCACAAAGAAGCGGAAACGGATTCATGTGAGGCACCGTCACTGCGTATATCAGTGCATGTACTAGTGCGTGTGAAACTGCTACAGACACAAAGAAGGGGGGAGTGAGCATTTAAGCTTGAGAACGACTGGCCTAGGGGTGCCGAGGACATCACTCACGCCACGGTCTGCAGCGTCTGCAGCCCTGATCACGTTCAGCTTAAAAATTGAGAGAGATTTTAAGAAAAATACATTTGTGGCTTTCTCTTTCTTTCTTTCTTTCTTTCTTTCGTATTTTTTGCCTGGTTTCTGGGCCTTTCAGTCTCTCTCATTTTAAGTTTTCAAACTTTTCTTCACAAACCCCAGGGCTAGGAACCTGCTTGTTAAAATCAAAGAGGAGAGTCTCCTTCTCACAGAACCCCAGGACTCTGGGAGCTGGGGCTTTCAGAACAGACCCCAGACAGTGCGAGACTGTAGGTTTGCTAAGAGATCTGTCCCAGTTCAACCAGCAGTGATTGCCAGGCAGGACTCTGGCCTGGGCCAGGCACAGTTCAGATTAGATGGGCCCGTCTGGCCTCGGGAGCTAGGACATAGTGAGAACTGACGGCTGGTCTCCCACGTGCAGGAGGTTGTGGAGGTGGGGACTGACCCCTGAGGTGCTGGAGTCTGTTTCCCCCTGGCACCCGCTAGCAGAGCCTCCCTGGGGTGCTGCCAGGTGAACGGCTCTTTGCCTGCAGCTCTGGGGAGAAACCTTCCAGACCTGGTTTTGCTGGGATACTGCCAGCAAGATCCCTCCCCACATTCTGATTGACCGGCTGGGCTTGTGATTGGCAACACTTGGGAAAGTGAAAGTGACAGGGGGTGGGGGCTGCAGATTCCCAGGGTCTGGAGTTGGGGGGTTTGTTCCTCTCTAGAGTGGGGGAAACCCCTGACCCAGCACAGGAGCCATGGCCCTGGGTGTCGCCCCAGGGCTGTGCTGGGGGGTGCTGGGGGCAGCAGCAGCAGATGGTGAGCAGAGCTGGAGTGAAGGGAGTCAGGCACTAGCTGCATTAGCGGCACTTGGGGGGATTGGGTGGAGGCAGACAAGGGAAAATCAGCTGGAAACACGGTGGAGTGGGGGGATGACCTGCCAGTGAGAACTTTCTGCAGGGCCTGCTGCCAAGGGCTCTGCTCCTTAACCCTCCAACCCCCGTTCTCCTCCATGGGCCTGAGCCCCCCACAACCCCCATCCTTCTCTGGGGGCCTGCCTGAAATCTCCAACCCCCAGCCCAAGATCCCCCCCCAATGCATAGGGGTAAGTTGGAGCAGAGGGGGACCAACCCAGTGACCCTCGCGGGCAGTGGTGTAGTGGGAAAAACAGCAGTGCGTCACCTAACAGTGAAACACCATGTTCCCCGATGGGAAATGCGTGAGCTCCCGTTACCCCTGGTACCCCGGCTCTGGCAGTGCTGTGCGATAGCCCAGCGGAGGGACGGGGGAATGGAGGGGCACCGAGCTCAGCTAAGGTGGAAACAAAAGTTGGGGTTACACCAACAAATTGACCTGCTGTCACGGGTTGGATTTTCTTACCATAATCAGCATTTCCTTGTAGCTGAGTGAGCCAAAATTGAGGTGAAAATCAGTAAAAACTCACTTCTGTGAAAAATCAGTGTAAACTCACTTCTGTAAAAAATCAGTGTAAACTCATTTCTGGGAATTTTTTGTAAAAATCAGTTAAAACTGACACCGAAGAGCCTTGCACACCCACACCCCCACTGCCCCAGCTGTACAGACATCACACTCACATGCCCCCCACACACACCGCAGACAGCCACACGGGTCACAAACACCCAAGGTTCTGCTGTAGGCAGTTGGCATATCCACCCCTCCCATCCTCAGGGCATTTTGCCATGGGGGGCAGTTCTTTATCGGGCTGTTAACCCCCCCATCAATGTCTGACACACACCCCCCAAACAAGCCGCCAGCTTTCAGAGATGCAGGCTGAGAGATCGTCCTACCTGATTCCCTCTCAGCTCTATGCAGTCTGAGTTACTGACCGATCCCAGCTTGTCCCTCGCCCAGGATGGGGCTGAGGGCAGAGGGATGTGGCTGGGGCTGAGAGGTCTCTGTTGGGCCCCAGTGGGTGACCCTGGTGTCCCCTGAGCAAAGGAAGAAGTCAGTGGTTAACTCAACCTCGCTCCTGTTGCTTTAGGGTACCATAGCCTGGCCGTGCTAGTCACAGCCCGTCCTCAACGAAGATGGGACCTATCACTTCACCATGATTGCCCAGCTGGATGAAATTCAGATCCTGTATTACAGCAGTGACATGCGAGAGGTCAGACCCATGCAGCCGTGGGCAGAACAGGCCGTGGGCGCTGAGTATCTCCAGGAAAAGACCCAGGAGTTTTGGCTGCACGAGGAGGACTCTGAAGTCCTTACGAGGAGTTGGATGCAGCTGCACAACCAGACGGGCGGTGAGTGTCTGAGAGTTGCTGTTATTAATGGACACGCGAGAGCTGCCTGCTTAGAGTCACTCCAACTGGGGATCGGGGCCTCGCTGTGCCACGCGTTGCCCAAATCAGAGCTGGCTGGAAAATGGAGTTTTCTTCCCACAGAAAATATGTTATTCCCAGAAGTGGTTTCATTCCCAATCGGAAGAAAAGTCGGAAATGGGAAGTTTCCATGGGAAGGAAATTTTTCAGAAATTCCATCTCAGGAGAATCCCAGGCAGGGAGCCGGGCAGCCCGGGATCTTCCCTTTGAATTTCCTCAACAGAAATTCAATGTTTTCTGGCAAAAACCAAAATTTTTTCACAAAAAATAACAATTTTGCAGAAACAGCCTGTCCCCAGGCTAACAAAACGTCAGGAACCATTAGGAAAGGGACAGAAAATAAGAGAGAAAATATCATAAACCCTCAATATAAATCCATGGTGCGCCCACACCTTGAATACTGTGTGCAGGTCTGGTCACCCCTTCTCCAAAAGAGTAGAGTAGAACTGGGAAAGGTTAAAACCCTCCGACACCAGCCACCTACAGACACTTTTCCTGGATCTCAGTGCCCTGGTGTCACCGTCTGGCCGAGGCCCCTCTGACCCCACCTTTCCCTGATTTTAATGCATGGTCTGAGCTCGCTCCCTCCTCCACAGGGGTTCACACTGAGCAGGTTCGTGTGGGCTGTGCGCTGAGCGGCCAGGTCCCCGTGGACCCGAGGTTCCAGTACGCCTACAATGGGGGGACTTCCTGAGGTTTGATGCCCAGATGGGGACGTGGGTCGCGGCCGTGCAGCTGGCTGTCCCCGTGAAGCGGCGCTGGGAGACGTTGGCCAAGACCTGGACTCGGTACGTCCAGTGGCTCTTGCAGTCCGAGTGCCTGGAGACCCTGCGGCGCTGGTGCAGCTGGGGAGAGCAGTGCTGGAGCAGCAGGGTGAGTGAGCAGCAGGGATCTGTCATGGGTTGGGGTGACGGGGCACAGTGACTCTGATGGGACGTGGGCATGTCCAGAAGGGGCGGTGTGGCGTAGTGCAGTGCTTCTTAACCTCTCTGATACCAGGGACTGGCCCTTTACATTTTGCATATTAATATTCTATGTTGGGGAAATCTCAGGCAACGAGGCTGCCACGGACCAGGCGTGGGCCACGGACTGATGTGACAAAGTAGGACTGTTCTTAATGTTTCCGCTGAATACTGTGTGTGTGCCTCAGTTTCCCCTATGCATTTCTACCCCACATTAGCCCCCTAGCTGCCCCATCCCGGAGCTATGTAAGAGAGTGAAGCCAAATGAGGTGCTCTGGACCGAGTAGTGCCAGAGAGTCTCTGTGCACTGAAGGAGGCTCTAATCCAGGGCCCAGTAAATCTGGCAAACCCAGACTTTGCCAAGCCTCTTGCAGTGTTCACTGATGCCTCAGACGTAGGGCTGGGCACGGTGCTGATGCCAGCTGATGCTCGGGGGGACAGACACCCCATCGGGTACCTGAGCATGGAACTGCTGCCCTGGGAGCAGAACTCTGTGGCCTCAGAGAAGAAATGCCCGGCCTTGGTGCAGGCCCTTAGAAAGCTGCAGATGTATCTATTTGGGTGGCGCTTTACTGTGTATACTGACTCCTCCGACGTGGCGGCGTCAAATGCAAGGGGCTGATGCCGAGCTGCTGGGGACAGAGACACCTGTTCAGAGGGTGGCCAAGGTCAAGCTGAGGGCTCGTAACCAAGAGAGCCCAAATTGCAGCCCTCCAAACTGGAGCGCTGGGAAAAGACCCTGTCCCAGTTTGAACCCCAGTGGTATTGGGGTGGGAAAAGGGCACAGGCCCCTTAAACCTTCCCCCATGCGGCCTGCGAGTGCCATCAAGCACAACAGACCCACGGGAGGGAGTGAAACTGGACTGTCCTGGTGTAACTCACACCCAGGAATGGGAGAGATGCTGGGGCATCCATGGGAACGTTGCTGGGTTCGAACTTCCCCAGGTCACTGGCTGAAGTGACCTCGCTCAGTTCAGTCTCGAGGGGGGGAGAGATGTGACTAAGTGGGACTGTTCTTAATGTTTTCTCTGAATACTGTGTGGGTGCCTCAGTTTCCCCTATGCATTTCTTAAGTCTCCAGTGTGTATAAATGGCCGACACTGTGTATCCTGGCAGCAAATGGCTGGGGCCCTTCCTTCCCTGCAAGGAAATAGCTAAAGGTGAACAAAGAGATCAGGTGACCTCCTGGCCCGGGAAAGAGACAAAGGCCAGAAAGGAGGGGCTGGAGGGGGTCAGTTTGGAGCTGGCTGGGGATGGGAAGTGAGGGCAGATGGGGTTGTCTGTCTCGCTGGGCCCCAGAATGGACCCTGCTGAGAGGTCTGGTTCGCGGTACCTGCAAGCTCTGTGTTAGACCCTGTTCCTGTCATCGAATAAACCTCTGTGTTACTGGCTGGCTGAGAGTCACGTCTGACTGCAAAGTGGGGGGGCAGGACCCTGTGGCTTCCCCAGGACCCCGCTGGGGTGGGCTCGCTGTGAGAAGCGCATGGAGGGGCAGAGGATGCTGAATGCTCCAAGGAGAGACTCAGGAGGTGAAGCTGTGGGAGCTTCTTGCCCTGGAGACAGTCTGCTCCGAGGGAAAGGAGGCTCCCCAAAGTCCTGCCTGGCTTTGTGAGGAGCAGTTCCAGAACATCGCCCAGGGACTCCGTGACAACTGGTCACTGAGAAACACTGGTCTATGGATAGTGCACTGGGCTGGGACTCAGGACACCTCAGTTCTAGTCCCAGCTCTGTCACTGGCCTGCAAGGTGACCTCGGGCCAGTCACTCCCACATTCTGTGCCTCAGTTTTCCCATCTGTGAAATGGGGATAATGACAATGACTTCCTTTGTAAAGCACTTTAGAATGATCAATGACAAGTGCTAGATGAGAGCTGTGGGTTGTTATTAGTGCAGACGGGTTGTCAGATGATTCTGGCTGCCTGGGCATCTCCGTTCTGCAGGGCCTTTCCCGTTAGCTTCCAGCTGCCTCAGACTTCCCTTTTCAGGCTGAAACATGCCAGCTCTGGGCGTAGGGTGACCAGATGTCCTGATTTTATAGGGACAGTCCCGATATTTGGGGCATTTTCTTATATAGGCTCCTATTACCCCCAATCCCCTGTCCTGACTTTTCACACTTCCCTATCTGGGCTGTGAGTTGTTTCTTTTGGCATGTTTGGTTCGGAAAAGGCCCAGCCCTTTGTGAGTGTGAAGGAGGTGGGTGGGGGGAGGGGGATGCATGATGTCTCTATACAAAGAAAAATTTGTTTTGTGTTTTTTTGCCAGCACTGGTACCCCAGCAGCCGAGGGCAGAGACATAGACAGGGACTCGGGGCCACGTGACAAAGGGATTTAAGGGGCTGACAATGCAGACAGGGGCCAGCTGGGATTTCTGAACGGAGGTGCCTGTCTCTCCATGAAATCACCAGGGTGAGGCACCGAGGCGTGTTTCGAAATCTGACCCTTAGCCCCTAAATCGCACATGCGTTTGGGTGGCCCAGTGACAGCCTGCCTGGGCGTAGCCGTGTTATAGCGCGGGACAGCATGCCGCGAAGGAGAGCCGGGTCCAGGCATGTTCTGGCAACTACCCAGTTCAGCTGCACCGATGTGAGCAGAGGATTTACACTATATTAATTAGCTCCATTTACAAATCAGTGTAAACAGGTGCAGATCAGGTCTCACACACACGTGAGTAACCCACACAATGTGGAGCCTTTGTCTTCTGTCTGTTATATGGTCCCAGCCCCTGGCATGTGGCTCACATGCATGGTGTCTTCCTTCCAGTGCCTCCCGAGGTCTCAGTTTCCTGCAGAGACACCCCCGACAGCTCCATCATCCTCTCCTGCCACGCCAGGGGCGTTTACCCGCGTCCCATCCATGTCTCCTGGGTGCGGGACGGAGAAGACATCCTGGCAGAGAAGGACTCCAGCGGGATTCTGCCCAATGCCGACAGCACCTACTACACGCAGTCGTCCCTGGAGATCTCCCCGCAGCAGGACAGGCACCGCTATGCCTGCCGGGTGGAGCACAGCAGCCTGGGGGAGCCCACGCTCGTCTGGGGTGAGGGGGGAGTGAATGACAGGGCACAGCCCCATGGGAATTACAGAGATGGGGTTAGGCTGGGCCGCAGGAAGGTCAATGTCCCGGCCCACTGTCAGCGTGAACTCGTCTAGCTCTGGGTATTCGTGTGACCCACAGAAATGGCCGATCCCTCAGAGACTGTCATTAAGTTTCAGGCCGTGGTGGCATCCAGTGGCAGTGAGTTCCACAGGCTGACATCGTTACAAGGGAAGGGCCTGGTTGCTGTGTGGTGTGTGTGGCTGGCAGTGCTCAGCAGAGCACCCGCCCTCTGGCCCCATCCCCGTCCCCCTCCCACTCAGCCTTTCCCCTCCCCTGGGGCCAGGTCTCTGCAGACGCCCTCAGGGAGACGTTCAAGACAAAGACCTGTGCCTGCCCCAGGAGGATGCCCCAGCGGCTGCTCCCCTCGGTGACCTGGGCCCTTCTCCACCCTACAGCCCCTGGGAAGAAGGGCCCCCTGTCCTCCGGAGTCCTGGCCGCCATTGTCCTGGCCATGCTGGTTCTGGCTGGAGCCGTAGGGGCCGGCGTCATCCTGTGCAGGAGAAAATCAGCAGTTGAGAGCCAGTCCCATGGAGCCAGGATGTGGGGAGGTCTGGGGAGTGGGGCAGCTCAGCCAGCCCAAGGGGGAATGGCTCCTAGCACTGCCTCCCAAGGAGAGGTGGGGCAGGGCCATGGGGCTGGGCTGATCACCATAGCTTGGCCCTGCTGGGGGCAGAGTGGGCTCTGTCGTTGCTGTGGGCGACCCTGGGATGGGGCTGACCTGGGCGAGGTGTAGTTGGGGTCACGGGGAGCCCTGTGTAGGAGGGGACAGGGGGTCGGGGTCTCCGTGGGGGAGGGATTACCCTGCTCCCTTGCACTGACCCTCATTCTCTGCTTGTGTTTCAGGCCCCTACGCTCTGGCAGCCAGTGAATAAATCCTGGGTATGGGGCCCAGATGCCCCAGCACATTATGAGTGCATGGGGATGTCCCCGTCAGGGGAGAAGGGAGCCCAGCAGTGACTGGAGATAGCCCCCGATTGCTGGTTACTCTGGGTCTCACAATTCCTCAGCGTGTGGGAATCTGCGAGGCCGTCCCCAGCCGTCGCTCTTCCCCGGCTCCCCGGGATTCTCTGACACACGCTGCCTTCGCCCAAACCCAGAGAACCCCAAAGGGCCGGAACAGCATCCACAGGTCACCCTGAGAGCAGAGCTCAGCTCAGCCAGCACCCCAGCATGCACTGGCCCCCCTTAGCGTGACTCTGGGAACAGGACTGCAGGCCGGTACCCGGAGCTGCGTAGGGGTGTTACCCTCTCTCCTGGGTGCCTGTCCATTGTCCTGCTGTCAGAACTGGGGGGTTTCTGTGCAGGGCGCAGTTTGGGGTCCATAGGTGACACTGAGGGGAGAGCCCAGAGCTGAATTCCCATCCTCCTTCCCTAGCTGGGATCCCCCACAGCTAAAGCCGCCTCAGAATGATTTCCTTCTCTCTCCACAGCATAGATCAGAGAAAATTCTGCCTCCAGCTCTTCATGGAGCAGACACCCGGAGCGTGGGACCACGGTGTTGGGGTGACGCTGCCCAGCTCTTGACCCTGCTGTCTCAGTGATCTCTCCCTTCTGCTCTGGGGGAGATTCTGGCGCGGTTGTCAGAGCAGTTTCCTCTTTTGGGTCTTGGGTCTTAGGTTGTTGTATTGCAGGGTTTGCGTCTCTCCTGCAGCTTTTTCATTCAAAGTCACCGGTAACTGGGCCCTTCTCCAGCAGGGCTTCACCTCAGCTTCCCTCCAAAGGGTCTGACACAATCCTGTCTCCCGTCTCTGCCAGTGCCGGTCACGGGGCAGTTCCCCTTTTCCAGTCACAGGAGCCAGCACAGAGTCAGACGAGCAGGCAGAGGCTGGGGCAAGTGGGGTACTCTATGGGATCCCACTCCCCTCCGTGGGGCAGATGGGCCAGCCTGGCAAACCAACCCCCAGCTTGTGACCAGCAGGAGGACCCATCTCTGTACTCTGAGTTCAGCTCGGGGCTTTCGCCCTGATTATGTGGGTCAAACTCCCTCACCCACCCACCCCAAGCTGCTCAGGGCTGAGCCGCTGAGTCTCCCAATGTCAGAGCCGGCTCTGAGCCTGTGTCTGTCCCTTTCTGGCACGGCTGAGGGAATGACCGACTGGGGCTGTCCTCTGATTTCTGCTCCAACTCTGCATTTCTTCAGTGATTTAAATATTGGTGCTGGTCCAGGCTGGCGTTGTGCTGGTGCTGCCAAATCACAGACCAAGGATAGGGGCCCTGCCCCACAGGGGTCACAATTGACTGTGGTTTCTATCTGCTCTGTCCTCCCTGGGCTTTGTCTGGTCAGTAAAAGAGCTGCGGTGCGGGAATGCTGTGCACGTGTCTGTGTGTATCTGCCTCACAACCACCATGTGCCCACGCCTGAGGGGGATTCTGGGAGAGGGGGCGTTAAATGACTGGTGGGTGTTGGGGGGTCAGCCCTGGTTCTGGGGGCTCCTGGCCCTTCCCTTGGGTAGGGGAATCCCAGCTCACAGACCCCCAACCTGGGGCTCCCTTTGTTAATTTCATCCCATGGCTCCTGCAGAGCCCAAGAGGAAAGTTGAATTGTCATTGAGGCAATTGTGACCCCGGAGCCCTGGATGCATTTCCAGCCCTGCTGCAGCTGCCCCGTGTGACCTGGGGCCTGTCCCTGCCACACTGGATCAGACCCATTGGCCTGTCTAACCCGGTGTCCCTGGCCTTCCTGTGTCAGACCCATACACCCGTCTGGCCTGGTATTCCCTGCTGCTCCACACCAGCTACCTGAATTTACACCAGGGATAAATTGTGCCCATAGACAGCAGGGTGGGGATAAAGCTGTGTGCACCTGGGACCAGTTCTCAGCAGGACAAGGATACCTCTGGCCCTGTTTGAGAACTGCTGATTGTACAGTTTGGTCCCCTTTGGGGACATCAGGATTCCAGGGTTCTAACCCCAGTCCGGGGTGTGTGGGGCTTAGTGGGTTAAAGTGGGGGGGGGAGTTGTGGTGTTTCTCCAACCCCCGCTCAATTTAACTTGAAAAAGGGGAACGACACAAACATGAGGAAGCTAGGTAAACGGAAATGGAAAGGAACAGTCAGAAGAGTGAAATGCCTGCAAGCTGCATGGAATCCTTTAAAAATCATCGTCATCGAAGGATAAACTAAATGTGTACTCCAATACGCCGGAATTTCCCCAATTTAGCGGTTACCTGCAGATGGACCTGATTTAAATGTTCTTGCAGATTTTGCAGGTAGGCGTCCATTTTGATTCCCTCCAATTGAGTGCCACTTGTGTGCCAGATCAAGTGTTCCAGCAATCTCATATTTCTGCCCGTCATAACCTCAAAGAGTGTTTTATCAGTGGATGCAGCAGGAGTTGCCCTTAATGCCATGAGAATCAGAGGCATGAGGGAATCCCAATTGCATCCTTCAGCATCAACCAGTTTCCTCAACATCACCTTGATGGTCTGATTAGTTCGTTCCACCATCCCAGATGACTGTGGTCTATATGGGATGTGTAGTCTCTGCAGGACTCCCATCAATTTAAGACAGTCTTTGAAGAACTGTCCTGTAAAATGTGATCCCTGATCTGATTCCACTTTCACAGGGATCCCCCAATGAGAGAAGACTTGTTCTACTAGGACCTTGGCTTGGCAATATTGGCTTCCAGGGGAAAGACCTCCACTCATTTCAAGAAAGGATCGATGATCACCAGAGGTACTGATTGCCTCTTTGGGTCCTCAGTAAAGGGCCTATGAAATCAATATGCAAAGCCATCCATGGTCCTTCATACACCTGAGATTACAATGGTGCATTTCTTTTGGATGGAGTTGGGTTGGGTTGGGCACAAGCCAATCAATTGTGACAGGACTGCTGTACATCCAATCTAAGGAGCAGCCACCATCCCACAGTTAAGAGACGTTGGATCGTTTTGTCCACCCCTTGATGTCCCCCTGTTGGAGTGTCATGGACCATGTTTATCATTTCCCTTCTCCTGGGAGTTGAGACTCCACACAGGAGAAGGACCCTCCCGTATACATGAGGATTCCATCTACCACCTGTAGAGACTGCCTATATCTCCCCTATAAACAGTTTAACACAGGTGGCCATTCTCCTGCTTTAGAATGGGTTATTTCCACTCTGTCCTTGTCTCATGTTTGCTTCTCCTTTACGTCAGAAATGTCAGTTCCTACCACTCTGGGAGCAGCAACGGGGCACTTAGGACCAAGGGTTATGATGAAATGTTCTAGGACCTTCTCCCTCCAGAACTCCCCTGATCGGGCTTCCTCTCAGGCTAATCTATCAGCCTTTCCATTCTCAACAGCACTGGGTCTGATTTCAAGTGGGCCTTGACCTTTTTCACTGTAACTGGCCATCCTGGGACTGATTTTTAACACCAAGTCATGGATGTACCTCACTAGTGATGCATATGTGATCAGCGACCCATCAGAGGACGTAAACCCATTGGTTTCCCAACGGGGTAGGAACTCTGTGAGAGAACTGCACACCCAAGCTGAGTCTGAAAACAGTCCGAGGTTTGATGGAGGCTTGGACACAGTGCTCCAATACACAAGACACCGCGGCTAACGTGGGGTGCACAGGTATCCTTTCTCCCAAGGTTTTCCCCTTTGGGAGCAATGACAGAGGTTCCAAACCCTGTGCATGGTTTCCCCAATCATAACTCGACCCATCCACACAGAAGTGGTATCCTTTGAAGGAATCTTTCTCCGGGATCAAAGGTAGGAAAAATTTCCTTTCTACCACCCTCCTTGGACTCAGTTCATCCGTGTCTGGACAAACATGGGGCTCCCGTTGATACAATAGAGTAGTTGGAAGCAGAGATGGAGTCCTAACAGGTTTCACTGCAATATCCTTCCCTTGTAACAACAAAGCCCAATGGACCACACAGGCATTGGAGACCTGCCCATCCTTGACCCGATTGGATAGTAAGAACTGAAGGGGTTTGTGCGATAAGTGCAATGCGGTTGGGCTGAGGCCAATCCGGCACTGGTCACTGACATGGACGGGAGCCTGGCCCAGAGGCCCCTGGCTCTGCCCCGGCCGGCGCCAGTCACTGGTGTGGATGGGAGCCCGGCCCGGAGGCCCCTGGCTCTGCCCCGGCCGGCGCTGGTCACTGACATGGACGGGAGCCTGGCCCAGAGGCCCCTGGCTCTGCCCCGGCCGGCGCCTGTCACTGGTGTGGACGGGAGCCCGGCCCGGAGGCCCCTGGCTCTGCCCCGGCCGGCGCTGGTCACTGGCGTGAATGGGAGCCCGGCCCGGAGGCCCCTGGCTCTGACCCGGCTGGCGCCAGTCACTGGCACAGACGGGAGCCTGGCCCAGAGGCCCCTGAAACCACTGCCCAGTTCAGACCACCTTGTCTGGCTTGCCGTGAGGGGAGCTGCCAGGGAGCTAAAGTGGGGCACAAACCTCTGGTAGTACCCCGCCATCCCAATGAAAGCCTGGAGCTGCTTCTTAGTCTGGGGAGCGGGCCAGTCCTGGATCACCTCCGCCTTGGCCGGCTCCGGCTTCAGGTGGCCACCCCCCACCTTGTGGCCCAGGTATGACACCTCCTCCATCCCCACCTTGCACTTTTCAGCTTTTCTGGTCAGTCCTGCATCCTGGAGGTGACCAAGCACCCTCTTCCCCTGGGACACATGTTCTTCCCAGGTCGGGCTAAAGACAAAGATATCGTCAATATACGCCAGAGCAAAGTCCTCCAGACCCCTGAGCAACTGATCCACCTGGCGCTGACATGTGACCGGCACCTCCTTGAGACCGAAAGGAGAGCCAGGAACCCAAAGAGATCTATAGGGATGATGAAGGCAGATTCCAAGCTGGCATCTGGGTCCAAAGGCACCAGCCAGTAGCCCTTGGCGAGACCCACAGAAGGGAGGTAACAGCCCCCCCAACTTGTCTAGGATCTCATCGGTCCTAGGCATGGGGTAGGCAACGGACACAGTGATGGCTTTAAGCTTTCAATAGTCCCCACAGAACTGGATCAACCTGTCTTTTTGGGGACCAGCTCCACTGGCGAGGCCCAGGGGCTGGCGGATGGCTGGATCACCCCTAAAGCCAGCATATCTCCACCTCTCTCTCCAGGTCCTGGGCTGGGTTCCCAGTGACCCTGAACGGGGGACACCTGACAGGAGGGTGGGCTCCTGTCCCCACCTGGTGCACAACCAGGTTAGTGAGCTCAGGCTGGCTGGAGAACAGCCGTTGGTGACAACGCAGCACCGCTCTGATCTCTGCCTGCTGGACTGGGGTTAGCTGGTCAGAGAGGGTTGCTGATTCCAGCAAGAGGCTGGCTCCAGTCTCAGGGAAGAGACCCACCAGGGGATCTTCCCCCTTTTCCCATTGGACACACACAGCCAGGACCAGCCTCTCCCTGTCACAGTTCGGCTCCATAATGTTCACCTGGTCCCCTTGGTGGCTGTGAGCCCAACTGGGCAGCTCCAGCACATTGTTCTCCTCATTCAGCTGCTTGATGACCTGACAGGGCCTGTCCCAGAAGCCCTCAGCACTGAGCTGAGACCCCTCTCCTGGTCCCCGGTGCCTTAGGAGCTGGCAGGCGGCCGTATCAGCCCTTATGCTTCTCTTGGGCCCTGGCTAGGTTCTCCCTGGCCAAGCCCATGAGCTCTATGAGCTCTCCCCAGACCGCTAGTTCATACTCCACCACCGATTTCCCCTTGATCTTCCCCTCCCACTTATCCCTCATCCAGTCCAGGGGTCCCCTCACTCTCCTCCCAGACAACACCTCAGAAGGGGGGGACCCCTGTGAATTCCTGGGGCAGTAAAAGTTCTGCACCAGCCTTTGCCAGGTGTGCTGGGACCCTGATGTCTGGAGAGAGGTCACAGGCCAGATACAACCACTGGTAGTGGTACATCTGAGGACCACTAGCCACTCCCTGATCCCCCAAGATTCATTTTTCCCTCAGGGAGCCCTTTCCTGGTGTTGGATCCTTCTCTCATAGGGATCTTTCCCTGTAGTCCTCCCCCAGGGTATCGCAGCACCATGGCTGGCAAGGGCTCTCAGCTTCTCCAAGTAGGGATCCTTCTGCTGCTCAGTCTGGAATTCAGCTGCTGGCTTTGGGGCCCCAGCCCTCAGTTTCTCCACCTCAGGACAAAGCCTTGGTTAGAGGTTCCACACTCCCTGTTGGGCAGATCCCCAGTGCTGGGCTGAGTGACCCTCCCTAGCTCCAGCCATGGGCACGATCCAGGGCACCAGCTGGCCAGTTCTCCAAACCATCCCCCACCAGCACCTCCACAAGTAGCTGATCATGCACCCCAACCTCCTGAGATCCCCCTTTGGGGCCTCCATTTGAGATGTATCCTCACAACAGGTACCTTAACCAGGGTGGTCTGATCATCCCATTCAGGGTTAGGTTTGCACTGGGCACTACCTAGTCTGAGTCCACCACCTCGGCCATGCCAATGTCACCTCCGCACCCATGTCCCACTGCCCCTGGACCCTTTGATGGTGATGATGTGGTGATTGCCCTGCGGGCTCTGCCCTGTGCCCCCTGCAGATTGAGTTGTCTCCTGGCCCCCCTGTCTGGAGGACTGAGCTTTGGGCTGTCTTGGTTAAGGGAACCCATTCTGGCCATGGCCACCCTCTGACCAAATGGCTCTGTCTCCAGCTGCACCCTTCCAGCTGCTTCCCCCTCCCTGGGCCGCTCGCACCTCTGGACAAAGCAACCTGGTTAGCAGCCATCCCACCCTGCCAGTTCTGCCCACGCTCGGTCGGGGTCTCAGCTCCCACCAGCCTCAGCTCTGCCTTTGCTGTCCCAGTGAGGGCAGGCACCGAGCCCACTGCTTTAGTGACAGCATCAGAGCTAGCATGTGCAGGGTGGGGAGCATGCCCCTCCCACTCAGCTCCAGGGCTGGCTAGGGACAGGCAGATAACTGGAGCTTCTCAGCAATTCCCTTGTGCTACTAGCCAGGGGGGAAAGTATCCTCCCTGCCGGACGGCCATTCACATGCTCCTGCCCTCTCCACCTTCCGATCTCTGGGTTCAGCTCTTGGGCTGTTACTGGCTCAGGATCTGGATCTTAGAGAGACACAGTCACCTCGCAAGAATACATCAAAGCTGATGTGCTGAAGAACCCCAGCTACCAGCCCTGCAGCCCGATCCTTCCTGTGTCTGCACAGGGAACCTTCCCCCAAGTTACGGTGGGGTTGCCCCACACCGACACCCTGTGAATGCCTCCCCACAGACCACCACCTTTTGCTCCCACTGGGTTTGGAGTGGAAGCCCATCTGTCACTCCTCCCTTGGCCACTCTGCCCCAGGCGCTGGTGGGGTGAATGCTTCCTCCGGTTCCCAAAGGGACAGACATGCAGCTCTCTCTGAGCCTGTGTTACAGGCTGTCTTCCATTTGCCAAGCTAGCCCTTCGAGGGTTCTCCGGGGCCAAGATTCCCTTTATCTTTGGGCATCGCACCCACTTACGCTCTGTCTGCCTGCAGCAATCACATCTCCGGTCTCTGAAGTCCCTCCATCGGTTTCTCCTCCACCTCTGGGTTTACCTGGCCTCACTCCTGGGATGCCTCTGTGGGTTCCAGCTTCTTCGCTCTCTGCTCCAATTCCAATCCACTGGGGGAGGGAAACCAAGTGGTCACAGATACACAGGCCGGTGCTCTCTCGGCTTCATACCGTCCATGGGAGTAACCCCCTTCAGTGCAACAGCCCTCTGAGAGGGTTGCATTTGCTCTCTGGGCTTAGGCCTTTAGCCCTGCCACCGCCCGGGACCGCACCTCTGAGGTGTCAGCATGCCTCTCTCCATGAGCTTCTCTGCTGCCTGGTAAACCAGGCCTAGTGGATCCCCTGTTGCTACACAGACTGCCCCCCGCCAGCTACTCCCAGGTTCTTCGTGTGTCACGGAGTGTGGGGGAGTCAGGGCCCTACACCCCGCGACTCTCAGCCAGCCAGTAAAGCAGAAGGTTTATTTAGACGACAGGAACACAGTCCCAGACAGGTCTTGCAGGCACAGACAACAGGATCCTCCCCAATTAGGTCCATTTTGGGGTCCCAGGAGCACCACAGCCCCCTTGGGGGGGGAGGGTCAGAGCCCTGTCTGTCCTTCCCTCCATTCCCCAGCCACCTCCTGCAACTTCTCTCCCTCTCCAACATCTCCTCCCCCAGCCTTTGTTCAGCTTCCCGGGCAGAGGTGTCACCTGGCCTCTCACCCCTTCCTGGGGTCTCACGTTACCTGCTCAGTGACTCTCCCTCCAGGCCAGTCTCCCATCCCCCAGTGCAGATCGTCCTCCCAGGCCAACACCCCCCACTCAGCATTCACAGCCCCCAGTAAGAACAGTTCCAGTTCCTCACATCTCTCCCCCCTTCGAGACCAAACTGAGCGGGGTCACTTCAGCCAGTGACCTGGGGAAGTTCGAACCCCCCAACGTTCCCAGGGATGCCCCAACATCCCTCCCATTCCTGGGTGAGAATTACCCCAGGCCCTTCCAGTTTCACACCCTCCTTTAGGTCGGGGGGGCTCGGTGGCACTCGTAGTTCGCAGGTGGGAAGGCTGATGCGGCCCATGTCCTTTCCCCACCCCAATACCCCTGGGGTTCAAGCTGGGCTGGGGTCTTCTCCCAGCGTTCCAGCCTGGAGGGCTGTGATTCAGTCTCTCTTGGTTCAAAGACCCCCTTTTGACCTGGGCCCCCCTCTGGAAAGGCTCCTCTGTGCTGGGCAAGGGTCCTACAGCCATTTTCCCCTTGTCCCAGGCCTTCCTCACCCTCTGGCAGGGGTCACAGGATCGGCAGTACTGCTGGACATGGGTAAAGACCCCAGGCCAGTAAAAGTTCTGTAGCAGCCTCTGCCTGGTGCGCCGGATTCCCTGGTGCCTTGAGAGGGGGATGTCATGGGCTCGGCACAGCAGCTGGCGGCGATATTTCCGGGATACCATCAGCTGCCTCCTGATCCCCCGACTCCATTTTCCCTGGAGGAGCCCATTCTCGGCACAGGAACCCTTTCTCCCACAGGAACCTTTTCCGACAATGTGCCCCCATGGTCTGTACTGCACTGAGGTTAGTCAGGTCCCTTACCTTCTGCAAGGAGGGATCTTTCTGCAACTTGGCCTGGAACTCAGCAGCTGGGGCAGGGATGGGGACCTGCTCTCTCTCACTGGCTGAGTCTGAGGCCACAGCCTCTCTGAGCCGTGTCCCTGGACGTTCCCTCCCCACCAGGTCAGGGTCCTGCACCTCGGGCAAGGTACCCTCCTCGTTGTCAGGGTGCAGTGCCCCTCGCCAGCTCTGGCTATGGATCACGACCAGGGCACCCCGGGCATTGCTTGGCCAATCCTCCAGGTCCCCCCTGCATTAACACCTCCATGGGCAAATGCGGGTGTACCCCCCTTTCTTGGGGCCCTCCTTGTCCCCCCACTTCAGGTGTACCCTCACCACCAGTACCTTGAATGGGTTCCTGTCCACCCCTGTCAGGGTCAGGTAAGTGTCGGGCACCAACGGATCTGAGGTCACCACCTTGGGCTGGGCCAGCGTCACCTCTGCACCCGTGTCCCAGTACCCAGTGACCTTCCTCCCATCTACCTCCAGGGAAACAAGGCACTCACTCCAGAGGGACAGCCCCACGCCCACCCTGTAAACCAAAAACCTGGAGTCCGGAGCATCCAGCCCCCCAGAGGAGCTGACCCCTGGGGCCTTCCTCTCTCCTTAGCAGGCGGTACGCGGCCAGCCCCCCTTTCCTGGGAACGCTGCTCCTCATCCAGCTGGGTCTTTACCCAGTCAACCCTCTGTGGGTTGGGTCTGCTCAGTCTGTCCCTGAGCTTGGGGCTCTGGGCCCGTATGTGGCCTCGTTGGCCACAGTGATAGCAGCCCATGTCCCATGGGTCCCCTCGAGCAGGGTTCTCCATGCTTCCCCTTTGGGAGGTCCCCAGGTCGCTCTCTTTCCACATTGTGGCGGCCCTGCTCCTTTGGGATTCCTCCCTGTCATCCCCTGCTCGACTCCACAAACTCGTCGGCCAGTTGGCCTGCGTGCTGCGGGTTCTCCGGCTTCTGGTCCATCAACCACAGCCTCAGGTTGGACGGGCACTGCTCGTACAGGTGCTCCAGTATGAATAGGTCAAGCAGGTCCTCTTTAGTTTGGGCGCCAGCTGTCCACTTGCAGGCATACCCCTTCGCCTGGTTGACCAGTTGTAGGTATGTGACCTCACGGGTTTTACGCTGACTCCAGAACCTCTTCCGGTATACCTCAGGAGTCCGCCCAAACTCGCGGAGCAGGGCCTGTTTGAACAGTTCGTAGTCCCCCGCCTCCACCCCTTTCAGTCGGCTTTACACCTCCACGGCTGTGGAGTCCAGTAAGGGGGTGAGAACTGCAATCCTCTCTGCAGGGTCAACCCTGTGCAGCTCACAGGCATTCTCAAAGGCCGTCAGGAAGGTGTCTATGTCCTCCCCCTCCTTACGCCAGGCCAGGAAGCACTTATCAAAGCTCTTTGTAGGCTTGGGTCCCCCCTCGCTCACCGCAGCCGGGACCCCGCTGCTCCTCAGCCAGGCCAGTTCCAGCTCATGCTGGTGCTGGTTCGT
The DNA here is from genome assembly GCF_025201925.1 of Gopherus flavomarginatus. Taxonomy (NCBI): domain Eukaryota; kingdom Metazoa; phylum Chordata; order Testudines; family Testudinidae; genus Gopherus; species Gopherus flavomarginatus. Next base: position 985,158 of record NC_066628.1, read on the forward strand.
CTCGTATTTACGCTGGTTCTCCTCATGCTTACACTGGTTCTTCCGTTCCTTCAGTTCTTGCCTCCTTAACTTGAGCTCTTCCTGTCTCAGCTCCCTGTCATATTCCAGCCACATCCGTTCCAGGGACGGGGATCTCCACCAGGACGATCCCCTGCTGGCTGCCGGGGTCAGGGTGCCCTCGGTATTCACTGGGCTTCCCCCAACCTCACCCCAAGTATAGGTATGCAGGGTCTCGGGGTGTTCTCAGCAGCAGCCTGGCCCCTCCCAGCCATGTCAGGCCCCGGGGTCCAAGCTGCATCTGCCGGGTGGCTTTCCTCAGGGACAGGGCTCGGTTCATCCAAGCGATTCTTCTCCTCCAGTTGGGCAATTAGCTGTTCTTTGGTGGACCTCCTAATGCGCAGCCCCCTCTGCCTGTACAGCTCCACCAGGTCGCCCTTAAGGCATTTAGCATACATCTTCCTGCTGGCCACTCGCCGGCCTGTGCTCTCAGCTTTCCACTGGTTCCAGGGAGACCCCTCATGCACCAGCCCTTCTTCAGGTCACCCCCTCTCTGCTAGGGTCGAGCTGCAGACTCCTCCGCCCCTGAGACTGCTCCTGAAATGCCCCCAGGGGGACCCTGTTACTGCAAATTCCTTCTCTCTGGTCACCACCTCTCAGGGGTTAATCGCCCCTTGAAACCGTCTCTCTCTGAATCTTCAGCCCACCTGGTGCCCGTCAATCCCCCTTTGTTTTACTGCTTCCCAGTCACTTACTGCAGGAAGCATCGTCCATGAGGTGCAGTAGATCCCGCCTCTGCCACCAGTTGTCACGGAGTATGAGGGAGTCAAGGCCCTACACCCCCGGCTGTCTGCGATTCACCAGGACTCTCAGCCAGCCAGGAAAGCAGAGGGTTTATTTAGACGACAGGAACACAGTCCAAGACAGGTCTTGCAGGCACAGACAGCAGGATCCTCCCCAGTTAGGTCCATTTTGGGGTCCCAGGAGCACCACAATCCCCTTGGGGGGGGGAGGGTCAGATCCCTGTCTGTCCTTCCCTCCATTCCCCAGCCACCTCCTGCAACTTCTCTCCCTCTCCAACATCTCCTCCCCCAGCCTTTGTTCAGCTTCCTGGGCAGAGGTGTTACCTGGCCTCTCATGGACTCACTGGCCCTGTGTTCTCAGCTCCATACGGCCCCCAGGAGGAAACCCCTTCAGTGTGGTGGCCCTTCTCCACCCCCAGAGATGGGCCCTGATCTCCAGCCTGCAGTGACTCTCAGCCAGCATCAAACATGAGGTTTATTGACCATCTGGACCCAGCCCAGGCAGTTCTCAGGGCCCTCAGGCCTGGCCAGTCTCAGCACCGACCAGCTGGGTCTGTCCCCGTCCCCATGGGCTCAGGCTGCTCCTTGTCCCCAGCCCAGTCGCCCCCTCCTTCCAGCCGAGCCCCCTATATCCCCTCCCCCAACTGCCCCTCCTTCGTCCTTTGTCTTTGCTCCCAGACAAAAAAAAATCACCTGGGCCCTCTCTCTTCCATCTTTTGTTCACCCACTGGCTGGAACCCACTGGCTTGCCAGGTCACCAGGCCACTCTCTCCTCAGCCCATTGTCCTCCTACTGGCCAGAACCGGCTGGCTCTCAAGCTGGGCTGGGGTCACCAGTGGCTGGGTCCCCAGTCTCCAGGTTGGTGTCTGGGGTCCCGGCTGCTAGGCGAGGTCACGCCTGGCCACAAACCCTCTCCCACCCTCTTATTACACATGCAGCACACAGGGAAACTGAGACACACACAGTATTCGTGCAAAAGGCTAAGAAAACCCCCCTTCGTCACACTGCGTACCTATGAAGGTAGGTACGACGCTATATGGGATCTGGGGTACGCTTGAGTATATTACAAATACTGACATTATAAAACTGCAATGAGTTGTGCCAGATACGATAAACTCATTTATGTGTTTGTATCACCTTTTGTATTATAAGTTACAGATATGTATGTATGTCTGTATTTTAAACTTGGGCTCTGCTTCTGGGTGACACCCCCAGAGAATGTGGCATCAGCTCTGCCTAGCCTGGTTGATGGCCCGTTAAGGACCATCAGCTACAACTGACCCATTGAGAGAAGGCAGATATGCCTTGTGACTCAGCAAGGCAGGGACAGGCCTATGGGCAGAACTCTGAGGCTTCCACGCCATGTGCTGGGCAGCTTGTGTTTGAGATAAAGGAAGCACAAGCCACATAACAAGAGACTATAAAAGGTTGCTGCATCTTCTCCATTTTGTCTTCAATTCTGCTTCTTGACTCTGGAAGGACTTTGCTGCAAACTGAAGCTCTGAACAAAGTACTGAACGACCCGTCGAAGCTGTGGACATGTTCCAGAGGGACTTCCAAGCCAGCAAACTCACCAACACTGCTAAGAACCTGATATAGATTCAAAGATTCATAGACTCTAGGACTGGAAGGGACCTCGAGAGGTCATTGAGTCCAGTCCCCTGCCCTCATGGCAGGACCAAATATTGTCTAGACCATCCCTAATAGACATTTATCTAACCTACTCTTAAATATCTCCAGAGATGGAGATTCCACAACCTCCCTAGGCAATCTATTCCAGTGTCCAACTACCCTGACAGTTAGGAACTTTTTCCTAATGTCCAACCTAAATCTCCCTTGCTGCAGTTTAAGCCCATTGCTTGTTCTATCATTGGAGGCTAAGGTGAACAAGTTTTCTCCCTCCTCCTGATGACACCCTTTTAGATACCTGAAAACTGCTATCATGTCCCCTCTCAGTCTTCTCTTTTCCAAACTAAACAAACCCAATTCCTTCAGCCTTCCTTCATAGGTCATGTTCTCAAGACCTTTCATCATTCTTGTTGCTCTTCTCTGGACCCTCTCCAATTTCTCCACATCTTTCTTGAAATGCGGTGCCCAGAACTGGACACAATACTCCAGTTGAGGCCTAACCAGCGCAGAGTAAAGTGGAAGAATGACTTCTCGTGTCTTGCTCACAACACATCTGTTAACGCATCCCATATATAGACTCTTAAGTCTCTGTATGTATCTACTTTTTCATGTAAGAATTCTTTTCTGTTCTAGTGTGGGATTTTGGGTAAGATCCAATCCCATACTGCCTGGTGACATGGCTGACCCTTTGGGGTCAGAAGAACATTTTATATATGTGAGCATATATAACTTCTCACTGTACTGGACCTAGGTGCTGATTGGAAGCCAGAGAACTGGAATGCAATAAAGGGGGCTGTATGATTTCTTATTTTGCTTCTTGATAACCAGTGTGGAGGGCAGGGCCGGTGCAAGGATATTTTGCGTCCTAGGCGTAACTTCCACCTTGCACCCCCTCTCTGATGTCCAGCCCCACCTTCCTACGGCCAAGTTCCCCCCAGTGGCCCAGATGTTCACAAAGTGCAGAGGGCACAGGGGGTTTTCAAAGAGGGGGGTCGTATGGGGGCTCTTCCAGGGAGTGAAGGTGGCAGAGAGGGGGATGCATGGGATTGTTGCAGGGGGTGGAGGTGGCCAAGAGGTGGAGGGGGCGGGGGTGTAATGGCAGGGAAGAGATTGCACAGATGCAAAAGGGGCTTGTTGCAAGGGGTGCAGTGGCAGGGAGGGAGTGGCACAAGGGAGAAGTGGGCAGGAGGGGGTTGTTGCAAGGGGCTGGCAGGCTGGGGGAAGTGTCTGTGCCTGGGGTTGTTGCAGGGGGGTGAAGGTGGCACTGAGGAGTTTGCACAGGGAGGAATGGGCAGGAGGGAGATGGTGGGGGGGGGTGTCCCAAGGTTGATGCAGGGGTGAAGGTGACTGTGGCTGTCTTGGGGGGGGGGGAGTTTGCTGGGTGGAGGTTGCCCAGAGGCAAAAGTGGTAGGACATGGTGGGTTGCTGGGGCAGGGGGTGCACAGGGGAGAAGGTAGCTGGTCGGTGGGTGTTGGAGGGGGTGGTGGTGCTGGCTGGGGGAGGGGTGCCTAGGTTGCTTCCACATAGACCATTCCCCAGGCCAGGGACTGGACTTGCCCACCCCCAGGCGCTCCGTGGCCCGTGCGGCTCCCTGCGACCTGGCTAGGTACTTTGCAGGTGGAGTAGACACCCAGCTTCTCCTCCCAAAGAGCAGAGCCGGGCTGAGCCGGGCTCCCCGGGGCTCTCAGCGGTGGCACAGGTAGCCAGCCAGCCCCCACAGTGTGTGTAAGGGCAAATGGTGCCTAGTTCGCCTGGTGGTTGCACCGGCCTGGTGGAGGGGGAGGGGATCAGAAGCAGTTTGTGACTGCCCTTGGTATTTCCAGTGAGGACTAGCCCGGGCACCATGGGTCACACTGGCTTAGTTGGCAGGATCCACAGAACTAGATCATTTGGGTTTTGGATCAGAACCCCACACTATTCCAGATCTGAAATTTAAAACTGAGGGTATTAAATGTTAAAGTTAGTCACTATGAGTGATCCAGAATCAAAACGGCGCTCGTCAGCACCAGAGAGAAATGGCAGAACTTCGGAGGCAGGGGCAGCAAGCCTTGGCCCAGCGCAGGAGAGAGCCGGAGAATCTCACAGGAGGGAACGGACCTGCTGCAAGCTGAGTCCCAAGTTGCAGGACTTAAACTCCAAATCCAAGTAATGAAAGAGCAGCAGGAACTGTGCTATCCTGGAAGCCCAGCAGCTCTCTGCAGCGGTGCCTGCTTGCCTGGGATCAGCCAGTTAGTGACAGGTGTGTTAGACCCGCTGTGTTTTAAAGCACTGAATCAGTGTTGTCTGTGTTGCAATCCTGCTTCTGTCAAATCTTGCATTCCGGCTTCACAGAGATGACCTTTACGGCCGGCAGAAGGGCTGTGGAGAATGAGAAAGTTTTGGGGGGGGGACTTTCTGCGTGATGACGCACAGGGGAGGGGGCAGGGGACTGCTGGGGCGCGGGGGGGGGGGGGGAATGTCATTAATTAATGCAACGGAAATTGACACCCAGCCTCTGCCCCGGCGTGGGAATCCCCCCCAGGAGTTAACGAACCAGCAGAGCAGGCGGGAAATTGGAAAAAAAGAAAAAAGGCAGCGGAAGAAGGCCCCCCCCGGGAACAGCCCAATTCCGCTTATGACCTTGGTGGGTCCCGAGAACCGGTCGCAGCGGGCTCTGCGCTAATCCGGTTTCACTTTCACTTTCGGGAAGCCGCCTTCTTTCCCAGAAGCAGATTGGGGCAGCCGGGGGCTTCCAAGGGCAGGCGGCGAATGCGGTGCGGGTCCCGCCTCTCTCCTCCTCCGCCCCCCAGTTCGCGGCCCCTTGCCCAGGCCGGGAGTTGCGGGCGGCGCGTTTCCACGGGGCAGCTGCGGAGCCGGACTAGGACTTGCCCCCGGCGCCTGGGATCCGCTAGCCCCGGAGCAGCCGCATCCAGACCCCGGCCCGCACCGGGAAAGGGGGAGACCCCAAGCGGAGTGGAACTGGATCGGCAGGACAGGTTCTGCGGTCACTCCGGCGCGGCTCTGAGCGCAGTGACCCGAACGGCCGCCAGAGGGCGCCCCCGGCGGGGACCGGCCGCACCAGAACTAGGAGATTTAGACACTCGCTGCTGAGTGCTGCAGGGACAGGCTGCAGCTGGGACTAGGAGATTTAGACACTTTCTGCTGAGCGCTGCAGGGTCCGGCGCCCGGGGATGAAGCTGGCCATGGCCTGGGTCTCCCTGCCCCTGGCAGTGCTGCTGGACTTCCTCACCCTGCGCCTGGCCCTGCTGCTCTGCCCCCTGCTGCAGGCCTGGGACCCCCTGGGCCTGGCCTGGGGGGTGGCGCTGGCGAGATGGGCACTGCTGAGCCTGAGCGCCCAGGCTACCCGCAGCAGGGGACAGGGCCTGCCCGGGGGGCTGCGGGACGCGCTGCTGCCCCTGGCTGCCCTGCTCAGCCTGCTGCTGCCCGTCTACGTGACCCTGCAGGCACTGGCCCAGCCCCGGGCGCCCCCCTCGGAGCTGCTGCACGGCTGGGGGCGAGGGGACGTCTTCGGCCTGACCTACGGCGTGGCGGGGCTGTTGGCCGCGCTCTGGCACCAACTGTTCCCCACCGGCAAGGGGGAGCCGGGGCCCTTGGCCTTGCTGGGCCGTCTCCTGACCTGCATGAGGCCCGATCTGCTGCGCTTCGTGGCCATCGCGGGGTTCCTGGTGCTGTCCTCCCTCGGTAAGTGGGTCCCGGGGCCGTGGCAGCAAAGGGGCAGCAGTGTAGATACGGGGGAACTGATGTCCTATAACTGTTCTAAATGACTGGGGCCAGATGGACAGAGCAGGTGTATGTGGGGAATCGATAGACGGTGGGGACGGATGGGTGGATAGGCTAGGATTAAGGGCTGGAGATACAGACTGTGGTGGGAAGGCTAGAAGGACAGACAGAGGGGCAGACAAATGTATTAGTATCCGAGGACGGAGTCAGACAGAGGATCACAATGACACACCGGGACGATGGGCTCTAGGTCTGTGAGATACGTGAGGGCACAACTACCACAAAGAGCCATAAGGACGTAGCGCAGACCTGCACTCCTGTAACTCACTTCTCGGGCTCCTGGTCGTCAGCCCGGAGTGACACCACGTCTCTCTCTGCTGAGACGCTTTCCTGAGGTCTAACACCCCTATGGTGGGATCTGCTTGGACGGGACGTTTTGTTAAAGGTAGCAGCGTCGTGTAGTGCTCACAGCAGAGAACAGGGAGCCAGGACTCCTGGGTTCTATCTTAACTCTGGGAGGGGTGTGGTAGGTTGGAGCTGGGAGCCAGGACTCCTGGGTTCTATCCCCAGCTTGTGCCACTGTCTGACCTTGGGTAAGTCCCATCCCCTTTCTGTGCCTCAGTTTCTTCCTATATATAACAGAAGTAACGAGAACGACCAACCCCCTGAGACATAGAACTGAGGGTATGTCTACACTACGAAATTAGGTTGATTTAATAGAAGTCAATTTTTTTAGAAATCAATTTGATACAGTCATTTATGTGTGTCCCCACTAAGCGCATTAAGTCGGTGGTGTGCATCCACAGTGCCGGGGTTAGTGTCGACTTTCCGAGCATTGCACTGTGGGTAGCTATCCCACAGTTCCCGCAGTCTCCGCTGCCCATTGGAATTCTGGGTTAAGCTCCCAATGCCTGATGGGGTAAAAACATTGTCACGTGTGGTTCTGGATACATGTCATCAGGCCCCCCTCTCCCTCCCTCCATCCCTCCATGAAAGCAACGGCAAAAAATTGTTTCTTGCCTCTTTTCCTGGGTTACCTGAGCAGATGATGTCACGGAGTCACCGGGCGATGCTCTGGAACTCCTCCCCACAAAGCCAGTCAGGACTTTGGGGAGCCTCCTCTCCCTTGGAGCAGACTTGTTCAGGGCAAGAAGCTCACACGTCTTCACCTCCTGGGTCTCTCCTTGGAGCATTCAGCATCCTCTGCCTCTCCGTGCGCTTCCCACAGCGAGTCCACCCCAGCGGGGTCCTGGGGAAGCCACAGGGTCCTGCACCCCCACTTTGCAGTCAGACGTGACTCTCAGCCAGCCAGTAACACAGAGGTTTATTCGATGACAGGAACAGGGTCTAAAACAGAGCTTGTAGGTACAGAGAATGGGACCCCTCGGCCGGGTCCATTCTGGGGGGCAGTGAGCCAGACCCCCAGGTCTGCCCTCCACCCTTGACCCCAGCCAGCTCCAGACTAACAACCCCTCAAAGCCCCTCCTCTCTCCTCAGCCCCTTTCCCCGGGCCAGGAGGTCACCTGATCCCTTTGTCTCCAACACCTTCAGCTGGCACCTTTGCAGCGGAGGGGCCCAGGCCATCAGTTGCTAGGAGACAGAGTGCCAGGCATTTAGGTGCACTGGCCCTTTGCTCTGCCAGATACTTAAGAACTGCCATGGGGACACTGAGGCACCAACACAGTATTCAGAGAAAACATTAAGAACTTTCCCAGTTCGTCACATCTCTCCCCCCTTCGAGACCGAACTGAGCGAGGTCACTTCAGCCAGTGACCTGGGGAAGTTCGAACCCACCAAGGTTCCCATGGATGCCCCAGCATCTCTCCCATCCCTTGGTGTGAGTTACACCAGGACAGTCCAGTCTCACGCCCTCCCTTAGGTCGGGTGTGCTTGATGGCACTTGCAGGCCGCATGTGGGAAGGTTTATGCAGCCCACACCCTTTGCCACCCCAATACCCCTGAGGTTCAAGCTGGGATTGGGTCTTTTCCCAGCCCTCTGGTCTGTGATTCGGGCTCTTTTGGTTAAGAGCCCCCATCTTGGCCTTGGCCAGCTCTGGGCTTGGGCAGCCGCTTCCCACTTTGTGGCCCAGACACAACACCTCTGCCGTCCCCACGTTACACTTTCCAGCTTCTACCATCAGTCCCACCTCCTTGAGGCAGCCCAGCCCCCTCTTCACCTGGGACACCTGTTCCTCCCAGGTCTGGCTAAAGATGCACATGTTATCAGTGTCTGCCAGGGCCAAGTTCTCCATCCCCCTCTGCTTGTCTAGAATCTCCCCAGGCCTAGGCATGGGGTCGGCATCGGACACTGTGATGGCTTTAAGCTTCTGATAGCCCCCATAAAACCAGATCATCCTGTATCCCTTGGGGATCAGCCCCATGGGTGAGGCCCATGGGCTGTAAAACGGCTGGATCCCATCTAAAGCCAGCATGTCCCTGACCTCTCTCTCCAGGATCTGGGCTGCTTTCCCAGTGACTCTGAATGGGGAACACCTGATGGGGAGATTGTCTCCCACCTCAGGGAAGAGATCCCCCAGGGGGTCTTCCCCCCTCTCCATCCAGTCCTCCCCCTTCAGGTCCAGGGCTCCCCTCACTCTCCTCCCATCCAGCAGCTCAAATGGGAAGAACCCTGTGGATTCCTGGGGTACCACCAGCTGCCTCCCAATTCCCCCCAGTTCTACTTCCCCTTGGGGAGCCCATTCCCGGTACAGGAATCCCTTCTCCTGCAGGACTCTGTCCCTGCAGCCTTCCCCAAGGGGGGTTGCAGCGCTGTGGCCAGCAAGTTCCCTCAGCTTCTCCAAGGAGGGATCCCTCTGCAGCTCAGTCTGGGATTCAGCCGCTGGGGCAGGGAGTGGGACCTGCTCCCTTTCACTGGCTGGGCCTGGGGTCACAGCCCCCCTGAGCCCTGTCCCTGGTAGCTCCCTCCCTGCTGTGTAATCACTTCCCAGCAGCACGTCTGGACCAGGCAAACCTGTTTGGCAGCCGACCTGCCCTGCCTGGGTGTCCCCCCACTCAGCTGGGATCTCAGCTGCCCCCGTGCTCAGCACTGCCCTTGCTGTCCCAGTGGGGGCAGGCAGCGAGCTCTCTGCTCTGGTCACAGCATCAGAGCCAGCGTGAGCCCCCTCTCCGGTGTGCAGGGGGGCGGGGAGCATCTCTCCCTCCCACTCAGCCCCAGGGGGCTGGTTACAGGTAGGCAGGTATCCTGAGCCCAGCAGCCCCTCCCCGCTGCCAGCCAGGTCATTTGCATTTTCACTGACCATTTCCATCCTAGCCAATTGGTTCCCTGGATTTGAATTCAAACCTTCGGCCGTTACAGGAGCAGGGCCTGGATCCTGTCCTATGGGGAGACAGTCACCCCCCAACAGGGCCTCCCAGCCGATATCGTGGAGAATCCCGACTACCAGCCAGCCCGACCCCTCCTGGGTCTGCACAGGGATCCGGGCCACAGGCAGGGCGAGGGGCTTCACCCCAGGGAACTTCACCCAGGTTCCACAGTCCCTCAGCATCTGGGGCTGCACCACCACAGTTCTCTCTGTCCCAGGGTCTCGCCCCCGCAGGCGTGTTTTCCCACTGACCCCTGGGCAGCCCCCTATGTCTCTCTGCTCCACCATCACCAGTCCACGCTGCTGCTGCTTCTCCTGCAGCTTTTCCTCGGGCTCTTGCTTTCTCTCACGGTCCTCTCGCTCTCTTGGGCTCTGCTCCCATCCCATCCGTCTCCAATCTCCTGATGGGGAACCCAATCGTGAAGACCCTCGTCTGATTGGGGACCAGACTCCCGGGGATGCCTGGCTGATGCTCCAGCTGCTCTCAGATCCTCTTGTAGCCCCATCTGGGCCAGGAATCTGCTCCTCAGAGCGGTCCTCCTCCTCCAACTGCACGATTAACTGTGCCTTGGTGAATGTCCCCATGCGTAACCCTCTCTTTGTGCACAGGATCACAATGTCCTTCTTAAGGAGATGGTGATAGACCATCACTTCACCGTTCCCAAGTGGCTCTGGACTCACAGGCCTGTGTGCTCTTGGCTCCCCCATGGTTTCCAGGAAGAACCCCGGGTGTGCCAGCCCTTCTCGTGATCACCACCTCTTTGCCAGGGTCGAGCTGCAGACTCCTCCACCCCGGGACTGCTCCTGCAATCCCCAGGGGAACCCTGCTACTGCAAAAATCCTTCTCTCTCCCAGGGTCGAGCGGCAAGCTCCTCCGCCCCTGAGACTGCTCGCTGCAATCCTCAGGGGGACCCCGTTACTCCAACAGTCCTTCTCGCTGGTCACACACTCCCAGAGGTTAACTGCCCCCTGAAACCGTCCCTCTCTGAGCCTTCAGCACGCCTGGTCCTCATTATCCCTCCTTTGTTTTACTGCTCTCCAGTCACTTACTGCAAGCAGCACCATTCACGGGGTGCAGTACGTCCCACCGCTGCCACCAGTTGTCACGGAGTCACCGGGCGATGCTCCGGAACTGCTCCCCACCAAGCCAGTCAGGACTTTGGGGAGCCTCCTCTCCCTTGGAGCAGACTTGTTCAGGGCAAGAAGCTCACACGTCTTCACCTCCTGGGTCTTTCCTTGGAGCATTCAGCATCCTCTGCCCCTCCGTGCGCTTCCCACAGTGAGTCCACCCCAGCGGGGTCCGGGGGGGGCCACAGGGTCCTGCACCCCCACTTCGCAGTCAGACGTGACTCTCAGCCATCCAGTAACACAGAGGTTTATTCGATGACAGGAACAGGGTCTAAAACAGAGCTTGTAGATACAGCGAACCGGACCCCTCGGCTGGGTCCATTCTGGGGGTCAGTGAGCCAGACACCCAGGTCTGCCCTCCACCCTTGACCCCAGCCAGCTCCAGACTAACAACCCCTCCCAGCCCCTCCTCTCTGCTCAGCCCCTTTCCCGGGCCAGGAGGTCACCTGATCCCTTTGTCTCCAACACCTTCAGCTGGCACCTTTGCAGGGGAGGGGCCCAGGCCATCAGTTGCTAGGAGACAGAGGGTCAGGCATTTAGGTGCACTGGCCCTTTGCTCTGCCAGATACTTAAGAACTGCCATGGGGACACTGAGGCACCAACACAGTATTCAGAGAAAACATTAAGAACTTTCCCAGTTCGTCACAGATGACAGACCACGGCAAGCATGGAGCCCGCTCAGCTCACTGTCACCGTACGTCTCCTGGGTGCTCCTGGCAGACGTGGTACTGCAGTGCTACACAGCACCAGCTCCTTGCCTTGCCGACGGAAGACGGTGCAATACAACTGCTCACCATCATTGTCATCCCGCGGGTGCTCCTGGCCGGCCTCGGTGAGGTCAGTCAGGGGGGCCTGGACAAAAATGGGAATGACTTCAGGTCATTCTCTTCTTTAAATTTCATCTAATGGAGATTCAGTCCTGCCTGGAATATCATGCCAGCTGAAGGGTTCAGCATCAGGCTGCTCTCCCAGTGGGCAGCACTGCGCGTTCGCTCTTACCCCAGCCTACCCCTTGCTCCTATGGCTCATGAAGCCTGGACAGTAGTAAGGAGCAGTTCAACTATAGGCTGAGCAAGTGCAGAATGGTGGTAGAATGTGCCCTTGGACATTTAAAGTGCGCTGGCGCAGTTTACTGACTCGGTTAGACCTCAGCTAAACCGATATTCCCATCATTATTACTGCTTGCTGTGTGCTCCACAATATCTGTGAGAGTAAAGGGGAGACATTTGTGGTGGGGTGGGAGGTTGAGGCAAATCGCCTGGCTACTGATTACGCGCAGCCAGACACCAGGGCAATTAGAAGAGCACAGCAGGGTTCACTGCACATCGGAGAAGCTTTGAAAAACAGTTTCATGACTGGCCAGGCTACAGTGTGAAAGTTCTGTTTGTTTCTCCTTGATGAAACATGCTCCCTTGGTTCACTCTATTTCCCTGTAAGCCAACTGCCCTCCCCTCCCCTCCCCCCTTTGATCTCTGCTTGCAGAGGCTATAAAGTCAGTGTTGTTTCAAATTCATGGATTCTTTATTAATTCGTCTCACAAATGGGGGGATAACTGCCAAGGTAGCCCGGGAGGGGTGAGGGAGGAGGGAAGCACGGGGGTGGGGTAGTTGTAGGGGCACCCCCTAGAATTGCATGCAGCTCATCATAGAAGTGACATGTCTGGGGCTCTGACCCGGAGCGGCCATTTGCCTCTCTGGTTCTTTGGTAGGCTTGCCTGAGCTCCTTAAGTTTCACACTGCACTGCTGTGGGTCCCTGTTATAACCTCTGTCCTTCATGCCCTTGGAGAGTTTTTCAAATGTTTTGACATTTCGTCTTTTGGAACGGAGTTCTGTTAGCATGGATTCGTCTCCCCATACAGTGATCAGATCCCGTACCTCCCATTCGGTCCATGCTGGAGCTCTTTTGCAATTCTAGGACTCCATGGTCACCTGTGCTGATGAGATCTGCATGGTCACCTCTGAGCTCGCCACGCTGGCCAAACAGAAATTGAAATTCAAAAGTTTGTGGGGCTTTTCCTGTCCACCTAGCCAGTGCATCTGAGATGAGAGCGCTGTCCAGAGCGGACACAGTGGAGCACTCTGGGATAGCTCCCAGAGGCCAATACCATCGAATTGTGTCCACACTACCCCAAATTCAACCCAGCAGGGTCAATTTCAGCGCTAATCCCCTCGTCAGGGAGGAGTACAGAAATCAATGTTAAGAGCCCTTTAAGTCGACAAAAATGGCTTCGTCATGTGGACGGGTGCAGGGTTAAATTGATCTAACGCTGCTAAATTCAACCTAAACTCGTAGTGTAGATCAGGGTTTTGAGAAGATGATACAACTAGATAACACTCAGTCCTCCTAGGAGTTCAGGGGACCGGACTAGATGACCTCAAGGTTCTTTCCAGTCCTAGGATTCTGTGATTCCTCACTTGGGGGTGTCACATGCTGTGCTGATAGGTGCAGAGTCCTTCCAGGGGCTCAACCCCCCAAGGTATCAAGTTACTTCCCTAGGGTGAAGCAAGGATGGGGCCAGGTTCAGGGGCCTGTTGCGGTACCTATACGTGGCAGGAGTGTCTTTAACTAAGAAATTGCTCTTAACAGAGGGGTGTGTGTGTATATGGGGAGGGGTCTCCATGGTGTCAGAGACTCTACTTGGGACTCCCCTTGTCTGCCTTGGCCCCCTGGTCTCAGCCCGGGCTGTTCTTTTGCAGGGGACATGGCATTCCCCTACTACTTGGGGCGCATGACCGACTGGATCATAAATGAGGCTGACCCCTCAGTCTTCAGCCGGGCCGTCTGGTACATGTCCCTCATTGCCGTTGGCAGGTAGGGGACGGGGTCTTCATCAGCTGGGGGTGGGGTGGAACGATAGTGCCTGGACCAGAACTGAACTCACAGGAGAGGGAGAGAAGCCCTGCCGAGACCACGGTAGTCATGGCACGAGAGGTGTTAGCCATGGGGATGCCTGATATTGTGCCTATGGGGAAATTCACCCAGTATGTGGCTTATACAAAAATTAAGTAATCAAAACGGGGCTGAAAAGGGATTTAAGTGGCGCATGGGCCTTCTGTAGGGGTTAATGTCACTGTAGACGGGTTCTGCCGGGGCTCGACCCTCCCTGAGCGGGAGGGGAGCCACTCCGGCCTCGCTGTCGTCTCCGGATCTGCTCCTCAGGCCCGCAGTCCTGCCCCGCGGAGGTCTGTCCCTGTGGGGAGGACCCTGCGGTGGCAAAGTTGAGAGGGGCCCAGCCCTTGGTTCGGGCGGGGCACCAAACACGGTTATAATGGTTCAATCAGCTCTGGCTCTCTGGAGCAGGGCAGAGCAGTGGCAAAGTCAAAAGGGGCCCAGCCCTTGGTTCGGGCAGGGCACCAACCACAGTTATAATGGTTCAATCAGCTCTGGCTCTCTGGAGCAGGGCAGAGAAGTGGCAAAGTCAAAAGGGGCCCAGCCCTTGGTTCGGGCAGGGCACCAAACACAGTTATCTGCTCTGGCCCTTTGGGGCAGGGCAGAGCAGTGGCAAAGGCAGGAGGGGGAGTCTGCCACCCGGTTACGGGTGGCAGGGGGAACGCAGGCCCTCCCACTCCTCTGCGTTCCAGCCCGGGGCCCTGGTAGCGGCTATCACCGCTAACGGTGGTCAGTGGGGTCCTGACCGCAACACACTGACATGGGCAATGGTAGCTCTGCAGCCTGACTGGAGTCAGCTGCCCCCGGGCTACTTCCTAACTCCTCCTCTGATCCTAACTGGTCCGGGGACGCCCAGAACCATCGGTTCCTCCCAGTCCGGCTGGGCGGCAGGGCCGGCAGCGTCTCTGGAAATGCGGCCAAGCCTGGTCTGGGGGCTCCTCGGGGCCGTAGTAGGGGCGAGGCAGCTCTGGCGGCTCCTCGTCGTATCGGCTGCGGGGAAGCTCTGGCAGCTCCTGGGCTCGGCCTCTGGCTGGGGCAGCCTCCCAGTTACGAGCCTCGGCGGACACGTCTGCTCCCGCCGGTGGCCGAGCTCCAACTGACGGCTGGGGCCCGCCTTTTATTCTTCTGAGTCACCACCTGACCCTCTGAGGGGCGGGACTTCTGCCTGGCGGTCCCGCCCCTGGGGATGATTGACGGGGCTCGACCCTCCCTGAGGGGGAGGGGAGCCACTTCGCCTCGCTAAAGTCACACATAAAGAAGATTTTGATTTGCACATTTTATGAACTGAATAAAGGAATAATAATGGGTTTTTGCTTCTAGGAATTCATAAAGACCCTGTATGACAGTGATCACATTTTAAAAACATCTGTTTTAACTGAGTTGCTTTTACATGCCCGTCACATCAACGTGTTACAAGGTTGTAATGTATCAGAGGGGTAGCTGTGTTAGTCTGGACCTGTAAAAGCAGCAAAGAATCCTGTGGCACCTTATGGACTAACAGACGTTTTAGAGCATGAACTTTCGTGGGTGAATACCCACTTCGTCAGATGCATGTAGTGGAAATTTCCAGGGGCAGGTATATATATGCAGGCAAGCTAGAAATAATGAGGTAGTTCAATCAGGGAGGATGAGGCCCTGTTCTAGCAGTTGAGGTGTGAAAACCAAGGGAGGAGAAACTGGTTCTGTAATTGGCAAGCCATTCACAGTCTTTGTTTAATCCTGAGCTGATGGTGTCAAATTTGCAGATGAACTGAAGCTCAGCAGTTTCTCTTTGAAGTCTGGTCCTGAAGTTTTTTTGCTGCAGGATGGCCACCTTAAGGTCTGCTGTAGTGTGGCCATGGAGGTTGAAGTGCTCTCCTACAGGTTTTTGTATATTGCCATTCCTAATAGCTGATTTGTGTCCGTTTATCCTTTTCCGTAGCGACTGTCCAGTTTGGCCGATGTACATAGCAGAGGGGCATTGCTGGCATATGATGGCGTATATTACATTGGTGGACGTGCAGCTGAATGAACCAGTGATGGTGTGGCTGATCTGGTTAGGTCCTGTGATGGTGTCGCTGGTGTAGATATGTGGGCAGAGTTGGCATCGAGGTTTGTTGCATGGATTGGTTCCTGAGCTAGAGTTATTATGGTGCGCTGTGCAGTTACTGGTGAGAATATGTTTCAGGTTGGCAGGTTGTAATGTGCTGTAGTCCAAAATCACATACTGAAATGTAAAGCTCCCACTCTTCAATTCCGATGGACAGAGAGAAGACCCACTTTCTAAGCACAAAAGTAGAGCTTGGTGAAAAATGTTTGGCGTCCCTGCTCCCCATGGAATGTTTTGTTTTTTGCTGAAATTCAAATATCAAAAAATAGGGATAGAAAACTGAAATATTTCTATTTGGAAATGCTGCTGCAGTGCCTGATGGGAGTTGTAATTCAGGTGCCTGATGCTTCCATTCTCCTTATAGATCAGTTGAACTATATCTCCCATGATGCACCACCGTGTTCCTTCTTGGAGAGGGGAGATGATGCATCATGGGAGTCCCTGGCCACCTTTCATCGTGGGAGATGTAGAGCAGCCAGGAAGCCTGTTACACAAACAATGGGGTCTCGAGACAACCAAACTACAACTCCCGTGGGGCACCACCGCAGCATTTCCAAATCAAAATATTTCAGTTTTCAGGCATTTTTGCTTTTTTGATGAAGAATTGAAATAGTTTCACCTCGTTTCTTTAAAAGAAAAGTGTAAAGGTAGATTGCCCCTTCTTAATGTTAGCTTCACAATGTTTGGTTCTGTTTTCATGTTGTGTTTCTTGTGGTTGGATTACAAGAAAAGTTTTGGCGTACAGCTGTAAACTTGTTATAAAAATACTCAACTTGAAGCAATTTCATATTGTGTTTCTGACACCCCTTTCGTATTATTGATACAAATGTAGCCGGTCTCCAGGGAAAATTCCTCTTGGACCCCAGGACTCAGAGATTGGCTCGTGCGCTGAGGCATGGGGGTTTAGATCCCTTATAAAATGTTTCGGCCTCTGTAATGTAACCGTGGCTATTCCTGGTATCCATGTAAGTGTCCCATCCTCTTAGCCCCAGTGAGACCATGTGGCCTTGAGTTTCAAAGTGCCCAGGAGAGTTGGGAGTGTATATGTGGCTCAGATCTCTAACAGATGGAGGGAAAATTCATACTGACATGTCACCTCCTGGTCTCCCCCGACCTCCCCCAGTGCTGTGACCAAATTCATCTGTGACGTTGTCTATAAGGAGACCATGAACCGGATCCACATGCGTATCCAGAGCCAGGTGTTCAGCTCTGTCCTGCATCAAGAGATCGCCTTCTTCCATGCCAACCGCACCGGTAACAATATTAACCCAGATCTCCTTCTGCACCCCCAGGGTCTCCTCCATATTGCCCCCAGTCTCCCCACATCACCCTTGGATGCCCTTATATTGCCCCTTTGTTTTGTGCACATCTTCCCACGTGTTCTCCTGACCCAATTTCACCTGCCCCCCTCTGCCCTCTCCATTCCCTTAACCCCACATTTCCCTCTACATCCCCAGCTCAACCCCTCCCCGCTGGTACCCACAACTCACAGACCCCAGCCTGTCCCCCAGGCTTTGTATGAATCAGTCCTCTGTTGGATGGATTGGGGTGATGAATGGAGTGACTGAGGTTGTTTCCTGGGAGCCGTTGATGGTGAACTGGAGTTACTGATTGGGGTTATCGATAGGTTGGTTACACTGAGGTTGTTGGTTGGGGTTGTTAAGGGATTCACTGGAATTATTGGCTGGGTGTTATTGATGGATTAATTAGATTGAGGTTGTTGGTTGAAGGTAGTGGTGGATTGGATGGATTAAGGGCATTGGTTGGGTTATTAATGGATTGATTAGGGTTACTAATGAGCTGATCTGGGTTATTGATGGATGGATCCTCTCCATGGGATAGATCCTCCCCCTTCTCTTAGCACTGATGTGACCCCATCCTCATCTCTGTCCCCAGGGACATCACCTCCCGGGTGACGGCCGACACGGACGCCGTGAGCGAGGTGCTGAGTGAGAAGCTGAACCTGCTGATGTGGTGCGGGATGCGGGGAGTCTTCTTCTATTCCCTGATGGTGCAGGTGTCGCTGTGCCTGGTGCTCTTCACCACCGTGGGGCTGCCCGTCATCCTGCTGGTGCCCAAGCTCTCTGGGAAATTCCACCAGGTACCGCTCCTTCCTAACCTGCCCCCAGCCCCCCACTTGCCCCCCACCCTGCTCATCCCCCTGCCCCACGCCCCGCGCTGCCCATCATCCTGCTGGTGCCTAAGCTCTCTGGGAAATTCCACCAGGTACCGCGCCTCCGCCCCACAACTTGCCCTGCGCCTGCCCCCACCCTGCTCAGTCCCACCTGCACCTGGCACTGCCTGTCATCCTGCTGGTGCCCAGGCTCTTGGGGAAGTTCCACTGGGCACCACAACCCAGGCCCCATTCCCCAGCCCCCCGAGTCAGCCAGTCCCCGTCCTGGGGCCAGGTCAGAGCCGACACCCCCTAGAGGGGATGTGCCCCATTCCCCACCCCAGAGAACTGTGCTGACCACCTTCTAAGCACTGTGGCCAGAGTTACCCTGTGTTAGCCGGGTCCCCGCAATCCTCTCAGCACTGTGGGCCTGTCCCAGGCACGGAGCCCGCCCGGCCTGGCTGAGTGTGGGTATCCCGTGTGTTGTCCCTTTAGCATTTAGCCCCTGAGTGCCTGATGTGACCTGGCTCCCATCTCCCCTCCCCCTCCCCCAAGAATCTAGCTAAGCGGGTGCAGGAGTCCCTGGCCAAGGCCAACGAGGTGGCAGTGGAGACCTTCCAGGCCATGGCCACGGTGCGCAGCTTTGCCAACGAGGAGGGGGCCACCCAGCGCTACGGGCTGCGGCTGCAGGAGACCTACCAGCTCAACAAGCAGGAGGCAGCCGCCTGCGCCATCTCCATGTGGACCAACAGCGTAAGGGGGCTTGGGGGCAGCAGGCTGTGACTCAGGGGGTGGGGCAGAGGGAGGGGCCTGGTATTCACAGGGAAGGAGCAGTGGGGCTCAGCACCATGGGGGCAGAGAGGCGTTGGGGGTGGAGGATACGTCAGAGGGAGGCTGGATCCTGGGGGCAGCATTAGGGGGTCGAGGGATGGGGACCTGGTAGCAGGAAGTCAGAGAGATGCAGTATCCTGGGGAGGGGGCAGCCATGGGGGGCTGAGAGGCTGACATTAGGGGACCGGGGGAGGGGAATGCAGAGGGCCCCCTTTGGGCTCCCCCCAGCCTGCCAGTGTCTGTCTGCTGTCCCCTCCTGGCTCATCCCCCCATTTCTCAGCACTGGCATTTTAGTGTCAGGGTGAGCCAGGCCCCCCACCCCAAGGCGGCCCCTAAGGGCAGGGAAGAGAGTGTGACCAAACGGCCAGCACCCCAGGACTAACCCATTAACCCCCTGTCTGCCCCCAGCTGCCAGAGCTGGCACTGAAGGTGGGGATCCTGTACTACGGGGGGTGGCTGGTCGCCGCAGGGGACATCAGCACCGGAGACCTGGTCACCTTCGTCCTCTATGCGACAAATTTCAGCACGGCCGTGGAGGTGAGTTGGGGCTGCAGAGATTGAACAGGTATTGGGGCTGGGGGGAGGAAGGTGATGCTCAGACACAGACTGACCCCGCCCTTTGTGTCCCCAAGCTCCTGCCCCTGACACACCCCAGAGTGGGGAACAGTCACAGAGGGACATGGGGTGCTGGTGAGGCCCAGGCCTTCCTGTCTCTACCCCCCAGGCCCTGCTCTGAGTGTGTCCCATAGTGGGTGGAGATGGGCTGGATGGGAGTGTGGGGAGGGGAGCATAGACACCCTCCATCTGACCCCCTTTTCCTCCCCACACCAGGCCCTGCTGTTGGTGTGTCCCAGTGCTGGGAGCTGGATGGGGCATAAGGAAATGGGGAGAGGTCAATTGGGGGTAGGGGGCACACACGCAGCCCTCACACACACACCCCTCAACATTTTTGTCAGTGATCTGGAAGTATCCTAGAATATCAGGGTTGGAAGGGACTTCAGGAGGTATCTAGTCCAACTCCCTGCTCAAAGTAGGACCAACCCCAACTAAATCATCCCAGCCAGGGCTTTGTCAAGCCTGACCTTAAAAACCTCTAAGGAAGGAGATTCCACCCCCTGCCTAGGGAACCCATTCCAGAGCTTCACCACCCTCCTAGTGAAAAAGTTTTTCCTAATATCCAACCTAGACCCCCCCCACTGCAACTTGAGACCATTGCTCCTTGTTCTGTCATCTGCTACCACTGAGAACAGCCGAGCTCCATCCTCTTTGGAACCCCCTTTCAGGTAGCTGAAAGCAGCGATCAAATCCCCTCTCATTCTTCTCTTCTGCAGACTAAACAATCCCAGTTCCCTCAGCCTCTCCTCATAAGTCATGTGCTCCAGCCCCCTAATCATTTTTGTTGCCCTCCCCTGGACTCTTTCCAATTTTTCCACATCCTTCTTGTAGTGTGGGGCCCAAAACTGGACACAGTACTCCAGTTGAGGCCTCACCAATGTTGAATAGAGAGGAATGATCACATCCCTCGATCTGCTGGCAATGCCCCTACTTATACAGCCAAAATGCCATTAGCCTTCTTGGCGACAAGGACACTGCTGACTCCTATCCAGCTTCTCGTCCACTGTAACCCCTAGGTCCTTTTCTGCAGAACTGCTTCCTAGCCATTCGGTCCCTAGTCTGTAGCAGTGCATGGGATTCTTCCGTCCTAAGTGCAGGATTCTGCACTTGTCCTTATTGAATCTCATCAGATTTCTTTTGGCCCAATCCTCCAATTTGTCTAGGTCACTCTGTATCCTATCCCTACCCTCCAGCGTATCTACCACTCCTCCCAGCTTAGTGTCATCTGCAAACTTGCTGAGGGTGCAGTCCACACCATCCTCCAGATCATTAATGACAATATTGAACAAAACCGGCCCCAGGACCGACCCTTGGGGCACTCGGTTTGAAACCAGCTGCCAACTAGACATGGAGCCGTTGATCACAATCTGCTGAGCCCGACGATCTAGCCAGCTTTCTATCCACCTTATAGTCCATTCATCCAGCCCAGACTTCTTTAACTTGCTGGCTAGATACTGTGGGAGACTGTATGAAAATCTTTGCTAAAGTCAAGGAATAACACGTCCACTGCTTTCCCCTCATCCACAGAGCTAGTTATCTCCTCATAGAAGGCAATCAGGTTAGTCAGGCATGACTTGCCCTTGCTAACTGTTAGCTAATCCATGCTAACTGTTCCTGATCACTTTCCTCTCCTCTAAATGCTTCAAAATTGATTCCTTGAGGACCTGCTCCATGATTTTTCCAGGGACTGAGGTGAGGCTGACTGGCCTGTAGTTCCCCAGATCCTCCTTCTTCCTTTTTTTTTGATGGGCACTGCATTAGCCTTTTTCCAGTCATCCAGAACCTCCCCCGATTGCCAGGAGTTTCAAAGATAATGGCCAATGGCTCTGCAATCACATCAGCCAAGTTCCTCACCACCCTTGGGTGCATTAGATCTGGCCCCATGGACTTGTGCACGTCCAGCTTTTCCTAACAGTCCTTAACCTGTTCTTTCACCACTGAGGGCTGCTCACCTCCTCCCCACACTGTGCTGCCCGGTGCAGCAGGCTGGGAGCTGACCTTGTCTGTGAAGACTGAGGGAAAAAAAGCCTTGAGACTTCAGCTTCTTCCACATCCTCTGTCACTAGGTTGCCTCCCCCATTCAGTAAGGGGCCCACACTTTGCCTGACCTTCTTGTTGCTAACGTACCTGTAGAAACCCTTCTTGTTACCCTTCACATCCCTTGCTAGCTGCAACTCCAACTGTGCCTTGGCCTTCCTGATTACACCCCGGCATGCTCGAGCAATATTTTTATACTCCTCCCTAGTCATCTGTCCAAATTTCCACTTCTTGTAAGCTTCCTTTTTGTGTTTAAGCTCACTGAGATTTCACGGTTAAGCCAAGCTGGTCGCCTGCCATATTTGCTATTCTTTCTGCACATCGGGCTGGTTTGTTCCTGTGCCCTCAATAAGGCTTCTTTAAAATGCAGCCAGCTCTCCTGGACTCCTTTCCCCCTCAGATTAGCCTCCCAGGGGATCCTGCCCATCAGCTCCCTGAGGGAGTCAGTCTGCTTTTCTGAAGTCCAGGGTCCGTATTCTGCTGCTCTCCTTTCTTCCTTGTGTCAGGATCCTGAACTCGACCATCTCATGGTCACTGCTGCCCAGCTTCCCACCCACTTCTACTTCCCCTACCAATCCTTCCCGTTTGTGAGCAGTAGGTCAAGAGGAGCACGGCCCCTAGTCGGTTCCTCCAGCACTTGCACCGGGAAGTTGTCCCCAGCGCTCTCCAAAAACTTCCTGGTTTGTCTGTGCACTGCTGTATTGCTTTCCCAGCAGATGTCAGGGGGAATTGAAGTCCCCCATGAGAACCAGGGCCTGTGATCTGGAAACTTCAGTTAATTCTCTGAAGAAAGTCTCATCTACCTCCTCTTCCTGGTCGGGTGCTCTATAGCAGACGCCCACCACGACTAGGGTGACCAGACAGCAAGTGTGAAAAATTGGGACAGGGGGTGGGAGGTAATAGGAGCTTATATAAGAAAAAGACCCAAAAATCAGGACTGTCCCTATAAAATCGGGATATCTGGTCACCCTCACCATGACATCACCCTTGTTGCTCTTGCCTCTTAACCCAAAGACTCTCAGGTTTTTCTCCAGTTTCATGCTGGAGCTCTGAGCAGTCATACCGCTCCCTTATATACAATGCAACTCCTCCTCCACTTTTCTGCCCTGCCTGTCCTTCCTGAACAGTTTATACCCATCCATGACAGTGAGTTATCCCATCACATTTCTGTCATTCCAATCCCGGCTGATAACAGACACACGCAGACTGGGGAGTGGTGAGTACTGGTGAGGACAGGGCAGACGTACAGAGCAATATGGATCGCTTGGGACATGAAGCCTGTTCAGAGGAAATGTGTGGTAGTGACAGGAAGGTGACCCATCTGGGAACAAGGACTGCAGCCCACACCGGCAGCATGGGGGACTGTCCGAGACAGTGACTCTAAAGAGGATTCAGGGATCATAGTGGGCAGGCAATGGACCACGCTGTGACCAAACGGGCTAATGCGACCCTAGGGTGCAAAAACGGGGGTAGCCGGTAGGAGCAGGGCTGGGATTTTCCCTATGTAGGTGGTGCTGGTGAGACACTGGAATAACACCCACAGTTCTCATGGGCACATCCTTTAACAAGAATGTTGCAAAGGACCTTCAGGGGGCTGGCAGGTTGTAGGGTGCAGAGAAGAGCCACGAAAATGATTTGCAGGCTGGAGAAAGTGCCGGGCAGTGAGAGAGCTGGGGGTCGCCTGGGTGGGGATGCTCAGGAGAGGTGCCACGAGCTAACCAAAGGGGCGACGTTCACGTGTAGAAGTTAAAGCTCATTAGCCTCTCCTGGTTCACGTGAAGGGTGATTAGCCACAGAAACCAACTCCTGTGTGAAGCGGTGGATTCGCTATCTCCTGATGGCGGGCGACTGGGAATACTGTGGGGTGGGGGCAGCTCACCCAGCCCTGATACTCCCCCTACCCCTGTAATAACCTTAGTCCCAGATTTGGACCTTAGCGTCCAAAATATGGGGGTTAGCATGAAAACCTCCAAGCTTAGTTACCAGCTTGGACCTGGTACCTGCTGCCACCACCCAAAAATTAGAGTGTTTTGGGGCACTCTGGTCCCCCTGAAAAACCTTTCCTGGGGACCCCAAGACCCAAATCCCTTGAGTCTCACAACAAAGGGAAATAATCCTTTTTCCCTTCCCCCCTCCAGGTGCTCCTGGAGAGATACACAGACACAAGTTCTGTGAATCCAAACAGAGTGAATCTCCCTCTCTGTTCCCAATCCTGGAAACAAAAAGTACTTTCCTATTCCCCCAGAGGGAATGCAAAGTCAGGCTAGCAATCCAACACACAAATCTCCCCTTGATTTCTTCCTCCCACCAATTCCCTGGTGAGTACAGACTCAATTTCCCTGAAGTAAAGAAAAACTCCAACAGGTCTTAAAAGAAAGCTTTATATAAAAAGAAAGAAAAATAAGTACAAATGTTCTCTCTGTATTAGATGATACAACACAGGGTCAATTGCTTAAAAGAATATTGAATAAACAGCCTTATTCAAAAAGAATACAAATCAAAGCACTCCAGCACTTATATTCATGCAAATACCAAAGAAAAGAAACCATATAACTTACTATCTGATCTCTTTGTCCTTACACTTAGAAACAGAAGACTAGAAAGTAGAACTACTTCTCCAAAGCTCAGAGAAAGCAGGCAGCCAGAAAACAAAGACAAAAACACTCAGTTCCCTCCACCCAAAGTTGAAAAAAATCCGGTTTCCTGATTGGTCCTCTGGTCAGGTGCTTCAGGTGAAAGAGACATTAACCCTTAGCTATCTGTTTATGACACGCCCCCCAAATTGCAGACAGTGGGGAAGCTCACTGGCGGCGATTTCCTTCTAGAACTTGAAAATAAACAGATTAATACAACACATACACCTTTACATATACTCCTAAGTATATAACTAACAGACTTCTACATTTTAAGAACACTTTTTAACTACTGAATTATGGGAAACTCTCACGGGAGAGTGCATCAGCAACTTTATTAGAAGCTCCTGTGATGTGTTGAATTTCAAAATCAAAATCTTGGAGAGCTAAACTCCAACGAAGAAGTTTCTTGTTGTTCCCCTTGGCAGTATGAAGCCACTTTAGTGCAGCATGGTCAGTTTGTAGTTGGAACCGCCGTCCCCAAACATATGGGCGTAGC
Organism: Gopherus flavomarginatus; assembly: GCF_025201925.1. NCBI lineage: Eukaryota > Metazoa > Chordata > Testudines > Testudinidae > Gopherus > Gopherus flavomarginatus. The sequence continues at coordinate 1,009,465 of NC_066628.1, forward strand.
TTTTCCAGGGCGTACACAATGGCATAGCATTCCTTTTCACTGACTGACCAGTGACTTTCCCTCTCAGACAGTTTCTTGCTGAGAAACACGACAGGATGGAAGTTGTGATCTGTTGCTTCCTGCATGAGCACTGCTCCTATACCACGCTCAGATGCATCTGTGGTTACTAGGAATGGCTTGTCAAAATCCGGGGCCCTGAGCACAGGGTCCGACATGAGCGTTGCCTTAAGTTGGGTAAAGGCCTTTTGACACTCATCAGTCCACTTAACTGCATTTGGCTGGGTCTTTTTGGTCAGGTCGGTCAGTGGGGCAGCGATTTGGCTGTAGTGGGGTACAAATCGCCTGTAGTATCCGGCCAAGCCTAAGAAGGATTGGACCTGCTTCTTGGACCGTGGGACAGGCCACTTTTGGATAGCATCCACCTTGGCCTGTAGGGGGTTTATGGTTCCTCGACCCACCTGGTGCCCCAGGTAAGTCACTCTGTTTTGGCCTATTTGACACTTTTTGGCCTTAACAGTTAGTCCTGCCTGCCTGATGCGCTCAAAGACCTTTTCCAGGTGTAGTAGGTGTTCGGGCCAGGAGTCTGAAAAAATGGCCACATCATCGAGGTAGGCAACTGCAAATTCTCCCAGTCCAGCTAGTAGACCATCTACCAGCCTCTGGAAGGTGGCGGGTGCATTTCGAAGGCCGAAAGGAAGGACATTGAATTCATACACCCCCGCATGGGTGACGAATGCTGACCTCTCCTTGGCAGGTTCATCTAGCGGTACTTGCCAGTACCCCTTGGTTAAGTCTATTGTAGAGATGAACTGGGCACGTCCCAACTTTTCCAATAGCTCATCGGTACGTGGCATTGGATAGTTGTCCGGACGAGTTACAGCATTTAGCTTACGGTAGTCCACGCAAAAGCGTATTTCCCCATCTGGTTTGGGTACCAGAACCACTGGAGATGCCCATGCACTGGTAGATGAGCGGATTATACCCATCTGTAGCATGTTCTGGATCTCCCGCTCTATAGCGGCTTGGGCATGAGGAGACACTCGGTAGGGTGGGGTTCTGATTGGGTGAGCATTACCTGTATCAATGGAGTGGTATGCCCGTTCAGTCCGTCCTGGGGTGGCTGAGAACAATGGGGCGAAGCTAGTGCACAGCTCCTTGATTTGTTGCCGCTGCAGACGTTCCAGGGTGGTTGAGAGGTTCACCTCTTCCACGCCACCGTCTTTTTTCCCATCGTAGTAGACACCGTCAGGCCACTCAGCATCATCTCCCTGGACTGTAAACTGACAAACCTGTAAGTCTCTGGAATAGAAAGGCTTGAGAGAATTAACATGGTACACTTTAGGCTTTAGTGAGGAATTGGGAAATGCTATGAGGTAGTTTACAGCTCCCAGGCGCTCTTGGACCGTGAAGGGCCCTTCCCATGATGCTTCCATCTTATGGGCCTGTTGCGCCTTCAAGACCATAACCTGGTCTCCTACCTTGAAGGACCGATCTCTGGCATGTCTGTCATACCAGGCCTTTTGCTCTTCCTGAGCATCCTTTAGGTTCTCTCTAGCAAGGGCTAAAGAGTGTCGGAGGGTGCTTTGTAGGTTGCTTACAAAGTCCAGAATGTTAGTTCCTGGAGAAGGCGTAAACCCCTCCCATTGCTGCTTCACCAACTGTAATGGCCCCTTAACCTCGTGACCATACACAAGTTCAAATGGTGAAAACCCTAAACTGGGATGTGGTACAGCCCTGTAGGCAAACAGCAACTGCTGCAACACTAGGTCCCAATTATTGGAGAATTCGTTGATGAATTTTCGTATCATGGCCCCCAAAGTTCCATTGAACCTTTCCACCAGGCCATTGGTTTGATGGTGGTACGGGGTGGCAACCAAGTGATTCACCCCATGAGTTTCCCACAGTTTTTCCATGGTCCCTGCCAGGAAATTAGTCCCTGAATCTGTAAGGATGTCAGAGGGCCAACCTACCCTGGCAAAGATGTCTGTTAGGGCCAGGCACACAGTGTTAGCCCTGGTGTTGCCTAGAGCGACTGCTTCTGGCCATCGGGTAGCAAAGTCTACTAAAGTCAGTACGTACTGCTTTCCTCTGGGCGTCTTTTTTGGGAAAGGGCCCAGAATATCCACAGCTACTCGCTGAAATGGGACCTCAATTATGGGGAGTGGCTGGAGAGGGGCCTTGACCTGGTCTTGAGGCTTTCCCACTCTTTGGCATACCTCACAAGACCGGACATACTTGGCAACGTCCTTGCCCATCCCCTCCCAGTGGAAGGACTTCCCCAACCGGTCCTTGGTTCTGTTCACCCCAGCATGGCCACTGGGATGATCATGGGCTAAGCTTAAGAGCTTCCCCCGGTACTTAGTTGGAACCACCAACTGTTTTTGCGGCTGCCATTCTTCCCGGTGTCCACCAGAAAGAATTTCCTTGTATAAAAGTCCTTGGTCTATAACAAACCGGGATCGATTAGAAGAGCTGAGAGGCGGTGGGGTGCTCCGTGCCGCCGCCCAAGCTTTCTGAAGGCTGTCATCCGCTTCCTGCTCAGTCTGGAACTGTTCCCTTGAGGCTGGGGTCACCAGTTCTTCCTCAGACTGTGGACTTGGGCTTGGTCCCTCTGGAAGCGATGTAGGTGATGGGGTTGTTTCCGTTGCTGGTGAACCGCTCTCCGCTGGTGCACCTGAGGGTATTTCAGGCTCTGGCTGAGCCTTTTGGGTATGGCTGTCTTTTGCTTCTGCCAGTTTTGGCTCGCTGGCGCCCTCTGGCGTTGAGTTTGAAGATGTAGTTGCACTTGCTGGTGCTGGTTGCTGTTCCAGTTCCGGGCCTGGGACTGGAGATGCTGTGGCTGTTTCAGTGGTAGGCATGGAATCTGGGTCCACTACCTCTGTCTGGGTCTCTGGTAACACAGACGGGGCCTCTGTGGACGGTTCAGGAACAGGAATGGGTCTGGAAGCTTGCCTGGTTTGGCTACGTGTAACCATTCCCACTCTCTTGGCCCGCCTCACCTGGTTGGCCAAGTCTTCCCCCAGTAGCATGGGGATAGGATAATTGTCATAGACTGCAAAAGTCCACATTCCTGACCAGCCTTTGTACTGGACAGGCAGTTGAGCTGTAGGCAAGTCTACAGCTTGTGACATGAAGGGGTAAATTGTAACTTTGGCCTTTGGGTTGATGAATTTGGGGTCAACGAAGGATTGGTGGATAGCTGACACTTGTGCCCCCGTGTCTCTCCACGCAGTAACCTTCTTTCCGCCCACTCTCAAATTTTCCCTTCGCTCCAAGGGTATTTGAGAGGCATCCGGGCCTGGGGATCTTTGGTGTGATGGTGGTGTAATGAATTGCACTCGCATGGTTTTCTTGGGACACTTGGCCTTGATATGTCCCAGTTCATTACACTTAAAGCATCTTCCATCTGATGGGTCACTGGGCCGAGGTGAGTTACTGGAGACTGGTGAGGTTGAAGGGTAGGGTATCTGTGGCTTTACTTGGGTGGTATGTGGGGTCTTTGGCTGTCCTCGGTTGTAGGGTTTATGGTCTGTGTGCCCCCTGGAGTAATCGTTCCCCTTGACAGTAGCTTTCTTGCTTTCTGCCAGTTCCATCCATTTGGCTCCAATCTCCCCCGCCTCAGCGATATTCTTGGGGTTTCCATCTTGTATGTACCGCGTGATGTCTTCAGGAACACCATCCAAGAACTGCTCCATTTGTATGAGGAGGTTCAGTTCTTCCAAGGTTTGAATGTTGTTTCCTGTTATCCAGGCCTCATAGTTTTTTGCAATGTAGTAGGCGTGTTTGGGAAATGACACCTCTGGTTTCCACTTTTGGGTTCTGAAGCGCCGACGGGCATGATCTGGGGTTATCCCCATCCTGTATCTGGCCTTGGTTAGAAAAAGTTTATAGTCATTCATTTGGTGCTTAGGCATTTCAGCTGCCACCTCTGCTAAAGGTCCACTGAGCTGTGACCTCAATTCTACCATGTACTGGTCTTCGGGGATCTTGTACCCAAGACAGGCTCTTTCAAAATTTTCCAAGAAGGCCTCGGTGTCATCACCTGCCTTGTAGGTGGGAAATTTCCTGTGCTGTGGAGCAATATTTGGCACCGGGTTGTTAGGGTTGGCTGGCACATGCAGCCCAGCTTTTGCCAATTCCAGTTCATGTTTTCTCTGTTTTTTCCTTCTCTTCATTCTCTTTTTGTTGTTTTTCCATTTCTTTTTGTTGTTTTTCCATTTCTTTTTGGTGCTTTTCCATTTCTCGGCGGTGGGCCACCTCTTCTTCTTCTAGTTTTCTTTTGTGTGCTGCCTCTTGGGCCGCCTGTTCTCTTTGGAAGGCTGCCAGTTTGATGCTTTCTTCCTTTTCTTTCATCTCCATCTGTCGCCTGTGTTCAGCTTCTTTGATTTGTTCTTCGGCCTCAATTTTTGCCTTAGAAGTCATGGTTCCTGTTTTCTTGTGTTGGGGTGCCCTCCGGTGTTTATCTTCTGAACTGCAGGTTCTCTGTTGCCTCCTGAAGTCTGCCTAGCAACAGTGCTTTTTTCCCTTTCTCTCTCTAGCTAATGTTCAATGAAGGGAAACCAGAAAAACCACTTTATTTGCATGCCTATAAGTGCTGGTACTTGCCCCCTAATGGGAGGGCTATTGCATGACAAAAGACCCTTAACATGCAAGCCACAAACTGCGAGAGAGAGCAGAAAAAAAAAATTCTCTCTGGTTCCCTTTTAAAACCAACTGTTTCTCTCTGCTAAAAAGCCCTTAGCAGAGAAAAGAAAATATAATATTTCTACTGGCTTCTGGATTCTGTCTCCCACCAGCTGCCACTCATGTAATAACCTTAGTCCCAGATTTGGACCTTAGCGTCCAAAATATGGGGGTTAGCATGAAAACCTCCAAGCTTAGTTACCAGCTTGGACCTGGTACCTGCTGCCACCACCCAAAAATTAGAGTGTTTTGGGGCACTCTGGTCCCCCTGAAAAACCTTTCCTGGGGACCCCAAGACCCAAATCCCTTGAGTCTCACAACAAAGGGAAATAATCCTTTTTCCCTTCCCCCCTCCAGGTGCTCCTGGAGAGATACACAGACACAAGTTCTGTGAATCCAAACAGAGTGAATCTCCCTCTCTGTTCCCAATCCTGGAAACAAAAAGTACTTTCCTATTCCCCCAGAGGGAATGCAAAGTCAGGCTAGCAATCCAACACACAAATCTCCCCTTGATTTCTTCCTCCCACCAATTCCCTGGTGAGTACAGACTCAATTTCCCTGAAGTAAAGAAAAACTCCAACAGGTCTTAAAAGAAAGCTTTATATAAAAAGAAAGAAAAATAAGTACAAATGTTCTCTCTGTATTAGATGATACAACACAGGGTCAATTGCTTAAAAGAATATTGAATAAACAGCCTTATTCAAAAAGAATACAAATCAAAGCACTCCAGCACTTATATTCATGCAAATACCAAAGAAAAGAAACCATATAACTTACTATCTGATCTCTTTGTCCTTACACTTAGAAACAGAAGACTAGAAAGTAGAACTACTTCTCCAAAGCTCAGAGAAAGCAGGCAGCCAGAAAACAAAGACAAAAACACTTAGTTCCCTCCACCCAAAGTTGAAAAAATCCGGTTTCCTGATTGGTCCTCTGGTCAGGTGCCTCAGGTGAAAGAGACATTAACCCTTAGCTATCTGTTTATGACAACCCCCCATTCCCAGGGGCTGCTCTCCACCTACCCCAGTGTGCAGAAGGCCGTGGGCTCCTCGGAAAAGATCTTTGAATACATGGAGCGGATGCCCCAGATCAGCCCCCCCCGGGATGCTGGCCCCCCCTGCCCTGCGTGGACACCTCCAGGTGCAGGACATCTGGTTCTCCTACCCTAGTTGGGACGACACTTCCGTGCTCAAGGTACCCGGGGGAAGGACGTGGGAGCAGGTCGTGGGTGGGATTGGTTGAGATATGGGGGGATTCACAGCCCTGGTGCCCAGAGAAGGGGGAGTAATGCATGATGGGGGTGTGGTTTGGATGGATCAGAACCGAGAGTAGGAAGCTCAGAGAGAATCCCCAGACTCCGGGCGAGTGTGGGTGGATGGCCCTGGTTTAATCCCCACCTGCTCCCTCCCCAGGGGGTGTCTCTGGAGCTGCGCCCCGGGGAGGTGACGGTGCTGGTGGTCCCGTCGGGCGCGGGGAAGACAATGCTGGTGGCCCTGCTGGAGCGTTTCTACGAGCCCCAGTGCGGGCGCCTGCTGCTGGACAGGCGGGACCTGCGGGAGTACGAGCACCACTACCTGCACAGCAAGGTACCCCCCCTGCCATCCCCCCACTGCTCCCCCCATTGCTACCTGCACAGCAAGGTACCCCCCCGCCCCCTCCCCACTGCTCCCCCATTGCTACCTGCACAGCAAGGTACCCCCCTGCCACCCCCATCACTACCTACACAGCAAGGTACCCTCCTGCTGCCCCCCCATTGCTCCCCCAGCATCCCCTTCCGCCATTGCTACCTGCACAGCAAGGTACCCCCCCTGCCACCCCCCCACTGCTCCCCCCATTGCTACCTGCACAGCAAGGTAACCCCCCTGCCACCTCCCCACTGCTCCCCCATTGCTACCTGCACAACAAGGTACCCCCCTGCCACCCCCCACCTCCCCCTGCATCCCCTTCCGCCATTGCTACCTGCACAAGGTACCCCCCCGCCACCCCCCACGTCCCCCTGCATCCCCTTCCGCCATTGCTACCTGCACAGCAAGGTATCCCCCTGCCACCCCTCAACTGCTCCCCCCATCACTACCTGCACAGCAAGGTACCCTCTGCCACTCCCGCCTCCTCCAGCATCCCCTAACCTCTTCACTACCTGCACCGCAAGGAACCTCCCTCCACCCCCCAACTCCCACGCATCCCCTAACCCCATTGCTACCTGCACCGCAAGGTACCCCCCTGCCATCCCCCCACCTTCCCCAGCATCCCCTCCCCCCATCCCCCATCGCTACCTGCACCACAAGATACCCCCCTGCCACGCCCCCGGCTGCCCCCCGGGCATCCCCTCCCCCAGCATCCCCTCCCCCCATCGCTACCTGCACCACAAGGTACCCCTCCTTCCCCCCAGCATCCCCTCCCCCATCGCTACCTGCACAGCAAAGTACCCCTCCATCCCCCCCCCCGGCATTCCCTTCCCCTATCGCTACCTGCACCGCAAGGTACCCTCTGAACCCCCACTGTTCCCCCCATCGCTACCATCGCCCATTCCCAGCTTCTGGCAAACAGAGGCTCAGGACACCATCCCTGCCCAGCCTGGCTAATAGCCATTGATGGACCTGTCCTCCATGAACTTATCTAGTTCTTTTTTGAACCCAGCACATTTTCAATTAACATTAGCAAACATTTCCCTATAGGCTACACCCCTCCCCCACAGCGATACTTGGACAGCAAGGTGAGGGACAGGCATGGACATGACCCACCCACCCCCGGCATCACTCTCCATCCCCCAATAGCCCCATGCCCTTTTCTCCCCCTCCACAGGTACCTACTGGGTACCCATTGCAGGGGAACAGACGTCACCAACAGCCCCCGTGGGCGTGGTGAGTGTGACAGGTTCGGTCACAAAGACCCCCTTGGGACTCTCATGTGATGTGCTGAAACTACCTCTGACCCTGTTTTCCCTATCGGCTTGGGACTCCAGAACCCTGCCCTGTTGAGCCAGACATGCTAACCAGCTGCAACACACACCCAGGTCTGGGCCAGAACCCCAAAGCTGCAGATGTAACTGAAAACCACTCAGCAGGTTACCTGTCTCCAGCACCCAGACACCCTGCTCCCAATAGGATCCAAACCCCAAATAAATCCACACAGAGTAAACTCATAAATTGTTCACCCTCTATAACACTGATAGAGAGAGATGCACAGCTGTTTGCCCCCCAGGTATTAATCATTTACTTTGGGTTTATTAATTAACAGAAGTGATTTTATTAAGTACAAAAAGTCGGATTTAAGTGGTTCCAAGTAGTAGCAGACAGAACAAAGTGAATTACCAAGCAAAATAAAATAAAACATGCAAGTCTAAGCCTAATACAGTCAGAAAGTGAACACAGATAAAATCTCACCCTCAGAGGTTCCAATCAGCTTCTGTCACAGACTGGAGACGCCATCCTGGTCTGGGCCCAGTCCTTTCCCTGGTACAGCCCTTGTTCCAGCTCAGGTGGTAGCTAGGGGATGTCTCATGACTGCAGCCCCCCTTGTCCTGTTCCTCCCCCTTATATACCTTTGGCACAAGGCGGGAATCCTTTGTCCCTCTCTGGGTCCCCCCCTCCTTCTGCATGGAAAAACACCAGGTTAAAGATGGATTCCAGTTCAGGTGACATGATCACATGTCACTGCAAGACATCATTCTCCATTCTTTCAGGGTTGGCCTGCACAGACCCAGGAAGGTTTGTGAGTAAACAGAGCATTTACAGCCGATTGTCCTGGTTCATGGGAGCCAGCAAGGTTCCAAGCCATTAACGGCCCACACTTTGCGTAACTACAATCGGCCCTCAGAGTTATAGTTCAGATTCCTGGTTTCAGATCCAAGAGTGCGACATTCATACAAACAGGATGATCACGCTCAGAGATTAAAAGCTCTGTAACGATCCCTTACAAGAGACGTTTGGCATGAAGCATATTCCAGTTACACATTCACAAACATATTTTCATGAAGCACATGCAGTGCACCATCACAGTGAGTCTGGCCGTTTTCAGCCTCTCGCTCTCTATCCCGGGTCCCTCACTCCCCACCCCACCCTGCTGTCCCCTCCCGGTCCCACTGCATCTCCCCTCGCCTGCAGGTGGCGCTGGTGAGCCAGGGGCCGGTGGTGTTCGCCCGCTCGCTGCACGAGAACATCGCCTACGGGCTGGGGGGGCGCAGCCGCCAGGAGGTGACGGGGGCTGTCCGGCGTGCCAACGCCCACGGCTTCATCGCCCGGCTGAGCCACGGCTACGACACAGGTACCAGTTGCCCCTGGGACCCCTGTACCCTGCACCCCAGGACCCCCCAGGACCCCAACACCCCTCCCCCCATCACCCCAGTTCCCCCTTAGGAACCCTATACTCCTCCCCCCTGCTCCCAACCGCCCTCCCCCCAGGCTCCCCCTGTTGAGCCAGGTGCAATCCCCAAGGCCCTGCCCCAGTGGCTAAAACAGGTATTAGCTCTGATCCCACCCTGCCCTGGGACTTCCCCTCCATCTGGGACCCCCCCAACCCCTCCCGTGCCCCTGAGACCACAAGACACCCCCTGATCCCTCCCCCTGCAACTTCATAACACCACTGCCCTGGGGACTCCATGATTCCCTTCCCCACCCCTCTGGGACCCTGCTCTCCTGTGTTGTGGGTGGCAGAGAACCCGTGTTTCTGCTGCATAGTGTCGTAACCTCAGCTCTCCGCCCCCAGATGTTGGGGAGATGGGGGGGCAGATCTCGGGGGGGCAGAGGCAGGGGGTAGCCATTGCCCGAGCCCTGCTCCGAGACCCCCGAGTGCTGATCCTGGACAACGCCACCAGCGCCCTGGACACGGAGAGTCAGCTGCGAGTGAGTGACACATCCCCACCCCTGGTGTCTCCCTCCCCTCTTCATCTCAGCTCATAAATATCCATGCAGCTGTTTGAGAACCCAGTGCTAGGCTGGATTCCCGTTTCCACTTGGACAACCTCCTAACTGCCCAGATCCAGCCGATTCCCCTGACATTTCATGGGCCAAATCTCAGCCCGGGGTGGAATTTCTCTGCAAAGTTTGGGGTGTCCCGGACGAGGCATCTGGGAGATACAGGAATCCCAACAACGGCCTGTTTCCACTTGTGGAAAGTTTTCCTCACTGGATTTAATCTGTCGAGTGTGACAGTAACTGATACACTGGGCTGGATTATGGAGATTATCTAATGGGGCACTGCACACACCCTGCCCTGTACCACCCAGCCCACCTCGGCCAGCTCCCATACATGGGATGGTTCGTTACCCCGGGCGTCTGCCGTTGCAGGTGGAGAAGGAGATTTATGAGGGTGCCCGGGCCGGGCACTCGGTGCTGCTCATCGCCCATCGCCTGAGCGCCGTGGAGCGAGCCGACCGCATCCTGGTGCTGGAGGATGGGGAGATCCGGGAGCAGGGCACCCACCAGGAGCTGCTGGCGCGCCGGGGCTGCTACTGGCGCCTGGCGCAGAAACAGCTCAATGGGGACGAAGAGGGCAGCTCCAGGGATAGCGTGGAGGTTGGGGGGCTCTGATGCTGTCATTGGGCATCCCTGGGGTGGGAGTAGTTCAGGGTGCCCTGGTGTGTGACTCCCTCCTCTGCAGGATGGGAGGTTCTCAGACCCCCTGCCCCTGGCATGTGGCTGCTCCTTCCCCCAGGGGGAGTTTAAACTCTGCTGAGTTAGTTCCTGATTTAGCTGATGGCTCTGAGTAGGGGACGCAGAGCTGGTGCTGAGCATGGATTACAGGAGACCAGGCTTCAGCTGGGACTCCACCTCTCTGCAGCCTCCTGCTCCTGAGTGCAAGGTCACTCACACCCTGCTAGACCAGGGGTGGGACACACACACACACTGAGCACAGCTGCTGTGATAGGTGTGCACCAGGGCCAGAGACATCCTTGCAAAGGGGGACCCGCCCCTTCCCACATTGAGGGGGTTGTGGTGGAGGAAGGGAGACCTGGAGGGGGGAAATCAAGTTGTTTCTATTATTATTCTATTATTCGTTGCTTGTAATAAAATCTGTATTTTTATGCATATTTTCTGGGGGTTCTTTCCACCGCTTGGCTGAGTCCTACTCCCCCTATCCGAGTGCTGGGACCCCCTGTCTGGGCACTAGAAACCCTCCAAAACTGCCCAGTTCCTGCCTTCCAGTGAGGCTCCAGGACCCCCTCCCCCTCTCTGAGCACCAGCCCCCCCCCCGCAGTTCCTTCCCTCTAGCCAGGCACCAACCCCCCAGGCCCTGCCCCGCTGGGCACCAGGGGACGGAGCATGAACTGTCCCCCTTCCACACTTTGTCATGTCACCCATCATTTGGGGTCTCCCCAGGAGCCCCATCTCCCTGACCGCTGGGGCTGCAGCTGCCTGGTCCCTGTACCCCCCAGTGGGATGGAGGTGGGGTAGGGAGAGATTCCTGGTGGGGAGGATGAGAGTGATTTCCGTGACCTGAGGGATGGGGTCCCTGTTGTTGGGGAGGGGGAGAATTCAATATAGCCTCAACTTTGCCCTTGTCCTGTTTAATGTTGTACTCGGTGTCTGAGGCAGGTCAGGGGGCCCGGGTGCCTGGGGATGGGTGCCTGGATAATCTCTGCAGTGCCCCTATTCCCGTGGAGATCCCTCTCCCTGGTTCCTGGCCCCTGGGTGGGCGCTGTGGGTGAATCACCTCTGGGCTGGAGGGATTTCCACCTCTCCAACCCCCTCCCTGTGTGAGGAGCCCCTGGCCTGTTCCCAGCCCCACAGTCACCTGGGGGGCTCTGGCCACCTTCACACCCCATAGCTCAGAGCTGGGGAAAGTCCCCCAGAGTCCTGTTTGCCCAGAGCCCAGACCCGGTGCCCCTACCCTGCAGCTCTCTGGGTGCTTGGCCCTGGCCTGAACTCAGAGTGGAGACTGAATCCCATGGCACCGGGGGTGGGGTGGGGGGGAATGGGATGGGAATCCCAGCTAGTTGGGTGTGTGCTGGGATCTGAGCTGCAGGGGCTGTGGCCTGTGTGCACCAGGCTCTGAGAAACTAAGGCAGGGAGCTGAGAGCTGGAACCTGGGACTGGTGTGTCTGGTACCTAGGGCTGGGGCTGGACTGAGCTGGGGCGGGACGGGGGGTTTCTGGGCGCAGGGAGCTGGGCCGGGGATGGGACAGGTGCAGGGGCTGAGTGCCATTCCCAGTCTCTATTTAAGCCTAAATTGATTGTATCTAGTTTGCATATTAATTCAAGTTCAGCAGTTTCTAGTTGGAGTCTGTTTTTGAAGCTTTTCTGTTGCAAAATTGTCACCTTTAAATCTGTTACTGAATGACCAGGGAAGTTGAAGTGTTATCTGACTGGTTTTTGAATGTTGCTATTCTTGATGTCTGATTTGTGTCCATTTATTCTTTTACGTAGAGACTGTCCGGTTTGGCCAGTGTACATGGCAGAGGGGCATTGCTGGCACATGATGGCATATATCATGTTGGTAGATGTGCAGGTGAACGAGCCCCTGATGGCGTGGCTGATGTGATTAGGTTCTATGATGGTGTCACTTGAATAGATAAGTGGACAGCGTTGGCATCGGGCTTTGTTGCACGGATAGGTTCCTGGGTTAGTGTTTTTGTTCTGTGGTGTGTGATTGCTGGTGAGTATTTGCTTCAGGTTGGGGCACTGTCTGTAAGCGAGGACTGGCCTGTCCCCGAGGTCTGTGACAGTGAGGGATCGTCCTTCAGGATAGGTTGTAGATCCTTGATGACGTGCTGGAGAGGTTTTAGTTGGGGGCTGAATGTGATGGCTAGTAGCGTTCTGTTATTTTCTTTGTTGGGCCTGTCCTGTAGTAGGTGTCTTCTGGGTACTCTTCTGGCTCTGTCAATCTGTTTCTTCACTTAATCAGGTGGGTGTTGTAGTTGTAAGAATGCTTGATAGAGATCTTGTAGGTGTTTGTCTCTGTCTGAGGGGTTGGAGCAAATGCAGTTATATCTTAGAGCTTGGCTGTAGACAATGGATCGTGTGGCGTGGTCTAGATGAAAGCTGGAGGCATGTAGGTAAGTATAGCGGTCAGTGGGTTTCCGGTATAGGTTGATGTTTATGTGACCATCGCTTATCAGCACTGTAGTATCCAGGAAGTGGATCTCTTGTGTGGACTGGTCCAGGCTGAGGTTGATGGTGGGATGGAAATTGTTGAAATCCTGGTGGAATTCCTCAAGGGCTTCGTTTCCATGGGTCCAGATGATGATGAGGATATCAATGTAGCGCAAGTAGAGTAGGGGCGTTAGGGGATGAGAGCTAAGGAAGCGTTGTTCTAGGTCAGCCGTAAAGATGTTGGCATACTGTGGGGCCATGCGAGTACCCATAGCAGTGCTGCTGACCTGAAGGTATATATTGTCCCCAAATGTGAAATAGCTGTGGGTGAGGACAAAGTCACAAAGTTCAGCCACCAGGTTTGCCATGTAACTAGTTCACAAAACTGGGGGTGGAGGGAATTCAGGGGAGGTGTAGGGAGATCACTGATCTGGGGGTGGATCAGGATGCAGAGTAGGGCAGATAGGGATGGGGATGAATTGAGGGCAAACTGGAAATTGGGGGACTGAGGGACATGGGGGGGTCAGTCGGTGCATGAACCCCTCAATTGACTGCTCCCCTCTGCTGTCTCTCTGCAGGCCCTGTCACCTCCATGCCGCTGCCCCTCACCCTGCGTCTGGGCTGTCCCCTGCTGCTCTGCGACCTGGCCCTGCTGGGCTGGGGCGTCCCCTCGCTGGCCCCCCTGGGGCTGCCGGCCACCTGGCTGGAAGCTGCTGTGCGTTTCCTGGGGCTCTGGGGAGCCTGGGGGCTGCTGGCCCCGGATCAGCCCCACCTGTCCCCCCCCAGGGCCCTGGCTGCCCTGTGCCTGCTGCCCCCCCTGTACCTCGCCCTGCGAAGCTGCCTGCCCCTGACCGACGTGCCCCCTGCCCTGCTGGCCGGCGCCCCCTGGGCCTGGCTGCTGCTGAGCTATGGGGCAGTGGGGCTGGCCCAGCTCACCTGGGGGGCCCTGGGGCAGAGGGACAGGGCTGGGGGGCCCGGTGCTGAGGACAGAGAGCAGGAGTCCAGGGCCACCCTGCGCCGGCTGGTGGAGCTGTCCTGGCCCGATGTGCCCTTCCTGCCTGGGGCCTTCATCTTCCTCACCCTGGGTGTGATTGGCGAGTGGGCCCTGTGGGGGAAGGCTGCCAGGCAGGGGTGCTAATTGCAGGTGCCAGGCTCAAAGGAGTTACTGACAGAACAACTTCAGAGCTCGATCAGAAAGTCAGAGACCCGGGTTCAGTTCCGTGCTGCGCCCAGGCTGCTCTGACAGGTCACACAGGCCTTGGCCCTCAAGAGATGCCGGGATTGCAACACCTACCCTGAAATCCCAGGAACACTGGTCGACACAGCCTGAGTCCAGCACCAAGGCTCCCTGTACAGCCAACGGGGGGTGGGGGTGGATGCACAGAGGGGGGGAGCCGCCTTAGCTAGCCAACAGGAGATGCTGACGAGAGGCTCGTGTACTGAGCCCCCACACAACCCCTTCGGAGACAGCTGCCTAAGTCCAGGGCTCAGGGAGGCACCAGCCACTGCTTGTGACCCACACATGGGAGCCCCTCACCTGGTGAGGCAGGCGCTGTGTCTTGCGCGAAAGTGCTGGAGGAGGTGCCCAGTGATAGCGACCTTGCCTGGGGCGTGGGAGCCCCCTAGTTTAAGTGCCCATCCCCACGATGAGCAAAGAGGATTGGAATAGGGTGGGGGCCCTAACCGCTGGATGACACAGTCATTCCCACCTGCTCTCTGGCCCAAGGGCTCTTGTAAGGGTCTGTCCACCGTGGCACAACTTCACCAGGAGAGATTGAGGCAGACCAATATCCCACAGCTCAGAACTCAGAGCCCTCTCGTGAGAGGTGGGAAACCTCTCTTCAAACCCCTTCTCCTGTTCAGGCAGATGGGGACTTGAACCAGGGTCTCTCAGCATCCCCGGTGTGGGCTCTAAGCGTTGGGCTAAAAGCTGTAAGGGAGTTGCCACCTTCTCTGGGATTCGGAATGGGGCTCAAGCCAGCGAGATGCCTCTGAGCACATCTCCGGACTGGACCCTGTAGGCCAAGGAATACCTGTCCCGGGTTCACCAATCGCCCTGGGGAGTAGGCGGGGGAGAGGTGATTTTGACCCCACTCTTGCTCCTCCCCCCCCCCGTTTACTTTGGCAACTCAGTATCCAAACGTCATCGGCTTTGGGAAAAGTGACCGAGTGGCAGAAAGGAGAAACGAGTGTAATTCTGCTGCCCTGTCACTATTCCAGTGGTTGAGACGCTTAGAAAAACTGCAGACCAGCCCAAGGCAAAATGGGGGGAAAACCCACCTAAAATAAAATGTTTCTGAAAGATTTTTAAAAACCCATAGAACCCTCCAAAGCAGAAACAAGTTTTTGTTTCCCCCTCGTTTAGGGTAACCAGACATCCCGATTTTATAGGGACAGTCCCAATTTTTGGAGCTTTTTCTTATTTAGGCTCCTATTACCCCCCACCCCATCCCGATTTTTCATACTTGCTGTCTGGTCACCCCACCCTCGTTTCTCCCCCCTCCATTTTTGAAGCCAACTCTTGTTACTGCTTTTGCTGTAAAGAGCTAGTTGTGTCTCAGGTTGTGTGTGAGTGGGACTGGGGCTTTCCCAAAGCAGCCAACCCATCAGGCTGTAAAGTCACAGACACAAAGCAAGTGCTTTATGGGGCAGTGTCCAAGGTGCATGCCAGCTCCACAGACCTCCAGCAGCCAGGTGCAGCTCTGCATGTACCCCCTGCCTTAGTTTCCCCAGCTGGGTCATAGTAAGGTAACCAAGGCTTTATGCATTGACTAGCCCCCCTGCCCCTTTAATGCAGCAGACCCAAGGCAGCTCCTCACCCAGCCCTTGGCGCGGGGCAGACTCCATGTGAGTGTCTCAGCCCCATGGCCAGACCCTTCGCCCCCAGGGCATGGCCTCCCTGCAACCAGGCCCTTGCTACCAACTTCAGCACCTCTCCCAGCAACACAGCACAGAGCTCCGGGCTGTTTGGGAGACACCCTCAGCTCCCTCCCCTGGAGCTCTCCTGCTCTGTTTTCTCAGCCTGTTCTCAGGGCCAGGGCTCGTTAACCAATGAGCATCTGGTTAGTTAATTACTCACAGCTGGCTGAGATGGTCTCCTTCTCCTTAAAGAAGCCAATGGGTCCTGACTCCTCTTCAAGGGGGCCACCCGCCCCTCCAGCCATGACCAGTGTGTTCTCTGAGCCTGCCATTGGGAGCAGAATTTGCAGAGGGCTCAGCATGTGGGAACGTCCCTAAAGTTTATTAATATCTTTCCAGTAGAAGAGAAATGGTGGGTTTGACAGTCCCCTGCTGGGACAGAAAATACTGAATGAGGGTCAAGAGAAACACAAGTCCACAGATTCGTAGGGCAGGAAGGAAGGGCTTTGCTTTGGGGGATAGCGCCCTGCTTGTCCTAGGGCTGGCTCACCCCTGTGTCTCTGTGGCAGGTGAGATGTTCATCCCCTACTACACGGGACGTGTCATCGACATCTTGGGCAGCAGCTACGGCCACGCCTTCACCACCGCCATCGTCCTCATGGGCCTGACCTCCTTTGGCAGGTGAGATCCCACTTTCCCCACCAGCACTGCTACCCCACAAGACTCCAACCCTGCCCTGGAGAAGAGCCTTGTCTCTTAAGCTGATACCCCCATTGTGACGGGGTCCCCGGGGTGCAGCCTGGACTGTGGAGCGGAGAGGGCACACACCAGCCTTTATCAACTGAGCTGAGAGTTTCCCAAGTACTTCAACCAAAACACTCTGGTTTAGGTGGGTGGAAGTAGACTATCAAACAGGTTTATTAACTACCAAGAGAGAGATTTAAGGTGATTATAAGTAGCAGGTGCAGAGATCAAAGTTGGTTACCTAAGAAACAAAAATAAATTCACAGTCTAAATTCTAACTTAAATAGACTAAGCAAGATTTGAATGAAGAGGTGTTTCACCCCGACAGATGGTGCAAGCCGGTTACAGTGCCTCAGTACACAGACTAGACCCCATTCCAGACTGGGACCAGTCTTCCTCAAAGTCTTTGTCTTCCCGCTGTGCTTCCAGATGTTGCGATAGGGGAGGAGAAAAGCCAAGCGGTGATGGCACTGGTCCTCTTTTATACTTTCTTCCAGCTGCTAGAAAGATCCTCGCTGTGACATGTTAGTCCACCCCCATGGTGTAAATGTGCCTTCTCTGAGAAGCCTCTGAGATAGCGGATTGGGTGTTAATGAGCCATTAATCGCTTGTCGGGCTAGTGAGGGCTACTGCATTGATGTACCTGAAAGGCTGGTTGTGGGTGTTCCCAACCTCACAAGATATTTCAGTGATACACACAGCAATACTTCATAACTTCCCACACAATGAGAGCACGTACAATCCAACAAGATATTTATGTTCAGCAGATCAAGACTCAGGGCATACTTTGTACAAAACCTCTCATAATCACATCACCATGGTGAATCTATGGTTCCGGGGTGCTACTTTGAGGTACAGAGTGTCACACTCATGGACTGCCCCCACTGTTCACTGCGCACACTGCTCCCCACCGAGGGTCTCTCTGGGGTGGAGTGGGGTTTCTGAAAGGTGAGGTTTGAGATAGCCCTGCCCAGTTTAGCCAGCGTGAGCTCTGTATGGGGATGCACAGCTGATTGCAGAAGTAGGATTAATCTCTGTGTGTCTTTCCTCTTTTGTTCTGTCTTAGTCTCCCCTTCTCCTCCCAGCTCCCTG
Organism: Gopherus flavomarginatus; assembly: GCF_025201925.1. NCBI lineage: Eukaryota > Metazoa > Chordata > Testudines > Testudinidae > Gopherus > Gopherus flavomarginatus. The sequence continues at coordinate 1,026,873 of NC_066628.1, forward strand.
GCTGCCGGCTGCCACGAGGGGCTCTTCATGTTCACGCTCTCCCGGCTCAACATCCGCATCCGCCAGCTCCTCTTCTCCTCCCTGACGCACCAGGACCTGGCCTTCTTCCAGCAGGTCAAAACAGGTGGGTCCTGGCCCCGGCATCTCTTCCCCACAGTCTCTCTATCCATAAGGGCAGCACCTCAGGGGCCTTGGGTCCCGTGGAGTCACAGCCTAAGCTCTCTTCCAGTGAAGTTCACTTGATGAGCAACCCTGTCTACACTAAGGTTTTTAAATGTGATAGCCCTGATGCTGCTCTGTCTTATCCCAGAGGGCAGACAGGGGCCAGAATAGGGTTTAAAGCCACCTTAACCAGCTACCTCCCATCCCCCTTGCTGGGATCAGGTAACTGGGAATCAGGCCCATCCAGTTTGTCCCAAGCGTCCTGTCTCCTGCCTTGGGAGATCAAGCTACATTGTGGAATTTGCACCCACTCTAGACAACATCGGACAGAGGCTTCTTTGTGCCATAAACCCCTACCACAGAGACATCCCCAGCCCAGCACCAGGTCCCTTCTCTGGCATGGATCCATGTCTCACCACATCCTGTCCCTCCCCCTGCCCCTTAGGGGAACTGACCTTGCGCCTCTCCAAGGACACCACCACGATGAGCCGCTCGGTGCCGGCCAACGCCAACATCTTCCTGCGCAGCCTGGTGAAGGCGCTGGGGCTGTACGGCTTCATGCTGGGGCTGTCCTGGCACCTGACGCTGCTCACGCTGCTCGAGACCCTATCATAACCTTAGTCCCAGATTTGGACCTTAGCGTCCAAAATATGGGGGTTAGCATGAAAACCTCCAAGCTTAGTTACCAGCTTGGACCTGGTACTTGCTGCCACCACCCAAAAAATTAGAGTGTTTTGGGGCACTCTGGTCCCCCTGAAAAACCTTCCCTGGGGACCCCAAGACCCAAATCCCTTGAGTCTCACAACAAAGGGAAATAATCCTTTTTCCCTTCCCCCCTCTCTGTTCCCAGTCCTGGAAACAAGAAGTACTTTCCTATTCCCCAGAGGGAATGCAAAATCAGGCTAGCAAATCCAACACACAGATCTCCCCTGATTTCTTCCTCCCACCAATTCCCTGGTGAGTACAGACTCAATTTCCCTGAAGTAAAGAAAAACTCCAACAGGTCTTAAAAGAAAGCTTTATATAAAAAGAAAGAAAAATACATACAAATGGTATCTCTGTATTAAGATGATACAATACAGAGTCGATTGCTTAAAAGAATATTGAATAAACAGCCTTATTCAAAAAGAATACAAATCAAAGCACTCCAGCACTTATATTCATGCAAATATCAAAGAAAAGAAACCATATAACTTACTATCTGATCTCTTTGTCCTTACACTTAGAAACAGAAGACTAGAAAGTAGAAACTACTTCTCCAAAGCTCAGAGAAAGCAGGCAGGCAGAAAACAAAGACCTCAGACACAAAATTCCCTCCACCCAAAGTTGAAAAAATCCGGTTTCCTGATTGGTCCTCTGGTCAGGTGCTTCAGGTGGAAGAGACATTAACCCTTAGCTATCTGTTTATGACAGACCCCCCTCACCATGGCCACCCAGAACCTCTACAATGCCCGACACCAGGTATGGGGCAGGGGAGATTCCCTCCATGCCAGGGACCCTACATGTGAAGAGGTACCTGGGGCAGCAGGGACTGTCCCTTTTGTTGGGGCTCCCCCATCTCTGACCCCTCTCTCCCCAGGCCGTGCTGAGGGCGATCCAGGACTCCATGGCGCACTCCGGCGAGATTGTGCACGAGTCGGTCTCCTCCATTGAGACTGTGCGCAGCTTCGCCACCGAGAAGGAGGAGTCGCAGCGCTGCAAGGCGGCGCTGGCTGAGACCCACCGGCTGAAAAAGCGCCACAATCTGGAAAGAGAGCTCTACCTGCTCTTCTGCCAGGTGAACAGGGGTGAGGGGAGCCAGGCGTCCGGGGGAGGCAGTTTGTGGTTGGATGGGTTAGCCAGCATGTGGGGAACTAGGTGTCCAGGGGATGCACCCTTAGAACCACACTGTACAGCCGGTCAGCTGGGGGTCTGGGCCCCCTGTCCCAACACCATGTATAATACTCTCTCTTTCCCCCAGCTGCTGCATCTGGCCGTGCAGGCGCTGATGCTGTATTGCGGGTACCAGCAGATCTGTGCCGGGCTCCTGACCAAGGGCAGCCTGGTCTCCTTCATCCTCTACCAGTGGGATGCAGGGGGCTGCATTAAGGTAAGGGGCTGGATCTTAATGGGCCCATATGGCCTGATCTCCCTACACGGTTACTAGAGGACCACCACCTAATAGACTGAGAGGAAGGAGGGTTTCTGGGACTCAGCCTGTCCTCATGCAGGTGTTTGTCTGACATGCTGATGGGAGCTGGGTTCAAATCCCTCCTGGGCTGGACTTAGGGATCCTGTAGGCCCAAAGCAGTCCCTGGGGAAAGAGGGAGTGTGTTGCAATTATAATTATTTGAGAGTATTATCACAACGCTAACTTAACCATCAATTCCTTTATTAAATCCAGAGACCGAATGGCACTTACACAATTGTTCTAAAGATGCCTAAAAAGTAGGGCTATTGATTAATTGCAGCTAACTCATGCAATTAACTAAAAAATTTAATTGCAATTTTAATCGCATAATTAACAATCAAATACCAATTGAAATTAAATATTTTGGATGTTTTCTACATTTTTAAATATTGATTTCAATTACAACACCAAATACAAAGTGTACAGTGATCACTATTTTTTTTTACAAATATTTGCACTATAAAAAATATAGTATTTTTCAATTCTCCTAATACAAGTACTGTAGTGCAATCTCTTTATCATGAAAGTTGAACTTACAAATGTAGAATTATGTACAAAAAATAACTATTGAAAAATAACAATGTAAAACTTCAGAGCCTACAAGTCCACGCAGTCCTACTTCTTGTTCAGCCAGTCACTCAGACAAACAAGTTTGTTTACATTTGCAGAAGATAATGCTGCCCAGTCTTGTTTACAACATCACCTGAAAGTGAGAACAGGCATTCACATGGCACTGTTGTAGCCAGAATCACAAGATATGTACATGCCAGATGTGCTAAAGATTTGTATGCCCCTTCATGCTTCAACTAGCATTCCAGATGACGTGTGTCCATGCTGATGATGGCTTCTGCTCAATAGCAATCCAAAGCAGAGTGGACCAATGCATGTTCATTTTCATTATCTGGGTCAGATGCCACCTGCAGAAGGTTGATTTTCTTTTTTGGTGGTTCAGGTTCTGTAGTTTCTGAATCAGAGTGTTGCATTTTTAAGACTTTTGAAAGCATGCTCCACACCTTGTGTCCCTCAGATTTTGGAAGGTAACCTCAGATTATTAAACCTTGGGTCGAATGCTGTAGCTATCTTTAGAAATCTCACATTGGTACCTTCTTTATGCTTTTTGTTAAATCTGCAGTGAAAGTGTTCTTAAAATGAACAACATGTGCTGGGTCATCATCCAAGACTGCTATAACATGAAATATATGGCAGAATGCAGGTAAAACAGAGAAGGAGAAATAAAATTTCCCCCCCAAGGAGTTGAGTCACAAATTTAAATTAGCACACTATTTTTTTAATGAGTATCTTCAGCATAGAAGCATGTCCTCTGGAATGGTGGCTGAAGCATGAAGGGGCATACAAATATTTAGCATATCTGGCACGTAAATACCTTGCAATGCTGGCTACAAAAGTGCCATGCGAATGCCTGTTCTCACTTTCAGGTGACATTGTAAGTAAGAAGAGGGCAGAATTATCTTCTGCAAATGTAAACAAACTTGTTTGTCTGAGCGATTGACTGAATAAGGAGGAGGACTGAGTGGACTGGTAGGCTCTAAAGTTTGACAATGTTTTGTTTGAGTGCAGTTATGTAACAAACTACATTTGTAAGTTACTTTCATAAGAGATTGCACTACAGTACTTGTATGAGATGAACTGAAAAATACTGTTTAGCATTTTACAGTGCAAATATTTGTAATAAAAATATAAAGTGATCACTGTACACTTTGTATTCTGTGGTGTAACTGAAATCAATTTGAAAATGTAGAAAACATCCAGAATATTTAAATAACTGCTATTATTGGTTAACAGTGTGATTAAGCACATAGTCAATCATGATTTTTTCCAATTGCTTGACAGCCCTGCTAAAAAACCTAAGTAATAAGCAAGTTACCACACCCAGACAGTAACAAAACATTTATAACCATTTGATCAAGATACTTACAAGCAGGCTAAACCCAGGGGTGCTTAGACCCATGTTAGTTGGGATTAGCAACGAACCCTGTAAGAGTTAAACAAGTGCTATCACTGCCAGTTATTGGACTTTAGATTGAAAAACAAGCTGGCCAGTCTCAGATGGTGTCAGTAGGAAGTGACTATCTGTAGACAGCCGGATTCACCCCTGCAGCACCTCCTGCTGGTCTCTCAGGGAATTAGCTCGATTCAGCTCCAGAGAGCCCTCTGCAGGCTGGTGATCTAACCCCATGTCCCTCCCTGGACCCCAGTGCCCTTTTAACTGGGGTGCTGCCCCCGGCAGTCCCTCACCAATCTGGGTCTCCCCTCCCTGTGGAACCCCCACCTCAGTATATGGCTACTGCCAGTCATCATCTAGCCCCGTGCCCTGGGGCAGACTGCAGTATCAGTCACTCATCACTGGCAAGGAGGGTTTGGACCTGCTGCCTGGGCTGCCCCCTGCAACCCCCAGTACCTGTTGGCCTTACCCTAGGCCACAGCCTGGGGCTTTCCAGGCTGGAGCTCCCCAGCTCCTCTACCTTTCCCCAGCCCTGCTCCACTCAGGTACCCTGTGTCCAGCTCCCTGCAGCCAGGCCCTTCTCCCTCTACAGGCAGAGGGAGTCTGTTTGTGCCTGCGCCTTTATATACAGGCCAGGTGTGGCCCAGCTGCAGCTGCTTCCCCAGTCAGCCCAGCTTTTAGAGCAGAGCTTTCAGGCCCTGCCAGGCGGCTTTTTAAACCCCTCAGGGCAGGAGCGGGTAACCAACTTGCTGCACTATCAAATGTGGGGTTTTCTAGTGGGGCTCTGCAGGGATGAGTACTGGGCCTGGCACTACTCAGCATTTTAATCAGTCATCAGGAAGTCAATATAAAATCACTGCTGATAACATTTGTGGTTGACCCCTAGATCGGGGCAATGGTGAATAATGCTGAGGACGGGGCAGTCATGCAGAGTGATATAGATTGTGGAAGTAATCTGTACCTGTTCAAACAGAATGTGTTTTAATACAGCCACGTGCAAAGTCAGACAGCTAAGATCAAGGCATGCAGGACATAACCACAGACTAGGGGACAGGATCCTGGAAAGCAGGGACTCTGCAGACTTTAGGGTCATAGTGGACAAGTAAGGGCAGGTCTACACTTAAAGTGCACTTTGTGAAGACGCTACCTACAGCAGCGAGAGGGCGTCTGCCCTCAGGTGCTCCACCTTCCCGAGAGGCAGTAGCTGTGTTGGTGGGAGAAGCGCCAATATGGAGGTGGTGGTGGTAGGGGTGGAGCTGAGGAGTTTGAAGTTTGGGAAGGGGCTCTGGGCTGGGGCAGGGAGTTGGGGTGCAGGGGGTGAGGCCCTGGGGTGGGGCCAGGGATGAGGGGTGTACGGGAGGGGGATCAGGTCTGGGGTAGAAGGTTGGGGTGTGGGGGACTGAGGGCTCCAGCTAGTGGTGTGGCCTCTGGGGTGGGGCCGGGAATGAGGGGTTTGGGGCACAGACTTCCCCAGGGCTCCCCCCAGCCCTCTCTTTCTACAGCAGCCCGGGGCCAAGGGAGAGGCTGCAGCAGCCAGGGGCTCAGCTAGGGCTGGGCTCGGGGGGGGGGGTGCCTCTCCCACCTGCACGGCCTTTGATAGCCTGCTGCACAGTCACGCAGCCACACAGCTTAGAGGGGACTTAGCTGCTGATCTAATTTCCTAGTGTAGACTTTGCGTAACGGAACACAAGCTCCCGGTGCGATTCTGCGGCAGCGGGCTAATGTGGCCCTGGGGTGTATAAAGAGGGGAGCAGTTAGTAGGGGAAGGGTGACTTTCCCTTTCTATACTGCACTGAAGAGGCCAATGCTGGAACACTGTGGTCACATCCTGTACAAAGGGTGTTGGGGAAGTTGGAGAGGATGCAGAAAAGAGCCACACACAGGATGTGAGGGTGGAGAACGTGTCAGACAGTGAGATGGACAGAGCTCAATCTGTGTATCAGCAAAAAGGTTGAGAAGTGACTTGATTATTGTGCGTGACGGAGCTTCATCAGGAGAAAATACCAGGTACTAACGGGCTCCGTTGTCTAGCGGAGAAATGCAGAACAGGAACCAGTGGCTGGAAGCTGCAGCCAGACAAATTTAAATCAGAAATGAAACACACATTTTTCCCAGTGACAGTACCTAACCATTGGAACAACAAACTCCCCGAGGAAGTGATGGATTCTCTGTTATTTGGTGTTGCCCAGACTCGAAGTTTTTCTGAAAGACGCCTGAGTTACGGGGTAACAGGGTGCGGCTCATCGGCCTTTTATACAGGAGATCAGACTGGATAAGCTGATGGTCAGTTCTGGCCTTCACGTCTTTACAATGGGAGATGGGAAGTGCTGTATCTAGCTAGTAGTTTTCTCCTTTGTTCCTCTTCTCTTCTCATCCCTGCCCTCCCCAGACCCTGGCATGCACCTACGGGGACCTGCTGAGCAATGTGGGGGCGGCAGAGAAGGTGTTTGAGTACCTGGACCGGGAGCCAGCTGTGCGCACCGACGGGACACGGGCGCCAGAGTCTCTGCAGGGACACGTCTCCTTCCGCAACGTCTCCTTCTCCTACCCCTCTCGCCCGGACCGCCAGGTCCTAAAGGTACCTACAGCGAGGCGGCTACACCCTACCCCCAGCTACACCCTACCCCCAGCTCATGGGCCTTCCCCCAAGGAGAGGATCCCCCTGGTTCCCAATCCTCCCGTGCAACAGACACTTTGATACTCTCCCCGCTGTCCCAGGCCGTGTCCTTCGAGCTGCGCCCCGGGGAAGTGACGGCGCTGGTGGGGCTGAACGGCAGCGGGAAGAGCACGTGTGTGGGGCTGCTGGAGCGGTTCTACGAGCCCCAGGCCGGGGAGATCCTGCTGGACGGGGCCCCTATCCGGGAGTACGAGCACCGGTACCTGCACCGTCAGGTGAAGGCAGTGGGGGGCAGGGGCAGGGCTGCTGCTCACTGGGTGTGACATGTTGGGGGTCTAAGCCCCTAACGCTGCCCCCTCTCGCTGGCAGGTGGCCTTGGTGGGGCAGGAGCCCGTCCTCTTCTCTGGTTCCATCCGGGAGAACATCGCCTTCGGGCTGGGGGGCTGCGGGGAGGAGCAGGTCACCAGGGTGGCCAGAGCGGCCCACGCCTCTGGGTTCATTGCGGAGCTGGACAGCGGCTTTGAGACAGGTGAGTCACCACCACCCATGCTGCAAGGGCTTCTGGGAAATGCCCCCCCGTAACTAACTAGAGTCGAGGAGACTCTCCCAGAGTCGGGGAGAGAACCCAGGAGTCCTGACTCCTCCCTCTCTCTCTGACCTCCTGCAGATGTGCGGGAGAAGGGTGGGCAGCTCTCAGCAGGGCAGAAGCAGCGGATCGCCATTGCCCGGGCGCTGACCCGCCAGCCGGCCGTGCTGATCCTGGACGAAGCCACCAGCGCACTGGATGCGGAGAGCGAATGCGCGGTGAGTGGTGGGTGCAGTGGGATCCGAACTCCGAGCCTGGACAGCCTGAGTGTCTCTGGTCTGCGTCGGGTGCGGACGGATCCTAATGCGGCTCTGCTCCTCCCCATAGATCCGCCAGTCAGTGCTGAGCCGGGGGACCCGGACGGTGCTGGTAATCGCCCACCGCATGCAGACAGTGGAGAACGCCGACCGGATCGTGGTGCTGGAGGGCGGGGCTGTGGCCGAGGAGGGGACGCACGCCGAGCTGATGGGGCGCAAGGGCCCCTACTACAGACTGGTGCAGAGAGACCTCGCCGAGTAACCCCCTGGCCCCGAGGAATAGCCCAGCACCAGCCTGACGACCCGTCCCCTCCTCCCCCCGGCACAGGGTGACATGGAACATACTGACAGTGTCTGATTAGTGTATGATGTCGGGTCACTGGCTTTATCGTCTGCGTTAGGGTGTCAGTTCTGCGCAGGGAGTCCCGGGGGGGGGGGCAGGCGTGTTCGACTGCCTGAGTGCGAGAAGAGTGTTTTGTAAAATACATTGATGAGGTGACACATCCGACCGGCGTCTGTGACGGTCTCTGGCTGGAAACGCCGTCGCTGATCTCCTGGCCCAGCCCAGGGCTGCAACGTTCGCTCAATGGAACTGTCCGTGGCTGTAACGCCCCTCGGAACCAGTCGTGTTTAACGAAGGTCGTGGCCTCCTGGTCAGGCTGGTGCTCTGCGACCCGCCCGGAGCGCTGGGAATTGCGGGTTAGCGTGTGGCTGGGGCTTGGCCTGGGCAGTGCCAGCGCACGGCTGTGGAGAGCCAGCAGGAGGCGCTCCAGGCTCCGAGCGGGTGGGTCTGTCACACAGTAACAGCAGCCGCTGTCTGTCAGCACCGGGGCCGGTGTCACTCCGGTTTCTATCCCAGGCTGGTGGAGCAGAGCTGATCCCGGGAGGGGCTGCAGGCTCCGAGCGGGTGGGTCTGTCAGCACCAGGGCCAGTGTCACTCCGGTTTCTATCCCAGGCTGGCGGAGCAGAGCTGATCCCAGGAGGGGCTGCAGGCTCCAAGCGTGTGGGTCTGTCAGCACCGGGGCCAGTGTCACTCCGGTTTCTATCCCAGGCTGGCGGAGCAGAGCTGATCCCAGGAGGGGCTGCAGGCTCCAAGCGTGTGGGTCTGTCAGCACCGGGGCCGGTGTCACTCCGGTTTCTATCCCAGGCTGGCGGAGCAGAGCTGATCCCGGGAGGGGCTGCAGGCCGGCAGGGGGTCACTGGGTCACAGATGCTGAATTGTCAGACAGGCCTGAGCGCCTGGGGGCCGGTGGTGAGACAGGCTGTTAACGAAGGCGGCTGTGGGAACCTTGACCGTCTCTGAGCTCAATAAAACTTAACAAGGCGAATGGAATCTCTCCGCTCCCCTGGGCCACTGGTCAACATCACTATCTCCAGAGGGGGATACTGAGGCCATGTCTACGCTACACAATTTTGTCGACTAAACAGCGGAGGTGTACACACTCCACTGCTCCTCCCGCCGATTTAACTCTCCTGCTATGCCAATAAAATAAAACCACTTTGATGAGAGGCAAAGAGCTTTTTGCGGCAACATTATATTGACAAAGTGTCAGTGTAGACACTGCGCTTGGTTATGTCACTGTAAATGGCCTCCAGGAGGTGTCCCACAATGCCCACCCTGACCGCTCTGGTCAGCAGTTCAAACTCTGCTGCCCTGCACCCAGGCACATGGGCATCTGCCCTCCCCCTTTTAAAGGACCGGGAATTTTTGAAATGCCACTTCCTGTTTGCTCAGTGTGGACAGCTCACATTGCATCCTCCCCGCTGACGATGGCAGCTCCACGCGGCGAGTGCTCTCCTGCTTGGAGCACAGCTGAGACATTGGATCTGCTCAGTCTGTAGGGGGAGGAGGCTGTGCATTCCCAGCTCTGCTCCAGCTGTAGGAACTTTGATACCTATGAGAAGATTTCTCGTGGCATGCTGGATAAGGGCCATGAACGGGACATGCAGCAGGGCCGTGTGAAGATCAAGCAGCTGAGGCAGGCGTACCAGAAGGCAAGGGAGGCAGACCGTCATTCCGGTGCAGCAAGGAGCTGGATGCCATCCTCAGCAGCAGCCCCACCTCCATCACCGAGAGCCCTGTGGACACTTCGGGGGGCTGGAGAGAGCAGCCAGCAGACTCACCCCCGAGGAGGAAGTGGAGATGGAGGATGAGGTGGGACAGGTGACAGGGTTGTCTGGTAGCTTGGCGAGACAGGACCTCTTCTCCACCCCGGGGACTCAGGCCAGTCCCAGCACTCTGTCTCTGGCGCACGTGATGCCGGAGAGGGGAGCTCTGGTGAGTTCTTGTTTTGATTTGCTGCAGCCTAGTTCCATGAGCTCGAGCTGCCCTTTGTTTCATTATGTTGGGTTAAGGGATAGAAACGTACAAGACTCGCAGTGTTTGCGTCTGCTTCCCATTCTCCAGTCCAGCTACACAGCGGGGGCCCTGTGGAAAAGTGTCGTAATGCTATCACTGTGCCTCAGTGGGTCATAGCTAAGGATGTCAAATTCAGGACAAACTGCTGAGAAATAGAGCAGACGCATCCCAGAGTGGGAGTGACTCTCCCATAAGATATACTAAGCCAGTAACAAAAGTAAACTGTCTCACCTCACTGGTTAACAAAAAGTCAAGTCCTTAGACATTGCAGCACTCATTTCATCACCCGGACACTAGACTTCACGATGAGTGGTTATTTAAAACCAATTTCATCAAACAAAAGGTCATTCTAATCCCAAGGGATCAGCCACACAGCCAGGTCAATATATAGCTCAGACCTCACACAATAATCATGTTGTTGTCAGTCCTTTTCTATACCTTTTCCAATTCCAGTATATCTTAAGAGCATAGGAACTGCCAGACTGGGTCAGACCAAAGGTCCATCTAGCCCAGTATCCTGTCTTCTGACAGTGGCCAATGCCAGGTGCCCCAGAGGGAATGAACAGAACAGGGAATCATCAAGTGATCCATCCCAGCTGCTGGCAAACAGAGGCTCAGGACACCATCCCTACCCATCCTGGCTAATAGCCATTGACGGACCTGTCCTCCATGGACTTATCTAGTTCTTTTTTGAACTGTTATAGTCCTGGCCTTCACAACATCCTCTGGCAAGGAGTTCCACAGGTTAACTGTGCATAGTATTTCTTTTTTTGCCTGGTATCTGGGCCTTTCAGTCGCTCTCACTTGAAGTTTTCAAACTTTTCTTCACAAACCCCAGGGCTAGGAACCTGCTTGTTAAAATCAAAGAGGAGAGTGTCCTTCTCACAGACCCAGAGGACTCCGGGAGCTGGGGCTTTCAGAACAGACTCCAAACCGTGCGAGACTAGAGGTTTGCTCAGAGATCTGCCCCAGTTCAACCAGCAGTGAATGCCGGGCAGGGCTCTGGCCTGGGCCAGGCAGAGCTCAGATTAGATGGGCCTGTCTGGCCTCAGGAGCTAGGACCTTGTGAGAATTGACGGCTGGTCTCCCACGTGCAGGAGGTTGTGGGGGTGGGGACTGACCCCCGAGGTGCTGGAGTCTGTCCCCCCAGCACCAGCTAGCAGAGCCTCCCTGGGGTGCTGCCAAGTGAATGGCTCTTCGCCTGCAGCTCTGGGGAGAAACCTCCCAGACCCGGTTCTGTTGAGATACTGCGATGCAAGATCCCTCCCTGCATTCTGATTGGCCGGCTGGGCTTGTGATTGGCAACACTTGGGAAAGGGAAAGTGACAAGGTGGGGCTGCTGTCACGGAGTCCCCGGGCGATGCTCTGGAACTGCTCCCCACCAAGCCAGGCAGGACTCTGGGGAGCCTCCTCTCCCTTGGAGCAGACTGTCTGCAGGGCAAGAAGCTCCCACGGCTTCACCTCCTGGGTCTCTCCTTGGAGCATTCAGCATCCTCTGCCCCTCCGTGCGCTTCCCACAGCGAGTCCACCCCAGCGGGGTCCTGGGGAAGCCACCAGGTCCTGCACCCCCACTTCGCAGTCAGACGTGACTCTCAGCCAGCCGGGACACAGCTGGGAAGGTTTATTTGATGACAGGAACACAGGCCAAAACTGGTCTTGCCAGTACAGACAACAGGACCCCCTTTAATTAGGTCCAGGGAAGCCACAGCCCTGTTGGGAAGCCCAAGGCCCGTCATGGCGCCCCTCTCCATTTCCCAGCCAGCTCCATACTGAAACTCCCCCCAGCCTCTTCCCCCAGCCTTTGTGTCCTCTGTTCAGCGTCCAGGGCAGAGGTGTCACCTGGCCTCCAATCCCCCTCGTGGGTTCTCAGGTACATGCTCACGTATCCTCCCTTCCCCAAGACAGCCAGTCCCAACTCCCGTGCAACCTTCCCAGGCCAACACTCCTCACTCAGCCTTCCCAGAACACAGCCAGAACATTCCCACTTTGTCACATCTCCCCCCTTCGAGACCGAACTGAGTGGGGTCTCTTCAGCCAGTGACCTGGGGAAGTTCGAACCCACCAACGTTCCCATGGATGCCCCAGCATCCGCCCCCTCGTGGGGAAAGTGTTACCCCAGGCCCTTCCCGTTTCCTGCCCCTCTTTAGGTCGGGGGGGGGGCTCGGTGGCACTCGTAGTTCGCAGGTGGGAAAGCTGATGCGGCCCATGTCCTTTCCCCACCCCAATACCCCTGGGGTTCAAGCTGGGCTGGGGTCTTCTCCACGCGTTCCAGTCTGGGGGGCTGTGATTCGGGCTCTCTTGGTTCAGAGCCCCCCTTTTGACCTTGGCTCCCCTCTGGAAGGGTTCCTTAATGATGGGCAAGGGTCCTACAGCCATTTTCCCCTTGTCCCGGGCCTTCCCCACCCTCTGGCAGGGGTCACAGGATCGGCAGTACTGCTGGACATGGGTAAAGACCCCAGGCCAGTAAAAGTTCTGTAGCAGCCTCTGCCAGGAACGCCAGGTTCCGTGGTGCCCTAAGAGGGGGATGTCATGGGCCCGGCACAGCAGTTAGTAGCGATACTTTTGGGGAACCACCAGCTGCCTCCTGATCCCCCCTGACTCCATTTCCCCTGGGGGAGCCCATTCTCAGTACAGGAACCTCTTCTCCCACAGGAACCTTTTCCAGCAACCTCCCTCCATGCTCTGTACCACACTGAGGTCAGCCAGGTCCCTTATCTTCCGCAAGGAGGGATCTTTCTGCACCTCGTCCTGGAACTCAGCAGCTGGGGCAGGGATGGGGACCTGCTCTCTCTCGCTGGCTGGGTCTGAAGCTGCAGCCTGCTTGAGCCGTGTCCCTGAGCGTTCTCTCCCCACCGGGTTAGGGTCCTGCGCCTCAGGGCACAGTGTCCCTTGCAGGCTCGGGCTACGGGTCATGACCAGGGCACCCTGGGGGTTGCTTGGCCAGTTCTCCATGTCCCCCTCCCATGAACACCTCAGTGGGTAAATGGGGGTGCACCCTGACTTTATTGGGGCCCTCCTCTCCCCATGTCAAGTGTACCCTCACCACAGACACCTTGAAGGGGGGTCCCACCCACCCCCGTCAGGGTCAGATAGGTGTTGGGCATCACCTGATCTGGAGCTACCACCTCGGGCTGAGCCAGTGTCACCTCAGCGCCCGTGCCCCAGTATCCATTGACCTTCCTCCCATCCACCTCCAGGGGAACAAGGCACTCGCTCCGCCGGGACAGCCCTGCGCCCACCCTGTAAACGGAAAACCTGGTGTCTGGAGCATCCAGCTCTGCGGAGTTGTTGGCTTGGGGCCCTCCTCTCTCCTGAACAGTTGATAAGCTGCCAGCCCCCCTTTCCTGGGAAGCCTGCCCCTCATCCAGCTGGGCCACTATCCAGTTAACCCTCTGTGGGTCCAGTCTGCTCGGTCTATCCCTGAGCCTGGGGCACTGGGTCTGTACGTGGCCCCTCTGGCCACAGTGATAGCAGCCCATGTCCCATTGGTCCCCTCGAGCTGGTCGGTTGGCCCTAATGCCGAATGTCCCCCTTGGGAGGGGGTTCTCCCTATTCCCCCTTTGGGAGGTCCCAGGATGACTCTCTTTCTGCATCATGGCGGGCCTGTTCCTTTGGGACTCCTCCCTGCCACCCCCCGTCCGGCTCTTCACAAACTCTTCGGCCAGCCGCCCTGCATGTCGCGGGTTCTCTGGCTTTTGGTCCCTCAACCACAGCCTCAGGTCGGATGGGCACCGCTCATACGGTTGCTCCAGTACCAGCAGTTTAAGCAGGTCCCCCTTCGTCTGGGCCCCATCTACCCACGTGCTGGCGTATCCCTCCATGCAGATGGCTAGTTGCAGATATGAGACCTCAGGGGTTTTATCCTGACCCCGGAACCTCTCCCGGTACATCTCAGGAGTCAGCCCAAACTTGCGCAGCAGGGCCTGCTTGAATAGTTCGTAGTTCCCTTTCTCCTCTTCTCCCAGCCGGTGGTACAATGCCACGGCCTTGGGGTCCAGTAAGGGGGTGAGAACCCGGAGCCTGTCTGCCGGAGCTACCTGGTGCAGCTCGCCGGCCGTCTCCAAGGCATCCAGGAAGTCATCCATGTCCTCCCCCTCCTTACGCTGGGCCAGGATGCACTTCTCAAAGCTCCGCGCGGTCCTGGGCCCCCCTTCACTCATTGCAGCCGGGGGCCTGCTGCTCCTCAGCCGGGCCAGCTTCAGTTCATGCTCTGTCTGTCTCTCTTTCTCCTCCAGTTCCCACTGCCTTTGTCTCTCTTCATGTTCCCTCTGTTTCTCATGATCCTCCAGCTCTCTCAGTTTTAGCTTTTTCTCCCATTCCAGCTGCTTCCACTCCACAGATGTCGAGTGTCGCCGGGACGATCCCCTGCTGGCCAGCGAACTTTGCTGCGAGGATCGCTTGCTGGCCGGGGGGTCACGGTGCCCTCGGTATACACTGGGCTCCTCCCCGCCTTTCCCCTAGGCACAGGAAGGGGGGGTCTCGGGAAGCCCTCAGCGGCCGGCTGACCACTCCCAGCGGGGACAGACACTGGTGCCTGCGCTGCATCTGCCCAGCTGCTTCCCTCAGAGACAGGGCTCCGTTCACTCATGCGGTCTCCCTGCTCCAGCTGGGCAATCAGCTGGTCCTTGGTGCGTCTCCCCGGACGCAGCCCCCTCTGCTTGCACAGCTCCAGCAGGTCACACTTGCGCCGCTTGGCATACATCTTCCTGCTGGCCACTCACAGGCCGGGGTGCTCACCGCTCCCCACGGTTTCCAGGGGGACCTCTAGTGCACCAGCCCTTCTTGAGGTCTCCACCTCTCAGGGGTTAATCGCCCCCTGAAGCCATCTCTCTCTGAATCTTCAGCCCACCTGGTCCCTGTCAATCCCCCTGCATTTTACTGCTCTCCAGTCACTTACTGCAAGAAGCGCCATTCACGGGGTGCAGTACATCCCACCGCTGCCACCAGTTGTCACGGAGTCCCTGGGCGATGCTCTGGAACTGCTCCCCACAAAGCCAGTCAGGACTTTGGGGAGCCTCCTCTCCCTCGGAGGAGACTGTCTCCAGGGCAAGAAGCTCACACGGCTTCACCTCCTGGGTCTCTCCTAGGAGCATTCAGCATATGCCCTTCCGTGCGCTTCCCACAGCGAGTCTGCCCAGGCCGGGTCCTGGGGAAGCCACAGGGTCCTGCACCCCCACTGTGCAGTCAGACATGACTCTCAGCCAGCCAGTAAAGCAGAAGGTTTATTTAGATGATAGGAACATGGTCCCAAACAGGTCTTGCAGGTACAGACAACAAGACCCCCCTTAGTTAGGTCCATCTGGGGCCCCAGGGAGGCCACAGCCCCATTGGGAGGCCCGAGCCCCGTCAGGGCACCCCTCCATTTCCCAGCCAGCTTCAAAGCTGAAAACTCCCCCCAGCCTCTCACTCAGCCTCCCCCTGACTCCTCCCCCAGCCTTTGTCCAGTTTCCGGGGCAGAGGTGTTACCTGGCCTCCAATCCCCCTCCTGGGTTCTCAGGTTACATGCTCAGGTATCCTCCCTTCCCCAAGACAGCCAGTCCCAGCACAACTCCCCTGCAACCTTCCCAGGTCAATACTCCCCACTCAGCATTCACAGAACATAGCAAGAACATTCCCCGTACCTCACAGCTACAGATTCCCAGGGGCTGGAGCTGGGGGGTTTGTTCCTCTCCAAACTGGGGGAAAACCCTGACCCAGCACAGGAGCCATGGCCCTGGGGCTGTGCTGGGGGACACTGGGGGCAGCAGTGGCAGATGGTGAGTAGAGCTGGGGTGAAGGGAGGGGGAGACAGACCAGGGATAGTCAGCTGGAAACATTGGGGGGCGGAGAAATGACCTGCCAGTGAGAACTTTCTGCAGAGCCTGCTGCCAAGGCCTCTGCTCCTTAACCCTCCAGCCCCTCGGCTCCGTTCTCCTCCATGGGCCAGAGCCCCCCGCAGCCCCCCCATCCTTCTTTGGGGGCCTGCCAGAAATCCCCAACACCCAGCCCAAGACTCCCCCCACCTGACCCACAGGGGTAAGTTGGAATAGAGGGGGACCAGCCCAGCGACCCTCGCGGGCAGTGGTGTCATGGTAGATACAGCAGTGGGTCACCTAACCTCAGAGAAACTCCATGTCACCAATGAGATGCAGGTGAACTCCGGTTACCTCTGGCAGGGCTGTTCAGTAACCCTTCTCGGGGGAGAAATAGGGGGCACCAGGCTCAGCTAAGGTGGAAACATAAGTTGGGGTTACACCTGGGGGACTGGAGGGCAGGAAAAAAGTAACAAAGAGGGAAAAGTCTGAGTAGTGAAAGTCAAAGGTGTTTAATGCTGTGGTTTATTTCATGGGCTGCACAGCAGAGTGCGGTGGAGGTGCAGGAAACAGCAGCTGCTGAGTTTAGTTCCTTAAGTCTAGATGATCCAGGACTGTGGACCCACTTGAGCAGTATCCTGAGGGACTTCCTTGTACTGCCTGGGCCACAGCAAGTGAAAAACTTCATGTTCCCCAAAGACAATGAAAATAGAAGTTTCCATCCAACACATGACTGGCGTGAAATCCCCAATGGTGACAAAGTGGAGAGGCCATGGCTTATGTACTCAAAAACCCAGAATGCTGCATACTGTTTTTGTTGCAAACTCTTCCAGTCTAATATTCCAGCCACTTTGGGTTCTACAGGAACAAAGGATTGGAAAAATCTGGCTAGAAATCTGGCATGCCATGAGAAGGAAGCAAATCGCCAGAGAGCATTCCATAGGTGGAAAGATCTTGAGATGAGACTAAGGTTAAAGGCCACCACAGATGATCAGCATCAAGAGAAGATTGCATCAGAGTCTCTTTACTGGCAAAATGTTCTGAAAAGGCTCGTTGCCATTGTGAGAATGCTTGCTACCCAAAACCTAGCACTGCGTGGCACTTTCGATTGGCTGTATGTGCCAAACAATGGAAACTTCCTTAAAATTGTGGAGCTGATGGCTGAGTTTGATGCTGTACTCCAGGAGCATCTAAGAAGAGTCACCACCCAAGAAATCTACACGCACCACTACCTTGGAAAAACAATTCAAAATGAGATCATACAGTTACTGGCAACAAAAGTCAAACAGAAGATTATGGCAGATCTGAAGTCAGCAAGATATTACTCTGTTATTCCGGATTGCACACTTGACATCAGCCATACGGAACAAATAACTTCAATGGTGCATTTTGTAACAGCAACAGAACCTAGTGAAAATGTCCCTGCAATGGTGACTGTCAAAAAGCATTTTCTAGAATGTATTGACATTGATGATACTACAGGAGCTGGTGTGACAAATGTGCCCCTTAAAAAGCTGGAAGATATGGGAATTGCGATAGCTGACATGAGAGGTCAGGGCTACGATAATGGTGCCAACATGAGAGGAAAGAACAGAGGAGTGCAGACACGGATCCGAGAGTTAAACCCTCTGGCTTTTTTTGTCCCATGCAGTTCTCATTGACTGAATGTGATGGTCAGTGATGCAGCATCAGCTTCTAGTGAGGCTGCTGAATTTTTTAATGCAATTCAAAGCATCTATGTATTTTTCTCTGCATCAGCTCATCGACGGCAAATTTTGAAGCAACATCTGGGAACATCTCTGATACTGAAACCACTGAGTGCCACGCGATGGGAAAGTCGAGTGGAGGTGATAAAGCCTATCAAACACCAAACGGGGAAGATAGATGATGCCCTAGTTGCCATTATGGAGGATAATGCTATGACAGGAACTGTTCATGAGAGAACAGTGACAGAGGGAAATGGAGTCACCAGAAACATACGTAACTTAAAATTTCTGTGTGGCTTAGTGTTGTGGCATGACATACTGTTTGAAATAAATGGTGTAAGCAAGAGACTCCAAGGTGTTGACCTTGATATATTTGGACCAATGGAACAACTGGACAAAGCAAAGTCATATCTACAGTCCTACCGGTCAGATGAGGGATTTCAAAACGTTCTGAAGTGTGCACAGAAGTTGGCAGAAGAACTTCACACTGAAGCTATTTCCCCACCCATTCAGGAATACAAGAGTCACCGAAGAAGAAGACATTTTGATGACAAGGCACAGGATAATCCCATAAGAGACCCTAAACAACAATTCAAAGTTGAATTCTTTAATCAGGTGCTAGATTGTGCAAGTTGAAGAATGTTTCATGCAGCTCAAGGAACACAGCAGTATATTTGAGATGTTGTATGATATTCCAAAACTCCTCACTATACCTGAAGAAGACCTGCACCAGCAATGCAGGGCACTAGAGACAGTGTTGACACAAGATGACATGCACGATATTGATGCGAGTGATTTAGGTGAAGTTAATAAAAACACATCTACTCTCCACAATGACACAGGAGAGGCTAGTCGGCCTTGCAACCATCTCAAAAGAGCATGAGCTGGCCCAGACTGTGGACCTTCAGGAGGAAGCAGTTCAAATCTTTGCAACCAAGAAGGCACGGAAAGCACCACTTTGATTATTCAAACAGATAAAAATGCCAGTATTTACTATGCAGACAAGAAAAGTTACATTTGCTGTTCAGACATTTGAAAGTTAAGTTAGAAAGTTAGAGTGTGTCTGGTAACACCCATTGTTTCATGTTCTCTGTGAATATATATATATATCTTTCTACTATATTTTCCACTGCCTGCATCTGATGAAGTGGGCTGTAGCCCACGAAAGCTTATGCTCAAGTAAATGTGTTAGTCTCTAAGGTGCCACAGGGACTCTGTTCTTTTTGCGGATACAGACTAGCACAGCTGCTACTCTGAAACCTGAAAGTTAAGTGTTACTTAAAATTTTTGGACAAGGCATTTTAAGTTATTAGTTCTCCTTTATTGGGGTAGGTGGCAGAGCAGTACCATGAGAGGAGTAGAACAGGAAGAAGGCAGAATTGAGACCTTTCAAAGTTTTGGCCCAAGCGAGGGGGCATGGGGGTATCATTTGAGCTCCCACTTCCAGTGCCAAAATGTTGTGGGCTGGCCCTGCCAGGGGGAGATTCCCACTTGTCGTTAGAGCAGTTTCCTGCTGGGGGCGTTGGGCCTCAGGCTCTCATATTGCAGCGTTTGCATCTCTGCTTCTGCAACCGGGACTTTGCCTCAACTTCTCCCCAAAGGGCCAACTCGCTCCAGTGTCTCGGCTCTACAGGGGCCGCGCTGCCTGCATCACGGACGGGTAGTTCCCCTGGTCCAGCAGCAGGAACCGGCACAGAGTCCGATGAGCAGGCAAAGATGGGGGCGGGGGAGCCCCACAGCAGGGAATTATGGGCAACACCATCCCCATCTGAGAGGCAAATGGGCCTGCTTGGAAAAATTGAATCCAAAATTGTGATTTTGAGAGGAAAAGACTCTGTGCTCTGGTCGAGCTCAGGTCCGAGCTTTGCCCTGAATGTTGTGTGTCAAACCCCCTCCCCCCACCAAACCCCCCAAATTCTGCACAGAGCTGAGCTGCTGAGTGTCAGAATCTCAGCGCGTGTGTAATACGTGAGTGTGTCTCTGTGGGGCAGGAACAGCAGAAGACCGAGGACCTGTCCCTCTCTGGCCCTGGCTCCGGGAATGCAGAACTGGGTTTTTTTCCTTTTCAGTTCTAACTTCTTGCTGGCTTTGCATTTTTTTAAATCATTTAATATAAGGCCAGGACTTCTACAGGCTGGGTCAAATATTGTCTGGGGCTGACCCAGTACGTCCAGTGTCTTAGATACCTACAGACCTGCGGACTATATTTTTCCATCCAAGGGCTTTCTGAGCCCAAAATTATGGGAATGAGAAAGTCCTTTATTTGCTTAAAGGGGTCCTGTAGTCAGGCGGTGGGATACCCCACAGCCCCGCTGAGGGACAAACCTCCCCTACCACCACCATGGGCGGAGCCGCTGGGTCCTCAGAGCTCACGGCGCAGACCCGGAAGTATAAAAGCTGACCGGCAGAGTTCAGTCGAGGCCCAGCCGCCGCAGGGGCCAGACGTCTGCGACCGCTGCCAGCCGGAGCTCACACCCGTCCAGCCGAGCCTGCCCCACGCTCGGGGGGGACTGGCCGGGACCACCCCGCTCCAGCTACGCCGAGGACTGGCTGAGCCTGCCCCGCTCCAGCTACCCCGAGAAAGAGCCGAGCCTGCCTCTCGCTAGCTACCCCGAGGAGCCACTGAGCCCCCCCTCACACACTCACCCAGAGGAGCCGACCACCGGTGACGCTACGCCGACTCAGATCCCCGACGAGGCGGAGTGTGGAAGCAGCCCGGGGGCAGCCGACCCCCGTCTGGCTGCAGCACTGGCAGAGCCAATGTCAGTGTGTTGCGGCCAGGATCCCCACTGACAGCAGTGACTCCCCGCCGCTGCTAGGGCCCCGGGCTGGGACGCAGTGGAGTGGGAGGGCCTGCGTCCCCCCCGCCACCCCACTCTGGGGTGTCAGTCTCCCCCTTCCCCTGGCCTGAGGAGGCTGGAGCCTCTGAGTACTGCTCAGCCCTGCCTGAGGGCCTGGCGTTCGGACTCCGTGCTCGCTGTTCCACTCTGACCTAGGGCCTGAGCCGGACTCAGACTGTAGCAAGGCGGTGGGATACCCCACAGCCCCGCGGAGGGACAAACCGCGGCCGCGCCGCTCTACAGGTCCCCACTGGGTGATGTCAGTGACCTCCGAAAGACTCATAGACTCATAGACTCATAGGTCAGAAGGGACCAATCTGATCATCTAGTCTGACCTCCTGCACAAGGCAGGCCACAGAACCCCACCCAACCAATTTTATAACAACCCCTATCCCAGGACCGAGTTATTGAAATCCTCAAAAATGGTTTGAAGACCTCAAGCTGCAGAGACACCACCAGCAAGCGACTCGTGCCCCACGCTGCAGGGGAAGGCGAAAAACCTCCAGGGCACCTGCCAATCCGCCCTGGAGGAAAATTCCTTCCCGACCCCAAATATGGCGATCAGCTAAACCCTGAGCATGTGGGCAAGAGTCACCAGCCAGCACCCAAGAAGGAATTCTCTGCAGCAACTCAGTACCCATCGCATCCAACATCTCCCCGCCGACCATTGAGCAGACCTGTCTGGTGGTAATTCAAGATCAATTGCCCAAATTAACGATCCTATCATAACATCCCCTCCATATACTTATCAAGCTTTGTCTTAAAGCCAGGAAAGTCTTTTGCCCCTACTACTTCCCTCGGAAGGCTATTCCAGAGCTTCACTCCCCTAATGGTCAGAAACCTTCGTCTAATTTCAAGTCTAAACTTCCTAATATCCAGTTTATACCCATTCGTCCTCGTGGCTACATTAGTACTAAACTTAAATAATTCCTCTCCCTCCCTAACGTTAACCCCCTTGATATATTTATATAGGGCGAGCATATCCCCCCTCAGCCTTCTTTTGGCCAGGCTAAACAAGCCAAGCTCTTTGAGTCTCCTTTCATAAGGCAGTTTTTCCATTCCTCGGATCATCCTCGTAGCCCGTCTCTGAACCTGTTCCAGTTTGAATTCATCCTTCTTGAACATGGGACACCAGAACTGCACACACTATTCCAGATGGGGTCTCACCAACGCCGTATACAACGGTACTAACACATCCTTATCCTTGCAGGAAATACCCCGCCTGATGCATCCCAAAATCGCATTTGCTTTTTTAACAGCCGTATCACATTGGCGACTCATAGTCATCCTGCTATCAACCAGTACCCCAAGGTCCTTCTCCTCCTCCGTCGCTTCCAACTGATGCGCCCCCAACGTATATCCAAAATTCTTATTATTAATTCCTAAATGCATGACCTTGCACTTTTCACTATTGTATTTCATCCTATTTCTATTACTCCAGTTTACAAGGTGGTTCAGATCTTCCTGAATAGTATCCCTGTCCTTCTCCGTGTTAGCAATACCCCCCAGCTTCGTGTCATCCGCAAACTTTATTAGCACATTCCCGCTCTTTGTGCCAAGGTCAGTAATAAAAAGGTTAAATAAGATCGGTCCCAAAACCGATCCTTGAGGGACTCCACTGGTGACCTCCTTCCAGTCCGACAGTTCACCTTTCAATACGACCCTCTGGAGTCTCCCCTTTAACCAGTTCCTTATCCACCTTACAACTTTCATATTCACTCCCAGCTTTTCCAATTTAACTAACAGCTCCCCGTGCGGAACCGTGTCGAACGCCTTACTGAAATCTAGGTAAATTATATCTACCGCATTTCCTTTATCTAAGTAATCCGTCACCTTCTCAAAGAAGGAGATCAGATTGGTTTGGCACGATCTACCTTTAGTAAATCCGTGTTGCAATTCGTCACAATTACCATTGACCTCTATGTCCTTAACTACTTTCTCCCTTAAAATTTTTTCCAAGACCTTACATACTACAGACGTCAAGCTAACAGGCCTATAATTACCCGGATCACTCTTATTCCCTTTCTTAAAAATAGGAACTACATTAGCAATCCTCCAGTCATACGGCACAACCCCCGAGTTTATCGATTGCTTAAAAATTCTCGCTAATGGGCTCGCAATTTCACGCGCCAGTTCCTTTAATATCCTCGGGTGGAGATTGTCCGGGCCCTCCGACTTTGTCCCATCGAGCTGTTCAAGTACGGCCTCTACCTCAGTTGCAGTAATATCCACTTCCATATCCACATTCCCGTTTATCATCCCTCCATCATCGCAAGGTTCCTCACTAGTCTTATTAAAAACCGAGGCAAAGTACTTGTTTAGATGTTGGGCCATGCCTAGGTTATCCTTAACCTCCATTCCATCCTCAGTGTATAGCGGCCCCACTTCTTCTTTCTTTGTTTTCTTCTTATTTATGTGGCTGTAGAACCTTTTACTATTGGTTTTGATTCCCTTTGCAAGTTCCAGTTCAATGTGGCTTTTAGCCTTCCTCACTTTATTCCTACATGTTCTGACCTCAGCAAGGTAGCTTTCTTTACTGATCCTGCCTTCCTTCCACTCCCTGTAAGCTTTCTGCTTTTGTCTAATCCCCTCTCTGAGTTGCTTGCTCATCCAGTTTGGCCTACAGCTCCTGCCCATGGTTCTTTTCCCCTTTCTCGGGATGCAGGCTTCCGACAGTCTCCGCAGCTGTGACTTAAAGTAATTCCAGGCCTCCTCCACATTTAAATCCAGTAAAGAGAGTGAGAGTGCCTGTTCTGACTGGCCACAGGAGCATGAGGTTTGGCGTTGACTTGTTAGGCCAGCCTGGCCTGCACTGGATGCTGGCCTCTGGCCGTGCCATGTCGGCATGCCTAACATAAGAACGGCCGTACCAGGTCAGACCAAAGGTCCATCTAGCCCAGGGTCCTGTCTACCCACAGTGGCCAATGCCAGGTGCCCCAGAGAGAGTGAAGCTAACAGGCAATGATCAAGTGATCGCTCTCCTGCCATCCATCTTCACCCTCTGATGAACAGAGGCTAGGGACACCATTCCTTACCCATCCTGGCTAATAGCCATTCATGGACTTAACCTCCATGAATTTATCCAGTTCCCTTTTAAAGGCTGTTATAGTCCCAGCTTTCACAACCTCCTCAGGTAAGGAGTTCCACAGGTTGACTGTGCACTGCATGAAGAAGAACTTCCTTTTATTTATTTTAAACCTGCTGCCCACTAATTTCATGTGGTGACTCCTAGTTCTTATATTATGGGAACAAGTAAATAACTTTTCCTCATCCACTTTCTCCACATCACTCATGATTTTATAGACCTCTATCATATCCCCCCTTAGTCTCCTCTTTTCCAAGCTGAAGAGGCCTAGCCTCTTTAATCTCTCCTCATATGGGACCCTCTCCAAACCCCTAATCATTTTAGTTGCCCTTTTCTGAGCCTTTTCTAGTGTTAGAATATGTTTTTCGAGGTGATTCGAGATGTGGGCGTACCATGGATTTATAAAAGGGCAGTAATATATTCTCAGTCTTATTCTCTATCCCCTTTTTAATGATTTCTAACATCCTGTTTGCTTTGTTGACCGCCTCTGCACACTGCATGGACATCTTCAGAGAACTATCCACGATGACTCCAAGATCTTTTTCCTGATTAGTTGTAGCTAAATTAGCCCCCATCATATTGTATGTATAGTTGGGGTTATTTTTTCCAATGTGCATTACTGTACCTTTATCCACATTAAATTTCATTTGCCATTTTGTTGCCCAATCACTTAGTTTTGTGAGATCTTTTTCAAGTTCTTCACAGTCTGCTTTGGTCTTAACTATCTTGAGCAGTTTTGTAACATCTGCAAACTTTGCCACCTCACTGTTTACCCCTTTCTCCAGATCATTTATGAATAAGTTGAATAGGATTGGTCCTAAGACTGACCCTTAGGAAACACCACTAGTTACCCCTCTCCATTCTGAGAATTTACCATTAATTCCTACCCTTTGTTCTCTGTCTTTTAACCAGCTCTCAATCCATGAAAGGCCCTTCCCTTTTATCCCATGACAGCTTAATTTACATAACAGCCTTTGGTGAGGGACCTTGTCAAAGGCTTTCTGGAAATCACTAGATCCCCCTTGTCCACCTGTTTGTTGACCCCTTCAAAGAACTCTAATAGATTAGTAAGACACGATTTCCCTTTACAGAAACCATGTTGACTATTGTCCAACAGTTTATGTTTTTTCTATGTGTCTGACAATTTTATTCTTAACTTATTGTTTTGACCAATTTGCCAGGTACCGACGTTAGACTTACCAGTCTGTAATTGCCAAGATCACCTCTAGAGCCCTTTTTAAATATTGGCATTACATTAGCTAACTTCTAGTCATTGGGTACAGAAGCCGATTTAAAGGACCAGTTACAAATCTTAGTTAATAGTTCTGCAACTTCACATTTGAGTTCTTTCAGAACTCTTGGGTGAATGCCATCTGGTCCTGGTGACTTGTTAATGTTGAGTTTATCAATTAATTCCAAAACTTCCTCTAGTGACACTTCAGTCTGTGACAGTTCCTCAGATTTGTCACCTACAAAAGCCAGCTCAGGTTTGGGAATCTCCCTAACATCCTCAGCCATGAAGACTGAAGCAAAGAATCCATTTAGTTTCTCTGCAATGACTTTATCGTCTTTAAGCGCTCCTTTTGTATCTCAATCATCAAGGGGTCCCACTGGTTGTTTAGCAGGCTTCCTGCTTCTGATGTACTTAAAAAACATTTTGTTATTACCTTTGGAGTTTTTGGCTAGCCGTTCTTCAAACTCCTCTTTGGCTTTTCTTATTACACTCTTGTACTTAAGTTGGCAGTGTTTATGCTCCTTTCTATTTGCCTCACTAGGATTTGAATTCCACTTTTTAAAGGAAGTCTTTTTATCTCTCACTGCTTCTTTTACATGGCTGGCCATGCTCGCTCTTTTTTGGTTCTTTTACTGTGTTTCTTTATTTGGAGTATACATTGAAGTTGGGCCTCTATTATGGTGTCTTTAAAAAGCGCCCATGCAGCTTGCAGGGATTTCACGTTAGTCACTGTACCTTTTAACTTCTGTTTAACTAGCCCCCTCATTTTTGCATAGTTCCCCCTTTTGAAATTAAATGCCACAGTGTTGGGCTGTTGAGATGTTCTTTCCACCACAGGGATGTTGAATGCTATTGTATTATGGTCACTATTTCCAAGCGGTCCTGCTATAGTTACCTCTTGGACCAGCTCCTGCGCTCCACTCAGGATTAAATCTAGAGTTGCCTCTCCCCTTGTGGGTTCCCGTACCAGCTGCTCCATGAAGCAGTCATTTAAAGTATCGAGAAATTTATCTCTGCATTTCGTCCTGAAGTGAAATGTTCCCAGTCAATATGGGGATAATTGAAATCCCCCACTATTATTGGGCTCTTAATTTTGATAGCCTAATTTCCCTTAGCATTTCATCATCACTATTACTGTCCTGGTCAGGTGGTCGATAATAGATCCCTAATGTTATATTTTTATTAGAGCATGAAATTTCTATCCATAGAGACTCTATGGAACATGTGGATTCGCTTAAGATTTTTACTTCATTTGAATCTACATTTTCTTTCACATATAGTGCCACTCCCTCCTCGCACAACCTGTTCTGTCCTTCCGATATATTTTGTAGCCCAGAATGATTGTGTCCCATTGATTGCTCTCAGTCCACCAGTTTTCTGTGATGCCTATTATATCAATATCCTCCTTTATCACAAGGCACTCTAGTTCACCCATCTTATTATTTAGGCTTCTAGCATTTGTGTACAAGCACTTTAAAAACTTGTCCCTGTTTATTTGTCTTCCCTTTTCTGATGTGTCAGATTCTTTTTTATGTGACTGTTTATCATCTGATCTGACCCTTTCATTATCCTCTTCCATCCTCTGCTCCTGACTATAACCTGGAGATTCTCCATCATCAGACTCTCCCCTAAGAGAAGTCTGTGTCCGATCTACATACTCTTCTGCAGCAGTCGGCTTTCCCCCATCTCCTAGTTTAAAAACTGCTCTACAACCTTTTTAATGTTTAGTGCCAGCAGTCTGGTTCCACTTTGGTTTAGGTGGAGCCCATCTCTCCTGTATAGGCTCCCCTCATCCCAAAAGTTTCTCAAATTCCTAATGAATCTAAACTCCTCCTCTGTACACTATCGTCTCATCCACGCATTGAGACTCTGAAGCTCTGCCTGCCTACCTGGCCCTGCACGTGGAACTGGGAGCATTTCTGAGAACGCAACCATAGAGGTCCTGGATTTCAGTCTCTTCCCTAACAGCCTAAATTTGGCTTCCAGGAAATCTCTCCTACCCTTCCCTATATACTTGGTACCTACATGTACCACGACCACCGGCTCCTCCCCAGCACTACACATAAGTCTGTCTACACAACGTGCTGTCAAGGCTGATGCCTCACTCTGGCACATCGAGTGCAGAAGGGGGGGCCTGCAAGGACTCTAAAAATTAATACCGGCCACTCCAGGCTTGTATTAAACTCCCACAGTTACAGCTTCTCTCTGACCTTGGATGGGTTGATGCTGCCACCACCCAAGTGCAAAACCCCTTTGAGAGCCCAGGAAGGCGCAGTTGGGAATTCCTTCCTGTGGGTACCCTCAAGCCCCTTCATCCCCCCTCCGGGGAAGAGCTGAGAAAGAAAAACAAAGGAAATCAGCTGTTACCACCAGCTAATTAAACGTGTGCACAAACCTCTTAGGACACAAAAATCCAATCCTGTTCTTCAAAAAGGTAAATTTTATTAAAAACATAAAGAAAGAAAATACATCTGGAAATTCAGGCTATTGCTAGATTTAAAAAAAAAAACACTTAGAAGGATTAAGCATCAAGAATAATGTTCTTGAGGTCCAGCTTAAAAGTTACAAGCAAAACAAAAGCTTTTGAGGTTAGCACAGAGAAGTCCACAAGCCATAAAGAAATAAAAAGGATAAACCTAATCACGTCTTCCTAGACATTTTCTGATCTACTTACATATGTGGGATTTCCAATGAACAGTTTCTAGGTATGATAGCAATGAAGATTTCATACCTGGCCCTGTGACGTTATGAGTGTAATATAATATCTCATTGACAGGTGACAGGGCCAGAAAAAGTTAATTCCCTCACAGATTGACCTGACCCATGGCCGAACTTTAGAGACGGGTTAGGAAGATCTGTAAATGAACAGAGCTGTGAAATGCAAGTCTGCATTGTTAGAGTTAGAAGGGGAGGTGTTTGCTCAGGTCTTGTGAGTAAGCAAACAAGTCTTGTCTATTGCTATAGTTTTGATTCAAAGATCAAAAAAGGAATATTAACATTTAGGAAGATACTTGAGGGAAATAGTGTTATTGTCTCTGTGTCTCTTTGAAGGATGTGGTAACCTGGATCTGAACTGTTTAATGGATAAATCACCCTGTGCTAATTGCCAGGATGTTTGGGAGAAGGAGAGTTCAGCCTATTGTTTTCTCAGGCCAAGAGGCTGCTGGAAATGCATAAGAACCCTGGGACCCGATCCTGCTTCATCTCAGATCTGCTTTGGGTTTCAAGAGGGGGAAACCTTAAGCCACAAGGATTGAGATCCCCAGTCACTGACTGGAGCCACCCTGAATATGGACATTTGGACTGTAACCTCTGGACTATTTCTAAAAGGACTTTTGGCAACTACAAACTCATCTCTGCTGTGTCAGAACCTCAAGAATTGAATTCAAGTCTGTCTGTATATTAATTTTTTAACCAACTCTCTCTCTCTTTTCTTTTTAAATAAATTTTAGTTTAGTTAATAAGAGTTGACTATAGCGTGTATTTTGGGCAAGATCTAAGTTATAATTGGACCGGGGTGTGTGGCTGATCCTTTGGGATTGGAAGAACCTTTTCTTTTATATTGTTGGGTCTAAACTTTTGGTGAACTTTGGGGAGCCAAAACACACCCAGACTGACTGTCTCTGCATAATCCTTCCTGAACCCTTTTGAACAAAGCACTGACCTGCAAACTACTCATGACACCCCCTTTCCCTAGTAGCCATTAGCCTTTATCTCTATGCATTTACTTGTTAACTTGCTTTTCCTGTAAAATCTTGATTAATTATGCATGACCATTATCTTTTGTTAATCACTTTGTTTACTTCTGTGTATAAATATTGATGCTCACCCCTAATAAAGGGGCCACACTTAATCTAAAGCTTTTTAGAGCTAAGGATAGTGTGAGCCCGTTGATCAACGCATTGGTGTCTGGTCTCTGACAGAATTGTGTGCCCCATACCAACTCCGCACGAACTCGGGTGCTGGAGAGGTGAGTGAGGACTTGCTTTATTACCTAACAATTTGGGGGCTCGTCCGGGATTCCTTCTGGTGCGGTACCTCTGTCCAGTGGTCAGACCACTCATATATGAATTGGCAAGGCGCCACAGGAGATTTCTCCCAGCCAATTCAATATTGAGGGGTCGTGTACTGGACAGCAGGGTAAACGCCAGTTGGAGGGCTCCTGTCAGACACCATGGGTCAAGGGACTAGCGTGCCTCTTGAGAGTCCGTTGGGGATTGTAAATAAGTTATGGAACGAAGGGAAACTCCCAGTACAGACAGGAATGTCTAGGAAGAAGTTGTACACACTATGTGTAAGGAATTGGACTGGGTATACCGCGGTATTGGCCGACCCGGAGATGAGGTGGCCTTCGTATGGCTCTTTCGAACAGGCTGCCTTAAGAGGAGTAAAGAGCCAGATCGAAAAAGACCATCCGGGACAGTTATGTTACTGGTTTTGTTGGGACACAGCAGCAGAGCTGTGGAAATCTTTAAAAATTATGGCAGTCAGGTACTCTCCCGAGAGTGAACCCCCTCCAGGTTATTTCGATGAAGGGTGTAGACCAGGGCGTGTTTTGACTCGTCAGCTGGTCCCCTCTGCACCTGCCCCTATTCCTCCGCAGGGGGACTCTCTCCATGTAGCAGAGGGGAATCTGCAGAATCCCAAATTGGAATTTCTGCAGAAGGATGAGGAGGAAATGGAGGGGCAAACCTCGGGAGGAGTAGTTACTAGGCTAATGTCCAAACAGATACAGCAGGGTGCATGCCCCCCCCCTGAGGATAGCCCAGAGGATGTCCCCGTCAAATCTCTTGCGAGTAATAAAAGTATAGTTAGAGAGATGCCTTTACAAGTGCACCACCAGCTCAGCCCATTCCCCAGGCCTGGATCAACTACGGGAAACAGCAGCAGCCGCAGCAAACTCAGCCTCCTCAATGACAGTACCCCGGGGGCGAAGACAAACAATGTGATGGTCTTATTTCCTTAATGTCTTTAGCCGGCTCCTTTCTCACTTTCTCCCCTCCCAGCAAAGAGCCTCGTTTAACCCTTTCAGTCCAGGGACTGCCTGTCTCTTTCCTCATTGATACTGGGGCTACTTTCTCTCTTTTAAATCATGCCCCCTCTCCCTGGCTATCCTCTGAGGTTAAAACTGCGACTGGGGTGGAGGGCAACCCACAGTCTCTGGGACTCACTTTGCCTTTGAATGTTATTTATGCTGATAAATGTTTTCCTCACCGTTTTCTTTTTTCCCCAGCTTGTCCGATCCCTTTGATGGGCCGGGATTTACTCTGTAAGCTTGAGGCTACTTTAACCTGCACTCCTGAAGGGGTAGGATTATTGATGACAGTGTTAGGAGATTCGGCCCCTACTCAGGGTAATTGGGAAACACCCCCCTCTCTCTCCCCTGACCTCACTGACTTGCCTTCAACCCTCTGGGGAATTTCTGACACTGATGTTGGCCTGCTCCTTTCGGCAGAGCCCGTAAGGATTCAGGTGAAGCCTTCCTTAACCCCCCCCGTCAGTCCCTCAATACCCCCTGTCGCTGGAAGCCCGGGAGGGCATCCGCCCCATTATCGAGGGATTCATTGCACAAAAGCTAGTCCGCCCTCAGCGCACTCCCTGTAACACCCCTATACTGCCTGTCAAAAAGCCTCCTAAAAAGGACGGAGACCCTGTTCGTTGGCGCTTTGTACAGGATCTACGAGTTGTTAATCAGTATGTGGTCCCTCTTCATGCAGTAGTTCCTGACCCAGCTACTATCATCAGCCAAATCCCCTGGGATGCTGAGTGGTTCACTGTTATTGACTTAAAATCAGCTTTTTTCAGCATTCCTGTGCACCCAGACTCTCAGTATCTCTTTGGTTTCACCTGGGAGGGACAAAGTTATGTCTGGCAACGACTTCCTCAAGGCTACAGAGACAGCCCCACGATTTTCAGCCAGTGCCTCCGCCACGACTTGGAAGGTTTCACCAGTCCGCAGGGATCCACATTGGTCCTATACGTAGATGACATCCTATTAGGTAATCGCGAAAAAGCTGCCCTCCGCATCGATGGTAAGGCACTTTTATTATACCTACACACCAGAGGCCACAAGGTAGACCCTAAAAAGATTCAGTGGGTCTCACAAAAGGTCCGATATCTGGGCTTCCTGTTAACCCCAGAGGGAAGACAGATGAACCCAGCCCGCATAAAGACTATTCAAAACTGCCCTCTACCGAACACCAAGAAACAACTTCGAGGTTTCTTAAAATTAATTGGCTTCTGTCGCCCCTGGTTGCCGTCCTGCGGGGAGTTAAGCAAACCGCTCCACCGACTCACTGCTAACCTTGCTCCTGACCCTTTGCAGTGGTCCCCGGACACTATTCAAGCCTTTCAGTTACTCAAGGACAGTGTGGCCTCCTCCATGTCTCTCCGCCCCCCCAATTACAGCAAACCCTTTCACCTTTTTGTCCACGAGAGGGGCGGAATTGCTAGTGGTGTCCTTACCCAGCTGAGCGGGCCCCACCATTTCCCGCTTGCTTTTTACTCTCAGCAAATCGACCCTGTCGCTCAGGGAACCCCATCCTGCACCCGAACTCTGGCAGCAGCTGCCCTGCTGATCACAAAGGCAAAGAGCCTAACCCTGGGTCATTTTACCACGGTTTGGACCTCTCATGCCTTGTCAGCCCTTCTGCGTAGGGGCACAACCCAAGTCTTTTCGGCCCATCGTCAGCAACAGCTAGAGGCCGAACTCTTAGAAGACACTAACCTAATTTTTGAAAGGTGTGGACCCCTTAATCCAGCTACCTTGCTTCCTGACCTGCCAGTCCTCCAGGATCAGCACGACTGTGTGGAAGTAGTTTACAGCATCTTACAGATAAGAGACAACCTGTTTGACGTGCCACTGGACAACCCCGATTGCATCCTCTTCTCGGACGGAAGCTCCTTCTATGTTGATGGCAAGCGTTTCACTGGTTATGCTGTCACCTCTGAATGGGACATTCAAGAGGCCGCCTCACTGCCAGGCAACTGGGGAGCCCAAGCCGCTGAACTCTATGCCCTGGCCCGAGCTTGCCAGTTGGCCGCTGGTAAGACCGTTACCATTTTTACTGATAGCAAATATGCTTTTGGAGTTGTGCATTGTCATATCCACCTCTGGAAGTTTCGAGGTTTCCAGACAGCTGCCGGTAAACCCATTCAGCACCTCCCCCTCATCCACAAGCTTTTGGACACCCTCCAAAAACCCTCTGTCCTGGCTGTAGTTCACTGCCGGGCCCATACTAAAGATAGTAGCCCCGTTACCCGTGGGAATGCCCTGGCTGACGCCTCCGCTAAGAAGGCTGCCACCTTACCTTTAGCCATGCCCACATTGGCTATTGCAGCCTCCTCCTTTACTCCACCGCACCCCGTACCAGTACCCGCTGCTGAACTACAATCGTGGGAGAGCCTCGGGGCCACTCTGGTCAAAGGGACCTGGCTTATGCCAGATGGCCGAGCCTGCCTCCCTCGCTCCACATACCCCGTGGCAGTTCGCTGGCACCATGATAAAGGGGGTCACTACGGCACGCACGCCCTCGTGAACACCATCGCTCGCTTTTGGTATGCTCCAGGCATTCAACCCTATTGCCTATCAATAGTGAAAGCATGCAGCACATGTCAGCGTAATGGACCTGCTCCACCTCTTAACAAAATTAAGGGTGGAAAACCTCCGCCTGCTGCTCCATTTCAACATCTTCAAATTGACTTTGCAGATATGCCAAAGGCTTTTGGGAAAAAGCACCTCCTTGTTTTGGTTTGCCCTCTGACTTCCTGGGTCGAAGCTTTTCCTACTGCTAATTGTACTGCTGCCACAGTGGCGAAAATTCTCCTTAGAGATATTGTACCCCGTTTTGGCATCCCTCTTGTGCTCGACTCAGATCGCGGACCTCACTTTACTGGTCATGTCCTTGGCCGTTTAGAACATTTCACACTCCTTTCATACACCCTACCACCCCCAGTCTAGCGGGAAAGTTGAGCGTATGAATAGGGAACTTATGTTTACATTGGCTAAATACTGTCAGGAAACAGGATTAAAGTGGCCTCAGGTACTTCCCTTGGTCCTGTTTCACCTTCGTACTCGCCCAACCCGCGCATTGGGATTATCCCCCTTTGAACTGCTCTATGAACACCCCCCCTTTTCAAAGGCGGGGCGCTACCACGTGCTGATGTTTCACTATTGGGAGGGGATCATTTAACCGCGTGTCAGTTTGTCTCCCTACAGGCTCGCCTCCGTACCCTTTGGAAAGCCTCGCAGTTTTCCCAGACCGTGCCGCTGGAGGAACAGATCCACCCGTTCCAACCAGGGGACTTCGTCTGGGCCAAAAAGTTCGTTCGTGACGACACCCTCCAGCCAAGGTTTACTGGACCCCACCAGGTTCTTTTAACAACCCAGACTGCAGTGTTCCTGGAAGGACGCAAATCTTGGATCCACCACTCCCACGTCAAGCCAGCCGTAGTGGACCACAGTGACGGACCAGCAGCTCTTGTCACCACTGAGGACACTGCCTTCGACCAGTGGACCAGCTTACCTCTCTCAGACATTAGACTTAAATTGACTCGAAAAAAATGAGAGGACCCTTTATTCTGACAACTGTATGTTTTTTTTTTGTGCTTTTTTAGTTTATTTTCTGCTTATGAAGAATGCTGTGTTTTTGTAAATGACACCTACTCTAACACTTTTCAACGTACCAAACACCTAAGGGAAATGGCTAAAACTACTCCTCTGGCCAGCCACCTTATGATTGGTGGGGAGCCTTATGAAATTGGCTGCCCGGATTTGGGTGGGTTAAAAAAAAAAAACTCTTGGTGGGTGTTGTTGGGGCCATAGTAGTCCTTATAATACTGTGTTGCTGTATTCAGTGTGTCCCCTCCCTCATAAACTCATGTAAGTCAGTTTATTCTTTTCCCACTTCAGCTAAAAGCCTTACTCTCTTCAAATTGGCCCAGGCTAAAATTGCCAAGCGGCCCTTGAGATCTTAAAATAGGGTGTAGCTTTTTGATTAATAGTTATCTCAAAGCTACAAATGGAGGAATGTTGGGTCTAAACTTTTGGTGAACTTTGGGGAGCCAAAACACACCCAGACTGACTGTCTCTGCATAATCCTTCCTGAACCCTTTTGAACAAAGCACTGACCTGCAAACTACTCATGACACCCCCTTTCCCTAGTAGCCATTAGCCTTTATCTCTATGCATTTACTTGTTAACTTGCTTTTCCTGTAAAATCTTGATTAATTATGCATGACCATTATCTTTTGTTAATCACTTTGTTTACTTCTGTGTATAAATATTGATGCTCACCCCTAATAAAGGGGCCACACTTAATCTAAAGCTTTTTAGAGCTAAGGATAGTGTGAGCCCGTTGATCAACGCATTGGTGTCTGGTCTCTGACAGAATTGTGTGCCCCATACCAACTCCGCACGAACTCGGGTGCTGGAGAGGTGAGTGAGGACTTGCTTTATTACCTAACAATTTGATAAGATTTTCAGAATTTATCATCATATGTTTGAGGTGTGTCTGGACGGAGGCCTGAGGCTGGGCACTTCTAAGCAACCAGTGAGATATTATAGAAGCTGTTTTGTGCTGGCTTGGGAAATCTCAGCATTGGAATATCTACCAGTGTTGGGGGTTTGTTTGTCCCATTCTGTTTGCAGTTCACCCTGATTGAGTGACCTCGGCTGGCTCCTACAGGCAACATCGTCACAGGCCCCAGTCATAGAAGCATAGTTGCTCCCTATCTGCCTCTCCCCAAGAACAACCACAGACAGACAATGGGGAAGTTTTTTCCCAATTTTAAAAAGTTCTAGACTTCCCATTGGCTTTTTTGCCCAGGTGCCCACTCCCTTCCTCTCTGCATTTTTAACCCTTCACAGGTAAAGCAAGTAGAGAACAGCTACTAAGAGGGACTTTATAGCTAACTGGCTGGCTTGGTGTCCATAAAAGGAAGCTATCCCCCCCCCGCCACATTGTATTTATCACACGTGCTCTGTGCTTCATTCACCCCCTGCTGGCCACCGAGGGGTAATATCCAGCAGCGTGGGGCGTCGAAGATCTGACACCTACAAGCGAGTCACCGCTAGCTGGCCTGCAAAGCCATCGACCTTCACACGCATGAGCTGACAAGGCCCCCGGCTAATCGCAGTCCAGCCGGCTGAATGGACCCCCGAAAGTCGTGCTGAAACACCCAGCAAAAGCGTCCGCCTCTCTGGGTGTTTTCTAATTCTCATTAGTGGGTGCAGACGCCTCTGGTTTAGTGTTCTGGCCTCTAGGTGTGTGAGAGACCCACAGAATCTATATGAGCACAGCGCCTATAGAATAGCTGCCCAGATCCAGTAGCGCAGCTGGGAGGGGAAGTAGGGGGAGCGGCCGCTCCCCCTGAGCACATTCCCCAGAAGTGTCACCTTTTTAACTCACTCACAAAAAAATGCGCCACCCGCTGTGGCGCAGTCTTCGCCAGCGAGCCCTTCACTCGCTCCACAGGGCTTCGGCAGCGAGTCCTTCAGTGCTGCCGAAGACACTGGGAGCTAGTGAAGGACCCGCCGCCGAAGACCCGGAGCATCACCCCGTCAGTAAAAACGCCACAGAACACAGCGCTGAGGAGGAGGGGGCTGGAAGGAGTGTTACTTTCCCTTTAAGAGAGCCCCACCTCCCCACCCACGTCCAGTCCCCGAAGCAATAGGAGCGGCCCGCAGGGGAAGGCAGGAGAATGTGAACCCCTCACATCACTGCCAGCCGCCCCTTATTAGATTCATAGACTTAAGGTCAGAAGGGACCATTATGATCATCTAGTCTGACCTCCTGCACAATGCAGACCACAGAATCTCACCCACTCATTCCTGGAACAAACCCCTGACCTACGGCTGAGCTACTAAAGTCCTCAAATCGTGGTTTTCCTTAGGGCAGAGCCTCACGCATGCACAAAGTCCACCGTCCGGCCAGGGGCAGGGGCTCCAAGCGGTTTGCCTTGGCAGTGGCTGTGGAGCCAAGGCAGGGGGAAGCCCAGGGACCTGCCCGCCCTGTGGGGACCGATCCAGCCAGCCCTGTGCACAGCCTGCAGGGAGCAGCAGCGGGAGGGCCCAGGAGTCTGGCCCAGGAGTGCCCCTGGTGGGGTGTGAGTACCAGGAGGGAGGGTCCAGCCGGGGGTGCATGTGCTGCTGGTGCAGGGGGATGATGCGGAGCGAGTGAAGGTCCCACTGCCGAGGTGCCGCCGAAGACTCGGGTGAGTACGAGCGCCGCAGCAGGTGGCACCTTTTTTTCTGATCGCTCCCCCTGTTCCCTCCACCTGGCTATGCCACTGCTCAGATCCCGACACCAGCCCTAGGCCAAATAGCCTCAGTACTGGAAAGATCACACATGCAGGTACTTCAGGGTTAGCACCTGTACATTTAGCCCTGCGAAGTCCTGTTGTTTTCACTACGTTCGTCATCAGAGCGTTCAGCGTAACCGGGTGTATCGGAATGTGACTCTGTGTGAGGGGGGGAAGAGATCGGCTGTTATTGAATCAGCCATAATCCAGGCAGGCGCCTTAATGGCACCGACAGCTCTGCTGCTGATGTTCACATCGCCAGGGAGCAATTGGACCCTCCCTCCGTCAGCTCTTGGGCTGGAACTGAAACTTCCGGCTTGGCCTCGGGAATGCGCGGTGCCTGCGGGGCTGCTAGTGACCCAGATCCGCCGCCTTCCCAGAGTGTTACGTAGCCCTTAGCGGGGGCTGTTAATGTACGTGGGGTGGTTTAGTGAACCTGCCTGAGCACAGTAAGTAACTGGATGATTTCACGTTCTTCCATTTGTACATATTTTGTTTGATGCTTTTGCTCGGCTATTGAGCTAATAAAACACAGACCATGGAACATGGGCGGCTCGGCTGTTTGTTCCCCAGACATCAGGGCTCCGGAGGAGACTCTGAGCCCCACCGAGGGCTGATCCCTAGAACTGCCCCAGCATCCCCCAGTGACGGGCACCAGACTTGGCAGCTGCCGCCTGTCGAGGGAAAGTTGACCTGTGCATTGATCATTTATTTCCCTCAGCAACGTGGATCCAGAGTGTTGGGGGCCCAGGGACGGGTGGTGGATACCAGCCGGTCAAGCCAAAGGCCAACCAGTCCCCCCTGAATCAGTCTGTGCTCCTCACACCTCCACCCCCTCAGTTAGTCACTGGCCTGTGCCCTGAGCTAGGGGATTTATATCTGTTATATCTTTGAATCCCAGTGTACAGCTAGTTGTTCTGAGTATGCCTGTGGCCTTCCAGTGGTTAGGCTACTAGCCTGGGAGACCTGGCATTGCCACACAGTTCCTGGGTGACCCAAGTCTCTCTGGGCCTCAGTTTCCCCATCAGGATAATAGCCTGACCTGTTGCCAAGGAAGCATGAGGATAAAAGGATTGTGAGATGCTCAGACGTTGCAGTATTGGATAGAAATGTCCCAACTTGTTAGGTATCCTTCTTAGTTCATCTTTTATATCATGTGGCAGGGAGTTCCACAGGATAATCCATTATATAGAATCATAGAATATCAGGGCTGGAAGGGACCTCAGGAGGTATCTAGTCCAACCCCCTGCTCGAAGCAGCACCAACCCCAACTAAATCATCCCAGCCAGGGCTTTGTCAAGCCTGACCTTAAAAACCTCTAAGGAAGGAGATTCCATCACCTCCCTAGGGAACCCATTTCAGTGCTTCATCACCCTCCCAGTGAAATAGTGTTTCCTAATATCCAACGTAGACCTCCCCCACTACAACTTGAGACCATTACTCCTTGTTCTGTCATCAAGTACCACTGAGAACAGTCTAGATCCATCCTCTTTGGAATCTCCTTTCAGATAGTTGAAAGCAGCTATCAAATCCCCCCTCATTCTTCTCTTCTGCAGACTAAACAATCCAAGTTCCCTCAGCCTCTCCTCATAAGTCATGTGCTGCAGCCCCCTAATCATTTTTGTTGCCCTCCGCTGGACTCTCCAATTTATCCTTTTTCTAGTGTGGGGCTCAAAACTGGACACAGTACTCCAGATGAGGCCTCACCAATTTTGAATAGAGGGGAATGATCACGTCCCTTGATCTGCTGGCAATGCCCCTACTTATACAGCCCAAAATGCTGTTAGCCTTCTTGGCAACAAGGGCACATTGTTGACTCATATCCAGCTTCTTATCCACTGTAACCCGCAGGTCCTTTTCTGCAGAACTGCTGCCTAGCTATTCAGTCCCTAGTCTGTAGCAGTGCATGGGATTCTTCCATCCTAAGTGCAGGGCTCTGCACTGTCCTTGTTGAACCTCATCAGATTTCTTTTGGCCCAGTCCTCTAATTTGTCTAGGTCCCTCTGTATCCTGTCCCTCCCTCTAGCGTATCTACCACTCCTCCCAGCTTAGTGTCATCTGCAAACTTGCTGAGGGTGCAGTCTACCCCATCCTCCAGATCATTAATGAAGCTATTGAACAAAACCGGCCCCAGGACCGACCCTTGGGGCACTCCACTTGTTTAAAAAAATCCTACAATAGACTTTAATGGCAAAGTAGATTTGTTTCAGAACTATCGGCACCATATTTAATGGCTACAGTGTTCTCTAGACAGGGCTGGTCCAGGCACCAGCATTCCAAGCAGGTGCTTGGGGCGGCAATCTGCAAGGGGCGGGCCGTGAGTCCCTGTGTTTTTGCCCCCAAGCAGCACACTGAATTGCCGCCGCGGACAGTGGGGGCAGTCTGTGTGCCGTTAGGGCGGCTTGTGTTTCGGCGGCAGCAGCAATTCAGCGGCAGCTTCTATGTTCACCTGTCCTGTTCAGCCGGCTAAAGACAGATGCTGCTGCCGAATTGCCGCCACCACGGAAACACGCGAGCCGCCCTGACGGCACACGGACAGTTCCCGCCGTCCACGGCGGCAATTTGGCTCGCTGCTTAGGGCGGCAAAAACAGTAGAGCTGGCCCTGTCTCTAGATAGGAAGGCATGGTGCAAGGGCAGGTGCTTAGGTACCAGGCTAGATGCACCCATTGGTCTGATCTGGATCCTGGGCTGGATGGGCCCAGGGGGGTGTGTCCAGTGTTGCTAACAAAGCCACCCCCAGCCTGGGCACAAGGGGCCTCCTCTGCCTGGGGTTACAGCAGCCACTCACCTCATCACAGATGGTGATCAGGCCTCCAGCCAATCAGTGACCTCCACTCTTCCAGCTGCCACAGCTGCTGCCCCTGATTGGAAGATTCCCCG
The DNA here is from genome assembly GCF_025201925.1 of Gopherus flavomarginatus. NCBI lineage: Eukaryota > Metazoa > Chordata > Testudines > Testudinidae > Gopherus > Gopherus flavomarginatus. The sequence goes on from NC_066628.1 coordinate 1,065,826, forward strand.
TGACCGAGTGGGACTGAGGATGTCTGGCTGGGGCTGCAGCATGAGGAAATCAGGACTTTGTCCCACAGTGTGTCTGGCGCGGGGACACTCCCTGCACCGGGGGGTCTATGGCCTGCAGAGTGCCGGGTCAGCGCCCATGGATGCTGTCTGCTCCCAGCGTCGTCCTGCCGCCAGGGCCGCCCGGGGGGGTTGAGGGGGGCAAGTGGGACAATTTGCCTCAGGCCCTGCAAGGGCCCCCATGAGAATATAGTATTCTATAGTAGTGCAACATTTTTTTATGCGAGGGCCCCCCGAAATTGCTTTGCCCCAGTCCCCCTGAATCCTCTGGGCAGCCCTGCCTGCTGCAGGAAGGCAGGTGGCTGCTGGTTGGTGACTGAGCCCTGTGTGGGGGCACACGGGGATGCTGGCCGGTCAGGTGTCAGGATTAGCTGTGCACACAGCACGTCACACCCCGCGGGGAGCCACACCTGGCACACGGCTGCTACCTGCTCTGGTCAGGCCTCGGTCCTGGCACTGCCTGGGTGTGCAGTGAGCAAAGTGCACAGGCTGTTTGCAGGGGCTGCCGGTTGGCTCGCCCGCTCCTTCCCCATGGCCAGAGGGTGAGACCCCTCCCTAGGGCAGGTACCATGGGCCTGGCTGTCGCCCTGCGGGTCTGTTGGTGCCTCCGGGGGTGAGTACGGGAGGGGCTGGGGAGGGGCTGAGGCCCGGGGACTCAGGACTCAGCTGTACTGTGTCCCCTGGCTCTGGGAATGGAGGGCTGGTTTGTGCCCCCCAGCTCCTATGGGGCCGCTCCAGCATCGCCCCTCGGAAGATCGAAAACCACCTCCTCCTTCCCAGCCGGGATTCGCTCCTGGCCCGGTACCCGGTGCCCTGCCCCATGGTACCCGGTGCCCTGCCCCAGAGCGGGTCCAGCCCCCGGGCTCCCCCAGGCCCTGCAGCCCTCGCCCCACTCAGCCCTTCGCACCCCGGGCCCAGGCCAGGCTGGGGCATCCCCGCGGGCCCGCAGCCAGGGGATGTTTGACCTGCACAGCCCGGTCTGCCCGGATACCGATGACGAACAGCCTCGGCCTGCGTCCTGATTGGACGGCCACAGGCAGCTGAGAGACTGGAAAGTGGAAGTGCTATGACAGTGCTGGTGCAGCGCTGGTGCTAGTCAGTGCAAGGGACACGGCGCTGCCCGGCTCCCCTGCCCCCCCGCGTGCAGGGTGACCCCACGTCCCGATATTCGGGGCTTTGTCTCACACAGGCGCCTATTGCCCCCCCCCGCCCCCGCCCCCGCCCCATGGCCTGGGGGCTGCTCCTGGCGCTCTGCGGGGCGCTCCTGGCTCCGGCCGCGGCGGGTGGTGAGTCCGGGGGGCGCTGGGTGCCCCAGCTGGGGGTGTCACCGGAACAGGCCGGGCAGCTCCCTGTGACACGCGTGGGGGGCACAAACTGGGGGGCACAAGAGGTTCTTGGGGGGTCTGAACAAAGTGGGATCCTGGGGGTCCCGCAGGACCCTCTGCCGTGATAGCGGCGCAGGATAAACGGGGGGGGGGGGATTGCGGGGCGGAGAGGGGTAAGATAATAGTCCTCCCGCCCCACCCCGGCCAGCAGCCTCCACTCTCCGCCCCCCCACTCTGAAAGCAGCGCCCCCGCCAGCAGCAACGACGAGGGATTAATGCCAATTACCAGTAATGGGCGGGGGCGCGACACATTCCGTGAATGATGGGCGGGGGGGCGACTGGAGCAGTTTACACCCACGGCTTAAATGGCTGTAACCGGAGCGGGGCGAGGGGGCAGCCGCCCAGGGTGCAAAGCTGCAGGGGTGGAAAATGGGGTGGAAATATGATGAAAAAACTGGGTAGGGGGCACAAAGATGCTTGCTGGCCCCGGGCACTAGACTAGTTACCAGCTGGGCGGGAGGGCACCCCATTGGGCGGCCTACAGGAGCACAGAGGGGGGGGTTATTTCATGGACTGCACAGTAACGGTATGTACACGTGTGGGGGGCTGTGTGTGTGTTTGCAACTCCCTCTCCATTGCCTTAGGTTAACAGGTAGCCTTGCACTGACACAGACGCATTTATTATTCACACAAACACATCAACCTGCTGTCACGGGTTGGATTTTCTTACCACAATCAGTATTTCCCTGTGCCTGAGTGAGCCAAAATTGGGGTGAAAAATCAGTAAACCCCAAATAACGGCTTCTGTCAAACCTGGGAATTATTCAGTAAAAAGTCAGTTAAAACTGAAAACAAAGTGTCTTACACGCCCCACATGCATACACCCCCGGCACACGCATATGTAAACATGCAGACCACACACACACACGCAAGCTACCCCCGACCAGTGTCTGCCGCATTAGGCTTTTGGCCTACACCTTTTCCCCCCGCCAATGTCTGAGCCCCCTAAACAAGCCGCCACCTTTCAGAGGCGCAGGCTGAGAGATCGTCCCTCCTGATTCCTGTGAGTCATTGACAGATCCCAGCTTGTCCCTCGCCCAGGATGGGGCAGAGGGCAGGGGAACGAGGCTGGGGGTGGGATGTCTCTGCTGCTGGTCCCCACTGAGTGACCCTGGTGTCCCCTGAACACGGGAGGAAGCCGCTTGTTAACTCAACCTCACTTCTGTTGCTTTAGGGTACCACAGCCTGGCCGTGCTAGTCACAGCCGTCACCCAGGAAGATGGGACCTATCACTTCATCATGATCGCCCGGCTGGATGATGTTAAGATCGCGTACTACAGCAGTGACGTGCGAGAGGTCAGAGCCACCCAGACGTGGGCAGAGCAGGCCGTGGGTGCTGAGTATCTCCAGGAAAAGACCCGGGATTTCTGGGTGTATGAGGAGGGCGCTAAAGGCGATACCAGGAGGTGGATGCAGCTGCACAACCAGACGGGCGGTGAGTGTCTGAGAATTGTTATTATTCATGGACATGCGAGAGCTGCCTGCTCAGAATCACTCCCCCTGGGGATCGGGGCCTCGCTGTGCCAGGTGCTGCCCAAACCAGAGCTGGCTGGAAAATGGAGTTTACTTCCCACAGAAAATGTGTTATTCCCAGGAGTGTTTTCATTCCCGATTGGAAGGAAAGTCGGAAATGGGAGGTTTCCTGTTGGAAGAAAATGTTTCAGAAATTCCATCTCAGGCAGGGAGCTGGGCAGCCCTGGGATCTTTCCTTTCAATTTCCCCAACAGAAAATCAATGTTTTCTGGCCAAATTGAAATTTTCCTATGAAAAATGGTGTGGATAAAAAGTGAATAGAATAATTCTTTACTCTTCCCCACAATAAAAAAACAAGGGTCACCTGATGAAATGAATAGGCAGCAGGTCTAATACAGACACGTGGAAGTACTTTTTCACACAACACACAGTCATCCCGAGAAACATGTTGCTGGGGAACGTTCTAAAGCCAAAAGTGTCACTGGATTCAAAGAAGAACTAGAGAAGTTCCTAGAAGATTGGCCCATCGATGGCTATGAGCCAAGATGGCCAAGGATGGAACCCGATGCTCTGGGTGTCCCTAAACCTCCGCCTGCCAGAATCTGGGAGGGGAAGACGGGTGGATCACTCCAGAATTGCCCTGTTCTGTGCACTCTCCCTGAGTCCCTGGTGTTGGTCACTGTCAGACCTTAGTCTCACTCCGTATGGCACCTCTCATGTTCACCACTGGAGAGACTCCAGGAGCTCAGTAACTGTCACCATCCGGCCAAGTGTCCTCTGACCCCACCCGCCTGCAGACACATTTCCCAGCTCTCAGTGCAGGGTCTGAGCTCTCTCTCTCTCTCTCTCCTCCGCAGGGGTTCACACCGAGCAGGTTCACGTGGGCTGTGCGCTGAGTGACCAGGCCCCCATGGACCCGAGGTTCCAGTTCGCCTACGACGGGGGGGACTTTATCTGCTTTGACAACCGGACGGGGACGTGGGTTGCGGCCGTGCAGCCGGCCTTCATTCAGAAGCAGCTGTGGGAGACGCATAAGTTCTGGACTCAGTACGTCCAGAGGTACCTGCAGTCCGAGTGCCTGGAGACCCTGCGGAGCCTGGTGCAGCATGGAAGAGCGGTCCTGGAGCAGCAGGGTGAGCGAACAGCTATGGATTGGAGGGGACAGGGCACAAGGACACCAGTGGGACTTGGGCATGTCTGAAAGGGCAGTGTGACCTAGTGGATAGTGTTCTGAGTCGCAGTTCAGTGCATAGGGGTTCTATTCCCACCTCTGCTGCTGGGTGACTTTGGGTGAGTCTCTCCCTCTCTCAGTGCCTCTATTTGCCCATCAGTACAATGGGGATAATGGCACCAACCTGTTTTATAAAGTGCTTTGAGATCGACCGACGACAAGCACTCAACGAGAGCTACAGGTTGTTTTTAGTGCAAACGGGTTATTAGCCAGTTCTGGCTGCCTGGGCGTCTCCGTTCTGAAGGGCCTTTCCCGTTGGTTTCCAGCTCCCTCAGACTTCCCTTTTCAGGCTGAAATGTCCCAGCTCTGGGCTGTGAATTGATTAATTTTGCCAAGTTTGGTCCAGAAAAGGCCCAGCCCCTTGTGAGTGTGAAGGAAGCGGGTGAGGGGAGGGGGATGCATGCTGTCATTTATACAAAGCAAAAATTGTTTTGAGGTTCTTGTGCCCAGTGCTGTCACCTCTACAGCCGAGGGCAGAGACATAGACAGGAACTTGGGACCATGTGACAAAGGGATTTAAGCGCATGACAATGTAGACAGGGACCAGCTGGGATTTCCGAACGGAGGCGCCTGGCTGCCCATGAAATCACTGGGGTTAGATGCTGAGGGGCGTTTGGAAATCTGGCCCTTAGCCCCTAAATCGCACACGCGTGTTTGGGTGGCCCAGTGACAGCCTGCCTGGGCGTAGCCGTGTTATAGCGCTGTTGGGTCTAAACTTTTGGTGAACTTTGGGGAGCCAAAACACACCCAGACTGACTGTCTCTGCATAATCCTTCCTGAACCCTTTTGAACAAAGCACTGACCTGCAAACTACTCATGACACCCCCTTTCCCTAGTAGCCATTAGCCTTTATCTCTATGCATTTACTTGTTAACTTGCTTTTCCTGTAAAATCTTGATTAATTATGCATGACCATTATCTTTTGTTAATCACTTTGTTTACTTCTGTGTATAAATATTGATGCTCACCCCTAATAAAGGGGCCACACTTAATCTAAAGCTTTTTAGAGCTAAGGATAGTGTGAGCCCGTTGATCAACGCATTGGTGTCTGGTCTCTGACAGAATTGTGTGCCCCATACCAACTCCGCACGAACTCGGGTGCTGGAGAGGTGAGTGAGGACTTGCTTTATTACCTAACAATTTGGGGGCTCGTCCGGGATTCCTTCTGGTGCGGTACCTCTGTCCAGTGGTCAGACCACTCATATATGAATTGGCAAGGCGCCACAGGAGATTTCTCCCAGCCAATTCAATATTGAGGGGTCGTGTATTGGACAGCAGGGTAAACGCCAGTTGGAGGGCTCCTGTCAGACACCATGGGTCAAGGGACTAGCGTGCCTCTTGAGAGTCCGTTGGGGATTGTAAATAAGTTATGGAACGAAGGGAAACTCCCAGTACAGACAGGAATGTCTAGGAAGAAGTTGTACACACTATGTGTAAGGAATTGGACTGGGTATACCGCGGTATTGGCCGACCCGGAGATGAGGTGGCCTTCGTATGGCTCTTTCGAACAGGCTGCCTTAAGAGGAGTAAAGAGCCAGATCGAAAAAGACCATCCGGGACAGTTATGTTACTGGCTTTGTTGGAACACAGCAGCAGAGCTGTGGAAATCTTTAAAAATTATGGCAGTCAGGTACTCTCCTGAGAGTGAACCCCCTCCAGGTTATTTCGATGAAGGGTGTAAACCACGGTGTGTTTTGACTCGTCAGCTGGTCCCCTCTGCACCTGCCCCTATTCCTCCGCAGGGGGACTCTCTCCATGTAGCAGAGGGGAATCTGCAGAATCCCAAATTGGAATTTCTGCAGAAGGATGAGGAGGAAATGGAGGGGCAAACCTCGGGAGGAGTAGTTACTAGGCTAATGTCCAAACAGATACAGCAGGGTGCATGCCCCCCCCTGAGGATAGCCCAGAGGATGTCCCCGTCAAATCTCTTGCGAGTAATAAAAGTATAGTTAGAGAGATGCCTTTACAGCTGCACCACCAGCTCAGCCCATTCCCCAGGCCTGGATCAACTACGGGAAACAGCAGCAGCCGCAGCAAACTCAGCCTCCTCAATGACGGTACCCCGGGGGCGAAGACAAACAATGTGATGGTCTTATTTCCTTAATGTCTTTAGCCGGCTCCTTTCTCACTTTCTCCCCTCCCAGCAAAGAGCCTCGTTTAACCCTTTCAGTCCAGGGACTGCCTGTCTCTTTCCTCATTGATACTGGGGCTACTTTCTCTCTTTTAAATCATGCCCCCTCTCCCTGGCTATCCTCTGAGGTTAAAACTGCGACTGGGGTGGAGGGCAACCCACAGTCTCTGGGACTCACTTTGCCTTTGAATGTTATTTATGCTGATAAATGTTTTCCTCACCGTTTTCTTTTTTCCCCAGCTTGTCCGATCCCTTTGATGGGCCGGGATTTACTCTGTAAGCTTGAGGCTACTTTAACCTGCACTCCTGAAGGGGTAGGATTATTGATGACAGTGTTAGGAGATTCGGCCCCTACTCAGGGTAATTGGGAAACACCCCCCTCTCTCTCCCCTGACCTCACTGACTTGCCTTCAACCCTCTGGGGAATTTCTGACACTGATGTTGGCCTGCTCCTTTCGGCAGAGCCCGTAAGGATTCAGGTGAAGCCTTCCTTAACCCCCCCCGTCAGTCCCTCAATACCCCCTGTCGCTGGAAGCCCGGGAGGGCATCCGCCCCATTATCGAGGGATTCATTGCACAAAAGCTAGTCCGCCCTCAGCGCACTCCCTGTAACACCCCTATACTGCCTGTCAAAAAGCCTCCTAAAAAGGACGGAGACCCTGTTCGTTGGCGCTTTGTACAGGATCTACGAGTTGTTAATCAGTATGTGGTCCCTCTTCATGCAGTAGTTCCTGACCCAGCTACTATCATCAGCCAAATCCCCTGGGATGCTGAGTGGTTCACTGTTATTGACTTAAAATCAGCTTTTTTCAGCATTCCTGTGCACCCAGACTCTCAGTATCTCTTTGGTTTCACCTGGGAGGGACAAAGTTATGTCTGGCAACGACTTCCTCAAGGCTACAGAGACAGCCCCACGATTTTCAGCCAGTGCCTCCGCCACGACTTGGAAGGTTTCACCAGTCCGCAGGGATCCACATTGGTCCTATGCGTAGATGACATCCTATTAGGTAATCGCGAAGAAGCTGCCCTCCGCATCGATGGTAAGGCACTTTTATTATACCTACACACCAGAGGCCACAAGGTAGACCCTAAAAAGATTCAGTGGGTCTCACTGGGCTTCCTGTTAACCCCAGAGGGAAGACAGATGGACCCAGCCCGCATAAAGACTATCAAAACTGCCCTCTACCGAACACCAAGAAACAACTTCGAGGTTTCTTAGGATTAATTGGCTTCTGTCGCCCCTGGTTGCCGTCCTGCGGGGAGTTAAGCAAACCGCTCCACCGACTCACTGCTAACCTTGCTCCTGACCCTTTGCAGTGGTCCCCGGACACTATTCAAGCCTTTCAGTTACTCAAGGACAGTGTGGCCTCCTCCATGTCTCTCCGCCCCCCCAATTACAGCAAACCCTTTCACCTTTTTGTCCACGAGAGGGGCGGAATTGCTAGTGGTGTCCTTACCCAGCTGAGCGGGCCCCACCATTTCCCGCTTGCTTTTTACTCTCAGCAAATCGACCCTGTCGCTCAGGGAACCCCATCCTGCACCCGGACTCTGGCAGCAGCTGCCCTGCTGATCACAAAGGCAAAGAGCCTAACCCTGGGTCATTTTACCACGGTTTGGACCTCTCATGCCTTGTCAGCCCTTCTGCGTAGGGGCACAACCCAAGTCTTTTCGGCCCATCGTCAGCAACAGCTAGAGGCCGAACTCTTAGAAGACACTAACCTAATTTTTGAAAGGTGTGGACCCCTTAATCCAGCTACCTTGCTTCCTGACCTGCCAGTCCTCCAGGATCAGCACGACTGTGTGGAAGTAGTTTACAGCATCTTACAGATAAGAGACAACCTGTTTGACGTGCCACTGGACAACCCCGATTGCATCCTCTTCTCGGACGGAAGCTCCTTCTATGTTAATGGCAAGCGTTTCACTGGTTATGCTGTCACCTCTGAATGGAACATTCAAGAGGCCGCCTCACTGCCAGGCAACTGGGGAGCCCAAGCCGCTGAACTCTATGCCCTGGCCCGAGCTTGCCAGTTGGCCGCTGGTAAAACCGTTACCATTTTTACTGATAGCAAATATGCTTTTGGAGTTGTGCATTGTCATATCCACCTCTGGAAGTTTCGAGGTTTCCAGACAGCTGCCGGTAAACCCATTCAGCACCTCCCCCTCATCCACAAGCTTTTGGACGCCCTCCAAAAACCCTCTGTCCTGGCTGTAGTTCACTGCCGGGCCCATACTAAAGATAGTAGCCCCGTTACCCGTGGAAATGCCCTGGCTGACGCCTCCGCTAAGAAGGCTGCCACCTTACCTTTAGCCATGCCCACATTGGCTATTGCAGCCTCCTCCTTTACTCCACCGCACCCCGTACCAGTACCCGCTGCTGAACTACAATCGTGGGAGAGCCTCGGGGCCACTCTGGTCAAAGGGACCTGGCTTATGCCAGATGGCCGAGCCTGCCTCCCTCGCTCCACATACCCCGTGGCAGTTCGCTGGCACCATGATAAAGGGGGTCACTACGGCACGCACGCCCTCGTGAACACCATCGCTCGCTTTTGGTATACTCCAGGCATTCAACCCTATTGCCTATCAATAGTGAAAGCATGCAGCACATGTCAGCGTAATGAACCTGCTCCACCTCTTAACAAAATTAAGGGTGGAAGACCTCCGCCTGCTGCTCCATTTCAACATCTTCAAATTGACTTTGCAGATATGCCAAAGGCTTTTGGGAAAAAGCACCTCCTTGTTTTGGTTTGCCCTCTGACTTCCTGGGTCGAAGCTTTTCCTACTGCTAATTGTACTGCTGCCACAGTGGCAAAGATTCTCCTTAGAGACATTGTACCCCGTTTTGGCATCCCTCTTGTGCTCGACTCAGATCGCGGACCTCACTTTACTGGTCATGTCCTTGGCCGTTTAGAACAAGGACTGGGCATTTCACACTCCTTTCATACACCCTACCACCCCCAGTCTAGCGGGAAAGTTGAGCGTATGAATAGGGAACTTAAGTTTACATTGGCTAAATACTGTCAGGAAACAGGATTAAAGTGGCCTCAGGTACTTCCCTTGGTCCTGTTTCACCTTCGTACTCGCCCAACCCGCGCATTGGGATTATCCCCCTTTGAACTGCTCTATGGACACCCCCCTTTCAAAGGCGGGGCGCTACCACGTGGTGATGTTTCACTATTGGGAGGGGATCATTTAACCGCGTGTCAGTTTCTCTCCCTACAGGCTCGCCTCCGTACCCTTTGGAAAGCCTCGCAGTTTTCCCAGACCGTGCCGCTGGAGGAACAGATCCACCCGTTCCAACCAGGGGACTTCGTCTGGGCCAAAAAGTTCGTTCGTGACGACACCCTCCAGCCAAGGTTTACTGGACCCCACCAGGTTCTTTTAACAACCCAGACTGCAGTGTTCCTGGAAGGACGCAAATCTTGGATCCACCACTCCCACGTCAAGCCAGCCGTAGTGGACCACAGTGACGGACCAGCAGCTCTTGTCACCACTGAGGACACTGCCTTCGACCAGTGGACCAGCTTACCTCTCTCAGACATTAGACTTAAATTGACTCGAAAAAAATGAGAGGACCCTTTATTCTGACAACTGTATGTTTTTTTATGCTTTTTTAGTTTATTTTCTGCTTATGAAGAATGCTGTGTTTTTGTAAATGACACCTACTCTAACACTTTTCAACGTACCAAACACCTAAGGGAAATGGCTAAAAACTACTCCTCTGGCCAGCCACCTTATAATTGGTGGGGAGCCTTATGAAATTGGCTGCCCGGATTTGGGTGGGTTAAAAAAAAAAAAAAAACTCTTGGTGGGTGTTGTTGGGGCCATAGTAGTCCTTATAATACTGTGTTGCTGTATTCAGTGTGTCCCCTCCCTCATAAACTCATGTAAGTCAGTTTATTCTTTTCCCACTTCAGCTAAAAGCCTTACTCTCTTCAAATTGGCCCAGGCTAAAATTGCCAAGCGGCCCTTGAGATCTTAAAATAGGGTGTAGCTTTTTGATTAATAGTTATCTCAAAGCTACAAATGGAGGAATGTTGGGTCTAAACTTTTGGTGAACTTTGGGGAGCCAAAACACACCCAGACTGGCCGTCTCTGCATAATCCTTCCTGAACCCTTTTGAACAAAGCACTGACCTGCAAACTACTCATGACACCCCCTTTCCCTAGTAGCCATTAGCCTTTATCTCTATGCATTTACTTGTTAACTTGCTTTTCCTGTAAAATCTTGATTAATTATGCATGACCATTATCTTTTGTTAATCACTTTGTTTACTTCTGTGTATAAATATTGATGCTCACCCCTAATAAAGGGGCCACACTTAATCTAAAGCTTTTTAGAGCTAAGGATAGTGTGAGCCCGTTGATCAACGCATTGGTGTCTGGTCTCTGACAGAATTGTGTGCCCCATACCAACTCCGCACGAACTCGGGTGCTGGAGAGGTGAGTGAGGACTTGCTTTATTACCTAACAGCGCGGGATCATGCACAGCGAAGGAGACCCAGGCCCAGGCCTGTTCTGGTTACTACCCAGTTCAGCTACCACCAATGTGCGCAGTTTGCGTGAGTCTGCAGAGGGGTGTGAGCCGGGTGCCTGGGGCAGCCCTCACTGAAAATGCCCAGCTCAGGGCAGGCTGCAGACAGACGAGCAGATTCTCCCAAAACTGGTGATTAACACTGAAGCTGATTCACTAACCAGTTACAAACTGTGCTTTCAGGGGCAGTGAGTTGTATGGGCCCGTGGTGCCCGGGCTCCACCAATGTTTGGGGCCGGGTCTCTCCCCCGGCCTTACCTGACGCCTCCCCCCCGCGCCTCCCCCGAGTGTCCCCCAGCCCCAGAGTGTGTCCCTGCCTCTCCCCTGCAGCTCCACCTGCTTCTGCTCTGCTGGCTCCTGGCATCAGCTGCCACTGCAGGGTTCTAGTGCCCCCCCATCCATGAATGGCAGGGCAGGCTGCCCTTACCCTGCCCTTCCGCCTCAGACCCATCCCTCTTCCGGCGGGACCCTCCACCAGCACAGGGCCCCCTGCCCGCAGTCACCGCTCCTGCCCCACGCTGGGCAAGGGGCAGCCCCATCTCCCACCCCCAGTGAGGGGCAGCAGCAGGGGAGGAGGCACACATGTGATTCCCCCCCCCCCCCGGCACCCACCAGAGGGGATGGGAGGAGGCTTCCTGGACCTGAGAGGTGCCCTAGGAGCAAGTGCAGTGACAGTGGTGCAAAGTGAGTGTGCTGCTGGGGAGGAGACGGGGGAAGAGGGGGGCTCCCACCCTGAGCTTACTACTCCCTGCGGGGAGAGGGCTGGGGTGAGTCCTCCTCTTTGGCTCCAGCCCCGGGGCAGCCTGCCTGCACCCCAAACTCATCCCCAGCCCTGCCCCACCCCAGAGCCCACACCCCAGCCGGAGTCCTCACCCCCCTGCGCCTTAACCCTCTGTCCTAGCCCTGAGCCTCTCCAACACCCAAACCCCTCAGCTCTGGCCCCAGCCAGAGCCCTCATCCCCCCACACCCAACCCTCTGCCTGAGCCCTGAGCCCCTTCTTGCATCATGAAACCCCCAGCCCCACCGCACAGCCCTCACCTCTGCATCCCATCCCTCCACACCCCCTCCCATCCCCAAAATCCCTCCCAGAGCCTGCACCCCAGACCTCCTCCCCCCACCCAAATTCCCTCCCAGGGCAGAGTTTGGGTGGGGGCAGGTTCTGGGCACCACCAAAATTTCTACAAACCTGCCACCCCTGTGTGCTTCTCAGTCCCCACACTGGTTATCAATAAGCTGAAAAAAAGAAACCACAAAGCCCCCTTTATTGCATTCCTGTTCTCTGGCTCAGGGACGTTATTGACATGAACGGTGACCGTATAGCTCATCGGTGCAACCACGGTTGTGATTGGCTGGTTATGATGATGCTATCTGGGTGCATACATCAGTTTTGTATTTCAAGTTACAAGTATTGGCTCTGTCCTGTCTGTATTTCACACTTGTGCTCTGCTTCTGGGGGACATCCCAGACAAGTTGGTGTCAGCTCTGCCTAGCCTGCTTGATGGCCCATTAAGGACCATCTGCTACACAACTGACCCATTGAGAGGAGCAAGGCAGGCAGGGACTTGCCTGTGGACAGAACTCAGGTTTTTCCAGGCCATGTGCTGGGTGGCTTGTGGTTGGAACAAAGGAAGCACAAGCCACATGGCAAAAGGACTATAAAAGGCAGCAGCAGCATCTCCATTTTGTCTTCAGTCCTGCTTCTGACCTCTGGAGGGACTTTGCTACAAGCTGAAGCTCTGCACAAGGGACTGAATGACTCATCCCAGCAGGGGATGTTCTCCAGAGACTTGATTTGAACCTGCAGTTTACTCCATCACTGCTACAAGCCTGAACCAAGAACTTTGCCATTACTGTATGTAATTGATTCCATTTAACCAGTTCTAGCTCTCATCTCTATCTTTTTCCCTTTATGAATAAACCTTTAGATTTTAGATTCTAAAGGATTGGCAACAGCGTGATTTGTAGGTAAGATCTGATGTGTATATTGACCTGGGTCTGGGGCTTGGGCCTTTGGGTTGGAGAGAACCTTTTTCTTTTACTGGGGTGTTGGTTTTCATAACCATTCATTCCCATAACGAGTGGCCCTGGTGGTGACACTGGGAGACTGGAGCGTCTGAGGGAATTGCTTGTGTGACTTGTGGTTAGCCAGTGGGGTGAGACCAAAGTCCTCTCTGGCTGGTGGGTTTGGTGCCTTAATAGTAAAGGAATTCCAGCTTTGGGCTGTGATTGCCCTGCTCTGAGCAATTTGTCCTGAATTGATACTCTCACTTGTGTCCCACCAGAGGCAGCTTTGTTACAGGCTCCCAATCAGCTCCTAGGTCCAGTAAAGCGAGAAGTTATTTAAAGACTCTGCTCACTATACAAAATGTTCTTCTGACCCCAAAGGGCCAGCCACATTACCAGGTCAGTATTAGGTTGGATCTTACCCAAAATCCCGTGCTGCCAGCCAGTGCTTTAGTGTCTAAAACTAAAGGTTAATTAGAAAAGAAAAGAAAAGAAAAAGTTGTTGAACAGTAAAGCAATCAGGGACACACATAGAACTTCGGAGTCCATCTATCAGGTTCCTAGCAGTGTTGGTGAGTTTGCTGGCTTGAAAGTCCCTCTGGAACATCCACCGCTGGAGTGGGTCATTCAGTGCTTTGTTCAAGGCTTAAGTGTGTAGAGAAGTGACTCCGGAGTAAGAAGCAGGACTGAAGACAAAATGGAGATGATGCAGCTGCCTTTTTATATCCTTTACCATGTGGCTTGTACTTCCTGTGTCCCAGACACAAGCTCCCAGCACATGACAGGGAAAAGCCTTAGGGTTGTGTCCATAGGCAGCCCCTACATGTCTTGCTGACTCATACGGTGCAGTCCCTGGGTTTTTTCAATGGGTTCATTGTACAGCTGATGTCCCTTGGCGGGCCATCTAGCAGGCTTAGTGCTGATGCCAATCTGTCTGAGTGCGTCGCTCAGAAACACAGCACAAGTTTTGAAACCATAGAAATCTATAACTCATAGTACAAAGGTGATACAAACATCTAAACCAGGTGATCATCCTTCACAAATCTAACATTCTCAATGACACCTTACACAGCATATCTGGCATGATTTATTGCAATTTTACAATATTGTTATTATTCATAATATAAAGTGTCTCTCAATTCCATACAGCATCACAAAGGGATTTACATCTGATTAACTAGCTCCATTTACAAATTAGTGTAAACGGGTGCAGACCAGGTCTCACACACATGTGAGTGTTCCACCCGCTGTGGGGCCTTTATCTCTTGTCTTTTACTGGTGCCAGTCCCTGGCATGTGGCTCACACGCTGTGTCTCCCCCCCCAGCACCTCCCATGGTCTCAGTTTCCCGCAGAGACGACCCAGACAGCTCTGTCACCCTCTCCTGCCACGCCAGGGGCTTTTACCCGCGTCCCATCCACGTCTCCTGGGTATGGGATGGAGAAGACATCCTGGCGGAGAAGTACTCGAGCGGGATTCTGCCCAACGACATTCACTCATACTACATGCAGTCATTCCTGGAAATCTCCCCACAGCAGGAGGACGGGCACCGCTATGCCTGTCGAGTGGAGCACAGCAGCCTTCCGGAGCCCGTGCTTGTCTGGGATAAGGGGGGGGAGGGTTAATAGCAGGACCCAGGGGTTGGGGGCATGGCCCCATGGGAGTTACAGAGATGGGGTGCGGCCCTGCCACAGGAAGGTCAATATCTCTGCCCATCGTCAGTGTGAACTTGTCTAGCTCTGGGTATTCGTGTGACCCAGAGAAATGGCTGATCCCTCAGAGACTCTCATTAAGTTTCTGGCCGTGGTGGCATCCAGTGACAGTGAGTTCCACAGGCTGACGTCATTACGAGGGAAGGGCCTGGTTGCTGTGTGGCGTGTGTATCTGGCAGTGTCCGGCAGAGCATCCACCCTCTGGCCCCATCCCCGTCCCCCTCCCGGCTCAGCCTTTCCCCTCCCCTGGGGCCAGGTCTCTGCAGACGCCCTCGGAGAGATGTTCGTGGCAAAGGCCTGTGACTGCCCTAGGAGGATTCCCCAGCAGCTGCTCCCCTCGGTGACCTGGGCCCTTCTCCATCCCACAGCCCCTGGGAAGAAGGGCCCCCTGTCCTCCGGAGTCCTGGCCGCCATCGTCCTTGCTGTGCTGGCTCTGGCTGGAGCCGTAGGGGCCGGCATCATCCTGTGGAAGAGAAAATCAGCAGGTGAGAGCCGGTCCCATGGAGCCAGGATGTGGGGAGGTCTGGGGAGTGAGGCGGCCCAGCCAGCCCAAGGGGGAGTGGCTCCTAGCACTGCCCCACAAGTAGAGGTGGTACAGGGCCATGGGGCAGGGTTGATCGCCATAGCTTGACCCTGCTGGGGGCAGAGTGGGTTCTGTCGTTGGCTGGGTGCCGTGTGCCCTGCTGCTGTGTTGGTGCCTCAGTGTCCCCATGGCAGTTCTTAAGTATCTGGCAGAGCAAAGGGCCAGTGCACCTAAATGCCTGACACTCCGTCTCCTAGCAACTGATGGCCTGGGCCCCCCCTGCAAAGGTGCCAGCTGAAGGTGTTGGAGACAAAGAGATCAGGTGACCTACTGGCCCTGGGAAAGGGGCTGAGCAGAGAGGAGGGGCTGGGGGGGGTTAGTCTGGAGCTGGCTGATGGCAGACGTGGGGGTCTGGCTCACTGACCCCCAGAATGGACCCAGCCGAGGGGTCCGGTTCGCTGTATCTACAAGCTCTGTTTTAGGCCCTGTTCCTGTCATCGAATAAACCTCTGTTTTACTGGTTGGCTAAGAGTCATGTCCGACTGCGAAGTGGGGGTGCAGGTCCCAGTGGCTTCCCCAGGACCCCACTGAGGCGGGCTCGCTGTGGGAAGCGCACGGAGGGGCAGAGGATGCTGAATGCTCCAAGGAGAGACCCAGGAGGTGAAGCCGTGTGAGCTTCTTGCCCTGAACAAGTCTGCTCCAAGGGAGAGGAGGCTCCCCAAAGTCCTGCCTGGCTTGGTGGGGAGCAGTTCCAGAGCATCGCCTGGTGACTCCGTGACATGACCCCACTGGCTAGGAGAGCTCCTGTCCATGGATCCTGTCTGCCCTGGGGAGATTCTCGCTAGGTCGTTATAACAATTTTCTCCTCTAGGTGTTGGGTTTTAGGCTGTTGTACTGCAGGGTTTGCATTCTCTCTTGCAGCATGTTCATTCCAAGTCACTGATCACTGGGCCCTTCTCCAGCCAGGGCTTTGCTCAGGGTCTCCTCCAAAGGGCTGCCTGTGAGCCAGGCCCATTGGTGCCAGCTGGCAAAGAGGTCACTGTCCCAGACCTGACAGACTCACGGCACCTCCCACAGCACTTCCATGGTACTGAGCCAGGAAGGGCAGCATCTGAGGGCTGCAGCAGAAGCTCGTAACCTGTCCCTGCTCACTGGGAAATGGGTGTGTGGGTAAGATTGAAGGAATATTCTAACTTATGGGCTTTGATGTAAAAGTTAGTCACTTGGGATATGTCTGGGTGATGCTGTCATGTGTCCTTTGTCTCTGTTCCGTGCCCTCTCGGCTCTGAGAGGATCTGTCTATCTTCAAGCTCTCTAATCTTCTGTTCCAATTGTGTAAGTATAAAGTTAGAAAAGCGGCTTAGGCTTTCTATTTGTTTTACTCTCTCTGCAATTGTGGATCTGGTTGGCTTAACTTTTGTATGTGCAGTTGCTGGGAATCTTTTTTGATGTGTATTGGTACAGGGGGGAAAGTCTCTTTTCTATTGTCTGTAAGCTAAAAGACCCTGTAATGTTTACATCTTGAAGTTACAGAGATAATTCTTTGCTTTTCCTTTCTTTTATTAAAAGAGTTCTTTTTAGAGAACCTGATTGATTCTTTCCTCCCGTCTCCCCACCAGTCCTGGTGAGCTATTCCAATCCCCTGGAATAACAAGAGAGACAAGGAAAGAATCAATCAGGTTCTCTAAAAAGAAATCTTTTAATAAAAGAAAGGAAAAGCAAAGAATTATCTCTGTAACTTCAAGATGTAAACATTGCAGGGTCTTTTAGCTTACAGACAATAGAAAAGAGACTTTCCCCCCTGTACCAATACACATTAAAAAAGATTCCCAGCAGCCCATTCATGCGGGACACGGAGGGAAGGTGTTACCCATCCCTAGTCCTCTGGTGATATGTTGCAAGGCTCAGTCATCTACCCGTGCCCCATCTCCAAACAGTCAATGGAAACCCATCAAAGACAACTGCAAACAACTGGAACCACTTAGAGGTAAAAAGGGAAGGTTATAGCAGAGTGGGGATCGTCCTAGCTGGGAATAGACAAAAGACTGAGTCGGTGCGTCGTAGGGTGGGGAAAGACCCTCTGCATCCGTTCACAGCAGAGATGTCTCGTGGAATGAGAGGGTTTCAGCAAAGGCTGGATCCTGGGAAACCGACCAGCTCTGCACCAGACTGGACTGTGGGGGGAACCTACCTTAGGAGCTAGGAAAGGTAACTGCTAATAAGGGCAGGCCCTAGCTCCTGTTTTATGATTTGGGTTAATATTGTAACCACTTGTTTCTACTGCTCTGCTTTCTAGAGGCATCTCTCTTGTTTTTAAACACAACTATTTTGATTCATTCTAAGTGCTCACAAGGGACGTGCATTGTACAGGAGCCGCGGTGCGGGAATGCTATGCAAACTGTCAGTTTGTATCTGCCTCACAGCCACCATGTGCCCATGCCTGGGGGGTTCTGGGAGGGGGGGTTTAAATGACTGGTGGGTGTTGGGGGGATCTGCGCTGATCCTGGGGGCTCACAGCCCTTCCCTTGGGGAGGGGATCCCTGGGCCAAAGATGCACCAGTCCCAAGGGCTACTGCTCCCCAGTTCACACCCCCAAACCCTGGCCCTTCCCTTGGGTAGGGGAATCCCAGCTCACAGACCCCCAACCTGAGGCTCCCTTTGTTAGTTTCATCCCATGGATCCTGCAGAGCCCAAGAGGAGACAGCTGCCCCGTGTGACCTGGGGCCTGTCCCTGCCACACTGGATCAGACCCATTGGCCTGTCTAACCTGATGTCCCTGGCCTCCCTGTGTCAGACCCATACACCCGTCTGGCCTGGTATTCCCTGCTGCTCCACACCAGCTACCTGAATTTACACCAGGGATAAATTGTGCCCATAGACAGCAGGGTGGGGATAAAGCTGTGTGCACCTGGGACGAGTTAGCAGGACAAGGATCATCTGGCCCTGTCTGGAAACTGCCGGTTTTACAGTTGGGTCCTCTTCGCTGGGATCCAGGGTTCCAGCCCTGCACCAGCGCTAGGGTGTGGTGTTTAGTGGGTTAAAGGTGGGGGAAGCCTGTGGTATTTCTCCACAATCACCCACCATTTAACTTCAAAAAGGGGAACACAAAAACATGAGGAAGCTAGGTAAACGGAAATGGAAAGGAACAGTCACAAGAGTGAAACGCTTGCAAGCTGCATAGAATCCTTTAAAAATCATTGTCATTGAAGCATAAACTAAATGTGTACCCCAAATAAAAAAATATTAGAGGACCAAAAAAATACCAGCTTGTCTAACCAGCAGAGTAAAACAGGCTGTTAGAGGTAAAAAGGCGTCTTTAAAAACTGGTCGTCTAATCCTACTGAGGAAATTAGAACAGAGCATAATGGCTGGCAAGTCAAGTGTAAACGTATAAGAATTTGAAGAGCAATGAACAAAAGGCACAAAACCTAACAGCAAATTGTTTTTTTAAGTACATGAGAGGCAGGAAGTGAGGCAACCACCAGTGGGGCCACAGGATGATCGAGGTGCGAAAGGAGCACTCAAGGACGACAAGGCCGTTGTGGAGAAGCTGAATTAATTCTCTGCATCGAATTTCACAACCGAGGTTGTGATGGAGGTTCCCACAACTGAGCCATTCTGTTTAGGTGGCAGATCTGAGGAGCTGTCCCAGATTCAGGTGTTGATAGAGGAGGGTTTGGAACAAATTGATCAATTAAACAGTAATTATACACCAGAACCAGAAGGTGTTACCCTGAAAAACTGGTTTTGGGGTGTCCCCTGCATAGCCCACTGATTGCCCCCTCAATCTGCCCCCTTCAATGTGGGGGTCTCTGGGGTGGCTGAGGAAATACGTGGAGGACGCGGCTCCAGCCTTCTGATCAATGACCGACACAGGCCGTATTCTTTCCAAAGCCAGGCCCCTTTTCTTGACAGCAGTAATAACGGCCCCGGCACAGTAACAGTCCAGACCCGGAGCCCTACAGCCCTCACACCGCCCTGCCGGAGAGTTTGAAATGACGCCACGTGGCTGCTCCCTGCGGCTGGGACCAGGCGCTCACAGGGAGGTGAGAGCAAGGGGCAGCGACGCATTCGGCTTGACACCGATAAATCCCTCTCGCGATCACACACGTAGCTACATCAATGTTACCCCCTACGCCCACCCAGACATTGCCCTGCCCTGTCCCTGAGTCTGACGCACTCAGCTGCCTATGCAGTGTCTGTTTCTCCTTTCCCTCCCTCCCCTGCTTCATCCGTCTCTTCCCCTTCCCTCGCATCTTCTTCACCTCCATTCCCCCCTCGCCTCCTTCGGCCCCCCTCTGCCTTCTGCTCCCGTGCCCCGTCAATCACGTCGTGGGACCCTTGCTCTGTCAATCATTGCTGTTTACAACCTTCTTCCCGCCAATTCTCCCCTGTGCCCGTTAGCCCCTGTTCAATTTACCTCACAGCGTTATGTCCGTTTACCCCCTTTTCCCGCCATTTTGGTCTGGCGCGCTGGGTGCCCCATACCTACCATTTAATGGGGGAGAGACTCTGGCTTATTTAAGATGAACGGTAGGGACATGAGATGGAGTTTCTCTGCTATCAGTGGGACTTACCCAGGACTTCGTCAGGAACTCAACTATGGAACTGCAGAACTATTAAATATGGCTAGTGACCTGTCCCTTCTCAGCCTCTGGAGCAGATAGCTGGCGGGTAGCGAATGTAATGCAGATTTTTTCAAAAGGCTCCAGAGATGATCCTGGCAATGACAGGCCGGGGAGCTGAACTTCGGAATCAGGAAATTGGTTGAAACTGTTGTAAAGAGCAGAATGATCAGACACATCAATTAACGCAGTATTTGGGGGACGAGTCAGCAGGGTTTTGTAAAGGAAAATCACCAATCTAGTAGAATTCTTTGTGGGGGTCAACGAACGTGTGGACAAGGGGGATCCAGTGGCTAGAGTGTACTTGGCCTCTCAGAAAGCCTTTGACAAGGTTCCTCCTCAAAGGAGCCGTTAGGAAAGGGATAGATAATCAGACAGAAAATATCCTAATGCCTCTATAGAAGTCCATGGTGCACCCACACCTTGAAAAATGAGTGCAATTCTGGTCGCCTCATCTTAAAAATATATATCAGAACTGGACAAGCTGCAGAGAAGGGCAACGGAAATGATGAGGCGTGTGGAATGGCTGCCTTATGGGGAGAGATTCAAAACACTGGGACTGTTCACCTTAGAGGAGAGACGACCGCTGGGGGTGCGATGGGGTGTACAAACCCCACAGTGGGCAGCCAGGGGTTAAGGAGCTGCTCTGGGCCCAGCCAGCCCTGCCCCACCACACCTGCAGGAAATGCACCAGCTGCAGGAGGCGTTCAAAGGCAGGGCAGCGTCTGGTTTGGGGGCAGCCCAGGGAAGAGAGCCGCCTGCAACCTGCAGCTCCAGCAGAGGAGAGCGGTGGGAAAGGCAGAATCTCTGCCCCTGACAGCTGAGGGAAGGGAGGGCCTGCCACAGACACAACCTGAGAGGGAAGCGTCCCCCTCTCCCACTCATCTGGACTCTGAGTTTTGTTCATTCCCCTGTACTGTGGACTGCCCCAGCGGGGGAAAGTCCTAGGATGGAGCTGGCCCAGGAGGTCATCCTACGGGTGGAGATGGTGGCCTGGCCAGCTTAGAAAGGAAGAGAGCTGCCTCGCTGCACGCAGATGCAGGAAGGTGCCTGTTGCTGAGTGGACACCCATTACATTGCCTGGACCCTGATGGCAGTAAACAAAAGGCTGTAGTTCTTTACACAACACACAGTCAACCTGTGGAACTCATTGCTAGGGGATGGTGTGAAGGCCCAAAGTATAACTGGGTTCTAAAAAGAACTAGATAAGTTCCTGGAGGACAGGTCCATCAATGGCTGTTAGCCAAAATGGTCAGGGACAGACCCCCCCATACCCTGGGTGTCTGCAAACCTCTGTTTGCCAGAAGCTGGGAGTGGGCAACGGGATGGATCACTCGATGATTCCCTGTTCTGTTCATTCCCTCTGCGGCACCTGGCACTGGCCACTGTCAGGAGACTGGACACTGGGCTAGATGGACCTTTGATCTGACACAACATGGCCGTTCTTATGCTCTTATGTTCACAATGGCTCCGTTCCAGTTGGGCAACGAAACCGGTGACCAACGAGGGAATCTCCAGCCACGGGCAATGGAACCATCTCAGGAGCTGGACTGGGACTATGGAAGCCATCAACCCCATGAAACGAGATCAGAGCCATCCCTGGGCACAGCGAATTGGAGCAACTGCTCCAAGCCCCACACTTTGGGGGGCCCCCAAGCTTCGGGAAAACCATGAGGAGGTGTGGGGGAGGTGAGGCGGGAAGTGGGTGAGCGTGATGAGGAGGTGAACGTGGGGGCCAGTGGCAGGTGTGCAGGCAGGACAGCAATGAGGAAAGTGGCAGGTGGGGAAGGTGGTGAGGAGGCGAGTGGCAGATGGGCAGGCGGGACGGGTGAGGAGGCAGGTGGACAGGCAGGACGGCAATGAGGAGAGCGGCAGGCGGGGAGGGTGGTGAGGAGGCGAGTGGTGGGTGGGCGTGCAGGGCACACGGTGAAGAGACTAGCAGGGAGGCTGATTTGTTCCACCCACCCACCAGGGATGTCTCTGAGGAGGATGATCACTAAACTCTCTCCATTGCAAGCTAACCACATAGCCCATTTCTGTGCTTCCCCCGCTAGCCTCCTCACGCTCAGCTCTGTGTATTCATTAAATAAATCCCAAACAAACCCAGCCTGGCCCAGCTTGCTGGAGGGGAGGGAGAAAGGAACCTGAGCTGCTGGTCTGATTTACGGGAGACACTGCCAATCTCCAGTGATGGGTGCCGCTCTCAGACCTGGGATGGGCAGAGGAGGGGTGTGGGCAGGGATGGAGAGGTGGGTGCTCAGACAGGCTGTATGTATTGGAATATCTATCAATCGATCTAGCCAGTGGTGTACTGGTAAAATGGACCAGGGTAAATTAACCCAAACTATCTTCCCCAAATGAGAATGGTTACACTTAGCTACACTACTGTGTCTGTCACTCATTTGTCTGTCTGCTGTGACTAGAGTGACCAGAGAGAAATTATGAAAAATCAGGACAGGGGTGAGGGATAATAGGCACCTATGTAAGAAAAAGCCCCAAAAGTAGGGACTGTCCTTATAAAATTGGGACAGCTGGTCACCCTAGCGATGACCGTGTGTCAGACACCGAGCTGCAGAGGGTTTGGCCCAGTGGTTGGTGCAGTGACAGTCGGGCCAGGAACCAGAGCCAGTGCTCAGAGCTGGAATCAGGAGTTGAGGGCAAGGCACACTCAGGGCTGGGAGCCAGGCTGGAGAGAGCTGAAGCCTGCGGCTGTGGGGTCCATCCCGCACTCAGGCAGGGGACAGGTCCAAGCTACTGAGTGACGTGGGGCAGACGGAGCTGCTGGTTCTCCTGTGAGGCTCATTGACTGGCCCTGAGAGTCACCAGCTCAGCACCTGACTCGGGGACTGGCTGAGCCCGGCACGGGAACGGCTCATCCCACATGGAGGACTCATCACCCCACGTCTCGGGGCAGCCCCTGGACCGGCTGTATCATGAGCTTCAGGCCAGAAGGAACCAGCAGCTCAACTGGTCCGACCTCCTGTACGTCACAGGCCACCAGCCCCCTGCTCACTAACCCAACACCCACAATGAGACTGAAGGGCCACAGCCCCCAGGAGACTGGACTGTTACCTGCCACAGGCTGAGAACGGGAGGAGGGGGAGGTGAGGGGCACCAAAGCCCAAGGCTCTGCAATGGCAGGGACAGGGTTAAGTGAGAGACCTCCCCCTCATAGCAGATTGGACCCCCACTTCTGCCCTGAAAGGTTAATAACAGCCCTGGGAGGGGGCTATAGCTGGAGAAAGCAACTTTTAGGCTGGGCTGATTGAGGGAAGTGGCTGCAGCTGGGGCCATTCCCCAATCAGGCCCAGCTGGCCCCTATAAGAGGCTGTGAGCTAGAAATCCACAAACTCTTCCTCTGCCTGTAGAGGGAGAAGGGCCTGGCTGCAAGGAGCTGGACACAGGGTACCTGGGTGAAGCAGGGCTGAGGGGGAGCTCCAGCCTGGAAAGCCCCAAGCTGCAGCCTAGCATTGGGCTAACAGGTACTGGGGGTTGCAGAGGGCAGCCCAGGGGTAGGCCAAGGCAGCAGGTCCAAACCCTCCTTGCCAGTGATGAGTGACTGATACTGCAGTCTGTCCCAGGGCTAGATGATAACTGGCAGTAGCCATATACTGAGGTGGGGATAGTGGGTGGGGGTTCCACAGGGAGGGGAGACCCAGATTGGTGATGGACTGCCAGGGGCAGCACCCCAGTTAAAAGGGCACTGGGGTCCAGGGAGGGACATGGGGTTAGATCACCAGCCTGCAGAGGGCTCTCTGGAGCTGAATCGAGCTAATTCCCTGAGAGACCAGCAGGAGGTGCTGCAGGGGTGAGTCTGCTCATCTACCCCCCCCCCCCCGTCCCCACCCTGCTGATAATCCTGGCCAGTGATCTGCCCCCAGGCTGCAGGAGAAGGTGAGAACCCCCAAGTCACTGCCAGTCTGACTTGGGGGGGGGAATTGCCATGGGTGGAGTCAGGGAATCAGCTACACCCTGAGCATGGGTGCAAGGACCAGCCAGCCTCACCTGTGGGTGAGATAATGCTGGGTGCCCCTCTAGTGCCTGTGGGGGGGGGCCCTGTTCCATCTCCAGCTGGGGCTGGCCCTGCCACTGCAGAGGGGGGAGATAAAACACAAACAAACCTCACAACGAATTATTTTATTGTGGGGTGGGGGAATTCCTTCCTGACCCCTGCCAGTGGCTGGCTGAGGCCCTGAAGCATGAGTGTTAGGAACATGATCTGTAACCAGGACATGAACTGCTGAGCCTGGACCCCCATCGCCCACTAGACAGTCCTGTGGTCTTTGCCAGCTCACTCTGGCAATGGAGGAATGGTTTGTGCCTCCATAGCTCCTATGGGGGCTGCTCCAGCCTTGCCCCTTGAAGGGTCCAAAACCTCCTTCTCCTTCCCAGCTGGGATTCACTCCTGGCCCCTTTGTGCCCATGGTACCCACACCCGGTGCCTTGCCCCAGAGTGGGTCCAGCCCCTTCCTGCCCAGCCCAGCAGCGCTGCCCTTCCCTTCACACCCCCCTGGGCATGGGGCGGGACTCTGCTGTCACGGGCTCTGCACCTTAACCTCACACAGCTACTTCTGCCTGGATACCAATGACAAACAGCCTCTGCCTGTGTCCTGATTCGATGGCCACAGGCAGCTGTGACACTTTGGAAAGTGATAGTGATAGTGGCGGTGGGTCCCTCTGGTCTGGGATGCCAGGGTCTGTGCCAGGCTTTACCAGCCCACCTGGGCTGAGTCTCTTGTCCAGATATTCAGGGTCTTGTCTTATACAGGTGCCTATTACCCACCCCACCTGGACTGTCCGGTCACCCTCCCCGTGCAACACAAGAGCCATGGCCTGGGGGCTGCTGCTGGCACTCTGTGGGCTCCTGGCACCAGCTGCGTCTGGCGGTGAGTACCTGGTCGGGCTGGGGCGGGGTGAGGGGGCAGGGTGAGCCCCTGGCTGGGGGTGTCAGACGGGACAGCTCCCTGTAACAACCTCGCTCCAGCTGGGTGCAGGTGTATTTGTTCTAAACATTTAAAACCTGGGAGAAAAGACGGTCCAACAGCAACACAGAGGGAACATCAAAGGAGTTTAATGCTGTGGTGTATTTCCTGGACTGCACAGTAATGGTGTGTGTAACTTCCTCTCCATCTCCTCACTTTAACAGGCAGCCTTGCACTCACACTTAGACTCATCTATTGTTCACACAAACACATCGACCAGCTGTCACGGGTTGGATTTTCTTACAACAATCAGTATTTCCAGTTAGCTGATTGAGCCAAAATTGGGGTGAAAATCAGTAAACACCCAAAAAAATGCTTCTATCGAAACCACAATTTTTTTTCAGTAAAAAGTGACAATGAAGGTCATGCACACCCACAACCGTCCCCTGCACACATACATACCACATACGTGCACACCCCACAGGCAGGCACACACAGCACAAATGCCCTAGGTTCTGCTGTGAGCAATTTGCCCATCCACCTCTCCCATCCTCAGGGCACTTTCCCATGGGAGAGAGCCCTTCAGGGGGCAGTTAACCCCCCCACACACACCGATGTCTGACCCTCCCTGCCCCCCCCAAACAAGCCACCAGCTTTCAGAGGTGCAGGCTGAGAGTTTGTCCTACCTGATTCCTGTGTATTACAGACAGATCCCAGCTTGTCCCTCACCCAGGATGGGGCTGACGGCAGGGGGATGTGGATGGGGGTGGGAGGTCTCTGCTGGTCCCCACTGGGTGACCCTGGTGTCCCCTGAACAAGGGAGGAAGCTGCTGGTAAACTCAACCTCCATTCTGTTGCTTTAGGGCATCACAGCCTGGCAGTGCTAGTCACAGCCGTCATCAACGAAGATGGGACCCATCACTTCATCATGATCGCCCGGCTGGATGACGTTAAGATCGCGTACTACAGAAGCGACACACGAGAGGTCAGACCCACTCAGGAGTGGGTGGCACAGACCCTGGGCACTGAGTATCTCCAGGAAAAGACCCAGCAGTTCTGGAGGCACGAGGAGGGCTCTAAAGTTGAGACCAGGAGGTGGATGCAGCTGTACAACCAGACAGGTGGTGAGTGTCTGAGAGTTGTTGTTAATGGACACACGAGAGCTGCCTGCTCAGAATCACTCCCCCAGGGAATTGGGGCCTCGCTGTGCCAGGTGCTGCCCAAACCAGAGCTGGCAGGAAAATGGAGCTTTCTTCCCACAGAAAATGTTATTCCCAGAAGCGGTTTCATTCCGGATTGGAAGGAAAGTCAGAAACGGGAGGTTTCCATGGGACGGAAATTTTTCAGAAATGCCATCTCAGGAGAATCCCAGGCAGGGAGCCGGGCAGCCCCAGGACCAATTTCCCCAACTGAAAATCAATGTTTTCTGGCCAGGAAAGGGATAGAAAATAAGACAACATCATATTGCCACTATATAAATCCATGGTGTTCCCACACCTTGAATACTGTGTGCAGGTCTGGTCACCCTGTGATGGGTTGATCACAGAAACCCCTTTGGAACTGCCACCTGATGTGCCTAGACTACTTGTGAGCCCACTTTCCCTGCCAGCTTGGGACTTCAGTACCTTGCTTTGTTTGAGACAGGCAAGCCAGCCTGCTGCAAACACAGGCCCAGGTCTAAACCACGTCCCCTGCAAGCTGCAGGCCTAGCTGAAAACAGCTTAAGAAGTGCTCCTGTCTCTAGCACCCAGACACCCAGCTCCCAATGGGGTCCAAACCCCAAATAAATCAGTTTTACCCTGTATAAAGCTTAAAAATCATATGTTGTTCACCCTCTGTAACACTGAGAGTTGTTCCCCCCTCTCCCCCACCATATAAATACAGACTCTGGGTTAATTAATAAGTAAAAAGTGATTTTATTAAATACACAATGTCAGATTTAAGTGGTTCAAAGTAATAAGAGACAGAACAAAGTAAATTACTAAACAAAATAAAATAAAACATGCACGTCTAAGCCTAATACAGAAGGAAACTAAATGCAGGTAAATCTCGCCCTCAGAGATGTTCCAGGAAGCTTCTTTTACAGACTAGCCGCCTTGTAGTCTGGGTCCAGCGATCACTCCCACCCCTGTGGTTACTGCCCTTTGTTCCAGTTTCTTTTGGCGTCCTTGGGGGTGGAGGGGCTCTCTTGAGCCAGCTGAAGCCCAAATGGAGGGGTCTCCCAGGGGCTTATATAACCTCTCTTGTGGGTAGAAACACCTCTCTCCCTGGGTAGAGAAACAGCTACACGATGGAGTTTTGGAGTCACAGGGGCAAGTCATATGTCCCTGCATGACTCAGTTCTTCACTGCGTGATGGGGTGCAACATCACAAACCCCATCGCCAAAAGAGCAGAGTGGAACTGAAAAAGGCTCAGAGAAAAGGGAGCACAAATGATCACAGGTATGGAGCCTCTTCCGTACATGAGACCAGAAAGATGCGGGGTGTTGAGCTGAGAAAAGAGACGGCTAACGGGGGATATGATAGTCCATACAATGACTGGGGTGGAGAAAGTGAATAGAGAAGTGGTCTTTACTCTTCCCTACAACAATAAACAGGGGCTGCCTGATGAAATCAAAGGTCTAATACAAACATGTGGAAGTACTTTTTCACACAACACACGGTCACCCTGCGGAACTCACTGCCAGGGGATGTTGTGAAGACCAAAAGTATAACTGGGTTCAGCAAAGAACTAGATAAGCTCCTGGGGGACAGGTCCATCAATGGCTATTAACCAAAATGGTCTGGGATGCAGCCCTGTGCCTGGGGCAACTCTAAATCTCCACCTGCCAGAACCCAGGAGGGGAAGACAGGAGGATCACTCCAGAATTGCCCTGTTCTGTGCACTCTCCCTGAGTCCCTGGTGTTGGTCACTGTCAGACCTTAGTCTCACTCCGTATGGCACCTCTCATGTTCACCATTGGAGAGACTCCAGGAGCTCAGTAACTGTCTGACAGGACCCCAACCCCTCAGTCCTCCCCATGTTTCTGCTCTGACCCCTCCTGCCCCTCAGCGTCCTCTGGGATTGTTCGCTAGCTCAGCATGAGGCCAGGTGCACGGTCAGAGACGGTAAAGTGCTGGTGTCACCAACCCGCCGAGTGTCCTCTGACCCCACCCGCCTGCAGACACATTTCCCAGCTCTCAGTGCAGGGTCTGAGCGCTCTCTCTCTCTCTCTCTCTCTCCCCTCCGCAGGGGTTCACACCGAGCAGGTTCATGTGGGCTGTGTGCTGAGTGACCAGGCCCCCATGGACCCAAGGTTCCAGTTCGCCTACAACGGGAGGGACTTCATCAGCTTTGACAACCAGACGGGGACGTGGGTCGCGGCCGTGCAGCCGGCCTTTGCCCCGAAGCAGCACTGGGAGACGGCGGGCAAGGCTTGGACCAAGTTTGTCCAGCAGTACCTGCAGTCCGAGTGCCTGGGGACCCTGCAGAGCCTGGTGCTGCAGGGGCGGGCGGTGCTGGAGCAGCAGGGTGAGTGAGCAGTGGGGACGACTTATGGGGAGTGGGGTACAGGGCTCAGCAACACCAATGCGACTTGGACTTGATCAGAAGGGGCAGTGTGACCTAGTGGATATTGCACTGGGCTGGGACACAGGACAACTGGGTTCTAATCCCAGCTCTGCCACTGGCCTGCAGGGTGACCTTGGGCTGGGGCCATTCTCACCCACTTTTTAACATGGGCATAGTTTGAGGGGCAGGAGGCCGCGTTCCCCCCCTCCCCCCGCGCAAAATGCAAGTCTCAGGCAGGTACAAAGCACAGCCCCTGCTGGCAGTACCAGCCTGTTCATATTGGGGGAGCTGAGGTCGGCCTTAGCCCCCCTCACCACGAGGCCCCGTCCCTTTCTCTGGCCACAGCCCTGCTCCTCCTCTTCTGCCAAGGCCCTGCCTCCTCGCCAGGCTGGAAGCTGAAACCAGGATGTGGTGGGAGCACCCAGGGAGCCCGGTCCGGGGTGTGGACATGGGGCAAGGGCTGCTTTTGGGTACCCCAGCCCCTGTCCAGGGCAGGTGGAGGTACTGTGGCTCCCCACAGCAACCCGGGCTCCCTGCCCAGCTCCAACTTCTGGCCTGGTCAGGAGGCATGGCCTTTGGGGAAGGGAAGGGGAGGGGCTGGGGCAAGGTCCTGGAGGGTGCAGGGCTTTGTAACTCCCCCACATCTACCGAGGTTCTGCACTGCTGCCTTGGGCCAGTCACGCCTCAGCTCTGTGCCTCCATTTCCCCACATGTACAATGGGGTTAGTGACACGGATCTCCTTTGTAAAGCACTTTGACAAGCACTAGACAAGAGCTACGGGCTCTTGTTTAGAGCAGAAGCGTTGTTAGCTGGTTCTGGCGGCCTGGGCATCTCCGTTCTGCAGGGCCTTTCCCGTGGTTTCCAGCTCCCTCAGACTTCCCTTTTCAGGCTGAAACGTCCCAGCTCTGGGCTGAGAGTTGATTTGTTTGGCATGTTTGAGCCAGAAAAGCCCCTCCCTGCCCCCTTCACACTCTCAAAGGGCTGGGCGATACGTGTCTCTGTACAAAGAAAAACTTGTTTTGAGGTTCTTATGCCCAGCGCTGGCACCTCCACAGTCAAGGGCAGAGACATGGACAGGAACTCGGGACCATGTGACAAAGGGATTTAAGCATCTGACAATGCAGACAGGCCAGCTGGGATTTCCGAGCAGAGGCACTTAGCTCCCCATGAAATCATCGGGGTGAGGCACCGAGGGGCGTTTGGAAATCTGGCCCTTAGCCTCTAAATCTCACACACATGTTTGGGTGACCCACTGACAACCTGCTGGGACATATCCCATGCTATAACATGGCTAGCACGCAGCGAAGGAGACCTGGGCCCAGGCTTGTTTGGTGCAGCTGAACTGGGTAGTTGCCAGATGTGAGCAAGGATTAGAGCAGTTTGACTCTGCAGAGGGGATTTACACCAGATTAACTAACTCCATTTACAAATCAGTGTAAATGGGTGCAGACCACATCTCTCATACACAGGGAAGGTTGACACACTGCGGCAGAGGCGCCAATTTTGTCCTTTCCTGGGGGCATGCTCAACCCCCACTCCACCCCAGGCCCCACCCTCACTCCATTCTTTCCTCCAAGACCCCACCCCTACCCTACCTTTCCTGCCCCTGTCCCCCTCTCCCGGGCACAGCTCCCTCGCTCTTCCTCCTCTCCCCCCAGCGCCTCCTGCACTGCTGAACAGCTGATCAAAGGCAGGGAGGAGGAGCTGATGGGGGGGCTGTCAGGGGTGCTGAGAACTCACCATTTTTTGTTCTCGTGGGTGCTCCAGCCCTGGAGCACCCGTGGAGTCGGTGCCTATGCATTGTGCACTTTTGTCTTCTGTCTGTTACATGTAGGGTGACCAGATGTCCCAATTTTACAGGGACAGTCCCGATATTTGGGGCTTTTACTTATATAGGCTCCTATTACCCCTACTCCCTGTCCTGATTTTTCACACTTGCTGTCTGGTCACCCTAGCTGCATGGTCCCAGCTCCTGGCATGTGGCTCACATACTCTGTCTTCCTTCCAGTGCCTCCCAAGGTCTCAGTTTTCCGCAGAGACGCCCTCGACGGCTCCGTCGACGGCTCCGTCACCCTCTCCTGCTGCGCCAGGGGCTTTCACCCGCGTCCCATCCATGTCTCCTGGGTGCGGGACGGAGAAGACATTTTGGCAGAGACGGACTCCAGCGGGATCTTGCCCAATGCCGACAGCACCTACTACATGCAGTCATCCCTGGAGATCTCCCCGCAGCAGGACAGGCACCGCTACGCCTGCCGGGTGGAGCACAGCAGCCTGGGGGAGCCCACGCTCATCTGGGGTAAGGAAGGGTGAATGGCAGGGCACAGCCCCATGGGAATTACAGAGATGGGGATGAGGCTGGGCCACAGGAAGGTCAATATCCCTGCCCACTGTCAGTGTGAACTCTTCTGGCTCTGGATATTTGTGTGACCCACAGAAATGGCCGATGCTTCAGATTATCTCATTAAGTTCCTGGCTGTGGTGATATCCTGTGGCAGGGAGTTCCACAGACTGATGCTATTATGAGAGAGGGGCCTGGTTGCTACATTTGCTCCATGTCTGGCAGTGCCTGGCAGAGCACCCGCACTCTGTGCCCCATCCCCATCCCCCTCCCGGCTCAGCCTTCCCCTCCCCTGGGGCCAGGTCTCTGCAGATGCCCTCGGGGAGGCGTTCGAGGCAAAGACCTGTGGCTGCCCCAGGAGGATGCCCCAGCGGCTGCTCCCCTCGGTGACCTGGGCCCCTCTCCATCCCACAGCCCCTGGGAAGAAGCGCCCCCTGCCCCCTGGGGTCCTGGCCGCCATCGTCCTGGCTGTGCTGGTTCTGGGTGGAGCCGTAGGGGCCGGCGTCGTCCTGTGGAGGAGAAAATCAGCAGGTAAAAGCTGGTCCCCGCGGAGCCGGGATGTGGGGAGGTCTGGGGAGTGGGGCAGCCCTGCCAGCCCAAGGGGGAATCGTTCCTCCCACTGCCCCCCAAGGAGAGATGGGGCAGGGCCAATGGGCCCCATGTGGAGGTGCCGTGAGCCCTGGGTCACCATAGCCTGGCCCTGCTGGGGGCAGAGTGGGCTCTGTCGTTGGCTGGGCACCGTGTGCCTGTTGTGGGGGGCACTAGGGTCAGACTGACCTGGGTGAGGTGCAGTTGGGGTGGTGGGGAGCCCTGTGTCTGGGGGATGAGGGGAGGGGTTACCCTGCTCCTCTGCACTAACCCTCATTCTCTGCTTGTGTTTCAGGCCCCAGGAAACCTGGCTATGCTCCAGCAGCCAGTGAGTAAATCCTGGGTATGGGGCCCACATGCCCCAGTGCATTATGGGTGTGTAGGGGGTCCCCATGATGGGAGAAGGGAGCCCAGTAGTGACTGGACATGAGCACTGATTTCCCCTGCTCCAGGGGAGCAGCGCTGGGCCGCATGATGTAAGCAGGGGATGGTCCCACTATTGTGGGGAACTTTCCTGGCTTCACGCTACCCCGATGAAGTGGGTTAGTGAAAGGATCTGAGTCCTCGCTCCCACTTCCTTTACCCAGAGACCTGCCTGTCCTCGAGGGCTCCCCTGCCACCCTCCTGTCTGGCAGAGTCCTCATAACCCCGACAAGGCTGGGCCCAGGATTCCTGGGGGCTCAACCCCCAACCCTGTCATGGTCACTCAGGGCAGGGGCTAGGGTGTTCCCACTCCAGGGTGCTCTCTCCGCACTGGACACTTCCCTGACCCACTGATCATTGCCTACAGCTCAAACAAATAATATATTAAACAGCAACTAATTAGAAAAAATGAGGGGAAAAATGGGAAAGGTGAAAGGAAAACCTGTCACTCTGCTCTGAGACACGGGGCGTCACAACCAGCATCTCTGTCTTCCTCACAAGACCCAGGCCCCTGCCCAGGCCCTGGCTGTGCTGCAAGGATGCTGCAGGTTGTTCTGGCGATGGCCACATGCCCTCTGGCTCTGGATGGCTGAGGTCCCAGCATCGGGATTATGATTCCCCTCAAGTCTGGCCTGCAAGGCCTCTTGGCTGGGGGGGTGTCCCTGCACTGGGCCCCCTCGGTCTCTCCAGCTGCTCATCGCACTCAGCTCCGCTCTGCCTCAGCACGGCTGCTGCTCTGCCTCCAGCTCCCCAGGCTGCTCCTCTGGCCCCTCTGACTCAGTTTGGTGCAACTCTGCTTCCCAGCTCAGCTCGGGCCCCTGCTCTCCCCTTAGCTCTGTCCATTCCAGCCCGGCAGCTCCAGCTGACATAGAGAACGGGACATCTGGCCTCCTGACTCCCTCATTAGCCAGGCTGACCTGTAGCATCCGTCTCTCCCCATTGCTCCTGGGGACTGTTGGTCTCAGAGTCCTGATTTCCCATCGACCCTTCCTCTTCCTTTTGGTATTGGGGAGGGCCAACCAAAGCCCCCACTCAGTGTCAGTGAGAGGCCAGCAGTCCCCTTACACTGAGCCAGACACGTCACTCCTACACCCATTACAGGCTGGACCAGCCATCCGGGAGCTGCCAGTGTGTGGGGAAAAGCCAGAGCCCGGCAGTGTCTGTCGGGGGCCGTTATGAGTAGGGTCGTGCGCTGCATTTGGGGTTCAAACCCCGTGTCCATTCCCAGCCCGTGGCAGGTCGCTCCATAGAGAGGAGTTAGTGGGGGGTGCAGTGTGGAGGAAGCCCAGAGCTGAATTCTCATCCCCCTTCCCTAGCTAGGATCCCCACAGCTTACGCCACCTCTGAACGATTTTCCTCTCTCCACAGCAAAGAGCGGGGAAGATTCTGCCTCCAGCTCTTCATCAGGAACAGACCCCCAGGGCATGGGACCCTGGAGCTAGGGGCCGTGACCCTGCCCAGCTGCTGACCCCGCTGGCTGGGCGATCTCTGTCCTCTGACTCCCCCCTGCTCCGGGGGAGATTCCAACTTGATCATTAGAGCAGTTTCCTCCTGGGGGTGTTGGGCCTCAGGCTCTGTTATTGTAGGGTTTGTGTCTATGCTTCGGCAGCCAGGACTTAGCCTCACCTTCTCCCCAAAGGGCCGACTCGCTCCAGTGTCTCGTCTCTGCAGGGGCCGCGCTGCCTGCATCAGGGACGGGCAGGTCCCCTTGCAGCAGGAACCGCCACAGAGCCCGATGAGCAGGCAAAGATGGGGGCGGGGGAGCCCCACAGCAGGGAATTATGGGCTACCCCACCCCCATCTGAGAGACAAATGGGCCTGCTTGGAAAATCGAATCCCAAAATGGTGATTTTCAGAGGAAAAGACTGTGCTCTGGTCGCGCTCAGGTCCGAGCTTTGCCCTGAACGTTGTGTGTCAAACCACCGCAAATTCAGCATAAAGCTGAGCTGCTGAGTGTCAGAATCTCAGCACGTGTGTAATACGTGTGTGTGTGTCTCTGGGGGGCAGGAACAGCGGAAGGCCAAGGACCTGTCCCGCTCTGGGAATGCAGAACTGGGGGGTTTTCCTTTTCAGTTCCAACTTTTTGCTGGCTTTCTTTTTTTTTAAATCCTTTTCAGTAAGACCAGGACTTTCGCAGACAGGGTCAAATATTGTCTGGGGCTGATCCAGGACCTCCATTGTCTCAGGGACCTGGGGACTGCATATATTTTTGGATCCGAGGGCTTTCTGAGGCCAAAATTACAAGAATGAGGAGGTCCTTTATTTGCATAAAGGGGTCCTAATCAGACCCCATTGGGTAATGCCAGTGACCTCAGAAAGCGAGTACCCCGTTCTGATTGGCCACGGGTGCCTGAGGTTTGGCCATCACATCTCAGGCCAGGCTGGCAGCCTCTGGCTGTGCCATGTCGCCACACCTGTGCCTCTTTCACCCCCCGCTGGCCACCGAGGGGTAATATCCAGCAGCGGGGGGCGTCAAAGATCTGACACCTACAAGCGCGTCACCACTAGCTGGCCTGCAAAGCCATCGACCTTCACACACATGGGCTGACAAGGCCCCTGGCTAATAGCAGTCCAGCCGCCTGAATGGACCCCTGAGGGTCGCGCTGGAACAGCTGCAAAGTGTCCACCTCTCTGGGTGTTTTCTAGTTCTCGTAGTAGGTGCAGATGCCTCTGGCTTAGTGTTCTGGCCTGCGTGTGTGTGTTTGAGAGACCCACAGAATCTATATGAGCACAGCGCCTATAGAGTAGCTGCTCAGATCCTGACACCAGCCTTAGGTCAAACAGCCTCGCTATTGGAAAGATCACACATGGGCAGGTATTTCGGGATTAGCACCTGTCCCTTTAACCCTTCAAAGTCCTGATGTTTTCACTACATTCATCAATGAGCATTCAGCGTAACCGGGCATATTGGAATGTGACTCTAGGGGAGTGGGGGGAAGAGATCGGCTGTTACCGAATCAGCCATAATCCGGGCAGGCGCCTTAATGGCACCGACAGCTCTGCTGCTGCTGTTCACGTCACCAGGGAGCGATCGGACCCTCCCTCTGTCAGCCCTTGGGCTGGAACCGAAACATCCAGCTTGGCCTTGGGGATGCGCGGTGCCTGTGGGGCTGCTAGCGACCCAGATCCGCCGCCTCCCGGAGTGTTACGTAGCCCTTAGCGGGGGCTGTTAATGTACGTGGGGTGGTTTAGTGAACCTGCCTGAGCACAGTAAGTAACTGGACGATTTCATGTTCTTCCATTTGTACATATTTTGTTTGATGCTTTTGCTCGGCTATTGAGCTAATAAAACACAGACCATGGAACATGGGCGGCTCGGCTGTTTGTTCCCCAGACGTCAGGGCTCCGGAGGAGACTCTGAGCCCCACCAAGGGCTGATCCCTAGAACTGCCCCAGCATCCCCCAGTGACGGGCACCAGACCTGGCAGCTGCTGCCTGTCGAGGGAAAGTTGACCTGTGCATTGATCATTTATTTCCCTCAGCAACGTGGATCCAGAGCGTTGGGGGGCCCAGGGTGGTGGATACCAGCCGGTCAAGCCAAAGGCCACCCAGCCCCCCCCGAATCAGTCTGTGCTTCTCACACCTCCAGCCCCTCGGTTAGTCACGGGCCTGTGCCCTGAGCTAGGGGATTTATATCTGTTATATCTTTGAATCCCAGTGTACAGCTGGTTGTGCTGAGTATGCCTGTGGCCTTCCAGTGATTAGTGTGCTAGCCTGGGAGACCTGGCTCTGCCACACACTTCCTGGGTGACCCTCGTCTCTCTGGGCCTCAGTTTCCCCAATCAGGATAATAGTCTTTCCCTCTTGCCAAGGGGGCATGAGGATAAAAGGATTGTGAGGTGCTCAGACATTGCAGCATTAGATAGATATTTTCTGATTTGTTTGGTATCCTTCTTAGCTCTTGCCTTTTATATCATGTGGCAAGGAGTTCCACAGAATAACCCATTATACTGTGTCAATTTTTAAAATAATAGAATAGACTGTAGTGGCAAAGTAGAATTGTTGCAGAACTCTGGGCACCACGTTTTATGGCTGCAGAGTTTTCTAGACAGGAAAGCATGGTGTCCCTTGCCTCCTGGCATCAGATCTAGGGTTGCCAATTTTGGCTGGACATATTCCTGGAGGTTTCATCTTCACGGAAAGGTTAATCTTTAATTCCTGGAGACTCCAGG
Organism: Gopherus flavomarginatus; assembly: GCF_025201925.1. Taxonomy (NCBI): domain Eukaryota; kingdom Metazoa; phylum Chordata; order Testudines; family Testudinidae; genus Gopherus; species Gopherus flavomarginatus. The sequence continues at coordinate 1,101,490 of NC_066628.1, forward strand.
AAAATCCTGGAGGGTTGGCAACCCCAGTCAGACCCTGTGGCTGCCCCACTCCCATGCAAGAGAAGGCTAGAGAAGGGCAGAGCAGCTGCGCAGGCTGGTAGCCAATCAGAGAAGGGTCTACTGAGAGCCAGTCGGGGCTGAGATTGGAGCCAGCCAATCAGGGCTAGGCTAGGCCCTATATAAAGGCTGCCCAGGAGAGCAGTACTCAGTCTGTCCCAGACCTTCATGGGGGGAGGTTTGTCTGTCTGTCTCCAGGGCAGGAGATTTCACCTTGGACAGAGCAGTGCTGGGCAGGCTCAGGGGGATCACAGTAGGGCTCTGGCCCAATACCTGCCAGACTGTGTGTCCTGATAGGAAGGGCCTAGAGGGTGTGAGGGGCCAGGGGGGGAGTGGCCCAGGGACAGTCAGACAAGGGGAGAGGAGGAGGGCAGAGAGGTTCCCACTAGTGGGTCCCTGGGTTGGGGGTGGGCCTGGGTTCCTCCCCTTCCCCTTTGTACTGCAACTGGCCATGCAGTAGGCTGGCTGAGGCAAACTGCAACCGGCCTGAGGTTGTGGCTGGCCACTGAGGCCAGTGCAAGGACTGTTGCTAACCCCGGCCCGGAAGCGGGTGAGGATGGACCAGGGAGCACTGCTGGAGGGCAGTGGCCTGAAGGAGGACACGGCCGAGCGGGGAGCAACACAGGTCAAGATGCCAATGGAGGAACAGATGATGGATGGGACACCACCAGCAGAGGGCGCTCCCCATAGACTGAGCTAAATCCCAGAGCAACCAGCGGGAGGCGCTGCGGTGGTGAGTCCCAACCCCGTCACAGACCCATATACCCCTGTGGCTTGGTATCCCTCCACCCCCACACTCTGACCCGTCCCAGCCCAACAGGCCCATCTGGCCAGGTGCTATAAACTTGGGCTATTTGCCCCTCCCTCCATGGGAGTCACAGGGTCATGCTCCTTCTGACTGGCTCCAACCACCTTGTCTCATGCCTGAGTGATGTCTCGGAAACCAGCTGAGATCCCAACGGGGCACTGGAGCCTCATGCCGGTGCATGCCCCAGCCAGCCAATGGGGAGCAATGGAGGTGGGACCCCCCCCCCCCTCCCGTGGGAAAACTAGAAGAAAAGAGGTGGGGTGCTCCAATGAAAAGCACAGGGGTGGCCTAGCTGCTCAAGGAGGCGGGTCTTGCCTCGCTCCTACCAATCGGAGAACTAGGGGTGTGTCTGCTTGCTGTGAATGGGGGGAGAGGGTGGGGATTTGAAGGGTGGTAGCTGGTGTGGCTGCTAAGGAGGGGGTGCATGCACCCCAGCCCAGCCGTTGAGTTCTAACAGCAGTGGGGTGGGTAGATGAAGGTGACTCAACCGGCCTGGGGCAAGAGCGGGGGACATGAGGAGGGGGGCAGTCAGTCAGTCTTCCCCCTCCCTGCTGCCCCGGGAAGCTGCATTGGGGTTCGGCCCCTGTGAACGCCCCCCACTGACTGCCCCAAGAGGGGTGAGCTCCCAGATGGGGGAGTGTAGCAGGGTGGTTACCCGCTCCAGCCTGACAGGGCCAGGACTCCTGGGTTCTCTCCCTGGCTTTGGGAGGGGAGTAGGGGCTGGTGGGTTACAGCAGTGGGGGCTGGGAGCCAGGACTCCTGGGTTCTCTCTCCGGCTGTGGGGGCTCGTGGATTAGAGCAGGAAGCCAGGACTCCTGGGTTCTCTCCCTGGCTCTGGGATGGGAGTGGGGGTGAGTGGGTTTGAGCTGGGAGTCAGAAATCCTGGATTTTATTCCCATTTTTGCTGTTGTCACACAGCAGATCAGTCGCTTTCCTCTCTGTGCCCCTCCCCACCCATGCAATGGGGCAGTGATGCTCTAGGCGCACTGGGGATTGTTGTGTTGTCACTCACCACACAGGGCAGCCCTGGTGTTTAGTTTATTACATTAATAAAGTGCTTGACGTTCCCAGCATGACACACACATTCTTGGGCTCCAGACTGAGGTACCTGGAAATTCTTCGGCCTGGGTGCTGCAGGAGGTCAGACAAGATGAGCCAATGGTGCCTTCTAGTCTTAGAATAAATTTCATGAAAAAAATATCTCTAGAGGTGGCACTGGTGATGGGTGGAGAATTAATTCCTTGTTAGTTAATTGCTGGTATGGTAACTGAAGCCCTGGGGCCAAGTTCTCAGCTGGGCCAAACTCCCACCCAGTGACTGTAGCAAGGCCAAGGCCAGGCCCTGGCAGTTCCCAGATGGGTGCCACCATACACCCCTGCAAGGGCTGCCCCCTCTCCTGACTCTAGTGTGAGTCTTGCTATCATTGGCTTTTCTGTAAAGCCCCAGCTCCTGGAGTCACATGAGCGGGGGAGACTCTCATCCGTCATTCATCAAGGGGACATTTACGCCCCCAGCTGTTGTGCAGAAAAGTTTGAAGTTGTGACCTAAGAGTGCCCTGGGGGCGGGGAAAGGCAGCAAGGGGGTGGGGTGCTGGCCGGGATTCACTGTGCAATGGGTGGGGCCTTAGGGGGCGGGGCGCTGCCTGGGATGTGCAGCCCAGGGGGCGGAGCCTCAGGGATGGGGGTGGAGCCTCAGGGATGGGGGCGGGGTGCTGCCTGGGATGTGCAGGCCAGGGGGTGGAGCCTCAGGGATGGGGCGGGGCGCTGCCCGGGATGTGCAGCCCAGGGGGCGGAGCTTTGGGGCTGGGGGCGGGGCGCTGCCCGGGATGTGCAGCCCAGGGGGCGGAGCCTCGGGGCTGGGGGCGGGGCGCTGCCCGGGATGTGCAGTCCAGGGGGCGGAGCCTCAGGGCTGGGGCGGGGCGCTGCCCGGGATGTGCAGCCCGGGGGCGGAGCCTCAGGGATGGGGGCGGGGCGCTGCCCGGGATGTGCAGCCCAGGGGGCGGAGCTTTGGGGCTGGGGGCAGGGCGCTGCCCGGGATGTGCAGCCCAGGGGCGGAGCCTCAGGGATGGGGGCGGGGCGCTGCCCGGGATGTGCAGCCCAGGGGCGGAGCCTCAGGGCTGGGGGTGGGGCGCTGCCCGGGATGTGCAGTCCAGGGGGCGGAGCCTCAGGGATGGGGGCGGGGCGCTGCCCGGGATGTGCAGGCCAGGGGGCGGAGCCTCAGGGATGGGGGCGGGGCGCTGCCCGGGATGTGCAGGCCAGGGGGCGGAGCCTCAGGGATGGGGGCGGGGCGCTGCCCGGGATGTGCAGCCCAGGGGGCGGAGCCTCAGGGCTGGGGGCGGGGCGCTGCCCGGGATGTTCAGCCCAGGGGGCGGAGCCTCAGGGCTGGGGGCGGGGCGCTGCCCGGGATGTGCAGCCCAGGGGGCGGAGCCTCAGGGATGGGGGCGGGGCGCTGCCCGGGATGTTCAGCCCAGGGGGCGGAGCCTCAGGGCTGGGGGCGGGGCGCTGCCCGGGATGTGCAGCCCAGGGGCGGAGCCTCAGGGCTGGGGCGGGGCGCTGCCCGGGGTGCTCTGACCATGGGGCGAGGCCTCCGGGCGGGGTTCCCCGCTGCGCTCAGCGCTGGTGAGTTTCGCTTTCCCGGGTCCGACCTGCCCGGCCGCGTTCTGCCCAGCGACCGGTGACGCGGACGGGCCTGCGCGCGGCTATTGGCGGGGCCGGCGGGAGCCCGGGACGGGGGAAAGGGCCCGATCCCTGCCGGGCGGACCGGGTGGCGATGGCGCTGCTGCTCCTGCTGCTGCTGCTGGGGGCTGCGGCCAGCCCGGGGGGCGGCTCCGGTCAGTGCGGGGGGGGGTGTCAGCAGCGCCGGGCTCTGCGGTCGGACCGGAGCGGGGGGGTCCGGTCAGTGCGGGGGGGGGGGGTCAGCAGCGCCGGGCTCTGCGGTCGGACCGGAGCGGGGGGGGGGTCCGGTCGGTGCCTGTCCGGGATCCCCCGGCGGGGGCTGGTTCTCGGCCTGTCGCGGGTTCGCGCCGCCAGGCTCGTGGCCCCGCTGTGCCCGGCGCTGCGCAGCCCGATCGCGCGGGGGGGTCGGTTCTGGTTTGTCGGGTCCCGGCTGCAGGGACCATCCCGGCCCGATGGTGCCGATCGGTGACTAACCGGATTTGGGGTCTGGGTCCCCGCTGCCCGCCCTGCCCCGGGGCTGTGGGGAGCCCCTGTGCCAGGCGCTGCCAGGCTGGGTCCTTCCTGGCAGATGGGGCTTCCCCTGCCCCCCCCCACCCCTGTCTGCAGAGCCCGGGGGGTCAGTCACAGGGGTAAATATCCCTCCCCCCGACCCCGGGTTTAACCCGTGTCTAGACCTGAGCGGGGCTTGGCCCCGGGCTAGGCTGAGCTGTGTCCACACCAGGCCAGCCGCCCCCACGGGCAGCGATGGGTCTGTAAGTGGGGACGAGGCTTTAGAGGTGTCATCCTAGGGGGGGATGTGTCACCCCCACCCCCCGTCTCTGGCCGTGTGCCCAGGGCAGGGGAGAGGTGGAGCCCCAGGATCTGCGTTAATCAGGGCTCAGTTTGGGGGCGAGCGCCCGCTGCAGAGCACAGACCAGCTGCTGCCTGTGTGCTGTTGGGATCTCCTGGGATTGCTGGGTAGGAGCTTCGGGATCCCCACGGGGTGTGCGGGGAGAGGGGCAGGGGCATGTCCTGCTTTTCCTGGCGTGGAGGTGACTCTCCCATATCGCGAGCTGACCTTAGTATCCGGCAAACTGGTTGAAACAATAATAAAGAACAATATTGTCAGACATGGATGATTTGTTGAGGAAGAGTCAGCATGGTTTTAGTCCAGGGAAATCACACCTCGCCCATCTACTAGCATTCTGTGAGGCGGTCAACAAGCACATGGACAGGTGGGATCCAGTGGGTATAGTGGACTTAGCCCACGTCCAGACTAACCCGCGGCATCGGCGGGTTAAAATCGATTGCTCAGGGATCGATATATTGCATCTAGTCTGGATGCGATGTATTGATCCCCGAGCGCGCTTACATCGATTCCGGAACTCCATCAACCCGAACGGAGTTCCGGAATCGACACGGAGAGCCGCGGACATCGATGCCGCGCCGTCTGGACAGGTGAGTACCTCGATTTTAGAAATTCGACTTCAGTTACGTTATTCATGTAGCTGAAGTTGCGTATCTAAAATCGATTTTAATACCCTAGTCTGGACGTGGCCTTAGACTTTCAGGAAGCCTTTGACAAGGTCCCTCACCAAAGGCTCTTCAGCAAAGTAAACTCATGGGATAAGAGCGAAGGTTCTCTCATGGACTAGTAACTGGTGGGAAGATAGGAAAAAAAGGGTCGGAATAAATAAATGGTCAATTTTCAGAATGGAGAGAGAGAAATAGTGGTGTTCCCCAGGGGTCTGTACTGGGACCAGTCCTATTCAGCGTGTTCATAAATGATGTGGAAAAATGGGTAAATGGTGAGGTGGCAACATTTGCAGATGATAAAAACTACTCAAGATAGTTGAGTCCCAGGCACGCTGTGAAGAGCTACAAAAGGATTCACAAAACTGGGTGACTGGGCAACAAAATGGCAGATGAAATTCACTGTTGATAAATGCAAAATAATGCACATTGGAAAACATAATCCCAACTGTACATATAATGACAGGGTCTAAATTAGCTGTTACCACTTCAGAAAGGTCTTGGAGTCATTGTGGATAGTTCTCTGAAAACATCCACTCAATGTGCAGCAGCAGCCAAAAAACTGAACAGTGTTGGGAATCATTAAGAAAGGGATAGATAATAGGACAGAAAATATGTTGCCTCTATATAAATCCATGGTACATCCACATCTTGAATACTATGTGCAGATGTGGTCGCCCCATCTCAAACAAGATATATTGGGACTGGAAAAGGTTCAGAGAAGGACAACAAAAATTATTAGGCATATGGGACAGCTGCCGTATGAGGAGAGATTAATAAGACTGGGACTTTTCAGCTTGGAAAAGAGACAGCTAAGGGGAAATATGATAGAGGTCTATAAAATCATGACTGGTGTGAAGAAAATAGATAAGGAAGTGTGGTTTACTACTTCTCATAACGCAAGAACTAGGGGTCACCAAATGAAATTAATAGGCAGCAGGTTTAAAACAAACAGAAGGAAGTATTTCTTCACACAGCGCACAGTCAACCTGTGAAACTCCTTGCTGGAGGATGTTGTGAAGGCCAAGACCATAACAGGATTCAAAAAAGAACTAGATAAGTTCATGGAGGATAGGTCCATCAATGGCTATTAACCAGGATGGGCAGGGATGGTGTCCCGAGCCTGTTTGTCAGAAGCTGGGAATGGGTGACAGGGGATGGGTCACTTGATGATTCCCTGTCTTGTTCATTCCCCCTGGGGCACCTGGCACTGGCCACTGTTGGCAGACAGGATACAGGGCTAGGTGGATCTTTGGTTGGATCCAGTAGGGCTGTTGTTAAGATAATCAGGGGTGCAGCGCCATGCTCTGCGAGTCCCTAAAGTGTCCTCTGACTGCCAGATGCTGAGCGGACAATGGGATGATTCACTCAGTGATTGCCTGTTCTGTTCATTCCCTTAGAAGCACCTGGCTCTGGCCGCTGTCAGAAGACAGGATACTGGGCTAGATGGACTATTTGTCTGACCCACTACGGCAGTTCTAATGTTCAGCAAAAATTACGATAGATTTTTGCTTTTGAGAAGGACATTATAGGAGAGAGTATATGGCCTTTAATGAATATTTGAGAATCAAGTTGTACACACAAGCAATGGCATGCGGAAAAACACTAAGGGCTGGACTGAAGGGCAAAATAACAGTTGTAAAAATGCAATCTGCATTGGTGGATGGAGTCAAAACAAAGTTTTGACACTAGGCCAGAAATTCAGTCAGAGTGGAAGTCAGTTGATCCAACAGAATAAACATCTGCTCTAAAAATGAGAAGAAAAAGTTAGAATTAAGAATTCAGGAAATCCCAGCAGCAGATAAGACAATTTGGGAAACTGCTCGGAGACTCCATGCAATCAGATATAGCAATAAGGGATTTTTTGTTTCTGAGGGGATCTGTGTAAAATGTTTCACTGAATTAAGTCTCAGGGATTATCTACACTGGCAAGTGAAAGCGCAATAACTTGCTGGCTCAGGGGTGTGAAAAATCACACGCCCCCCAGTGCAGCGAGTTTGAGAGCTTCAAAGCGCTCGTGTGGACATGCTCGGGTCCCAGTGCTCAGAGCTAATCCCCTCATTGTGGTGGATTGCCAGGAGCGTTGGCACCCATGGCAGCGCTTTGAACTTTGTGGTGCAGACAAAGCCTCAGTCGGTGAGATCAGACAGAGTGGCAGTGACCAGGCAGTGGGATGCCTGTGCCTTTGAGAACCCAGCCCTGGGAAGCCAATGCTGAGAGTTGCTGGCTGTGAGAGGGGAAATAAAAAAGCCCCTTTGCCCCCCACCATTTTTGCAAACACAGGTGTCTCAGTGCCACTGGGGTAACTGCTACCCCCTCTGCCTCGGCCTGTGCTGGGGTTTGCCTTCTGGCATCGCCTCACTCCTGGGCTCAACTCCACCTCCTCCCCCTCCCTCATCCCTGATTTTGCCCTTTAGCCCCTCTCCTAATCCTGCCTCCAGCTGCTTGACACCCCTGACCAGTCTATTTCCACCCCCCGCTCAGACCCTGGCCACCCCCCTGCTCTGATTTGCCCTCTTTCCACTTTTCAACCCCTGTCAAAAGCAGTCTGCAGAATCTTACGGGTATAAGGGCAGGGTGAAGGGCAGTGGCTTCAGTAGATGCACTCAGTGCACCCCAAATAGCACATTCCTACACGGAGCCATTTAATACACTGCAGCAGCAGCTCTGACTCCCCGCACCCCCCATGTCCCTGCAGGCCTGCATTCACTGCACTATTTCTCCATGGGGGTGTCGGAGCCCGGCCCAGGGCTGCCCCAGTTCAAAGAGGCTGGGTACGTGGACGATCAGCTCATCTACCGCTACGACAGCGAGAGGCAGAGAGCGGAGCCTGGCGCGGAATGGATGGCGCGGAACGTGGGACCGGAGTACTGGGAGGAGGAGGCACACAGATCACAGGGCTGGCTGCCCCAGTTCCGAGCGAACCTGAACACCCTGCGCGAGCGCTACAACCAGAGCGGGGGTGAGTGCGGGCCGGACACGGGGCTCGGAGGCGGGTTGGTGTGAAGGGGCGGGACAGAGGGACTCACAGCAGGGTGGGGGCTGGGGGGTTGGTGTGGGGGGAGGGAGGAGGGAGACTCGGGTTGGGGTTAGGGTCAGGCAGGTCGGTGTGAACAGAGTTTCTGTGGGGGGAAGGGCGAGGGAAGGGTGGTAGGAATGGAGAGAGGGGACGGACGCAACTTCGGGGGGTGTCAGTGTGAACAGAGGCACCCAAGGGGCTGGAAGGAGGGGAGGGGGGGCTGGTGTGCATGAAGGGAGGGGACAGAAGGACCCTCAAGGGAGGCAGTGTGAATTGGGGGGGAGGGGATGGAGGGACTCTCAGGAGGGGGGGTTGCATCGGGGAGTCTGTGAACAGGGGCACCCGAGGGGCTGGGAGGGGGGGAGCTAGTGGAACTGAGGGAGGGGACTGAGGGACCCTCAGGGGAAGGCAGTGTGAATTGGGGTGGAGGAGACAGGACCCATGGTGGCAATTTCTCATGGGGGGGGTCAGTGTGAACGGGGGGGGCTGCAGGGTGGGGAGGGGTTCATGTGAAAGACGTTTTTGATGCCCTCCAAAGTGTGAATCTCTTGCTGTCCCTGTCACGGACTCACAGATCGTGCCCCCTCTTGGCCCTGTGCGGTCCGTGGGGGGTGCCCCTTCCAGTGCGACAACCCTTCTCGGGGGTCCTCTCTCTTGGGGTCAGGCCCCTCCACCTCCTGGAGCTGCACCTCTCTGAGCCTCAGCATGTCTGTCTCTGCCGTGGGCCCCCTCAGGGAGTCCCCTCGCTCTGGACCCCCTGGGCCTCCTCACCCCCGAAGGAGATGATATCCCCCCCCGCTCGCCCTGTTCTCTAGCCCGGAGCCACTCTCAGCCAGCGTAACACAGGAGGGTTTATTGAGAGTTGAACCCAGCACAGGAAACTCTCAGGGCTCAGGCCTGGCTTCCCTCAGCACAGCACATCCCAGTCCCCCTGCAGCCACGGGGGCTCTGCCTGCTCCCCCTCTCCAGCCCCGAGCCCCTCTGCTTCCCAGCTGGGCCTCCCATATCCCCGGCCCCGAGCCCCTCTGTCCATTGGCTTCTCTCCAGGGAAACAGGGTCATAAATGGAAGGCCTGGGTCTCCTCTCCTCTCAGCCCCCATGTGGCTGGAGCCTGCTGGTCAGATCACCGGGGTCCTCTCCCTGCAGCCCATTGTCCTCCCACTGGCCAGAACCGGCTGGGTCTCCTGAGCCGGGTCTCCGGGTCACCAGTCGCTGGGGTCTCCATTCTCCAGGCCATCGGCTGGGGTCCCAAGTTCCCTCTCTGGTCCTGTGTACCAACAAACTCCCTCTCCTCTCACCTCATTAAACCAGTAACACCCAGGGAAACTGAGTCTGCCCCCCCCCACCCCCACTGCATGCAACCCACTGGAAAACACGGAAAAACCAAGAAACCCCCCACAATTCGTCGCAGTCCCCACCCCAAACACCCGAGACTTCTATCAGTCCCACTTCCAGCTGAGTTTGCCCCCCTTCAGGGCCCCCTGCCCCCTAGTCCAGCTGTGGTCAGTTCCCAGGCAGACCCTCACAAGTGTGAGGGCCAGAAGGTCCCATCAGACCTGGCTAGTCCTGTCTCCTGGTCACCCTGGCCAGAAAATCCCACCTGCAGATCCTGCATGCGGGACCCTGTTCCTCCCTGCTGGGACAGCGCCACTGTCCCAATATCGACACCCCAAGGCAGGGTGCTGGGACAGTTTGTACATGGAGGGGGAGGGCTGAGAGCCACTGAACCAAACTGGGACCCTGGGTATGGTGGGATCCACTTCAAGCCAGGGGGTGCAGCAGCACCCCCTAGTGCCAGCACCTCTGCCCCATATGTTCAGAAATCACAAGTCAGGTCCCACAAATCCTGAGTTTGGCTTAAATATCAGTTTTGTGGTGATTCTGTTGGCGGTTACAGCAGAGCCCTGTGTATCCGATCTTAGCTGGGATCTGGAGCGAGATCAGATCATCAGAAATCCGGATAACGGGGAAATGCAGTGCCACAGGGCCAGCTAGCGGCCATAGGAGAGAGCTCTTGCTTCTGGCCCTGGACTCCTGGGTGTCCGGTTAATGCAGAGAGCTGCCAATGGTGGGTTGGATAAATGGAGTTGTGCTCTCTTTTTATTTGCCTCTGGTTTGTGTCTTTAGGGGTCAAATTTCCAGGGTTCTCTCTGCCGCTAGGAGGGCTGTAAGGAAGAGCTGAGATTCCCCCTAATCCCAGGACTCCAGGCGCTGGGTCTTTACCAAACCCACCCAGTGTCCTGAGAGGCACAGTACAGTCAGGCGAGCGGCAGCCCTGCGTTCACCCAGTCCTGGGGAGAAGCCGCTTAGCAGGGAGCCTCCCTAGAAGGAGTTTTGTCTTGTCTCCAGTCTGAGTTTATTGACGGTCGGTTCCTCTCCCCTGCTCAGAACCAGGGTCTGACATCGACTCGGGCTGGCGATTCAGAGAATCAGCCCCTGTAATGTGCAGAAACTCCCTGGCTGCCTGACTCCTGGCAGCACAAACCCCAGCACGTGTGGCTTCCCTTCCCCCCACCCCCGGTTGGACCCCCCCGAGTGAGGCAGGTTCCCCTACTCACTATCAATAGAGGGGTAAAGAGCCGTTCCTCATGCTGGGTCCCTGAGGGGGGGCTGTAGCCCCCTGGCCAGGCCCCGAGATTGTGCTGTTGTGCGTTGTGATCCATAAGCGTTGAGTGCCGGGCGCTGCTGACCTCCCCTGCTAGGGACAGGTCTCTGCTGCTTTTGCTCCACCGTGCCTGCCCTGCCCTGCCCTTCCTGAGCAGGGACTATCACTGCCTGGTCTCGTGACTCCCTGTGTCTGGGATACCGGCCTGTGGCATCGGTCCTCACCCCGGAGTGTCCCTAGCCCCTCCTGGTATCCGCCCCCCAACACTGAAGTAGCAGCAGTGAGAGCAAATTCCCTGCCTGTTCCTGACACCTGGGTTCCTTGTGGCTCAGATGCAGTGCAAAGGCTGGGAGCAGTCGGGGTAACTGAGGAGCTGAGAGAGGGGGAATTGCTGAGCAGGAACGAGGAGTGAACCCGGAGAGTTATTGGGGGTGGCTGGGAGAATTGTGGAACAGGTTGTTTGGTGGGAGATTGTTCGGGAGCTGGGGAGCCTCCCCCCTGCAGACCCTGGCTGATCCCAGCCTCTCCCATTCAGTGAGGAACATCTGCCCCTGTTCCCCTGGGGCCCTGCACCTCCATTCCCATTCAGTCTGTCCCCCTACTAGCCCTGCTGAGCCCAGTCTGTGACCCCCTAGTAGCCCCATGTGTCCCGCTCTCTGTCCCGCCCCCCCATATCCCGACCTGGCCCCACAGGCGGGGTGCTGTGGGGAACCCCGCTGGCTGTTCTGGTGCCATAGCAGCCCCTGGTGGGATGAAGGTGTAACTGCAGCACCTCTCCAGCTGAATGTATCTTCTGCAGAGGAAAAAAATCTGGGGGGGACATGAATTCTGCATGTGTAGAGTGGCAGAGAACTCCCCCAGGAGTGGTGTGTGCAGAGGGGGCTGTGGCTGGTGGGACTGTGTATGGGGGGGAGGGGGAGATTGGTCCTGCTTTGAGCAGGGGGTTGGACTAGATCCCTCCTGAGGTCCCTTCCAACCCTGATATTCTATGGTTCAGAGGCAGTTCCTGCCAGACCCTTGACCCCACTTACTACCATCTGGAGAGACGGAGGGGACCCAAAGTGAGTGGTGGGGGGCGGGATCCCATGGGTGAGCTCCACCCCCTATCTCCAGCCTGGCTGCACTCACCCCCCCCAACTACCCCTCTGCTGCTGGCTCAGACAGGGGCTTGGCTTGGGCAGTGTTGGGGATGGGAGGTGTGCGGCGAGGGAGCTGGTGTGTGTCCATGGGCAGGGACCGGGGCAGGTGTTGGGTCAGGATCCCACCCCCCCAGCAGTACAGGGCAGGGGCCCATTAGTCTGTGTGTGAGTTTTGGTGGTTTCAACCTTTCCTGCAGTGCCCAGCCCGCCCCCTCCCCCCCCAGGGCCGCCCCACACACACCCCTCCCGGGTGCCCAGCTCAGAGCCGAGGGAAGCAGGAATTCAGCCTGACACACAAACACTCCCATGGGGTGTGAGTCTGTATGGCCGTTTCACCCTCTTGGGGTTGGTGACGCTGCAGCTTCCTGCTTACCTCTGGTTGCCCCACCTGCTATCCCCTCCAGATTCCCTCCTACCCCCTCCCACAGCCCTCTGCCCCCCCCCCCCCCAAGTTCCCTCCTACCCACTCCCACGTTGCCCTGTTCCCCCTCTGGCTCCTGGGTGGGGGGCTGCCCTCTGAGTCTCCCAAACTCCCCCTCAGCACTGGGTGCGGCAGAGTCCCCGTCAGTGTCTCCCACACACAGATCTACCCCCCATGGTTAGCACTGGGGTGGCACCAGGGGGCCAGTGAGCGAGACTGAGCGTGGGGAAGGCGATAATCCCTGGTGCTGAAGGACGGGGCTGCAGGCCCAGCCGTGACACACAGTGCAAGCGCCCCACCCCCCAAGGCAGCTCCTCTCGTGTGCACCCAGATGCCTTGGAGCTGGGGCTCTGGTCCTGCAGCACCTGCCCCACAGGGTGCTCTTGGCCTAGGTGCCAGCCCTCCTGCCCAAGGAGGGGGCAGGATGCAGGGGGCGTCCCTGCCAGCTCGCTAGGCAGATGGGGCTCTGCAGGGGGAGAGGCCCCAGCAGGTGTCTGCCCATCCCCCTAGCAATTGGAGCTGGGGGGGGGAAGAGGCGAGTTCTCCTCTCTGCCCCCATCCCCTTAGCAGTCAGGGCTGCAGGGGCAGGAGTGGCCTTCACCGCCTGCTGCTGATATATGGGAGGGGGTCTGCTCCCTCCTGCCCCCCATCCCCCCTGCCCCCCATTCTCAAGTCCCATGCCCCTCGCTAAGGGGGTGCTGGGGGACAGTCTCCCCACTCACAGCCCCCCATCCTGGGAACAGCTCCCAGCACTGAGCTTTAAGATCTGCACCCCAGGGTGTCCTGGCCCTGCTGCCGCCCCTGCGCTGCCTCCTCTCCCCCCACCCAGGGCAGAGCCTGTGGGCCTTGGGCGGCGCCTCCTGGCCAGGGGAGCCCCAGGGAAGGGGCCTGGGCTAGAGCAGGGCCAGTGGGGGGCAGAGGTGGGTGTGTAATTAGGATGGGCCCTACAGGGAGGTGGCTCTTGGAGGCTGGGAGAGGAGGCTGGAAATCAGCGTCCCCAACCCTGAGTGTTCAGACGTCCCGCGTCAGACCTAGACCCCTCGTGAAATCAGTTTCAGTAGCCTGGGATTTTACATCACAATTTCCTTCCATCTGTGTGTTCCCGGCTCTGTCCACAGGGGCTGCCCCCGCTGCAGCTCCCAGGCAGAGCTGGACCTGCCCATCGCTGCCCAGAGGAGCCGCCAGGTTCCCGCTTTGCCCCCCAGCGCTGCGGGACGGTCCCCAAGGTGCTGCTGCAGAGCAGGACAGAGTTTGCTTTTGTAGCTGTGTCTGGGCCCCACCTGCATGGGGGAGCTACAAGTCTGGTCCCTCCAAGACCCCATCAGTCACACATACACCCCCCCCGGCTCACCCCATGGAGGGCAGTGTGGGGGAGAAGAGGGATGGGGCTGCCTGACATGCACCCCCTCGGGCCCCTGGCTGGGGGTCTGTGTGTGTTCTGTGTCAGCCGCCCAGCATGTCCCAGCAGAGCCGGCCGGGCCAGGGACCATCCTGGAGCCCCTGTCCTGAGTCTGGAGCAGCAAAGCCGCAGGCTGGGCACCTCATCCCCTCACCCCCATCAGATGTGTACCCAGGGCCAGGGCCTTTCCTCCCCTGCTGCAGCCTGATCCCTGGGGGAGATTTCCAGTCCCTGCCAGGCTCTGTCCAGCACGAGTTGGAGGAGGGTCAAACCCTGGGATTTCCCATCATGGACCCGGATCCGCCATAGTGACCTTTCCCTGGAGTGGCCTGCGCTGTTCAGACTCGGTCAGAGTCTCCTGCTCTGGGGACACAGGCCAGGGACTCAGTGCTGGGCACACAGTGGGGTCAGGCCCATGGACCGGGACTCTCCCCTCTGTTAGGGCATCCTCTGAGCCCTGCGGTGAGAGACATCCCTGTCACCCTCAGATTGCGCTGGGGAGCAGCCACGGGACAACTGGACCAGTCCCCATGGCTGTCAGCCGCCACCTCCTCTCCAAAGCCACAGGAAAAGCAGAGCAGCTCCAGGGAGCTAGACCCCGGCACAGGATCCGGCAGCTCGGTCCGGTTCAGAGTCTGCTGCTGCCGATTCTCCAGGGAGGGCTGAGGGAAGGAAGCAGGAATCCAGGTCTGGGAGGCGCAGGAGCCAACAGTGCCCCCAGGAGAAGGGACAGTGCTTGGATTCGGAGCAGGAGCCATGGGAGAGGGAGAGCAGGGAACTCCTCCAGGCGGGATTCTTGGAAGCCACGTGGAAACGGGCGGCGTCCAGTTCAGAGCGACCGCCCGAGGAAATGTAGATGAGGAGGAGCGGGGTCAGAACAGCAGCGACCCCACTCAGCAGTGTTACCCCTGTGGTTCCCAAACCCACCTGGTATTTCTCTCAGCTTGACCTCGACAGACGTGATCCAGGAAGAGCAGGTGCCCTGAGAGATGGAGCAGGGGGGCTAAGAACCAGCTGGAGCCAGAGTTCATTTCCTCTCCTGAGGTCGATGGAGCACGAACACCCCTAGTTCAGGACACGGCAAGGCCTCTGCAGGGAGACGGAAATCTTACGGCCCCTAACCAGAAGGGTGGGCACAGCACCCTGGAGACACCACGTCCCTCACAGTCCTGCTGCGTCCCGCGCTCTGCCCAGCAGGACCAGCTGGCCTGTGTGAATCTGGCCCTTTCACAAACAGCAAATGCTTGGGTCTGGGCGCTCAGAACGACTCCCCTGGCAGCAGCCATCTGGTCTGACTCCCCTCTGGACACCTTGCGGGACTCAGCAGGGGCCAGGGCTGCAGTGCGGTTGCCTGTCGGCGTGTGCAGCTGGGTGCCGAAGACAGCTGGCCAGGCTGTAGTGACCTGAACTCCCCTCCCCACACGTGGATGGTGCCAGCTGGGGAATCAGTGGGAAGGCAACGGATGACTCCTCGGACAAAGCAAAGATGCCCCGGCTCCTGCCAAGGCCGCCGGGGGGCTGTAAATCCTGCTCCAAACCCAGGCTGCCTTTCCCAGCATCCAGACCAGCCATGCAGCAGGTGAGATGATCCCAGCCACTGCAGGGAAAGTGTCGACACCCAGAGGTGGCTGATCCGGGGGGACACCCACAAGGCAGCCTCTGGTCCCAGTCACTGTGTGACACGAGGACAGAGCAGCGCACAGGTGGGTCGTCTTCTCCAGTGTGCGTATCCTTGTTCTCTGGTCCCTGCACCAGGTGAGTTCTGCGCTGTCCAGAGAGCGTGGGCGCTGGTTCTGCCCAGATTGGCCCCTTCTCCCTCTCCCCCGGCCCCTCGGGAGGGGGGGGGTGCAGGCGGCTGTCCCCCATCTCCTGCAAACAGGGGCCATAGGACCAGTCCCAGAGAGGGGACAGGGTCTGTACTTCATCCTGGCCCTGCTCAAGGAGAAATTGGGGCAATAGGACCGTGCTCGGTCTGGAACATCTCTGGGAGAGCCCTGGGCAGCCCCGATTAAAGACAGACATTTAAGTCCCACCCTGGTGGTGATCCGCAAAGGGCCTGTCTGTGCTCCATGGAACTGAGACACAGCCCTGCCCACCCCCCTTCGTCAGCATCACCTCAGAGCTCGGTGTCACCTCTGCATCCCAGCACATCCGGTTCAGCTCCTCGCCTGTTGGCCTCGCCACAGCCCCCGGGTACCTGCCACGGGTTCATTGTCAGGGTCACTGCCCTCAGACAGGAAGGGGTCACCTCTGGCCATCCTCAGCGACGCTCCAGCCAGAGGGTGAGCGGCACAAACCACTTCCCAGGCACTCCGGATCCTGGGACCGCGGGTTCATTCTGCGCTGGGAAGAGAGACGCCTGGGCTCCACCCCACGGAGAGCTCGCCTGGGGCTGGGAATGACCCACCGTCTCTCAGGGGTTATTGCTCAGGAGAGAAGGGACAATTCCCTGCTTTGCTCAGGACGGCCAGCAGCCTGCAGGAGGTCGCAGCCTGCCCCAGTGTCACTGCTGGGTGTGTTGTGTGTTGAGTGCACTGGGGTGAGTGCACACAAGAGCTCCAGTCGTTCCTGCTGTCCCTGCCTGCTCACACCTTGGTGCGTCTGAACAGGAGAGTCTGGCTTCCCCGGAGCCTCAGCACCTCTCGGGTGGGGCTCAGCGCCCGTTGTTTCCCAGAGCCGGGCCGGACAGGAGAGTGCTACGGGCAGTGCCAGCTGGGAGGGGCGAGTGCTTGCGTGGAGTTCAGCTCAGCACGGAGCAGGGGAGGGAACCTGGCATGAAGTGGGTGCATCTCAGGGTGATTGGCTGCGGGCTCTGGCCTTGTCCCCAGGTGGAGCAGCTCCCAACTCCGACCCGACATCAGCACAGTGCCCTGCATCAGTGAACAGGGTGGGACGAGGTCGTCATCACAGCAGGACGAAGCCAACCCTCTGATGTCCTGTGTACAGCAAAGCCCCTAGCGTGGCCGAACTTGGCGTGGTCAAGGAATGAGGCGTGACGAGCGACGCAAGGGAGAGCTGGCTCAGGCACCGAGGAGCCTGCACCCAGACGTGCTTCTGTTCCTAGTGAGGGAATTTCCAGTCTCACTGAGAGACCCGTTTGCCTCTCACCCACGCTGCAGGGGCCCCTCCTTTCCTGGCTGAAAGAGGGGTCCAAGGGCTATAGGCACAGAGGGCATCTCCCGGGGTGGTCAGTCGGTCCCCTGTACACCTGTCCCCTGCTCCCCAGAGCTAATGGCGATCAGTTTATGAATGGGGTCATGGCGGGGCTGCCTGTGACGGCACGGACAGGACTCCATGACCCAAGAGCTCTCTTTGTCCCATGTCCTAATGCGAGGAGCCTAGGTAACAAAATGGAGGAACTAGAGCTACTGGTGCAGGAAGTGAAACCGGATATTATAGGGATAACAGAAACATGGTGGAATAGTACTCATGACTGGAGTACGGGTATTGAAGGCTATGTGCTGTTTAGGAAAGACAGAAATAAAGGCAAAGGTGGTGGAGTGGCATTGTACATCAATGAGGAGGTTAACTGTAAAGAAATAAGTGATGGAATAGACAAGACAGAGTCTGGGCAAAAATCACACTGGGAAAGAAAGCTACTAGAGCCTCCCCTGAGATAGTGCTTGGGGTGTGCTACAGACCGCTGGGATCTGATTTGGATATGGATAGAGACCTCTTTAATGTTTTTAATAAAGTAAACACTAATGGGAATTGTGTGATCATGGGAGACTTTAACTTCCCAGATATAGACTGGAGGACAAGTGCTAGTAACAATAATAGGGCTCAGATTTTTCTGGATGTGATAGCTGATGGATTTCTTCACCAAGTAGTTTGAAGAATCAACAAGAGGGGATGCTATTTTAGATTTGGTTTTGGTGAGTAGTGAGGACCTCAGAAGAAATGGTTGTAGGGGACAACCTTGGTTCAAGTGATCATGAGCTAATTCAGTTCAAACTAGATGGAAGGATAAACAAAAATAGATCTGGGACTAGGGTTTTTGATGTCAAAAGGGCTAACTTTAAAGAATTAAGGAAATTAGTTAGGAAAGTGGACTGGACTGAAGAACTCGTGGATCTAAAGGCGGAGGAGGCCTGAAATTACTTCACGTCAAAGCTGCAGAAACTATTAGAAGCCTGCATCCCAAGAAAGGGGAAAAAAAACATAGACAGAAGTTGTAGACCAAGCTGGATGAGCAAGTATCTCAGAGAGGTGATTAAGAAAAAGCAGAAAGCCTACAAGGAATGGAAGATGGGAGTGCTCAGCAAGGAAATTTACCTTATTGAGGTCAGAACATGTAGGGATAAAGTGAGAGGCTAAAAGCCATGTAGAGTTGGACCTTGCAAAGGGAATTAAAACCAATAGTAGAAGGTTCTATAGCTATATAAATAAGAAGAAAATAAAGAAAGAAGTGGGACCCCTAAACACTGAGGATGGAATGGAGGTTAAAGATAATGTAGGCATGGCCCAATATCTAAACAAATACTTTGCCTCAGACTTTAAATAGGCGCTTAGGGATAATGGTAGGATGACAAATGGGAATGAGGATATGGAGGTAGATATTACCACAGCCAAGGTAGAAGCTAAACTCGAACAGCTTAATGGGACTAAATTGGGGGGCCCAGATAATCTTCATCCAAGAATATTAAAGGAACTGGCACATGAAATTGCAAGCCCATTAGCAAGAATTTTTAACGAATCAGTAAACTCAGGGGTTGTACTGTATGACTGGAGAATTGCTAACATAGTTCCTATTTTTAAGAAAGGGGAAAAAAAGTGATCCGAGTAACTACAGGCCTGTTAGTTTGACATCTGTAGTATGTAAGGTCTTGGAAAAAATGTTGAAGGAGAAAGTAGTTAAGGACATTGAGGTCAATGGTAATTGGGACAAATTACAACATGGTTTTACAGAAGGTAGATTGTGCCAAACCAACCTGATCTCCTCCTTTGAGAAGGTAATAGATTTATTAGACAAAGGAAATGCAGTGGATCTAATTTACCTCAATTTCAGTAAGGCATTTGACACGGTCCCACATGGGGAATTATTAGTTAAATTGGAAAAGATGGGGATCAATATGAAAACTGAAAGGTGGATAAGGAACTGGTTAAAGGGGAGACAACAACGGGTCGTACTGAAGGGTGAACTGTCAGGCTGGAAGGAGGTTACTAGTGGAGTTCCTCAAGGATCGGTTTTGAGGCCAATCTTATTTAACCTTTTTATTACTGACCTTGGCACAAAAAGCGGGAATGTACTAATAAAGTTTGCGGATGACACAAAGCTGGGGGGTATTGCTAACACAGAGAAGGACCGGGATATCATACAGGAAGATCTGGGTGACAGGTAAACTGGAGTAATAGTAATAGGATGAAATTTAATAGCGAAAAGTGCAAGGTCATGCATTTAGGGATTAATAAGAAGAATTTTGGTTATAAATTGGGGACACATCAGTTGGAAGTAACAGAGGAGGAGAAGGACCTCAGAATATTGGTTGATCACAGGATGACTATGAACCACCAATGTGATATGGCTGTTAGAAAAGCTAATGCAGTTTTAGGATGCATCAGGCGAGGTATTTCCAGTAAAGATAAGGAGGTGTTAGTAACATACAAGGCACTGGTGAGACCTCATCTGGAATACTGTGTGCAGTTCTGGTCTCCCATGTTTAAGAAGGATGAATTCAAACTGGAACAGGTACAGAGAACAGCTACTAGGATGATCCGAGGAATGGAAAACCTGTCATATGAAAGGAGATCCAAAGAGCTTGGCTTGTTTAGCCTAACCAAAAGAAGGCTGAGGGGGGATATGCTTGCTCTTTATAAATATATCAGAGGGATAAATATTAGGGAGGGAGAGGAATTATTTAAGCTTAGTACCAATGTGGACGCAAGAACAAATGGATATAAACTGGACACTAGGAGGTTTAGACTTGAAATTAGACAAAGGTTTCTAACCATTAGAGGAGTGAAGTTCTGGCCCAGCCTTCCAAGGGGAGTAGTGGGGGCAGAAGACATATCTGGCTTTAAGACTAAGCTTGATAAGTTTATGGAAGGGATGGTATGATGGGATAGCTTAATTTTGGCAATTAATCAAAGATCAATTGCCAAATTATCAGCAGGTAAGTATGCCCAGTGGTCTGGGATGTGATGTTAGATGGGATGGGATCCGAGTTACTACAGAGAATTCCTTCCTGGGTGCTGGCTGGTGAGTCTTGCCCACATGCTCAGGGTTTAACTGATCACCATTTTTGGGGTCGGGAAGGAATTTTCCTCCGGGGCAGATTGGCAGAGGCCCTGGAGGTTTTTCACCTTCCTCTGCAGCATGGGGCATGGGTCACTTGCTGGAGGATTCTCTGCAGCTTGAGCTCTTCAAACCATGATTTGAGGACTTCAGTAACTCAGACATAGGTTAGGGGTTTGTTACAGGAGTGGATGGGTGAGATTCTGTGGCCTGCGTTGTGCAGGAGGTCAGACTAGACGATCATAATGGTCCCTTCTGACCTTAAAGTCTATGAGACTGAGTCCTGTCTCTCCAGGGGATCTGTAGGGAGAGGGCGCCGGAGATGTCAGCAGCTTCCTATTGGCCAAGGGGGCCCTGGTTCCCTGATCCCAGTGTGGCTCAGTCTACCCCCTTGTCCTCCTTTAGGGCAGGATGTGCTATCCCAGGGACCGCTCTGTCCCCTAGAGCCAGCGCACCCCAGACTGACAGCCTGGGCTTTGAGCAGCCTCATGTGAGGCTCGTGTGGTGACATCTCTCTGCTAGCATCCAGGAAAGTTCCCACAGGATCTGCCTAATCTAGAAGTGGGGGCAGTTCAAGCCGTGCTACAGGAGACGGAGTTTCTCTGCTTCTTCGCCAGCTCTAATGCAGGGTTTGGAGTTCGGACCCAGGGCTTGGCAGTCTCAATGTCATATCGAGTGGCTGCTCTCCCTGGGCAGGCAGAGGGTCTCTGTACTCTGGGATATCCAGCGTTTGCTCCCAGATGCATCCCTGTCTCATACTTCTCAGACTCATTCAGCGCCAGTGTGGGACCTTCTCACCCTGACTCAGGGCCCCTTTGAGCCTCTCAGGACGATATCCCAGTGTTTCCTGTCCATCAAGGAGGCTCCCCTCATAGCCCGCCCTCCCCTGGTTGCCCTCCCTTGCACCTGGGGGTGTAGGAGTTCGGGGCCTTATCTCTTACGGCTTCGTCCTGCACGTTCTTCGAGGTGTGCTGCACACGTCCATTCCGACGTAGGGGTGTGTGCACCCGAGCACCGTGGATGGAATTGTTCCCCTAGTGGTACCTGTCGGGTCGGTTCTGGCAGCCTCTGGTGCCATGCACTCACAGTGTGGGTATAAGGGGCCGTGCCAAGCCTGCGCCCTTCAGTTCCTTCTTACCGCCAATGGCAGCTGCTGGAACTTCCCTCCTCGCTTCAGCCGGATTTTCTAGTGGGTTTCTCAGTTCATTGTGTGTCGTTGGTTAATTGGAAGTCATTTTTAGCAGTGCGAGTGCTTGAGCTCCGCGTCAGTGCAAAGCGTGGCTCCCGCCAGTCGGGGCTTATGGCACAGCTCTTCTTTGCCAGTGCCCAAGGAGAGGCACCGCGGGCACCGAGACAAGAGCCACTCCCTGGCTCCGAAAGGGGCCAGGCCAGGAGACCGGGACAGAGCGAGACCCACACCGGGCCACTCTCCCTCGCCGGCACCGCTGCAGCTGCCGCTAAAGATACTCACGCGGGTCCCGCGTACCTCACCAAGGGATGCACCACCCTCCTGCTGTCAGCGTACCAGACACTTCACGGTACCATCCACCCTGGGGGCGTACGTGGCAGCTAGGGACCTGCTTACACTGCTGGTACCAGGGTCCCTGGACGTCCAGGACTCGGCATCGTCAGCACCATCTGGTGGCCAGGAGACCTCACCCGGCCGTAGAACGGCACCGAGACTGTTCTCCAGGGTGAGCACAAAGCCCACCAGGACTTACTGCACAAGTGGCTCAAATCTGGGCGTACAGGCGGAGGTGGGGGAAGAGTCCCTGAGGCCTTCCCGGCTAGCTGGGTGGCAGCAGGCCTCTCGTCACTCTTCCTCTACCTGAGGTGATCACAGAAACCCCTGAGGCTCTGGCAGAACCCAGCCTTCCTCCCTCGCTCTTAAGCGAACAGAGCAGGAATATTTTTATTTATTTATATACACACACACACACTCTCCCTCTTTCTCTTCTCTCCGCCCCCCAGTGGTGGCAGCCGGTGAAAAGGACCATCAAGGTCAAGTGGGGCCCACGGCAAACACAAATGATCCCCAAGAAGTTGGCCTTGTTCAGTAGGAAACCCCCTCGCCAGGGGGCTGCAGCTCCGCATGGCGACCCAGCAGGCCTGGCTGGGTCACTGTGATTTTCACAGGTGGGAAGCGATGCAGAAATGGCAGGACCTGCTCCCCCAGGGCGCCCAGCCGGAGTTCCCTGCCCTTGTGCAGCAAGGGAGAGCAGTGGCCTGGGCTTCCCTGCAGGCAGCCCTGGATGTCACGGGTTCTGCGGCCAGGTCAGTAGCCACGGCTCTCACCACGCGCAGGAGCTCCTGGTTACAGTCTTCCGGATTTCCACGGGACGTGCAGCAGACGATCCAGGGCCTCCCATTCGAAGGTTCCTCGCTCTGTTCAGAGCAGACAGATGCCAGGCTGCCTGGCCTTAAAGAAGGACTCTGTTATAACTGTGACGGGAAGGGAACAGCCATCCTGTGTACAATACTATAAAATCCCTCCTGGCCAGAGGCACCAAAATCCTTTTACCTGTAAAGGGTTAAGAAGCTCGGGGAACCTGAGCTGGGGGGTAGGACAGTGTAGGGGCTGGAGGGGAGACTCTCCTGGGTGGGAATCAACGAGGAGCAGACACCAAAAGGCAGGAGAAGATGGTCAGGAGCAGAGGCCCAGGGGATGGGGAGAGCCTGGGGAGGAAAGCCAGGCGGGGACCCCCAGTACCTGGAGGGAGAGGGGGGACCGTTCTAGCTAGTTCATTCCCCTGCTCCCATGGCCCCAGCAGCGTGGTGGCAGGGCTGTGAGACGTGCCGTGTTGGGGGGAGCAGGTGGAACCCGGCAGCCTGCCCAGCCCTGGCTACCTTTGGGGTTTGTGTGCAGACGGGGGCTAATTGTGTCCAACCTGCGCTGAGCTCAGGCTGGTGCCGGCTGCGGGGACGGTTACTGAGGTCGCTCCTGCCCCCACCATTACTGGCTTGGCCTGAACTCCCTGCAGTGACCCGTGGTGGTGGGGGGCTGGCTGCACGCCCTACAGGGGCCTGATTCGCAGAGGGGGGTGCCCGGCTCTCCCTAGGCATAGGGCCCTTTTCAGTGTCTCCAGCTAGGCCCCTTCCCCAAATCGCCTGTCACTGGTGAACATGCAGCCGTCTAGACTGTGGTTTTCTCTGTGTCTGGGATGGGGGGAGTGTGAGGGTGTTCAGGACCCTGGCTGGACTGTTCTCATCACCCTACTGCACCCACAGCTCCCTGCTTCTGTTCACTGAGCCAGGGGCCTGTCCTGCTCCCCCTTCAGTGTTTCTCCTGCCCCCATAGTCACCCTTCCTGCCCCTAGGTTCTCTTTCCTGTCCCCCATGCCCTCTGCCCCAGCATGTCCCTCTCCTGACAGCCAAGGGTGCAGCCATGTACAAGGGCAGCCCTGCTTTGGGTTCCTGGCAAACCCTGGCATGTGGGGCCACCTTAGCCAGGGGCAGAGTCTCTGCCGCCTGCCCAGCTGTAGGGGAACAGGAGCCATCCTAGCACAGGGCGTCCTGTGGCTCCAGCCCTGTGGGAAACAGCAGGCAGGCAGAACAGGAGCAGAACCACGGGAGTTTGCTCCTGAGCCATGGTCACGCCCCAGGGTGCTGGGCGGTGCCTGGAGCTGTGCCTACAAACTGGAACAAGTCGATACTGGGAACATGGGGCACATGTGGGGTGAGGTGCTGCTGGGTGGGGTCGGTGTGAGCGGGGAGGGGGCAGAGGGACCCTATGTGGTTGCTCCAGTCAGAGCAGGGTTAAAGATGGGGACCCTGTTCCCTCTCTCCATGCCAGGGGGTGGGCTCCCATCACAACCCCTCTGGCTGTAGCCCAAGTGTGTTGGGGGCTCCCTCCAGAGAGCAGGGGCTGAGCTGTGGATGGGGAGACTGGCCCCCAGAACAGGTGGGGCACTGACCATAGTGTGAGGGACAAGGGATGGGAGCAATGTCAGTGTGGGTGGGCTTTCCCCTGCTGCAGCCAGAGCCCCACCTGCACTGGGAAACCCACCCACCACTGTGGGGGCACATGTGGAATTGTGTGAGCTCTGGTGGGCACAGGGCTGAGGGGACTCCAGGATGGCCAGGCTGCAGACAGCTTGCAGTAAGGGGGTGCGGTGGGCCCCACTCACCTCTCATGAACACCCCTGCCAGCCAGATGTGTGTCTGCTTTTTCCAAGTTTACATTGATTTGTGGTGACCCCTGCCAGCAGTGAACCTTCTTGGGCAGGTTGTCAGTGGCTCACCCCCCTGGCCGAGTCTCACAGTCTGTGTGTGAAACACACAGAAAATAGACCCCTTCTGGGGTATGCCGTCCAACAGGTCCTATCAGTGTACCCAGCTTACAGCCCCTCCTGGGCTCGCTCAGGTATTGTCCCCTGCTCTGGTGTGGAGCCGTGCCCCCCACTGCTTCCTCCCTGGGGGCTCTTCGCCTGGGCGGCAACATAACAATTTGTGACTCTTCTGGGTTTCCAGCACCCTCTGGGCTACTCCTTCCTCAGAGTTTTAGCCACCCACTGAGACTGATAGGAGTGACCCACGCCCACCCACCCGCTATTCCAGGTCTCGACTCAGGGACCCTATAAGTAGCAGCTGTCTGCTGCTTTCCTTTAACTGTCTGCTACTGCATTTCCCTGGGCCACTACCCCACAGCCCCGGGACTTTTCTTGCAGCCTGGCTCCATCCAGCACTGATCTGCCCAGCCCTGCAGCCAGCCAGGAGCACCGTACTTGCTCCTTTGGCTCCAGCCAGCAATTGAGCTCCTCTGCCCAGCAGCTCCTCCTTTTATGGTCCTGCTGGTCCCTGACTGGCTGCTCCCTCCTGCAGCCTCTCTAGGCAGCTTAGAGGACTTGCCTCTCTCAGGGCTGGTGCCCCCCATCACAGGGGCCTGCGGGTGTTAGAGAATCTCTAGCTGCTCTCTGTGGCTCAAACCTTGAGCCAGCCTGGGCCTCGGCACTGTGTGTTTCAGGATTTCACACTTTCCAACTGAAGTACGGCTGTGAGCTCCAGGATGACAGCGCCAAAGGGGTTTTTTTTGAGTACGCCTACGACGGGCGAGACTTCATCAGCTTCGATATGGGCCAAGGGGCCTGGGTGGCAGCAGATGACGGGGCTCAGATCACCAAACAGAAATGGGATGCTGACAGGAGCATCGCTCAGAGAGAGAGAACCTACATGGAGCAGGAGTGCATCGAGTGGCTGGGGAAGTACCTGGAGTACGGGAAGGAGACGCTGCAGAGGAGAGGTGAGGGGGCATGTCAGACCCCGGGGTCACTGAATGGGGTGTATCCTCACTGCAGAGATTGCTCCCCCACGTCCATCATGCTGAGCATTGTCTCTGGCAGGACGTTTCTGTCCGCGCCCATCGGGCAAGGCCCCAGCATCACCGCAGGAGCCGCCTTTCGTCTCCCTGTCCCGTCCCACCCTGTTCAGCGCCACCCCCTCAGCGGAGCAGAGCCCCTCAGGGTGCCTGTGCCATTGTCCTATGTATCAGAATCAGATGTGAGAGCGCGGCTGCACCAGCTCCCATCGCTCTGGACATGGACAGGGCAGTGCTGTCCCCTGCCATGCATTGTCCGAGCGCTGCCTGCTCTAGCTGGAAGGGGGAGCAGACTGTGGGTACTGGGCGGGGTACAGGGGAGCTGGGGGCTGGGCTGGTGCCTCTGGCTAGTGCTAGAGGGTCTCTAACACCCCCAGCCGCCTTGTGATGGGAGGCACCAGGCTCTCAGCTGCTGCCTCTCCCAGGGGATCCAGCTCAGGGAGTTCCCTCTAACTCCATCTCTCCTACCTCCCAGAGCCACCGCGGGTGCAGGTGGGCGACCGGCCGAGCCGGGACGGGCTCACCACCCTCTCTTGCCGGGTCCACGGCTTCTACCCGCGGAGCGTGGCTGTCGTGTGGCTGAAGAAGGGGGTGGCCATGCCGCAGGAGACGATCCAGTGGGGGGTGCTTCCCAGCGGGGATGGGACCTACCAGACCCGGGCCACCATAGAGATCGACCCCAGCAGTGAGACCGATTATACCTGCTGTGTGGAGCACCCCACCCTGGTGCAGGATCTGAGAGTGCCCTGGGGTAAGCGGGGACTGGCTTGGGATGGGCAGAGTGAGGATTTTGCGGGGGGGGGGGAGGGTTATGAGGCTCTAATGAGAGGCAGGATGACTGAGCCATGTAATGGGGATTTCAGGGGAGAGACACAGGACACCAGTGGGGAGCAGGGAAACTCATCCCTGTAATAGGGTGAGAGGGTTTGGGGTTCCCCTGATCACTGGCCCGTTCCCATTTCAGTGCCCAAGTCCAACGTGAAGCTGATCGTGGGTGTTGTTACTGGGGTTCTCGTGCTGGTTGCTGCCGTCGCTGGAGCTGTTATCTTCCTCAGTAAGTGCCGGGTGGGGCACCGACGCGCCATCTGTGCCAGGCCATTGTGACGTGCCCATCACCCTAGAGCCTGGGCTGGGATTGCTGACCTTCTCTGGCCTGGCTGGGCCCCTGCACCCACCCCTACAGCCCCCGGCGGCAGTGCTGTGTGGCTGCCCCGCTCTGCTGCTGGGCCCAGGGCTGTCTGGCAGGGAACAAAGGGGCAGTTTTCTCTGGGCCCCCCGAGCCACAGAAGTTGAATGGTGCTAACTTGGCACGTGGGGTCGCAGCGCCACACTCAAGTCTGTGCTGTGACCCTGTGTACCAGGGCACAGGGCCCAGTCCCACAGGACAGGAGCCACCACTATGGAGTGAGTGCAGGGCAGGCTCGCTCTGTAACTCCTCTCCTGACCCACCCCTGGGGCCTCCCCTCAGTGCTTTTACACTCTTGGAAGGATTGAGGGCTTCAGATTTTGCCCCAGGCCCCCAAAACCTCTGTGTGGCCCTGATGGGCCAGGCCTGCCCACCAACCAGAAACCTGGGGAGGGGGTATGGTTCATACAGATCCCATCCCTGGTCAGTAAGTCCCAGGGCTCTGGGAAGGGCCGGGTACCCCATTTCTGGGCTGCAGACACAGTCTGGAGCCAGGTCCTGCCCCGGGAGCAGCCGCACTCACTGCGATCTGCTTTGTCTCTGCAGGGAAGAAGGAAGACGGCTACAAAGCGGCTCCAGGTAAGTGCTGAGCCCTCCCACCGCCACACCTTGTCCCCGTCCCTGTGACCTGGTATGTGGCAGCCTGGGGCCAGTCCCAGGAGACCTCCCCTAGCCCCCCATGACTGAGGAGCTGCAGCAGTGGGACTGGCCAGTGACACTAACGCCCTGGCTGTGCCTGGGTGCTCTGTGTAGGTCGCCCATCACCGTGGTGTCTGGGCACAATGGCAAAACACCAACACCTGGGTCAGTCACTGGGGTGTGTACGTGTATAACCAGTGTGGGGCGGGGGGAACCGGGACCCTGTGTTCCGCCAGATACTGACCCCGGCTTCCTTCTCCCCCACAGCTCACGAAGGTTCCTCCAGCTCCGGTAGGTGACGGGAGGGTGACACTAGCCCAGGGGACGTGCTGCTCTCGCTGAGGCTGCTGGGGGTGGTACAGGACGTGTTAACACACCCTAGGGTTCCTCTGTGGGGTGGGGGGGTCCCTGCTGTTTCGGTGACACAGGGAGTTTGGCTGCACGGGGAGATTGACCGGTAGAGCTAAATTATTCTGTTACAGCTGGGCTGGTCAGGGGCGGCTCTAGGCATTTCGCCACCCCAAGCACGGCAGGCAGGCTGCGGGAGGTCCACCGAAGCCGCAGGACCAGGGGACCTCCCGCAGGCAAGCCGCCGAAGGTAGCCTGCCTGCCGCCCTCATGGTGCTGGCAGAGGCCCCCCGCAGCTTGCCGCACTTGGTGTGCTGGGGCCTGCAGCCGCCCCTGGTGCTGGTCAATGTCCCCATGTGGATGAGCCCTGATTAGGCTGCATT
This sequence comes from Gopherus flavomarginatus, assembly GCF_025201925.1. Classification (NCBI taxonomy): domain Eukaryota; kingdom Metazoa; phylum Chordata; order Testudines; family Testudinidae; genus Gopherus; species Gopherus flavomarginatus. Next base: position 1,129,230 of record NC_066628.1, read on the forward strand.
TAAAGGAACCTAGGGGAGTTAGTGGCGTATCAGCACCCAACGCCCTTCGGCCACATTGAAATTCCCAGCCCGCAGTCTGCGGTGCAGTCTGGCATTCAGTGTTGCCTCGGGCCTGACATGGTCCTGGCATTGTCTGGCCTGGGTCTAACCCCGCCCCCTTCTGCTGCAGCTGTGAGTGGGGTTCGGTGCCAATAGGACGTGTTGTACTCCGAGTGAGGGGATGTCAGAGCCTCAGCCCCACTGATTTCAATGGGGTTTGGGCTCCTGAGTCACTAAGGTACTTCTGAGAGTCCCACCCCCATAGGTACAAGACTCCAGTGGGGGCCAGCACAGGGATCTTAGCCCTGGAGAGCAGAGATCAGCCCTGGCTCCTGCTGGCTCACCCTGTGCCGTCCCTCACACCAGGCGAAGTGCAGCCGCTCGGCCAGGACAGCGTCACCCCCATCCTGCAGCAGGGTAAATGCTGACAAAGGGGCCGAGCAGGGATCAGGGCTGGAGACACTAACACCCCCCTTCTCCTTCTTCTCCCCAGGAAGTGACCAGGGATCAAACACCTGCATCAAGGGTAAGTGAGGGGGAGACCAGCCAGGGGGATTCAGTGGGGAGAAGCCCTTGCCCAGAGTCCCCCAGGCCTTGCCCCTCTGACCAGCTGGCCCCAGGGAGCCCTGCCCCTGATCTCCCTGCAAGGGGGTTGCTGAGTGCGGGGGCAGGTCTGCATCTCTCCTCTGCAGGGAGGGGTTCCAGGCAGCGGGACTCCGGGAGGGAGTCGTGGTGTCCCTGGCTCTAGGGGAAGGGGCCGGGATGTGTCACAGCTGCTGCGCTGGGTGCAAGGAGCAGTGATCACTGTCGGCTTTACGGTCTCCTCCCCCTCAGCACGGGGTGTAGCGCCCAGTCAGAGCTTTACCCCAAGCGCCAGGGGAGCCCAGTACCGTAGCTGGCACTGCTGGGTCTGCTCACCCTGACCCCGGCGCTGATTGTCCCTGTCTCATTTCTGCAGCGTAACGGAGCCTGTCAGCCCCGGCTGGGGGGATCCCAGACACGAGGGGAGAGACCGGAGCAGATCAGGCTCCTGGGAATGCAACAGCTCATCAGCACCTTCCACAGCCTGCTTAAAGCCTTTGCCTTGATTGTACCCGAGCTAAACACCCGCCTGTGAGACAGCAACTACAGCATTCTCTTTAGAATTGAAACCTCCCTGGCTGCAGACTGGCTGAGATGGTCAGGGTTGTGTATTGTTTGATTTCTGCAGAACTTTTAGCTGGGTTTTGAACAAGTTAAAACTTGTCACTGATGATCTTGTTTCTATAGAAAAAAGCAAGCAGGGTTGGCTGGAATAAGTTGTTAGCATAGTGCTGGACCCAGCACACACTGTTCTGTCTGCTTTGATTGTTACAGACCCAGATTTCAGTTTCTGCCGTGATTAAGGGATTAAGATGTTCTTTTTGCTGCTGCAGCTTCCTGTGTAATGGGCTAAATCCTGCTGTCAGGGCACTGGTCACCCCATAAGAACAGCCGCACCGGGTCAGACTGTAGGTCCATCTAGCCCAGTATCTGTCAACCAACAGTGGCCAATGCCAGGTGCCCCAGAGGGAGTGAAGCTAACAGGCAATGATCAAGTGATCTCTCTCCTGCCATCCATCTCCATCCTCTGGTGAACAGAGACTAGGGACACCATTCCTTACCCAGCCTGGCTAATAGCCATTTATGGACTTAACCACCATGAATTTATCCAGTTCCCTTTTAAACCCTGTTATAGTTCTAGCCTTCACAACCTCCTCAGGCAAGGAGTTCCACAAGTTGACTGTGCGCTGCGTGAAGAACGTCCTTTTATTTGTTTTAAACCTGCTACCTGTTAATTTCATTTGGTGACCCCTAGTTCTTGTATTATGGGAACAAGTAAATAACTTTTCCTTATCCACTTTCCCCACATCATTCATGATTTTATATACCTGTACAGGGCCGGTGCTTCCATTTAGGTGGCCTAAGGCACTAGGATTATTGGGGGGCAGCAGGTGACTCCGGTAGACCTCCCGCAGGCGTGCCTGCGGGGGGGGTCCCCTAGTCCCACGGCTCCAGTGGACCTCCCACAGGCACAGCTGCAGCAGTTCCACTGGAGCAGCGGGACCAGCACGCGGGGCAGCGAAATGGCCATGCACCTAGGGTGCTAAAAACACTAGCACCAGTCCTGTACCTCTATCATATCCCCCCTTAGTCTCCTCTTTTCCAAGCTGAAGAGGCCTAGCCTCTTTAATCTTTCCTCGTACGGGACCCTCTCCAAACCCCTAATCATTTTAGTTGCCCTTTCTGAACCTTTTCTAGTGCCAGTATCTTTTTTGAGGGGAGGAGACCACATCTGTACGCAGTATTTGAGATGTGGGCGTACCATGGGTTTGTATAAGGGCAATAATATATTTTCAGTCTTATTCTCTATTCCTTTTTTAAATGATTCCTAAGATCCTGCTTGCTTTTTTGACTGCTTCTGCACATCTTCAGAGAGCTGTCCATGATGACTCCAAGATTTTTCCTGACTCATTGTAGATAAATTAGCCCCCAGCATATTGTATGTATAGTTGGGGTTATTTTTCCCCCATGTGCATTACTTTACATTTATCCACATTAAATTTCATTTGCCATTTTGTTGCCCAATCACTTAGTTTTGGGAGATATTTTTGAAGTTCTTCGCAATCTGCTTTGGTCTTAACTATCTTGAGTAAGTGTAAGGCCCTAGCGTAAGGCCTTGTCTACATTGCAGTTTCACACCTTTACAGTGGTGCAAATTTAAATTTTTATTGAAATCCCTGTGTGGACACACGCTCTCATGTAAGAAGTGGCATCATTTTATTTCAACTGTTTCCCAAGTCACGTAAGTGACACCAAAAAAGCCTTGTGTCCTACCAGGATCAGTGTCTCCTAGCTGAGCTGGTGCACATTTGTGTGTAGACAAAGCCTATGCTGGCGCCAGTTCTGCTCCCACAGGTTGATTTTGTGTGTGAGGGATGTAATTTTATTTTTTTGTTTAAGATTTTAAGCACATTTTTAGACAGGTTTCAGAGTAGCAGCCATGTTAGTCTGTATCCGCAAAAAGAACAGGAGTCCTTGTGGCACCTTAGAAACTAACATTTATTTGAGCATAAGCTTTCATGGCTACATCCGATGAAGTAGAATTTTTAGACAGTAACATTGTAAATCTCTTGGCAATTTTCATTTGAACACAAATGTAGGTTTGGGGGTTATAATTTCTGTCTCCAGCCTGTTTGGAGGATTGTCTGTGGCGGGTCAGGGGAGGGGGGGTTGCCTGGCAGTGCTGGGGAGCGCAGGGGCCTGGCAGGAAGGGGCTAGTGCATGTGCATTGGTGTTTGGGGGTGAATGGGTGTTGAGCACCAGCGACCCTGATGAGAGGCAGCTGCCCAGAGCGATAGGGTGTCTGAGACAGGCCAGGCTGCCCCTGCTGAACGCTCATCGGATACAGAGCAGAGGTGAGGGGTCAGGAACATTACAGGGGCTGTAACTCAAGAGGGAGAGTTTCAAGGGCACCCAAGGGATTCAGGAGCATGACTACCAAGGACAGTCAATGGGACATGCTCCTAAACCCCTTAGTGCTTTGGAAAACCTCCCCACAGGTCCCTTTAAACCCAGGCTTAATGAGGCCTCAAACAGCCATCCCATGAACCCCTCCTCCAGGCAGGGTGCAGCGGGGAGAACAGGGCAGCTCAGCTGGGTCAGGGGCTGACAGGCCCTTTGAACAGGGGAGCTAAGCCAGGCTGAGCTGCAGGAGGCTGTTTGGATCCTAGAGCAATGGGGGCTACAAGTGACAATATGCCCTGCATGGGACCACCCAGCCTGGGCACTGCACACAGTAACCTCCAGGCTAGAACAGGGTTCAGATCCTGTAACAGGGCTGGGGTGGGGGGTGAAGGCAGGGGGCTAGCCCTAGGGTGGGGGCTCTGACAGCCTTGTCAAGGATTAAGAGGACAGGCCAGCTGGGGAGAAGAGGGCAGCACTTTGGCTGCGGACGTGCCTTTCTGTAGCTAACAGGCTACATGGGGGCAAGTGTATCGGACCAGGCTCAGGTTTGGGTGGGTTTCTTTGCTTTTACTAGTCATGTGTCTTATCCCAATAAATATGGTGTGTGATGTGTGCTGTGCTCTGTGTTGCTTGGGGGTTTCATACACTCAGGCAGGGTGAGAAAATCTTCGCCCACTAAAGCCTGTTGACATGGGGTTTACACTAGCTCAGGGGTCGGCAACCCATGGGACGTGTGCCAAAGATGGCATGCGAGCCGATTTTTAATGGCATGCTGGAGCCTGCTGCTCTGGGGCCGGGGCTGCGCACTCCTGCAGGACAAAGTTTGGCTCCATGGGAAGGGAAAACTGCTCCTCACTCATCCGGAGCAACGCTGCAGCGTGCACAGCGCTCTGAGGGGTGGGTGGTGCACGTGCAGCAGCAACAAAACACCATGAGGCTCCCTGCTCATCTGGAAAGGGGTCTGGGTCCAGGGCTGGGGGGCGGGGTTGGATAAGGAGTGGGGGCAGTCAGGGGACAGGGTGTGTTGGATGGGTGGTGGGATCCCAGGGGGGTGGTTAGAGGCAGGGGGTCTCTGGAGGGTCAGTTAGGGAGCAGCAGGGGTGCATGGGAGTCCCAGGGTCTGTTAGGGGGTGAGGGGTGGATAGGGGTCAGGGCAGTCAGGGACTAGAGAGCAAGGAGGGTCCTGGGGGGGTCTCTGGAGGGGGTGTCAGGGGACAAGGAGCTGTGGGGGGTTGTATGGGTCCAGAGTTCTGGGGGTCCTGTCAGGGGGCAGGGAGCAGTTAGCTAGGCATGGGAGTCCCAGGGGTCTGTCTGGGTGCGGGGGGGTGCATAAGGGTTGGAGCAGTCAGGGACAGGTAGGGAGTAGGATTCTAGGGGGGCAGTCAGGGGACAAGGAAGCTTACATATGGGGTGAGGTCCCGGAGAGGGTACTTAGGACAAGGAGCAAGGGGGTTGGGGGTTCTGAGGGGGGGGCAAGTCATCCAGTCCTCTGCCCTGAGCCCTGCCCCCCCCGACCCCTGCCCTGAGCCCTGTACCACCCAGCCCTCTGACTCCTTCACCTCCACCCCCCCCCCATGACCCCAGCCCTGACTTTGGCACCCCCACACATACCCAGCCTCCCTACCCTGGACACCTGCACCCCCCTCATGCCCCCAGCCCTCTGCTCTGGCTCTTGCACCCCACACATCCCCAGCCCCCCCACATCCCATGCACCCCACAGATCCCCACCCTGAGCACCAAACAGGAGCTCCTGCACCCCTACTCACATTCCCACCTGCACCCCTCACACCACATGGGAGCTGCCCAGGTAAGTGCCCCCACACCCAAACCTCCTGCCCCAATCCTGAGCTCCCTCCCTCATTTTAGCTTCTGCCCAGACCCTTCACCCCCAGCCCTGTGCTCGGTCCACTCCCACCCTCAGCTCAGTGCAGAAGAAGAGAATGGGCCAGAACCAGGGAGAAGGTAGGTACCCACTGTACGTGGGCAGGGCTGGGACCCCAGACCAGCAGCGGGCTGAGCGGGTCCGGCAGCCAGGAGCCAGCAGATGGAACCCCTGAGCGGCAGTGGGATGAGCGGCTCAGCCCACTGCCGGTCTGGGTTCCTGGCCACCCCGCACACACACAGCCTAGCCTGCTGCTGGTCTGGGGTTCTGGCTGGTGGACCCTTGCGAGCTGGGGTCCCGGCCGCAGGCCCCACTCGGCCCGCTGCCAGCCTTGCGGAACAGAACCCCAGACCAGCAGCGGGCTGAGCAGGCCCAGCAGCCGGGATCCTGGCTGGCAGGAGCCAGCAGATGGAACCCCTGAGCAGCAGTGGGCTGAGTCGGGGGTCCTGGCTGCCAGCCTAGCTGAACAGAACCCCAGACCAGCAGTAGGCTGAGCGGGCCAGCAGCATAAGATCAACATTTTAATTTAATTTTAAAATGAAGCTTCTTAAATATTTTGAAAACCTTGTTCATGTTACAATACAAACACTAGTTTAGTTATATAATATATAGACTTGTAGAAGGTTTCTCTACAAGACATGAAAATGTATAACTGGCACACGAAACCTTGACTTAGAGTGAAGACTCGGCCCAGCCCTTCTGAAAGGTTGCCGACCCCTGCGCTAGCTCTTCACTACATCGGTTGTGGGGGCCAGATGTGACTTTTCTAGTGAGGTAGTTAAATCAGTACAACTCCAGCCAGAAACCAGCTGCATCACTATAATGGTGCTTACCCTGGTGCCACGTATGGTGCTGTAGACAAACAAGCTGTACCCGTTGTGACAAAGCTCTGTCCTTGTCTCTGTGGGTCCCACATTCCCTAGGGGATTTCACTAGCCTCAGAGGCTCACTGTGACCCTCCACAGAGCCCTTCTCTCTAGAGAGAAGGGTCACAGTCTACTGAGCCATTTTCATCGTAAGCCAGGGAGGGAGGGGAGGCAAAGCTCCCCTCCCTTGCACAGTCTCTGTTGTCTCCCAGTCTCAGTGATTAATCAGGGGAGCAAAGGGGGGAGCCCCGGCCCACCCTCTACTCCAGGCTCCAGCCCAGGGACCCTAACAGTATCAGCTGTGGTAGCTGACCTTCTAAGAACAGGACACGTACAATTCCCTGAGCTACATCCCCCTTACCTCAGGGCCTTCTTTCTTGTGCCTGATGTGGTGTGGTGTGTACAGCACAACTTCCCACAGCTCCTGACATGCACACCCACCTGACTAACTGGGAGGCTTTTCGCTAGTTCCAGCCAGCCCCTGATTGGCTTCAGGTGTCCCAATCAACCTAGCTGTCTCCACTGCTTTCTGGAAGGATCTTAATTGGCCCCAGGTATCTTGATTAACCTGGAGCAACTGCCATTTGGTTGCCATGGTACCAGGGATTTGTTTAGCCTGGGGCTAACATACCTGTTCCTCAGCACTTTACTGTAGCCACCTGGCCCTGCCCCATCACATCGTGTGGACATGTTCATCCCAGTGTAACCGCACCCACGCACCACAGTGACCAGTCTGTGTCGACAGGGCCTGTGCAGAGAAGGGCAGATGGAGCGTCGCCACTTGGGAGTCTCGCTCAGAGGCTGAGGCCAAGTGGATCTGGGGAGGCCAGGTCAGGCCCAGGCTGGCACCTGTGAACCACCCAAAAGCCCGGGCCGGGTCCCAGTTTAATGGTGGCAGGTGAGTGCGGATGAGGAAGTTGAGCAGGAGCTGCATTTACCAGCCCCCAGGCTAGTGACTGTGACCTGATCAAGGGCCTGGTGCAGCTGGGAGGGGCCTGGGCATCTGCTTGTGCTCCTGTCAGTGCTAGTGACATACAGCCGCAGCGCGGGATCCCATTCCTGCTGCTGCTGTCCCTTGCTTGGGAGGGACTTGGTACTTTTACCCCTGATAAGCAAAATAACCCCTTTACTCCCGCACCCTCCCTGGCATGTGTCCCCCGGTGGGGCTGCCCTGGCCCCCCATTCCTCACCCTGCTCTGGGGAACAGCTGCAGTTCTATTTACCCCGACTGAGAACAAGAGTTGTTCTTCGAGATGTGTTGCCAGGGCCGGTGCAACCATTTAGGTGCACTAGGCGGTTGCCTAGGGCGCCGAGATTTGGGGGTGCCAAAAAGGGCCCCAAAATTTTTTTAAGTGGTTGAGCGGCCACTGCTACTGGGACAGAGAGGGAGTTGGAGCTGCTGGAGGCAGCATCTGCAGCCGGCAGCCCAGGGTGTCCCCTGGGTCAGGGCGCCGCCGCGGCAGCCGGCAGCCCAGGGTTTATAGGGGGCAGGTTATGTCTGCAGTGCTGGAGCACCAGCAATATTCAGGGCTGGGGGCCCTGCTCCAGCAATATCTGGAGCTGGGTCTCTCCCCCGGCCCTGTCTGGATCGGGGCCGGCCCCGACCCCCACTGGTCTCCGCCCCACACGCCCCGCTGCGTCCCTGCCACACAGAAAGCAGCGCAGCGTCTCTCCCCTGCCTGCTTCTGTTACTGGAGCAGAGCGGCTCCCGGCAGAACTGCTGTCTGCTGTCCCACGGTCCTAGTACCCCCCATCTCCTACTGGCAGGGCAGGCTGCCCTTACCCTGTGCTTCCGCCCTCACCATGAGTCTCTCCAACACCCCAAACCCCTCAACCCCCACACCCTAATCCTCTTCCCCAGCCCTCAGCCCCCCCGCAGCATGAACCCCTCATCCTCAGCCCCAACCCTCATCCTCCTGCACCCTAATGCTCTTCCCCAGCCCTCAGCCCCCCCGCAGCATGAACCCCTCATCCTCAGCCCCAACTCTCATCCCTCCGCACCCTGATCCTGTGCCCCAGCCCTGAGCCCCCCCGCATCATGAACCCCTCATCCTCAGCCCCAGCCCTCATCCTCCTGCACCCTAATGCTCTTCCCCAACCCTGAGCCCCCCCGCATCATGAACCCCTCATCCTCAGCCCCAACCCTCATCCTCCTGCACTCCCTCCTATCCCCAAACTCCCTCCCAGAGCCTGCACCCCTCACCCTTTCCTACACCCCCACCCCCAGCCTGCACCCAAACTCCATCCCAAAGCCTGCACCCCTCACCCCCTCCTGCACACCCACCTCCTGCCCCAGCCCGGAGCCTGCACCCAGCATCCAAACTCCATCCCAAAGCCTGCACCCCTCCTGCACCCTAATCCCCAGCTCAGGGCCTGTACCCCAGAGCTCTCCCTCCAAACCCCTCCCAGAGCCTTAGGCAAGTGGGAGCAGAGTTTGGGGGGGCAGGTTCTGGGCACCACCAAAATTTCTACAAACTTGCCACGCATGCCTGGGTCAGCGTGCCACCGGCAGCTCGGACGTTCCACTGCACAGTTGCTACTTCACTTCTCCCGCCTCCCAGGCTTGCAGCGCCAATCAGCTGTTTGGCGCCGCAAGCCTGGGAGGAGAATTAGAGCAGGACAGCGTGCTTGTGCTCGGGGACGATGCGGAGCAGAGGTGAGCCGGGGTGGGGAGGTACCGCAGGGCTCCTCGGGCCAGGGGGTGGGGAGCTGCCGCGGAGGCGAGGGGCACACTTCAGGGTGAGGAGCTGCTGCAGGGCTGGAGGGGCGCAAGATGGAAGTTTCGCCTAGGGCACGAAACTTCCTTGCACCAGCCCTGTGTGTTGCTCATATCCATTCCAGTTAGGTGTGTGCGTGCCGGGGGGTCGGCTGGGCGCCCCCTGGCATGGCGCCATTATGGCACCGAATATATACCCCTGCCGACCCGTCCGCTCCTCAGTTCCTTCTTACCGGCCTTGTCGGTCATTGGAACAGTGGAGCACAGCTTAGCTGATCTCCACTTCCCTAGCTATTCACCGTTCTAGTACTTATTGTGTATATAATTTAGTTTTATAGTTGTAGTTAGTTAGTGTATATAGTTCAGAGGGTTGGGGATTAGCCCCTTCCCCTCTCCTGGTGCCCAGGCCCATGCCTGGTTCACCAGGTTTCAAACCATGCTCAGCCTGCCGGCTGCCGATGCCAACGGGAGACCCCCACGACTCCTGCCTAAAGTGCCTGGGGGAATCCCATCTCACAGATAAATGCCGGATTTGCAGGTCTTTTAAGCCGCGGACAAAAAAGGAGCGAGACTTTCGCCTTAAGCAGCTCCTAATGGAGGCAGCCCTCACTCCTCCGTCTTCGGCACCGAGTGCCACTCAGTCCGTGCAGGGGAGAAGTGCCTTGTCAGCACCAGAGAGCGCCGGCACTGCCAAGATGCCCTGGCACCAGCCGTCACCGGCCCAGAAGCCAGCCCTGCACCGCTCCCTCTCCCCGTGTGCCAGAAAGCTCAAAGCTCCTGCGGCTCCAATGTCTGCACCGCAGTCTGAGCAGCAGCCGAAACCAAGCCGCCCGGCACCGGCAACTGCCGCAGTACTGCCAATTTCGGCACTGTTGATTCCGGCCATGCAAGAGCCGTCGAGTCCGGTGCATGACAGCTCCCCGGCAGATGCCTCGGTAGAGCTTATCGTTCCCACCCTGCCAGAGACCTTTTCGACGGCGAGGGAACTCATTGCCCTAACGGAGCCCACCCTGCCTCAACCCCCGGCACCACCGGTACGGGTTATTACATCAACAGGGAAGCCTGCCCTGGTCAGGCCACCTTCCATCGATGCCGCAGGCAGGCAGCACTCAAGATCGAGGTCTCGCCAGCATTCCCGGTCTCGCCACCAGTCCCGATCTAGGCGCCACTCACAGTCCTGGTACCGTTCTCCTTCTCAGTACCGGTCGTACTCGCGGCACCGCTCAAGATCCCGCTCACCGGACTGATATTCCAGACGGTGGTCCAGCTCCCGGCACCATTCACGCCGCAGCCGCTCTCACCATAGAGCTTCACGATCCTGGTCGACCTCCCGGCACTGCGCCGGTCGCAGGTCCCGGTCAACCTCTCGGCAGTGGTATGACTCCCGGTACCGCTCTCCGGTGCGGCACGACGTACGGTACCCTGCGCACAGGGCTCCTCCTCACGTGCTCTCTGCTCCGCCATGGCCGTCACGGCACCCATCTGAGTCTTCGCACGCTGATAGCACCGCCTACGGGGATTCAGAGACACAGAGCCGTGTCCTCCAGGAGGCTCAGGGCCCAGAACAAGCGCCTCAGTGGTCCTTCTGGACGCCTTGGGCATATCACCAGGCCCAAGGCGAACCCACGGTACCATCTCGTTCCGCCCCATCGGAACATCGCGCACCAGAGGCCACTGTTAGCTGCCCTCCTCCAGCGGGTACAGACGACTCGGCTCTGGCACCGGACCCTCAGGTGTTCCCGGATCCTGATGTTCCTCAGTAACAGGAGTCACTGCATGAGCCAGTCATGCCAGGTCTGTCACCCTCCTCTTCACCAGATGAGGCAGTAGCCGGTCCTTCTTCATCGGGCCCGCCCCCAATCGACCTCCGAGCCCACCAGGACCTTCTGAGGCGAGTCGCCTTAAATATCAACCTCCAGGTGGAGGAGGTCCCGGAGGTGGAAGACCCAGTCATAGACATATTGTCGGCAGATGCGCCAACTCGCGTGGCTCTGCCATTCATCCGTTCCATCCAAGCCAAAGCGGACACCATTTGGCAATCTCCAGCGTCTATCCCTCCCATGGCCAGAGGCGTGGAAAGGAAATACTTGGTACCCTCTAAAGGGTACAAATACTTATATACCCATCCTCCTCCATGCTCTCTGGTCATTCAATCTGTGAATGAGCGAGAGCACCGTGGCCAGCAAGCCCCCGTCCCGAAATTCCGGGAGGCTAGACAGATGGACCTATTAGGACGTAAAGTCTACTCTGCCGGAGGCCTCCAGCTGCAGGTGGCTAACCAACAGGCTCTGCTCAGCAGATATAATTTATAATACCTGGCAGTCGGTGGGTAAGTTTGCTGAACTGGTCCCACAGGACTCCCGCCAGGAATTCCAGGCCCTTCTGGAGGAAGGGAAGAAAGTGGCACGGACTTCCCGGCAGGCCTCACTCGACGCTGCTGATTCGGCGGCCAGAACCGTGGCCTCGGGAATTACAATGAGGAGGATATCGTGGCTGCAGGTGTCAGGCCTACCTCCTGAACTGCAACACACTATCCAGGACCTTCTGTTTGATGGACAGGGCCTTTTCTCTCAGAAAATGGACCCTAGACTCCAGAGTCTCAAGGATAATCGCATCATTATGCGTTCCTTCGGGATGCATACTCCGCAAACCCAACGAAGGTCCTTCCGTACCCAGCCTCAGCGCCCTTACCCTCCACCCAGGCCACGACAAGACTTTGGCAGAAGGTGTGGTCGCGGGAACCGCAGACGGCAATCGGTTTCCCAAGGGGGCCAGAATAACAGTCCCACCAAACCATCAGTGGGACCCAAACCAAACTTTTGAAGCTGCTCCCAAGAGCAGAGCACCAGTCCTTCCTCAGGATCCCCTTCAGTTTTCCAACCGCCTTTCCTACTTCCTCCCTGCATGGGCCCAATTAACCTCAGATCGTTGGGTCCTACGCACGGTGGAATTTGGATACCGCCTCCAATTTATTTTGCCCCCTCCCCGTCCCTCTTCAGGGACCCCTCTCACGAGCAATTCCTCTGGCAAGAGGTTCATACACTCCTTTCCATCGGAGCTATAGAGGAGGTACTGGAGGAATTCAGGGGCAAGGGATTTTACTCCCAATATTTCCTAATCCCCAAGGCAAAAGGAGGTCTCTGACCCATACTGGACCTGTGCGGACTCAACGTGTTTCTGAAGAAGTTGAAGTTCCGCATGGTGTCCCTGGGGACCATCATCCCATCCTTGGATCCCGGAGACTTGTACGCTGCTCTCGACATGAAGACGCATACTTTCACATCACCATTTACCCTCCGCACAGACGGTACCTACGGTTTATGGTGCACCATCAACATTTTCAATTTGCGGTCCTTCCGTTTGGCCTCTCTACTGCCCCGCGCGTGTATACAAAGTGCATGGCTGTAGTGGCCGCCTTCCTCCGTCGTTGGTGAATACACGTCTTTCCTTACCTAGACGACTGGCTTATTCGCGGGACCTCCGAAGCCCAAGTCACCAAGGCATGTTGCCATCATCACGGACCTATTCGAGCGGTTGGGCCTGATGATCAATCTAGAGAAGTCTACTCTAGTGCCCACTCAAATAATAGAATTCATTGGGGCCATTCTAGACTCCAAACTTGCAACAGCCTGCCTTCCACTACCCCAGTTTCGGGCACTAGTTTCGGTTATAGAAAGCCTCCAAACTTTTCCAACAACCTCGGCTCGCACCTGCCTCAGCCTTCTCGGTCACATGGCCACATGCACTTTTGTAACCAAGCACACCAAACTATGCCTGCGTCCCCTTCAAACCTGGCTCACCTCATTTTACCGCCCAGGCAGGGACGCCATAGACATGGTCATCACTGTTCCTCAGAGCGTTTTAGGCTCCCTCAACTGGTGGCTAACACCTTCCCTGGTGTGTGCAGGACTGCCGTTCCAACCGAGACAACCCTCAGTGTACCTAACAACGGACACGTCGTCTCTCGGCTGCGGGGCGCACCTAGGCCATTGTCGCACGCAAGGCCTCTGGTCATCTCAAGAGCTAGCGTTGCAAATAAATGTCCAGGAGATGAGAGCAGTCCGCCTTGCGTGCCAGACGTTCCAACAACATCTGCAGGGCCGTTGTGTTCTAGTACTCACGGACAACACAACAGCAATGCACTACATAAACAAGCAGGGAGGGACTCGATCCTCCCCCCTTTGTCAGGAGGCGATCCAACTGTGGGAATTTTGTATAGCCCACTCTATAGACCTTGTAGCGTCCTTCCTCCCAGGGGTCCGGAATACTCTGGCAGACCATCTCAGCAGATCCTTTCTCTCCCACGAGTGGTCGCTTCGCCCAGACATTGTACATTCCATCTTCCAGAAGTGGGGCTTTCCCCACATAGGCCTTTTCGCTTCCCGCAACAACAGGAAGTGTCAGAGGTTCTGCTCCTTCCCGGGTCATGCCCCAGGCTCAATATCGGACGCCTTCCTAATCTCATGGGTGAACCACCTGCTTTACGCCTTTCCACCCTTCCCGATGGTGCACAGGGCTCTCGTAAAGCTTTGCAGGGGCAGGGCTCACCTGATCCTGATCGCCCCTGCATGGCCCCGACAACACTGGTACACCACGTTGCTGGACCACTCGATAGCCAACCCGTTCCCCCGCCCCTTCGTCAGGATCTGATAACGCAGGACCACAGCAGGCTTCACCACCCAGATCTGCAATCCCTCCATCTAACGGCGTGGCTCCTGCATGGTTAACCCAATCGGAGTTACGCTGCTCTGCCCCGTGCAAGAGATACTCCTGGGCAGCAGGAAACCTTCCATCCGGTCTACATACTTGGCCAAGTGGAAGCGGTTTTCCTGCTAGTGTCAAACGCGAAATGTTGCTCCTATGGAGGTTCCCATCCCCACTATTTTGGACTACTTCTGGTATCTTAAACAGCAAGGCCTCGCTATCTCATCTTTGCGAGTGCACTTGGCGGCTATTTCTACTTTCCACCTCCAAGAAGGTACTTACTCTGTCTTCTCCTACCCTATGGTCTCGAGGTTCCTCAAAGGCTTGGAGTGTCTATACCCCCAGTATGATGCCCTGCCCCTTCCTGGGACCTCAATTTAGTCCTGACAAGACTTACGTCCCCTCCATTCGAGCCGTTGGCAACCTGCTCACTCCTATATTCGTCATGGAAAACAGCCTTCCTTGTAGCCATCACATCGGCTAGGAGAGTCTCTGAGCTTCAGGCTCTGATGGTGGACCCACCATACACGGTGTTCCACAAGGACAAGGTGCAGTTACGTCCACATTCGGCTTTCCTCCCTAAAGTAGTCTCGGCCTTTCATCTCAACCAGGACATATTCCTCCCGGTCTTCTTCCCCAAACCGCATACATCTTGTAGGGAGCAGCAGTTGCATTCACTCGACGTCCGTAGGGCGCTCGCCTTCTATATCGACCGAACGAGGCCCTTCCGCAAAACGCCCCAACTCTTTGTTGCAGTGGCGGACCGGATGAAAGGCCAACCCGTCTCTTCTCAGAGGATTTCATCCTGGGTAACAGCGTGCATCCGGACTTGCTATGATCTAGCTCATGCCTCTCCGGGTCATATTACCGCACATTCTATCAGGGCCCAGGCCTCGTTGGCCACCTTCTTAGCTCAAGTACCTATTCAGGAGATATGTCAAGCAGCTACATGGTCTTCAGTACACACCTTTACTTCCCATTATGCCCTGGTGCAACAATCCAGAGACGATGCAGCCTTCGGCTCAGCACCCGCTCACAAAGCGAATTCACTCCCCAACTTCTCGGAGCGTTTCTGCACAGACAGTGCTCGGGTTTATCTTTTACCATTTAATACAGTGGTCACTGAAGGCCCTGGAGATCAGGGCCCCATCGCTCTGGGCACTGCCCAGACCTCAACCGAGATCACGGCCCCGTCATGCCGGGTGGTGCACAGACCTGCAGTGAGAGACAGGCTCTGCCCCGAACAGCTCACCGAATAAACAGCACAGACAGTTTAACACTCCGTCCCTGGTGTCCCAGACCCCCATGTTCTGGTTCAGCATCACTCTGAGCTGTGGAGTTTTATCTCCCCAACTGGCATTACGGCATCTCCTGCAGTTCCCATCCCACCTGCTCCTGTCCCCATGCGGCCTGATTCTTCTCTCATGCAGCCCAGCCTCTTCCTGCACAGCCCCCCTCGCCCCAGTGCCGTCCCTGCTGATGGGGGGCATATGGCGGGAATCAGCCCCCAAACCCTCGTCCCAGTCAGAGGTGGGCTCTGGCTCTGCTCCCTGCTGGTGTTCCCCTCCCCTGGATTGCTCCAGCCCCGCTTCATCAGGGTGGGTGCCAACGGTGCTTCCCCCCACCCCACTGCCTGGTGAACTCGGAGCAGACAGAGCTACCGCTGGTACCAGTCACGCGTGGGGGCAGAGCGGCTCTCAGCGCCGGGGAGTCCAGCCAGCCGCAGGGCCTCTCGCTGGGTCAGTCCCAGGGAGCACTGGGGCACGTTACCGTGGGATGCACCATACAGCGACGGTAAATCTCAATGCTGGTTTGGAGCAGCCCCCAGGCGCTGGGAGCCCCCACCGCTCCCCAGTCCGCAGAGAGGGGGGTTCCCAGCTGCAGCTGGTACCGGTCACTGGTTGGGGTATAAGGAAAGCCAAGCTCTCGGCGAGCTCCCAGCGAGGGGAGAGACTTCGACAACCTGCTGTCCTGCCCGTGGCTGTCACTGTCGGTCACTCCCGGCACGTTAACTCTGGGTGCTGAGCGGTCCGGGCCCCGGGCCCCGGCTCTGCTGCTTTGAGCCCGACCCTTGACGCCGAGTGCTGCCGCCCATGGGCCCCTCCCTTCCCGCAGCCGACGTGGGGCCGGGAAAAGCTCTGACCTCCCCCTGCGTGTCTGGATCCTGTCCCGGGACCAGGGCCGGCTCTAGGCACCAGCGCTCCAGGCATGTGCTTGGGGCAGCACTTTCCAAGGGGCAGAACTCCGGCTCTCTTGTTCGCTTGGGGCACAAAAAGCCTGGAGCTGTCCCTGAGTGGAGGCGAGCTGCGGCGGTGGGGGGCACGGGGAGGGCCGCAGGGAGTAACCCTGCAGGGGCTGAAGAACCGCCACCCCCAGTTCACCTCCGCTCCCCAGGGTGCACCCTCTCTCCACTTCTCCCCCTTCCCTCCCAAGCTTGCCTGGGAGGGAGGGAGGGAGGGGTAGAAGGGGAAATGCTGCACTCCTGGGGGAGAAGGTGAGCCCGGGTATTTGGGGAAGGGGTTGGAATGGGGCGCAGTCGGGGCGGGGGCAGGGGGACACGAGAAAATTATTTTGCTTGGGGAAGAAAAAACTTGAAGCCGGCCCTGCCCAGGACCAGCCCCAGCCACGGTGCTTCGACTGACGGGAAAACTCTCTTCGCCGTCATAGACCCCCCGAGATGCCGCTGCCCCCTTGTCGCTCCCTGCCGGCAGGGCAGGGCACTGGCTGTGCCAGGTCTGATCCAGGGGCCCGTCTGCTCCGGTGTCCTCCACCTGCCCTGCTGCCCTGGGACAGACCCAGGGGCCCGTCTGCCCCTGTGTCCCCCCGCCTGCCCTGCTGCCCCGGGTCAGACCCAGGGGCCCATCTACCCTGGTACCCCTCACCCCTGCAGCCCCAAGAGCCAGGCTGTCTAGTCATGTCCTCCCCTCCCCAGTGCCCCACAGCTGGTGGCTGGACTTACAGCAGTGGTAAATAGGGCACATGGCCCAGGGAACAGGCCGGGCATGTGAGCAGGACGAGGGGCCGGGAGTCCCAGCAGGTGGGTAACACACTAGGAGTCGGGTGGGATCTGTGCCATGGGGCTGAGGGCCTGAGATTGCTGCATGACCCTCGCTGGGCAGTGGGGGGGCTCTGTCTCTCTCCCAGGGGCTCCGATAGGATCACCCCGCAGTGGGTTGTGTGGGCCCATGGCAGACAGGGGCAGGTGACCAGACAGCAAGTGTGAAAACTCGGGCTGGTGGGGAGGGGTGATAGAGTCAGACAAAGCCCCGAATCGCAGGCCAGGCCCTACAATCTTGGGCTGTTTACACCCCCGGCGGGGGTCACAGGGTCACACTCCTTCCGCCCTCGTGACCGGCTCTAACCGTCCCACCACACCCAGGTGATTTCTCGGAAACCAGCCGAGATCCTGGTGTGCATGGCGTGTGGCCGGCAGGGGGCGGGGAGCCTCGGGCAGCGAGCCGGGCACAGTGCCAGCTCCAGCCCGGGCACCGAGGGACTTTCCCGTGACTCACCCAGCAGCCAGAGAGCGGCCATGGAACTGGGCACAGGGCAGCGCAGCGTGTGCGGGGCAAAGGCCTCGCCAGGGATTTGGGCACTACCCAAGGAGTTGGGTACCTGGAGCCCTGCCAGCCTTTCTGAGAGCCGGGGCTGGGAGCCTGGACGCCTGGGTTCTCTCCCAGTTCTGTGCCTCTCTGATCTCCCCTCCGTCCAGGCTGGGAATCTGTGGTCCCAGCCCCTGCCCCATTGCTCCCAGAGTTGCCATCAGGTTTTTGTTGTACTGAGGGGCACAGCTGACCTGTGGGGTGCCACACACACCGCAAGGATGTTCCCTGCTCTGAACTGAGCCTTGACACTGCCATGAGACTGGACTTTCCAGCCGGCCCCGCCCAGCCCCATGCACGCCTGTATCTCACCCCCCCACACACACCAGGACACGTTCCAGCGGGGAGCTGAGGTTACCCCGGAGGTCGCTCAGACCTGCCAACGGGAGCTGCAGCATCTGCCCAGTCGGGGTGGGATGGGGACCTCCGAATGCAAGCAAAGCCCCTCACCCCCACAGCTGTTCCCAGGGGACAGGCTGTGACGAACTGGGAATGTTCTTAATGTTTTCTCTGAGTACTGTGTTGGTGCCTCAGTGTCCCCATGGCAGTTCTTAAGTATCTGGCAGAGCAAGGGCCAGTGCACCTAAATGCCTGGCACTCTGTCTCCTAGCAACTGATGGCCTGGGCCCCCCCTCTGCAAAGGTGCCAGCTGAAGGTGTTGGAGACAAAGGGATCAGGTGACCTCCTGGCCCGGGAAAGGGGCTGAGCAGAGAGGAGGGGCTGGAGGGGGTTGTCAGTCTGGAGCTGGCTGGGGACGAGGAGTGAAGTGCAGACTTGGGGGTCTGGCTCACTGTCCCCCAGAATGGACCTGGCTGAGGGGTCCGGTTCACGGTACCTACAAGCTCTGTTTTAGACCCTGTTCCTGGCATCAAATAAACCTGTTTTACTGGCTGGCTGAGAGTCACATCTGACTGCAAAGTGGGGTGCAGGACCCTGTGGCTTCCCCAGAACCCCGCCGGGGCAGGCTCGCTGTGGGAAGCGCACGGAGGGGCAGAGGATGCTGAATGCTCCAAGGAGAGACCCAGGAGGTGAAGCTGTGTGAGCTTCTTGCCCTGCAGACAGTCTGCTCCAAGGGAGAGGAGGCTCCCCAAAGTCCTGCCTGGCTTGGTGGGGAGCAGTTCCAGAGCATCGCCCAGGGACTCCGTGACACAGGCCTCCCTGATTTGTGCCCCAGTCCAGGGCTGCTGTGCCCATGCCCCACAGGGAGCGGCTGAGCGGCACTACCATGGGGCACGCAGGCCTGGCTGGCAGGTGTATGGTTACGGCTCAGGAGAGCTGGGTTCAGTTCCTGCCTGGGCCAGTCATTGAATTTATCTGGCTGAGAGAAACTCAGTGAGCAGGGGGTGCCTAAGCCCCTTGGGCTCCTCTGACAATCCCAGCCTGTGGGCCTCAGGCCCCCCTCTGTAAAATGGGAAAATCCTTCCTTCACCTGCCTACCCCAGTTACACTCAGGGCAGCTCCCCCCGACCCTGCTCAGCATTGGGCTCAGGCTCTCTGCAGACCCAGGCAGCGTCACTGCATCGATCACACTCTGGGCAGCTGCCCCTTCCCATAGCAATTGGCTCAGGCTCTCTGCACGCTCAGGCATCATTGGTCACCCTCAGGGCAGCTCCTCCCTCTTGGAGCGATGGATTCAGGCTCTGTGCAGACCCAGGCAGCGTCGCTGAGTCTGTCACACTCAGGGCAGCTCCCTCCGCCAGCGACGGGGTCAGGCTCTCTGCATATTCAGGCAGTGTCACTGCTGGAGTCATGTTCTCAGTGCCTCTGTGCAACCAGCCAGGCTAGACGCTGCCGGCTTTACTCGCTGCCAGCTCCAAGTGCAGGGCCAGGCCCCAGGCACAGGCAGTCAGCACCGGCACCGCGATCCGGCCCTGTGCGGGGTCACTGCTCAGCTGGAAGGGGGCCAGGTGCAGAGACCAGACTCTGCTTGTGCCAGGATAAACACAGGGCAGGGCTGACACAGCCAAGGTCCTGGGGTGCACGTGATGGCTGGGATGGAAATGCCAACGAGCCTGTGGGGTGCTATGGACTGAGGGGAAGGAGGCTGTTTCCCTGGCACTCTATCCCACCCCCCCGATGCCGTGACACTGACAGCCCAATGATTGACAGCCAGGGCAGGGATCGCCAGTGAACATCCCACAGCGGGCAAAGGGCCCAGCCTGGGAGCGGATTGTTGTGGCCGGGGAGGCATCGCAAACGCAGCCGGCTCTGTTCACAAGGGGCTGCTCTGGCCTCTGCCCACCTGGCACCGCCTCCTCCAGAGGTGCTGGGTGCACAGTCAGCATTGGGGGTCCCAACCCAGGGTGTGGGGAGCTTTGTCCCCAGTGCACAGAGGGGAAAGGGAGCTGACTCGATGGTCACACGCTGACTCAGCAGCAAACCTGGGGACAGAACCCAGGAGTCCTGGCTCCCAGGCCCACCCCCACCCCCCGCACTCTGACCCACTAGGCCCCACTCTGTAGCTGCTGACACGAATCATATGGTCACAAACCTCCCCTCCCCCCACGGCACTGTTCCTGCCTCAGTCGCTGCTTTCAGGCCGAGCTGCAGCCTCCCGGCTGTCCCGCCGTTCCCGGGGAAGGGGTCTGTGGCTGGACTCCCAGGGAGATGGGGGAACCTGGTGTCTCTGACCCTGCCCAGCCTCGCACAGTGCCTGGTTCACCCACCGTTGCCCTGCTGCTGGCCAGGGCAGAGCGGGGGGAAATGCTGTCGGGAGGTGTCTATGCCCAGGCTGCAGGGGTACCACTGGCAGTACAAGATGCCAGGCAGGGGGGAACCAGGCTGATGGGGATAGGGAGCCATTGGCCTGGGTCACCCTGGTGCCCCTCGCCCGCAGCGCCTGCCCCGGGGGAGGGGAAACGCTCCAGCGGCACCGCAGTGCAAAGCAGGAACCTTCTCCCTGGGACAGTCAGACTCAGCTGCTGGATGGGACCTGCTGTCTGGGCTCAGACCCCGGCTCCCCTCAGCCCAGCCATGCACAGGCCCTGGAGGTTTTTGGTTCCACGGCGCCTCCCCGCTAGGCTACAGGAGCCTTTCTGCAAATGTGGCCCAGGAGCGGGATGATCTGTGGTGAAGCTACAGGCCTGGGGCTCAGGGCTCCTGGATTCACTGCCTGGCTCTGCCACAGACTCTGTGTGCGACCTTGGGCAGGGCATGGAACCTCAGTGCCTCAGTTTCCCCATCTGTGCATACAGCACATGGCTCAATGGGGGGGTCAGTGCAGCACCTGGTACAATGGGCCTTAATCTCAGCAGGGGTGTGGCAGTGTCCAGCATGATGGGGCCCTGATTTTGGTTGGGATCTGGGTAGCGCCTGGTGTGATGGGGCCCTGATCTCAGTCTAGATCTAGGCGGTGCCCAGCACTACACAGCTACAGTCCGGGGTTCCAGGTAGCATAAGAACACACTGGGTCAGACCAAAGGTCCATCCAGCCCAGTGTCCTGTCTTTCAACAGTGGCTAATGCCAGGTGCCCATTCCCAGCTTCTGGCAAACAGAGGCCAGGGACACCATCCCTGCCCCTCTCGGCTAATCGCCATTGATGGACCTGTCCTCCAGGAACTTACCGTGTTCTTTTTTGAACCCTGTCATAGGTTTGGATTCACAATGTCTTCTGGAAACGAGTCCCACAGGGTGGCTGTGTTGTGTGAAGAAATACTGCCTTTTGTCTGTTTGTTTTAAACCTGCTGCCTATTCATTTCATTGGGTGACCCCTAATTCTTGCGTTATGAGGCATAAATATCACTTCCTCATTTACTTTCTCCACCCCAGTCATGACTTTATAGATCTCTATCATAGCCCCTTAGTTGCCTCTTTTCCAAGCTGAAAAGTCCCAGTCTTATTAATCTCTCCTCATACGGCAGCTGTTCCAGACCCTTCATCATTTTTGTTGCCCTTTTCTGAACCGTTTCCAGTTCCAATACATCTTGTTTGAGATGGGGCGACCACATCTGCTCGCAGTATTCAAGATGTGGACGTACCATGGATGTATATAGCTGCAACATGATATTTCTCCTATTATCTATCCCTTCCTTAGTGATTCCCACTACTCTGTTCGCTTTTTTTATTCCTGCCGCACATTGACGGGATGATTTCAGAGAACTGTCCACAGTGAAGCCAAGATCTTTCTTGAGTGGTAACAGCTAATTTAGACCCTGTCATTCTGCAGGGGGATAGTTGGGATGACGTTATCCGATGTTCATTACTTTGCATTTATCGAAGTACTGCTCTGGCAATACCAATAATTACGCTGCGGGCAGTGAGCAGCTCTGGGGAGATTGAAAAGGCGCCTGAGAGCCCTGTGAAGCTCCGGGTTTGAGACCCAACGTCCCAGCTCTCCCCTCCCCTGGGGGCACAGGGATGCCCCATTCCAGGCCCTGCTCGGGTCTTCTGTCAGGCGGACTCAGGTGCTCCCAGGCTGCAGCCAGTCAGCGGTAGCTGGCGCTGCCCATGCCGGGGGCAGGAGGCCAGTGGGCAGCAGTTGCCTGGTTGGGTATTTTCCACAAAGCCAGGTGCTGTCCATGGTGCACGGACACCTCAGCCTAGGGGAGGGGACGGCTGGGGCCGTGGGGGCTCTGGGAAATAACAGCCTGGCCTGTCAGGCACCAGGTGAATATTAAATATGGGACAAGTCACGTCTGTCACCAACCCACCAGTTGTGTTTGCCACGAACAGGAAAGCTCTGCTGACCCTGGACGGGCGGCGCGTTACTGATGGCGACGGGGAAGGGATCTGACTCCGGTATCTGAGGGGACAATTGATGGCTGTGGGGTTTGAACTGTCCCTGAGGACCCCCAGCTCAGGCAAAGACTCGGGACAACAATTCTCCTTCCAAGCCCAGGGAAAGGGGCTGGGGTTAAACCTGCAGGAGGCCCCAGATCGGGGGGATTGTCTGTCTGTAGTGGTGCATTGGAGGGGAAAGGGCGACACCGGAGGGGATTTTAGCTCAGAGCCCAGCCAGCTCCAGATCATTCCCAGATCCCGGTCAGGCACCATTCCCGGGCTGGCTGAGCCATTAAGGGAGTCAGGGCCTGGTCTATCTGTGACGGCTTCTCTAGAGAGAACCAGCCCCCTGTAGCCAGCTGTCAGGGACCACGGCTCGGCTCCCCCAAGGACTGCAATGGAAGGGAGGAACCTAAATCCCTTGGTGGAGCTGGGCCTGACTCTGGGTGGCTGGGTCGCAACTAATTAGCTAACGAGCCCCTGGCCCTGAGAACAGGCTCCCGGAGGGGAGTAGGAGCGAACAGGCCAAGGGAACAGAGCAGGAGAGCTCCAGGGGAGGGAGCTGGGCCTGACTCTAGGTGACTGGGTCACAGCTAATCAGCTAACGAGCCCCTGGCCCTGAGAACAGGCTCCCGGAGGGGAGTAGGAGCGAACAGGCCAAGGGAACAGAGCAGGAGAGCTCCAGGGGAGGGAGCTGGGGGGGTTTCCCAGCCGGCCAGGAGCTGTGTGCGGATGGGAGAGGCGCTGCAGTGGGCTGGTGAGGGCCTGGCTGCAAGGAGGCAATGGAGGGTGGCCGTGCCCTGGGGGCGAAGGGCCTGGCCATGGGGCTGAGACACTCACATGGAGTCTGCCCCACACCAAGGGTCTGGGGGAAGGGCGAGCTTGGGTCTATGGCTCTTTCCATTAACTATTCAAACCCCGGGAGTGGGGCTGTTCAGTGTGTAAAAGCCTCGGTCAGCGTCCTGAGGGCCCAGCTGGGGCAGGGGCACTTGCAGAGCTGCACCTAGCAGCCGGGGGTGTGTGTGGATGGCAGGTGCCTCTTACACCCTCCAAAAGTCAGAACATTGGCTCAAAAATCTTGAGACTTTGAATAACAGAAGTGGGGAGTTTATTTAATTTGCCTTCTGGGTTTGGAACCTGTGGCTGTCACATTTCCAAGCTTTTCCCCTCAACTGTGGGGGCCAGAAATCTACATTTTTTTAAAGCTGAAATTCTCACGTCATCCCATGACTCCAGGAGCTGAGGCTCTTGGGAAAATGCCAAATACTGTGAGATTTGCAATAAAATAGCCAGAGCTGGCAGCACTGGACCCGGATCTGAGAATTAGAGCTGGGCTGAACCCAGGTTTTGTGTCAGTTTAACTAGCTGGGTTTTTTTAACCTGATCTGGTTAAATCAATGCACCGCTCCTTAATGTGGACCCAGGCAAGTCGGTGTGAAAGGGGTTCTGTTGGGTTAGCTTGTTTGGCAAATGTACCAACTCAGCTGTGTTAATATAACTGTGTCCACACTAGGGGAGACACCCATTTAACTTTACAGTTCAGAAATCCAGTGTTACATTGGTGTAAAATCTGTGCGTAGCGCAGCCCCGAGAGGGGGACAGGGCAGACTCTGGGGGGTTACATCACTATTGGAGGGGGGGGAGAGGAAAAGGGAGAGAACCTGAGCGGATTTCCTACCCCTACTCACTAATCAGAGAGGCAGCGCGCTGTCTGGTCGGTCAAGGGGATACAGGTAACCAGAGGAGACTGAGTGTTAATCTCCCTTGATAGTCACTGAGCTGGGCCTCGGACTCGGACCCAGGGCCGTAACTAGCTATTTTTGCACCCAAGGCAAGAATATAAAATTGTGCCCCTCCCCCCCATATAATTTCATAGTAGTTACTTTGTAAAAAAAGGAAAATACATAAATAACAAGAATAATAACGACAATAGAACGTTTATTTATTTTAATCATAAGATCCATTTGAACTAGGAAGTCTTCAGAACAAAAATATTGTTTGAAACACCAGCAATCAGGGATTTTGTTTCTGTTCCCAATTAAATCATGAGCATTTGTGTTCGGACTATGAACGACTGCTCTTTACGAAATCACCAGAACGGGAAGTTTTAACCGTGCACCACCCTTTTCATGCTGCGGCACTTAGGCAAACACGGTGGGGAAGCTCTTCTGTTTGTTTACGTTTGTAACTAGAAAACTGTTGGTTTTAGTTTCATCTTTCACCGTCTCCATCAACCGGTCACTGCTGGAGCGGGCGGGCACTGTTGCTTTTTCCTCCCGCATGTCCGAGGTTTACCCTTCCCTAGGACTGGACAGCTTTCCCCCCCTTCGCTGCTTAGACGAACGCAGCCAAGCTGCCCCCCACCCATTCGTAGCCTCCCCTCCAAACTCTGCTGGGACCTAAGAGCCCGAAGCCCCCAGAGCCGGCTCAGCCCCCAGGCTCTGCGCTGCGATCCTTGGCCAGGCCGGAAGGGAAATAACCCGGCTGCTCCCAGAGCACCTCACCCGCTGCCCCAGGCCCTGAGCGCTGTGGGCCCAGCCAGGGAGCTGCTGTGCCAGGGTAGCACTTGGGCGCTGCTTGCACCTGGGCCCCGCTCCTAGTTCCCAGCTGCGGAGCCACAGGACACGGGGCTCCACGGGCTGCACTGGGCCTGCCTCTGGCTCCTACTAAAACCCTCCTGGCAGCCGGGCTCATCCCCTGCCAGCCCCGCGGCTCGGGCCAGTTCTCCAGGGTTGGGGCTCGTCTGGGCCACAATGTGGTAGTGGTTCTCCCCGTTCCCCCTCCTGCCTGGGCTGGCTCAGGCCGGAGGGGTCAGACGGGGACTCGGGCAGTGGCTGGTAGGCTGCCCTGGAGCTGGGGGCTGGAATCTCTCAGACCAAGTCCCGGTGCTCGAGGAAAGGGGTGGCTGGGGGGCTGCAGGGGCTGGGGCTGCTGTTAGCCAGGCAGCCGCCTGCAGGGACACACGAAGGGAGGGAACAACCCTTGTTATGGCACTGCTTGGACCCATCCGGGGCATGTCAGCCACGTGTGTGTCATTGACCCTCTTCTGGTCTCTGCCAGGTGCCCCGCGGTGACAGCCTGCAACGGTGGGACATCGCAGCATGCCCTGGGCCAGTGGGGTAAGCGTGGCCCCCTACCAAGGCGGGGGCTATTGGGGGAAGTGTGGGATTTTCAAAAGGGGGCCAAGGGAGTCCGGTGCCCAAATCCCATTGAAATCCAGTGGGGTTTAGGTGCCTTGGTGAATCTCACTCTAAACCCACTGCCTGTTGTGCTCACACGCACAGAGGGGCTGGAACTAGGGGGGCTGGGGGCTGCCGCACCCCCTGGCTGGAAGTGGTTCCATCACACACAGGGTTCACAGTTTGGTTCAATGGCTCTCAGCCCCCCACTATACACAAGGGTCCAGCGGCCCCCCCCCCCGCCCCCAGACCCTCCGTTTTTGGCTGGGCCATGCTCCAACAGCGGCTGACTTCCTAATGGGCATCTGCTCATGCCCCAGGGACAGCTCGTACGGTCCAGAGCTATCGGGTGGATTTAATGGAGTCGTCATGCTGGGGCGCAGGGGAGGGGGGAAGGTAAATCCCTTTGTTTCCCACTACTCCGAGGTTCAGTAACATTGATTATAACTTGTACCCCACACAGTCAGACCAGAGAAATACAGACACACTCGTGATACACAGCAGCCCAGGATGTGCCCAAACCCAGCTAGACTGCCTCTGTGCAGGGTGAAGAGATCCCAGCCTCAGCTAATCCTAATCCGATTGCATCTGGGTGACTAATCCCGGTTAGACTAGGTAGGAGCGACCCTGTTCGGTTACTGGGGCTCGTGCCAGCCATGTATAGCCATTCTGCATGGCTAACCCCAGCTCACACAGGACAGTGACCCCAGCAGGGTGTGTGTGTCGCACACTGATGCTGCATGGCTCTGGCACAGCCTGGAACTGATCAGGGCAGGGATGGGTCACTCTGCAAACTCCTCTTGGGACCGGCCGTTCAGCCCCAGCCCTGCGGCTGCCTGTGTCCTGCTCCGGCCTGGCTGCCAGCTGAGCTCTTTGGCCGGGTGCAGGGAATGCCCCGCGCTGGCAGAGAACAAGGAAACGCTGCACTGTCTAATCCCAGCCCCAGTGAGTCAGACGCTGCCGCTTCTGGGAAATCATGTGAGGAGGCAGAAATGTTCCCTCCCTGGGCTGCAGGGGCACTGCAGGCTCAGCACAGACTCAGCTGCAGCTGGGGAGGAGCTGGAATCGGGGGTGGCAGGGAGAGGAAATCCCCTGGCTGGGAAATCCCCTGAGTGTGTGACCCAGCCTGGGAACCTCTGTCCCCTGGGTGCCTGGGGGACCTGGCTGTGGGATGGGATCACTGATGTGGGCAGTGCTGGAGCCATGCTGGTCCCAGGATAATTAACGGCACTCAGGGGACACCCCCCCAGCAGGGCACGGGGAGCCCAGGAGCAAAGAGAGCAGCTGAGCTGGGCCTGGGGGGTCAGTTTGGTGCCCAGGCTAAAGTTCCCCACAAACACAGAGTGTCCCTGGTGAATGGGGGGCAGGACCCCCAGCCCAGAGCCAGACGTGTTCTCCCCACTGCATTACAGGGGAAGGGGGACCTGAGCCCAGATCGATGGAGAAAAGGCCCGGCAGGGTGAGCCAGAGATAGGAGCTAGAGTGAACTCTGCCATCTCAGCCTGTATCTTTGCTCCTGTGCTCCCCGTATCAGCCCCACAGACACAGAGGGAGATAGCCATGCTGAAAAAAGGGTTGGCTGTTTAAATGGGTGCTGGGTCCCTGCTGGGCTCAGGCAGTGATGTGTATTCACAGCAGCTGGGGGGGATGATTCAGGGCTGAGAGTATCAGGGTGACACACGGGCACTGCAGGGGGGAATCCCAGCTTCCTCCCCCTGGGACTGAGCTCCTGCCAGGTCATCATGTAGGGGGCCTTGGGGCAGCCCTTAAACCCCATGGCCTGTCCGACGGGTGTAGGTTAAAGGCCTCATGGGGCACTTTCCATAAGAGCAGGGATTTGCCCCACAGACCTCATCTGACATTTGCCCTGTGTGTCTGACTGATGCACTCTTCCCCAGAGGTGGCTGCATCTCCATGGGGCTGCATGAGCTGTGCACAGTCTGTGAGCCCTTGGGTGTGAAAGGAACTACAGAAATGGCAGGAAAGCAGTGAACCCCAGAGTAGGGGGAGCTCTCCCTCCTGACAGGGGGCAGGGAATATAGGATACCCCCTCCCCGGGGGCTCTGGTGCTCGCTGCACTGCTCTGAGGGTGATCACAGCCCCTACCCCAGCATGGCTCAGAGGCTGGTAAGGAGCCCACTTTCCCAGCTTGATAACTGTGAATTACTGGCCTGGCTGGGGGATCCACCCCCACCCCCTTAGCCCAAGTCTCGACCTCAGGGACGGTCTTTTCCAACTCCAGATTCCCAAAGAAACCCACCCAGGCACGTCCTGTCCTCTGAGCTCTGAGTCTCTGGAGCAGGGGGAAGGAGACGAGGTCACAGACTCATAGAATCTCAGGGTTGGAAGGGACCTCAGGAGGTATCTAGTCCAACCTCCTGCTCAAAGCAGGACCAACCCCAACTAAATCATCCCAGCCAGGGCTTTGTCAAGCCAGGCCTTAAAAACCTCTAAGGAAGGAGATTCCACCACCTCCCCAGGGAACCCGATCCAGCGCTTCCCCACCCTGCTAGATCCTCAGTGGCGGTAGGGGCCCCCTGGAGAGCAGGGCGGGGTGCTGAGCCCCTTTCTTTGCCGAGAGGTCCCTGGAGTGAGGGATTTAAGGCCACGCTCTCAAAAGTGGCCCCTAATTCTGGGTGCCTCCTATTCTGAGTGCACAATTTGAGCCCCCCCCAAGGCTGATGTTGCAGGGTGCTGGGCACCCACAATGCTGGGGGAAATCCCAGGGAGCCGGGAGTGCGCAGCCCCTCAAGAGTCAGGGCCCAGGTGTCTCCAGCTGAGCACCTAAAAATGTAAACGTCCAGCTGTGGAGGCCATTTTGAAAACATTGGCCGTAGGGCAAGGCTCTGAAACAGTACTGGGGGGGCTGCCCCACCCACAGCCCTGAGCTGCTAATCCACAGCCTGGGACAGACTGATTGGGGCGATCGTCAGACGAAAGGGGGAGCCCCATCGGAGCAGCCATCTTGTGTTCGCTCACACACGTCAGACACACAAAATGTCTACCTGACCCAGAACGGGGCCAGAAATGTCCTGTGTGTAGAGTCGGTGCCAGCAACTCAGAGCCACCCCCAGGAGACAGAAAGTGTTGGAGTCACTGGCTTGTGAGAGACCGTCACCCCAGCCAGTGTGGGGGAGGCTCTGAGCGGGGCTGTGGAGAGACCCAGAGGTGTACATGGCACAGGGGCGAGAGGCGCGCAGTGCATGGCACGGGGGTGATGCTGGTCTGTGTCCAAACTGCCCTGCTGTGATAGAGCAGAAACCAAAAGCAAGTGGGGGATCCACCGATAGCTCTGGAGCTGGGAAACAAGAAGCTGCATTGGGGCTCGACCCCTGTGAACACCCCCCACTGACCTGCCCAAGTGGGATAATGTCCCAGATGGGGGCAGCTCCCCTTAGCCTGGCTCCCCAGCCCAGGAGAGACCAGCCCAGGGCAGGATCCGATCCCCACCAATACCAACGCCCACAGTGACTGTGCTGCAGCACGGGGCAAACTTCACACGGCCCAGAGCTGCCTGCCCAAGGGGAGGAGACGGACGCAAAATAGTTCCCAGAAATGATGTAAACAGCTGAGTGGCTTGTAAAGACAGAGAAAACCCAGGGGTTGGGTCATTGTTATCTGCCTGTGCTGAGAACAGGGACTGGGAGCCAGGACTCCTGGGTTCTCTGCCAGCTCTGGGAGGGGAGTGGGAGCTGGTGGTTAGAGCAGGGGAGGACTGGGAGCCAGGACTCCTGGGTTCTATTGCAGCTCTGGGAGGGGAGTGGGAGCTGGTGGTTGGAGCAAGGAGCCAGGACTTCTGGGTTCTCTCCCAGCTCTGGGAGGGGAGTGGGTGCTGGTGGTTATAGATTCATAGACTCTAGGACAGGAAGGGACCTCAAGAAGTCATTGAGTCCAGTCCCCTGCCCTCACGGCAGGACCAAATACTGTCTAGACCATCCCTGATAGACATTTGTCTAACCTACTCTTAAATATTTCCAGAGATGGAGATTCCACAACCTCCCTAGGCAAATTATTCCAGTGTTTAACTACCCTGACAGTTAGGAACTTTTTCCTAATGTCCAACCTAAATCTTCCTTGCTGCAGTTTAAGCCCATTGCTTGTTCTATCATTAGAGGCTAAGGTGAACAAATTTTCTCCCTCCTCCTGATGACACCCTTTTAGATACCTGAAAACTGCTATCATGTCCCCTCTCAGTCTTCTCTTTTCCAAACTAAATAAACCCAATTCCTTCAGCCTTCCTTCATAGGTCATGTTCTCAAGACCTTTAATCATTCTTGTTGCTCTTCTCTGGACCCTCTCCAATTTCTCCACATCTTTCTTGAAATGCGGTGCCCAGAACTGAACACAATACTCCAGTTGAGGCTTACCCAGCGCAGAGTAGAGTGGAAGAATGACTTCTCATGTCTTGTTTACAACACACATGTTAGTGGTTAGAGCAGGGGGGCTGGGAGCCAGGACTCCTGGGTTCTCTTCCAGCTCTGGGAAGGGAGTGGGAGCCAGTACTCCTGTGTTCTATCCCAGCTCTGGGAGGGGAGTAGGGTCCAGGAGGTTTGAGCTGGGAGCCAGGACTCCTAGATTTTGTTCCCATCTTTGCTGTTGTCACATAGCAAATCAGTCACTTTCCTCTTTGTAAAAAGAACAGGAGTACTTGTGGCACCTTAGAGACTAACAAATTTATTTGAGCATAAGTTTCGTGGGATACAGCCCACTTCATCGGGTGCATGCAATGGAAAATACAGTAGGAAGATATATATACACAGAGGACATGAAAAAATGGGTGTTGCCATACTAACTATAACCAGAGTAATCAATTAAGGTGGATAGTTATCAGCAGGAGAAAAAAAACTTTTGTAGTGATAATCAGGATGGCCTAGTTGATAAGAAGGTGTGAGTAACAGTAGAGGGGGAAATTAGCGTGGGGAAATAGTTTTCACTTTGTGTAATGAGCCATTCACTCCCAGGGCTTGTCTACATCAGAAAGTTGCAGCGCTGGTGAGGGAGTTACAGCGCTGCAACTTAGGAGGTGTACACATCTGCAGGGCACCACCAGCGCTGCAACTCCCTGTTTGCAGCGCTGGCCGTACTCCCGTTTTGTCTCGGGTGTAGAGGATCCAGCGCTGGTGATCCAGCGCTGGTAATCAAGTATAGTCACTTACCAGCGCTTTTCTTGACCTCCGTGGAATAAGCAGGTATCCCAGCATACCTGAGGAAGCCTCTGGTAATCAAGCTGGTCTCCTTCCCCGGCTTGCTCTCGCGTTCCCCGAACCCCGAGCAAGCAGGTCTCCTTCCCTGCGGTTTGCTGGGTGGTTCCGGGAAGGCGAGAGCAAACCGGGGAAGGAGACCAGCTTCGCCGCGGTTTGCTCTCGCGTTCCGCGAACAAGCAGGTCTCCTTCCCTGCGGTTTGCAGGGTGGTTCGCGGAACGCGAGAGCAAACCGCGGCGAAGCTGGTCTCCTTCCCCGGTTTGCTCTCGCGTTCGCCGAACCCCCGAGCAAGCAGGTCTCCTTCCCTGCGGTTTGCAGGGTGGTTCGCGGAACGCGAGAGCAAACCGCGGCGAAGCTGGTCTCCTTCCCCGGTTTGCTCTCGCGTTCGCCGAACCCCCGAGCAAGCAGGTCTCCTTCCCTGCGGTTTGCAGGGTGGTTCGCGGAACGCGAGAGCAAACCGCGGCGAAGCTGGTCTCCTTCCCCGGTTTGCTCTCGCCTTCCCCAAAACCCCTTGAAGCCGCCCAACAGCGCTGCAGTGTGGCCACATCTAACACCACTTGCAGCGCTGGTTGCTGTAAGTGTGGCCACTCTGCAGCGCTGGCCCTATACAGCTGTACTAATACAGCTGTAACAACCAGCGCTGCAAAATTTTAGATGTAGACATGGCCCCAGTCTTATTCAAGCCTAATTTAATGGTGTCCAGTTTGCAAATTAATTCCACTTCTGCAGTTTCTCATTGGAGTCTCTTTTTGAAGATTTTGTTGGAGTATTGCAACGTTTAGGTCTGTAATCGAATGACCAGGGAGGTTGAAGTGTTCTCCAACTGGTTTTTGAATATTATAATTCTTGATGTCTGATTTGTGTCCATGTATTCTTTTCCGTAGAGACTGTCCGGTCTGGCCAATGTACATGGCACAGGGGCATTTCTGGCATATGATGGCATATATCACATTGGTAGATGTGCAGGTGAACGAGCCCCTGATGCCATGGCTGATGTGATTAGGTCCTATGATGGTATCCCCCGAATAGATATGTGGACAGAGTTGGCATCAGGCTTTGTTGCAAGGATAGGTTCCTGGGTTAACGTTTCTGTGGTGTGGTGTGTGGTTGCTGGTGAGTATTTGCTTCAGGTTGGGGCACAGTCTGTAAGTGAGGACTGGCCTGTCTCCCAAGGTCTGGGAGAGTGAGGGATCTCGTCCTTCATGATAGGTTGTAGATCCTTGATGACGCGCTGGAGAGGGTTTAGTTGGGGGCTGAATGTGATGGCTAGTAGCGTTCTGTTACTTTCTTTGTTGGGCCTGTTCTGTAGTAGGTGACTTCTGGGTACTCTTCTGGCTCTGTCAATCTGTTTTTTCACTTAATCAGGTGGGTGTTGTAGTTGTAAGAACACTTGATAGAGATCTTGTAGGTGTTTGTCTCTGTCTGAGGGGCTGGAGCAAATGTGGTTGTATCTTAGAGCTTGGATGTAGACAGTGGATCATGTGGTGTGTCCTGCATGAAGGCTGGACGCATGTAGGTAAGTATAGCAGTCAGTAGGTTTCCGGTATAGGTTGATGTTTATGTGACCATCGCTTATTAGCACTGTAGTATCCAGGAAGTGGATCTCTTGTGTGGACTGGTCCAGGCTGAGGTTGGTGGTGGGATGGAAATTGTTGAAATCCTGGTGGAATTCCTCAAGGGCTTCGTTTCCATGGGTCCAGATGATGACGATGTCATCTTTGTGCCCCTCCCCACCCATGCAATGGGGGCAGTGATGCTCTGGACGCACTGGGGATTGTTGTGTTGTCACTCACCACACAGGGCAGCTATGGTGTTTAGTTTATTACATTAATAAAGTGCTTGACGTTCCCAGCAAGACAGACAGGTTCTTGGGCTCCAGACCGAGGTACCTGGAAGTTCTCCGGCCTGGGTGCTGCAGGAGGTCAGACAAGATGAGCCAATGGTGCCTTCTGGTCTTAGAATAAATTTAAAGAAAAAAATCTCTAGAGGTGGCACTGGTGATGGGCAAAGAATTAATTCTTTGTTAGTTAATTGCTGTTCTGGTAACTGAAGCCCTGGGGCCAAGTTCTCAGCTGGACCAAACTCCCGTCCAGTGACCATAGCAAGTAGGAGGCTGGGCCCTGGGGGTTCCCAGGCGGGTGCCAGTGTCCCCCTGCCAGGGCTGCCCCTGCTCGTGACTCTAATGTGGGTCTCGGTATTGTTGGTGTTTCTGTAAAGCCCCAGCTCCTGGAGTCAGGTGAGCGGGGGAGACTCTCGTCCGGTGTTAGTCAAAGGGAGGTTTCCAGCTCTTGGGGCTGTGGAGGAAAGTTTGAACTCCTGACCCAAGTGCGCTCTGATGGCTGGGAAAGGCAGATAGGGGTGGGCCCAAAGGGTGGGGCCTGAGTTTGGGGGCGGGGCGCTGTCCAGGGTGCTCTGACTATAGGGCGGGGCCTGAGGGTGGGGGCGGGGCGCCGCCCGGGATTCGCAGCCCGGGGGCGGGGCCTCAGGGCGGGGGCGGGGCGCCGCCCGGGATTCCCCGCTACGCTCACGCCTGCTCAGACTTTCGCTTTCCCGGCTCCAACCTGCCCGGCCGGGTTCTGCCCAGCGACCGGTGACGCGGACGGGCCTGCGCGCGGCTATTGGCGGGCGCGTTCCCCTCGCGGCCAATCGGTGGCGGCGGGCGGTGCGCGGTATAAGTAGCGGGCAGCGGGCGGCAGCGCTCACAGCGGCCGGGCTCGGGGTTCGGCTGGCGGCGGGGACCAGGCGGCCATGGCGATGCTGCAGCTGCTGCTGCTGCTGGTGGTGGCGGCCATCCAGGGGGGGCACTGCAGTGAGTACGGGGGGGTCAGCAGCGCTGGGCGGGGCTCTGCGTCCGGACCGGACACGGGGGGCGGGGTCCGATCGGACACGGGGGGCGGGGGGTGCCGGCGGTTCGACCAGACCTGGGGGTGTCGGACCGCCGGGGGGGCCGGTCGGTGCCCGGCCGGGATACCCTCCCCCGCGGGGGCTGGTTCTCGCGTGTCGCGGGTTCGCTCCCAGCCACCACGTGGCCCCGCTGTGCTCGGCGCTGCGCACCCCGAGCGGCCCGTGCGGCTCACAGGCGGGGGGCGGGGGGTCAGTTCTGTGCGGTCCGGGGTCACGTGTCTTGGGCAAGGTCCGGACTGCAGGGGCCATCCCGGCCCAGTGATAACGATAACGCCGATCGGTGCCGAACAGGATTTGGGGTCGGGGGCCCCGCTGTGCTGCGCTGCCAGGCTGGGTCCTTCCCGGCAGGTGGGCCTTCCCGCTGTCTGCAGAGCCCGGGGGGTCAGTCACAGGGGTAAATATCCCGCCCCCCGCCCCCGGGTTTAACCCGTGTCTAGACCTGAGCGGGGCTTGGCCCGGGCTAGGCTGAGCTGTGTCCACACCAGGCCAGCCGCCCCCACGGGCAGCGATGGGTCTGTAAGTGGGGACGAGGCTTTAGAGGTGTCATCCTAGGGGGGGATGTGTCACCCCCACCCCCTGTCTCTGGCCGTGTGCCCAGGGCAGGGGAGAGCTGGAGCCCCAGGATCTGCGTTAATCAGGGCTCAGTTTGGGGGCGAGCGCCCGCTGCAGAGCACAGAGCAGCTGCTGCCTGTGTGCTGTTGGGATCTCCTGGGATTGCTGGGCAGGAGCTTCGGGATCCCCATGGGGTGTGTGGGGAGAGGGGCAGGGGCACGTCCTGCTTTTCCTGGCGTGGACGTGACTCTCCCATGGCCCGAGCCTGGCCCCAGAGTTCCCCAGGCGGGAGCAGCTCAGACCCGGGGAGCTCTGCAGCCGGTAGCCAGCTGGGTGAGGCTGCAGGGTGGGTTTGGGGGTTTGTTTGAAGTGGTATCAGGCACATGGTTGCCCTCGCATCACCTCAGTGCCAGGCTGGTTTGATGTAACCAGGGTTAGGCCCCAGTGCAGCCTGGCCCCACAGGACGAGTCACATTAGGGGCTGGGAATGGAAGTGGGGGTCTGTACGTTGGGTGCCTCTGGGTCAAAGAGACAGGAGGCCCTTGCAGGAGGTCACACCCAGCACTGGTGTAACTCCAGCTGCACAGAGCTTTGGCCCAGGGCCTGTAGGGCTGGGTGTGTGTGCAGAGAAGGATGTTAATGAAGATCAGTGTGTGTCTGGTTTTGTTTAATGACACTGAATCCAGCACCAACTCCCATCCATGCCTGGCCAGGCCCTCTTCACTGAGGCTGGGTCTACACTGCACACCTAGTGATCAGAGGTCCGGCTTTTATAGGGACAGTCCAATATTCAAGGCTTTATCTTATATAGGTGCCTGTTACCCCCCACCCCCGTCCTGATTTTTTACACTTGCTGTCTGGTCACCCTAGGCAACCTTTCAGTGGCACAGCCCTGCTGTTGTAAGGCACGCAGAGTAGCTGCTCTCTGCTGCCAGGGGAGAGCTCTCCTGATGACAAAAGAAAGCTACCCCAACAAAAGAAAATTATCCCAGTGAGGGGCCGCAGCTTCATTGCCAGGAGAGCATCTTCCCCCTAACAAAGCACTGTCCACAGCTGGCACTTTTCACCATTAAAACTTTTGGCATTCAGGAGGGTGGGTTTTTTTGTCTTCATACCTGAGTGACAGAGGTGACCTGATAAGGGGGGAGAATAGGTTTTGTGTCCATTTCTGCTGCTTCCTAATGAATAGCGAAGGCCCCAAAGGGTTTTTTTCCCCAGCTTGTTTTATTGTAGCTCTTGTCTGCCCTGTTTTGCTGGAGGTCTCCTTGGAGCACCAGAGACCTGGGGTAGAAATTCTCAGTCCTCAGCTGAAGGGCCATAGGGTGTTGAATCTTTACCAAGAATGGTTTTCTTCCTACTACTTGACAGGTGCTTTGGTTAAGTAGGACCTTTGCTACACATCAGACTTTAAACTGGTTTAGAGAAATCAGTGCATGCCCCGTTGTGGACCTTCTTATTTTGGTATAATAGTGACTTAACTGAAAAAAGCTCCTCTTATATCGGAATAAGAGTGTCTACATAGGGCTTTGCACCAGTTTAACTGAACCAGTTTACATTTAATTATACTGGTGCAACTCTTCCTGTGGACAGGGCCCAACCAAGTTCAGCTAAACTGAAAAAAACCACTCTTAAACAGGAACAGCTGTCCAGACAGCCTTTTGCACTGGTTTAACTAAATCAATTTTAACTAACACCTTAACTTAGACTAGTACTCTACAGTTGTGTGTAGACAAGACCAAGGTGTTAACGAAGTTTTTAAACAGTTGGAATAAACTTTTTAGGGCTGGTCTACATGCAGTGTTTGTATCACTTTCATACAGTTTGAAACCATCATAGTGAAGTCAGTACAACCGCTCAGTGTGGACACAGTTGCACAGGGGCAGATGATTCTCCTACATTTACAGCAATAAGTGGTGCTGGCATAAAGCCGGGCTGTGCCAGTGTAACTGCACTCGCACGAGGGGTTGTGTAAAGCCCGGCTATGCGGGTGTAACTGCACTCGCACGAGGGGTTGTGTAAAGCCCGGCTATGCGGGTGTAACTGCACTCGCACGAGGGGTTGTGTAAAGCCGGGCTGTGCAGGTGTAACTGCACTCACACAAGGGGTCGTACTGATTTAACTATTTCGGTAAAAAGAGAGAGAGAAACAAATCACATCCCCGACTGAAATAGTTAAATCAGAACAAAAACCATGTGTGGCTCTGGCTGCAGAGTGTGAGCTGCTTGGGGCAGGGACTGTCATGTGCTCTGTCTGGACAACGCCCGGCACAGTGGAGCCCCAGCATGATTAAAGCTAATCTGTGCTACCACAACCTGAAATAATAATTCCTTCCCCTCTCATTTTCTCAGATTTCACGTCCTCCCCTCCAATTCTCCAGCTGCCCACAGGGTCTTTCAGGAAAAAAGGGTCAATAGAACTGGCCTTTCTAAGGGGGGTGGGGGTGGGGGATAAGCCAATTTAAAAGCAAAGCTCCCTGCTCTGCCATCATCATCCTCGTTATTTGTTATTGTCTTGTGCCAGGAACCTCTGTCATTGTCCAGGCCCCTGTTGTGCCAGGTGCTGCACAGACACTGAATACACAGACTGTCCCATCTGAGTATGAGACCAGAGATGAATATAGACCAGTGGGGAACTGCTAGGGAACAAGGAGACAGCACAGGCCAGCCTGACAGCCGTGGGCTTGTCGCACCAGTAGCCCAACCGTTATCTGGTTTTTAGGCAGCCTGGCAGAAGAGAGCATTGAGGAGGGTTTGCAGGGTAACGAGGTCACTTTGCGGATGTTTATGGGGAGCTCCTCGCAGGCATGAGGGGCAGCATGGGACACAGGACAAAGGGGCTTGTTTGCAAATATAACAAGTGCCTGATGGAGGTTGCGATCATGGGCCGATTGGAGGTGAGGGGTGACACTTCGGTAGCAAGAGAGGGTAGGGATTGGCCACGAAGGGCCTCACAGTTGAAGACAGGCAGGTGATGTCTGTTTGGTGTGATGGAGAAGGAGCCAGTGGTGGGATGCAAAGAGAGGTGATATTGATCAGCGAGCTAGAAAAATGATCTTTTCAGCATGTTCTGAATGGACCTCAGCGGGTGAGACTGTGTGTGTCTAGGCCAGAGAAAAGGCTGTTGCAGCAGTTGAGACACGAGATGCTGAGAGCCTGGGTGAGAGTTTTAGCTGTGGAGGTGGAGAGGAAGGGCTGTATCTTAGAGATGTTCTGCAGAACGAGTGACCAAGACTTAGACATAACCTGGATGTGAGGACCTGAAGAGAGGTGTGAGTCCAAGATGATGCCAGGTTCTGGGCTTGAGTGACGGGCAGGATGCTGGCATTGTCCACAGCAATTGAGAACGGAGGTAGCAGGGAGGCTGTGTGGGGGGGCAGATAGGGAACTCTATTTTAACCACACTGAGCTTGATCTGATGACAGGACCTCCACAAGGAGAC
Organism: Gopherus flavomarginatus; assembly: GCF_025201925.1. Taxonomy (NCBI): domain Eukaryota; kingdom Metazoa; phylum Chordata; order Testudines; family Testudinidae; genus Gopherus; species Gopherus flavomarginatus. Next base: position 1,166,520 of record NC_066628.1, read on the forward strand.
GTCAGAGACAGGCCAAGATTGTTGCTTGGACAGAAGGAGACCGGCCTGGAGTACAGAGGCAGAGCTGTGAGTTGTTAGCATGGAGACGGTAGCTGAATTTGTGGATGACTTTGCCCAGAGATAAGTTGTAGAGGGAGAAGAGAAGGGGACCCAGGACAGAGCCCTAGGGGGGCAGAGCCCCACAGACAGCTGGAGGGGAGGTGGGAAAGATGCTCTGGCGGACATGCTGAAGGAGTGGTTAGAGGAGTAGGAGGAGACCCAGGAGGGGACAGTGCTAAGGAAGCCAAGGAGAACAAGATTTCTAGGTTAGCCTGGTGATCGGTGTCAGAGCGGCTGGCAGGCCAAGCAGGGTGAGGAGGAGCACTGGGTGCGAGTGTTAGCTAGGAAGAGTCGTTACAGACTTTGCAGGAGCGATTTCCCTGGAGCGCAGGGGGTGGAAGCCGGGGTGGGGACAGACTAGGGTGGAAGTGGAGGAGTGGAACTCCAGACAGCGATTCAGAGGCACGTTCAGTGAGCTGAGAGATGAAGGGGAGGTCGCTGGAGAGGCAAATGGAGCCAAAGGTCTTTACGATGGAAGACACTAACGTGTTTGTGTTGTGAGGGGGAAGAGCTGGAGGGGAGTGCAGTGAGGAGATCAGGAGATAGGATGGGATCAGCAGAGGGGTTTGGTGGAGAGCAGATGAGAAACATCTGCCTCTGCGAGGAGGGAGAAGGAGGCAGGAATTGTAGGGTGGAAAGGGGAGCTGAGGGGAGGGGTTATTGTGTAAATTTTTCGGGGAAGAGATCCTGTCCGGAGCACAGTGGGGGCAGGAGGTGGGGAGAGTTTGAGGGGGGAGTCGAAGTTGGAGAAGAGGCAGCTAGGACTGTGGGTGGGGGATCCAGCGAGGCTGGAGAAGTCAAGGTGTGTCTCAAGGAAAATGTCAGAACTGAGGGACAAGAGAACAAATCTGTAGTGAACATCAGCCTGGCAGTGAGATTTCTGCCAGAGACCCTCCGCAGTGCGCTACAGGAATGGAGGAAGCAGATGTTGGGGGTGAGCTGCGATGGGGGCTAGCAGGGCCAATCTTGCATTGGGTCAGAGGGGCAGGAGTATTGAGGATAGGGGAGAATGAATCACAACAGCCTCCTTCCAGATGATGCCGTGGTGTCCTCTTGCACTGAGGATGCCTCTTCAGGGCAGGGAACTCCAGTTAATAGGAAGTGATAGGTGTTAGTAATGGGAGATTCGATCTTTAGAAACATACATCGCTGGGTTTTTGATGACCGGGAGAACTGCACGGTGACTTGCCTGCATGGTGCGATGGTTGCGGATCTCTCAAGACATCTAGACAGACTTATGTGCTGTGCTGTGGAGGAGCCAGTGGTCGTGGTATGTGTAGGTACCAGTGACCTAGAGAAGGGTAGGAGAGAGGTCCTGGAGGCCAAATTTAGGCTGCTAGGTAACAGATTGAAGTCCAGGACCCCCATGGTAGCATTCTCTGAAATGCACCCAGTTCCATGCACAGGGCCAGGTAGAGAGGCAGAGCTGCAAGGTCTCAAAGCCTGGATGAGACAATTGTATAGGGAGTATGGTGTAGGGAGGAGGGGTTTAGATTTATTAAGAACTGGGAAAACTTTTGAGAAAGGCAAAGCCTGTAGAGGAAGGATGGGCTCCACCTAAACCGAAATGGAACCAGATTGCTGGCACTTAACGTTAAAAAGGTTATTGAGCAGTTTTTAAACTAAGGCCTGGGGAACGCTGACAGTTGTGGAGGAGCACATGGTTCGGACAGACATCCCTTGGGGAGGATTTGTTAATGGAAATTCTCCATGTCCTAATAAGGAGGAGAGGATGGAAGATGACAAAATACAGGTAGGATCTGGTGAGAAACAGTCAAATGAGAGTCCCATTCAGTTACATCACGTAATGGCAGACAGCTAAAAAAAGGTAACGTTTTTAAAGTGCTTATATACCAGTGTTAGAAGTCTAAATACTAAGCTGGGTGAACTAGAGTGCCTCATATTAAATAAGGATATTGCTATAACAGGCATCACAGAAACTTGGTGGAATGAGGATAATCCATGGGACACAGTAATACCAGGGTACAAAATATATCAGAAGGACAGAACAGGTTGTGCTGGTGGGGGAGTGGCACTGGATGTGAAAGAAAGCATAGCTTCAAATGAAGTAAAAATCTTAAATGAACCAAACTGTACCATAGAGTCTCCATGGATAGTAATTCTATACTTGAATAATAAGAATATAGCAGTAGGGATATATTACTGACAGAGTGGATTGGATTTAAATCATGGTTTAAATCATGATTTAAATTACTAGTCAGGAAGACTTTAAATAAAAGTGCATTCTTGTTAGTTGTTATAACCTTAATACATATTCTTCACAACTCAGAGATGTAGGTTTCATTTTTAGAAGGTACACACTATACATTTTTTAAGTGATTGATTTATTTTGAAAACTTTTCAGATTAGGTTTACAGCTATATCAGAAAATGAATGATTGTTTGGTTATTTCATTTACCAAAGATAATTGAAGCAGACAGTTGACCTCTCAGTGACTTAATAAATATCTCCAATTCAACAGGTTAATATTTGGAGGATTTTCTTGCTGTGCTGTATTAGGAGGAGAACATCACCAAACAGACACTTAAACTGTTTTATTTAACTAAAACAGAGGTTGGTAACATTTCAGAAGTGGTGTGCTGAGTCTTCATTTATTCACTCTAATTGAAGGTTTTGCGTGCCAGTGATACATTTTAGAAGGTCTTTCTATAAGTCTGTAATATATAACTAAACTATTGTTGTATGTAAAGTAAATAAGATTTTTAAAATGTTTAAAAAGCTTCATTTTAAATGAAGTTAAAATGCAGAGCCCCTCGGACCGGTGGCCAGGACCCGGGCAGTGTGAGTGCCACTGAAAATCAGCTCGTGTGCTGCCTTCGGCACATGTGCCATAGGTTGCCTACCCCTGAACTAAAACAAGAACGTTATGTATTCTGGATTTTTTTCTTCAACAGCAAACATATAATTTAACAAAACAAGCATAAATTTTGAATTTAGTTAAACATTCAAGTTTTTTAAAATCAGGTTTGTTTTTGTTAAAATTGTTTAACTAAAATAGTTTAAAAAGTTTAAAAAAAAATTAAATTGACTGTCAGCCAGGTCAACATGAGAAATTTAAAATATTAGCTTCTGCAGCTAACTCAGTCATGTGCACTTTCGTTTTCCTCTTTGTTCATAATCTGGAAAAGAAAAACAAGCTTTCGTGCTGTTCTGGTTCCAAACGATTTCTCAGTTTGGAATGAATGAGTGCAAAGAAAGAAAATATTCTTTCTACGCTGGAAGAAGAAGCTACTGCTGTTAAAACTGAGCTTATTGCTTCAACAGTCTCTGAATCTAAGTGCTTAAGTGACTTCCACCAGTTCACTGGTGTGCCTTTCTTTAAAATAGCATCAGCAAACATGTATTTCTTGAATGGTCACCCTAGCTCTGAAGTTTATTATAGTTGGCACTACGGAGGGATGATTGCTGGATGTCCATGTCAGAGCCAATTCCTCTTCTTCAGCAGTTAAGGTTTGACTCTGCTACCAACTATTGAGAATATTTGCAAGAAGATGAGCTGGAGATAGTGCTTGTCCCATTTGTTTTTTTAATACTTGTAATTTAACTCTGTCATTGCATATTTCTGTTTCTAATGTCTCACTCGGTTCCTTCCAAATTTCAACAGCGTCAGCAATAAAACAGCTATTTCCCTGCATTTTGTTCAAGGCTAGAGAAATAGGCTTCAGGGTACTCAGCATGTGTTCAACATTTCTCTTAAACCCAGTGTTGACAACTGTGGTTGTGACGGTGCCATCTATTTTATCACAATTTTGTTCACAAACTGTCATCAGATTAGGCCAGTTCTTGATATAGTGCTCAAACAGTCCACTGCTGAGTTCCATTGCACATCTTGTGAGAGTTAGCTTGGTTCCTCCCACTTTTTTCAGAGCAGCTGCTGCAAAATGGTTGTTATGGAAATATTTTGCAATTCCAACAACGTTAGCCTTTATTTTTGGAACACCGAAGTCTTTGGCTAGGAGGTGCATCAAATGGGCACTGCAACTGTATGTTGTTAGCTTGGGACTCTCTTCTAAATTTCTTCTCATCCTGGATACCTTTGCAGCATTGTCTGTGACCAAGCTGTGTACTAGACGTTTGAATTTTTTTCCCCACAGTTTGTTACAGCTTTTACTGTTACTCCTTGTAAGTATTCTGCTGCGTGTGCATGTCCTGATGTATCAGTTGTTTCTCTGTCACACAAGCACACACAACAGGATCACTGTGGCCATTGCTCCGCCCATTAAGACTCAGGTTAACAATTTCACCCTCTAGACCTTTTGCACACTGCTCAATTTCTCTTTCATACACTTTATCCAGCAATTTGCCTGCGACATCTGCTCTGTTGGATGGACTGTATCTTGGTCCTCATGACCGAACTATGTTGATGTGTGGGGTCTCAGTCATAGGGAAAGGAGAGTTGTTTGCATAAACAAACTGGACAATTTTTTTCATCGATTACCTCTTTTTGTAATCTAGTTCTTATCACAGACTTATCTGTGGTTGGTTTTGGATGATGGAGATTTTTTTCTTTTTGCTACAGATATACTGTGGCTATGTGACATACATGATGTGACTGAAACACTATCACTGGCAGGTAACTTTGAAACTATAGAAAATGATGGTGATCTTGAAGGTGGATAGTCTTCAGAATCCTGTATATTGAGGATGGATTCTCCTACACAAAATAAGTCAATGCGGCTATTTAATTATTATTACCATACTGCCTATTTCAGCTATTTATTTTTCAGAAATGCATCTAAGATAGTTGCTACTCTATGGGGTGTGTGTATATATATATATTTTTTTTTTGCTCAAACATGAGAATTCAGCAATAGTCCTGAAGACAGGCAGTCCTTAAGAAAGAAGTAGGAAATAAAGTTTACCAACTTCAAGATCCTTCATGTTAAGACAAGTTCCTTTCATCATCTTCAACGCAGCTTCCCCCTGAGAAGAAGCACTTCTCATGATGTTTCATTCAGGCAGCCAGGCCTTGCATTTCCTTGCTGCACTGTTTGCATTTTGGATGCATCCCCGTCTTATCCACAGGTAGAGGAACTTTATTAAAATATTCCCAAACTGGGTCTCTTTTACGGCCTGCTGCCATTACAGATTTTCCTTTCTAGTGGGAGAACAGTACTGGCAGATCTCATATCAATGAAGGCAACACTCAGAAAGATTTCAAGACTTCTGGAATATGCTGCTCAAACAGTTCCACTTTTGTTTCTACTGCCTGTCCCTCCCTTCTTATGTTTATCTCCAGACTTCTCCTTGTCCAGATCTATTCCTCCCCCAGCAATCTTCTGTTCATTGCACTTTTTGAAACTTTGCACTTTTAGAGAGAGGTAAGGGATTGATGCTGTGCACACAAATTTGCAGAGGGACAATAGGGTTGAGGTCTGTTATTTCTCACCTCCCTCAATATATTTATTTTAAAACATTTTTTGCTATTAACAAGCATGTTATCTCTGGAGACACAAATCCACAGTTTGAGAAGTGAAAAACTAAACATCTCTGCTGATATCTTCTAGACTGAGCACTGAGTCCCATTGGGTAGACCAAAAGATTAACCTAAATAATCTATACTGGAGTCCCTGGAACCCCTTAAAATTGGGTCCCTAATCCATGAACTATTGGAACTCAATTTACAAAACTTTTCCTAAACATGACATGAATATATCATCTCATACTATAGAATTAGAATTTATAATCCCTGTTCCGTAATGTATCTTTAGATAGGTTTTTCCTAAAAGAGCATTTTATCAAAAAAATCTGTTTTTTTTTTTTTAATCCTAGATTTTTATCCACCCTGATTGCTGACCACCTGACCAAGAGCGTGATAGTGACTGTGAAATGCACAGGCAGATCAGAGAAACTATAAGATTTTTTTTTTTTTAAAATGCAATAATGATGGTGGATTTCAACTATCCCCACATTGACTGGGTACATGTCTCCTCAGGATGAGATGCAGAGAGAAAGGTTCTTGACACCTTAAATGACTGCTTCTTGGAGCAGCTAGTCCTGGAACCTACAAGGACAGAGGCAATTCTTGATTTAGTCCTAAGTGGAGCACAGGATCTGGTCCAAGAGGTGAATATAGCTGGATCGCTTGGTAATAGTGACCATAATATAATTAAACATACATGTGGTGAGGAATACATCACAGCAGTCACCACAGTAGCATTTAATTTCAGAAAGGGGAACTACACAAAAATGAGGAAGCTCATTAAACAGAAATTAAAAGGTACAGTCCCAAAAGTGAAATCCCTGCAAGCTGCATGAAAACCTTTTAAAGATGCCGTAATAGAGACTTGACTTAAATGTATACCCCCAAATTAAAAACAACAGAGAACTGAAAAAGTGTCACCCTGGCTAAATAACATAGTGAAAGAAACACTGAGAGACAAAAAGTCCTCCTTTAGGAAGTACAAGTCCTATTGGGGGGAAAATAGAAAAAGGAGCATAAACTCTGGTAAGTGAAGTGTGAAAATATAATTAGAACGGCCAAAAAAAAGTGAAGAACAGCTAGCCAAAGAATCAAAAAGTAATTGCAAAACATTTACGTTCATCAGAAGCAGGAAGCTTGCTGAACAGCCAGTGGGGCCACTGGATGATGGAGGTGCTGAAGGAACACTCAAGGACAAGGCTATTGCAGAGAAACTAAATGAATTTTTTGCCTCGGTCTTCCTGGCTGAGGATGAGAAGGAGATTCCTAAACCTGACCCATTCTTTTTAGGAGACAAATCTGAGGAACTGTCCCAGATTGAGGTCTCATTAGAGGAGGTTTTGGAACAAATTGATTAAATAGTAATAAGTCACTGGGACCAGAGGCTATTCACCCAAGCGTTCTGAAGGAACTCAAATATTAAATTGCAGAACTACTAACTGTGGTATGTAGCCTATCATTAAAATCCACTTTTGTATTGGATGGCTGGAGGATAGCAAATGTGATGCCAATTTTTTTAAAAAGGCCCCAGAGATGATCCTGGCAACCTGACCTCAGGACCAGGAAAATTGGTTGAAACTACAGTGAAGAACAGAATTATCAAACACAGAGATTAACACAATTTGTTGGGGAAAAGTCAACATGGTTTTTGTAAAACAAAATCATGCCTCACCAATGATCTAGAATTCTTTGAGGGGGTCAACAAGCATGTAGACAAAGGGGATCCGCTGGCTATAGTGAACTTAGACTTCCAGAAAGCCCCAGACAAGGTCCCTCACCAAAGGCTCTTAAGCAAAGTTGTTATGGGATAAGAGAAGAAGGTCCTCTCAGGGATTGGTAACTGGTTAAAAGAGGAAACAAAGGGGTAGGAATAAATGGGCTGTTTTCAGAATGGAGAGAGGTAAAGCGTGGTGTCCCCCAGGGGTCTATACTGGGACCAGTCCTATTCCACATATTCATAAATGATCTGGAAAAAGGAGTAAACAGTGAGATGACAAAATTTGCAGATGATACAAAACTACTCAAGATAGGTAAGTCCCAGGCATACTGTGAAGAGCTACAAAGGGGTCTCACAAAACTGGTTGACTGGGCAACAAACTGGCAGATGAAATTCAATGTTGATGACTGTAATGGTAATGCACCCTGGAAAACATCCTCACAACTATACATATAATGATGGGGTCTAAACTAGCTGTTACCACTCCAGAAAGATCCTGGAGTCACTGGATAGTTCTCTGGAAACATCCACTCAATGTGCAGTGGCAGTCAAAAAAGCAAACAATGTTAACCCCTCCTCATAACACAAGAACTAGGGGTCACCAAGTGAAATTAACAGGCAGCAGGTTTAAGTTTTTCTTCACACACCACACAGTCAATGTGTGGAACTCCTTGCCAGATGATGATGTGAGGGCCAAGACCATTACAAGGTTCAAAAAAGAACAGATAAGTCCATGGAGGACAGGTCCATCAATGGCTATTAGCCGGGCTCGGCAGGGATGGTGTCCCTGGCCTCTGTTGCCAGAAGCTGGGAATGGGCGACAGGGGATGGATCACTGGATGATTCCCTGTTCTGTTCATTCCCTCTGGGGCATTTGGCATTGGCCTGTGTCAGCAGACAGGATACTGGGCTAGATGGACCTTTGGTCTGACCCAGTGTGGCCTTTCTTGCGTGGTGGGAGCCCTCACCAAGGAGGGGGGAGATGGGGGGGGGTGGGCAGTCCTCCTGCTCCACTGATTCAATAACTAGTTGGCCAGAGAGGAGGAGCAGCAGCAGCCCTGCTTGCTGGATTGGGCCCTTGGGCTCTGAACAAAGGAGAGTAAGAGGGAAAGTGGCTGGCGTTAAGGGGGGGGGGAGATACAGGGTAATCAGCAGCCAAGGAAGCGGAGGAGAAGAAAAGGGGGTGTCTGACTCCGGTTACGTCTGAGCTGGGAGAAACCAGACAGAGCTAAGCCAGGGCAGGGCTGTCCCTGGTGTGTGTCCAGTGCCCAGCGCAGGGGGGCTCTGGTCTAACTAGCGAACAAGGCCCTGATCCTGCGTACACTGTGTGTAACATTACTCAGGTGAGGCAGGCTCCAGTGGGGCTGTTTGGGTGAGGGAGGGTCCACATGGCAACTCTGCAGGGTCTGAGCCCCCTGACACGCTGAGGAGCTAGTGGGATCAAACAAGCTGTATCAGCCTGACCCCCAGGCCCCAACCCCCTGAGCAGTGACTGATGTCAGGGGGACACTCACAGGGTGAAGGGACTTGGGGGTTCAGTCTCTGCAGCACCTTTGGGAGCTGCAGCCTTTCTCCTCTTCCCCCCCCCCCCCCGACCCGGCCCATGGGGTGAACTTGACAGCAGGGACAGGGCATCAGCCTGTGAGCTCGATGGGGCAGGGCTCATGCAGTGCCTGGCACAACAGGCCATAATCCCGACCGGGGACCTGGGGGGCAGCCATAGGCTGAATCAGTGACCCAGTGTGTGTGCAGCTGGGCCCCTGGGTCCTGTCCCCCTGCAGCTTGGACCACTCTTTCCCCCCCCCCCCGTAGACCCACCCATGCTTCAGCTCCTGCATCTCCAAACCCCCCCATCTTCTCCTGCTCCACCTTCTGGGGGCTGCTTCTGGGACAATGTGCTGCCCTCCCCCATAACCTCTTTCTGCTCCAAGTGGCTGTTCCCCACCCCCCATAACCACATCCCCCTCCTCACAGCCCCTGCAACCCTGTTCTCTTCCTGCCCCTCAAGGGCCATCCAGCATTGCCCTCGCCCCACCCCCGAAGCCCTGCCAAGCTTTGCCCCCCCTTTCTCCTGCCCCATGTCTGCAGAGGGCGGCTCCTGGGATCATGTGCTGACCTCTCCCTGCTCCCCCTGCAGGCCTGCCCCCCCTTCCCATCTCTGCTCCCCTCCCCCTCATGCCCCCTGCAGCCCTGAACCCCCTCACCTCTCCCTGCCCCCTTCCTGGACCCCTTTCCTTCCTCACGGTCCCCTGCTGTCCCCCACCTCTTCCCAGAGGAGTGTGCGGCCCCCCCGCCCCTGCTCCAGCCGCGGCCAGCCCCGCCCCTCGGTCCCATGCGATGGGCCCCGCCTCCCTCCCGGGCGTGTCCAGCTCCCTGCCCCCCCTCGCTCTCGCGTGGCTCTTACAGCTGAGACCCGACACACACACACGCACGGTGCCCGGTGCCGGCTCTGACACCCCCCCCCCCCCGTGTCCCCGCAGACCCAGGCCCGCACTCGCTGCGCTATTTCTACACGGCGGTGTCGGAGCCCGGCCCGGGGCTGCCCCAGTTCATCACAGTCGGGTACGTGGACGATCAGCTCTTCGGTCAGTACAACAGCGAGCGGCGGAGCGCGGAGCCACGCGCGGAGTGGGCGAAGCGGAACCTGGACGCGCAGTACTGGGAGCGGAACACACAGATCTTCCAGGGCGCGCAGCCCGTGTTCCGAGCGAACCTGGACACCGCGCGCCAGCGCTACAACCAGAGCGGGGGTGAGTGCGGGCCGGACACGGGGCTCGGGCTGCGCGGGGGGGGGACACGGGGACTCACAGCGGGGGGGGAGCGGAGGAGGGGGACCCGTGGGGGGGGGTCAGTGTGACTTGGGGAGGGGACACAAGGACTCACAGCGGGGGGGGGTCGGTGTGGGGGGAGCAGAGGGGGACCCGTGGGAGGGGTCGGTGTGAATTGGGGGGAGGGGACACAGGGACTCACAGCAAGGTGGGGCTGGGGGGTCAGTGTGGGGAAACAGAGGAGGGGGACCCATGGGGGGTGTCGGTGCGACTTGGGGAGGGCACAGAGGGACACAGCAGGGTGGGGCTGGGGGGTCGGTGTGGGGGGAGCAGAGAAGGGGGACCCGTGAGGGGGGTCAGTGTGAATTGGGGGGGAGGGGACAGGGGGATTCACAGCAGGGTGGGGCTGGGAGGTCAGCGTGGGGGAGCGGAGGAGGGGGACCTGTGGGGGGGGTCGATGTGACTTGGGGAGGGGACAGAGAGACTCACAGTAGGGGGGGTCGGTTTGAGGGAGCAGAGAAGGGACCTGTGGGGGCTGTCATTGTGAATTGGGGGAAGGGGACAGAGGGACACAGCAGGGTGGGGCTCGGAGGTCAGCGTGGGGGAGCGGAGGAGGGGGACTCATGGGGGGTGTCAATGTGAATTGAGGGAAGGGACAGAGGGACACAGCAGGGTGGGGCTGGGAGGTCAGCATGGGGGAGCAGAGGAGGGGGACCTGTGGGGGGGGTCGGTGTGAATTGGGGGGGAGGGGACAGGGGGAGCGGAGGAGGGGGACCTGTGGGGGGGGTCGGTGTGAATTGGGGGGGAGGGGACGGGGGACTCACAGCAGGGTGGGGCTGGGGGTCAGTGTGGGGGAGCGGAGGAGGGGGACCTGTGGGGGGGTCAGTGTGACTTGGGGAGGGGACAGAGAGACTCACAGTAGGGGGGGCTGGGGGGTCGGTGTGGGGGAGCAGAGGAGGGGGACCCATGGCGGGGGTCGGTGGAAATTGAGGGGGAAGGGACAAAGGGACTCACAGGAGAGTGGGGGCTCAGTGTGGGAGGGTTCACGAGGGGGCTAACGTCACGGTGGTCGTGGGGGGAGGGTGGTATGAATGGGGCGAGGGGACAGACGTAATTGGGGGTGAGTGTTGGCGGGATATCAGTGTGAAGAAGGACCCCGAGGGGCTGGAAAGGGGGAGGAGCTGGTGTGACTCGATGCCAGAGCAGAGGGGGATGGAGCAGCACATGGGGTCGTATTCACCAGTGTGCGTATCCTTCTTCTCTGATCTCCGCACCAGGTGAGTTCTGTGCTGTCCAGAGAGCGTGGGCGCTGGTTCTGCCCAGATTGGCCCCTTCTCCCTCTCCCCCGGCCCCTCAGAATGGGGGTACAGGCGGCTGTCCCCCATCTCCTGCAGACAGGGGCCATAGGACCAGTCCCAGAGAGGGGACAGGGCCTGTACTCCATCCTGGCCCTGCTCAAGGAGAAATTGGGGCAATAGGACCGTGCTCGGTCTGGAACATCTCTGGAAGAGCCCTGGGCAGCCCCAATTCAAGACAGATGTTTAAGTCCCACCCTGGCGGTGATCCGCAAAGGGCCTGTCTGTGCTCCATGGAACTGAGACACAGCCCTGCCCACCCCCCTTCGTCAGCATCACCTCAGAGCTCGGTGTCACCTCTGCATCCCAGCACATCCGGTTCAGCTCCTCGCCCGTCGGCCTCGCCACAGCCCCCGGGTACCTGCCACGGGTTCATTGTCAGGGTCACTGCCCTCAAACAGGAAGGAGTCACCTCTGGCCATCCTCAGCGCCGCTCCAGCCAGAGGGTGAGCCCCACAAACCACTTCCCAGGCACTCCGGATCCTGGAACCGTGGGTTCATTCTGCGCTGGGAAGAGAGACGCCTGAGCTCCACCCCACGGAGAGCTCGCCTGGGGCTGGGAATGACCCACCGTCTCTCGGGTTATTGCTCAGGAGAGATGGGACAATTCCCTGCTTTGTTCAGGACGGCCAGCAGCCTGCAGGAGGTCGCAGCCTGCCCCAGTGTCACTGCTGGGTGTGTTGTGTGTGGACACACTGGGGTGAGTGCACACGAGAGCTCCAGTCTTTCCTGCTGTCCCTGCCTGCTCAGACCTTGGTGCGTCTGAACAGGAGAATCTGGCCTCCCCGGAGCCTCAGCACCTCTCGGATGGGGCTCAGCACCTGTCGTTTCCTGTAGCCGGGCCGGACAGGAGAGTCTGGCTTCCCCGGAGCCTCAGCACCTCTCGGATGGGGCTCAGCACCTGTCGTTTCCTGTAGCCGGGCCGGACAGGAGAGTCTGGCTTCCCCGGAGCCTCAGCACCTCTCGGATGGGGCTCAGCACCTGTCGTTTCTTGTAGCCGGGCCAGACAGGAGAGCGCTACGGGCAGTGCCAGCCTGTGGGGCTGGGTGCTTGCGTGAGGTGAGCTGAGTACGGAGCAGGAGACGGAACCTGGCATGAACTGGGTGCAGCTCAGGGTGATTGGCTGCGGGCTCTGGCCCTGTCCCCAGGGTTGAACAGCTCCCTCCTCCTGCTCCGAACCGACACCAGCGCAGTGCCCTGCGTCAGCGAACAGGGCGGGACGAGGTCGTCACACCAGCAGGAGGAAGCCGACCCTCTGATGTCCTGTGTGGAGCGAAGCCCCCAGCGTGGTCGAGGAATGAGGCGTGACGAGCGACGCAGGGAAGAGCTGGCTCAGGCACTCAGGAGCCTGCGCCCAGACGTCCTACTGTTCCTACTGAGGGAATTTCCAGTCTCACTGAGAGACCCATTTGTGTCTCACCCACGCTGCAGGGTCCCTCCTTTCCCGGCTGGAAGGGATCCCGCTGGCATCCAGGAAACCTTGCACCGGGTCTGCCTGATCTAGAGCCGGGGGCAGTTCAAGCCGTGCTGCAGGAGACGGAGCTTCTCTGCTTCTTCACCGGCTCTAATGTAGGTCTTGGAATTCCTGCAGGAGGGTCGGACCCAGGGCTTGGCAGTCTCAATGTCACGTCGAGTGGGTGCTCTCCCTGGGCAGGGAGAGGGTCTCTGTACGCTAGGATATCCAGCGTTTGCTCCCAGCTGCATCCCTGCTTCATCCTTCTACCAGTTGGGGCTCACGGCACCACTTCTCTTCGCCGGTGCCCAAGGACAGGAACCGCGGGCACCAAGACATGAGCCGCTCCCCGACACCGAAAGGGGACAGGCAAGGAGACCGGGACAGTGCGAGACCCACGCCAGGCTGCTCTCCCTCACCGGCATCACTGCAGCCGCTGCTAAAGACACCCACGCGGGTCCCTCGTATCTCACCACGGGATGCACCACCCTCCTGCTGTCAGTGTACCAGACACTTCACGGTACCATCCACGCCAGGGGCGTACGCGGCAGCTAGGGACCTGCTTACACTGCCGGTACCATGGTCCCTGGACGTCCAGGACTTGGCATCGTCGGCAAGAGACCCTACCCAGCTGTAGAACGGCTCCAAGACCACTCTCCGGGGAAACCCCCTCTGGTCACTTTGCCCAGGGTGTCCCCATGGCACCGACACCGGGAGGGTCGGCACTGCCATGGTCTCCTCGCTTCATATCGTCAGGACCATCCACACTGTTCTCCATGGCCATCTTACACAACAGGGACATCTAGTGCGATGGGGTCCCGAACACTGGGACCGGGGGCTGACACCCATGCAGGGGCCTTTCTGGAACTTGTGGGGGTTTCCGCCAGCTCAGGGCACCGGCTCCAGGCACTCTGACTCAGTGGCCTCAGAGCAGAGCCCCTCCGGTACTGCACCGAGACACACCAGACCCGAATCCCAGTACGCATCCCAGTACCGAGCAGCTGAAGCAGGTTCCCCACTCAGAGGAGAGAGCAGAGACCTTAACAGCTTTAACCACCTCCTCCTCTTTGCCAGACGAGGCGCTGGTGGCCCCAGAGGTGCCCCACCCCAGGGTGAGCACAAAGCCCACCAGGACTTATCGAAGCGAGTGGCACAAAACTGGTGTCCAGGCAGAGGTGGTGAAAGAGTCACTCAGGCCTTCCCGGCTAGCTGTGCGACAGCAGGCCCCTCATCACTCTTCCCCTACGTGAGGCGATCCCAGAGCCCACTGAGGCTCTGGCAGAACCCAGCCTCCCTCCCTCCTAAGCGAACGGAGCGGGAATATTTTGTACCTGCCAAGGGCTGAGAATTTTTATTCTCTCTCTCACAATCACGCGTCCCTAGTCGTGGCAGCTGCTGAAGAAAGGGACCATCAAGTTCAAACGGGGCCCACAGGAAATGCAAAGGATCCCCAAAGTTGGCTTTGTTCTGGAGGAAACCCCCTCGCTGGGGGGATTGCAGCTCCGCGTGGCGACCCAGCAGGCCTGGCTGGGTCGCTGTGATTTTTGCAAGTGGGAAGCGATGCAGAAATGGCAGGACCTGCTCCCTTAGGGCGCCCAGTTGGAGTTCCCTGCCCTTGTGCAGCAAGGGAGAGCAGTGGCCTGGGCCTCTCTGCAGGCAACCCTGGATGTCATGGGTTCTGCGGCCAGGTCAGTGGCCACGGTTGTCACCACGCGCAGGAGCTCGTGGTTACAAACTCTGGGATTTCCACAGGACGTGCAGCAGATGACCCAGGACCTCCCATTTGAAGGTTCCTCGCTCTGTTCAGAGCAGACAGACACCAGACTCTAGGGCAGCACTGAAATCCCTGGGCCTGCACTCGCCCGCATGAGCTAGAAGGCACTATAGGCCCCAGCAATACAGGCAATGCTGTTCTCCACTGCCCAGACACCAGCAGTGGAGGAGACAGAACAAGGGGTTTGCGTATAGGCCCCTTCCACCCTCCTCCTCCACGGGGCCATCCCAGTTGGCTCCTCTTCGTTTCAGCATCTCAAAGCCCTCGTTTCGACATGGTGCTTGAGAACGACATACCAGTCCCTCCACACCAGGATCCAGTTACCCCTGTATCTTCCAACCGTCCTATTCCTCAGTGCCTGGGAACACATTTACCTTGGAGTGCAGGGTCCTAAACACAGTGGAATCTGGGTATAGCTTCCAAATTTTGTCTACTCCTTCCCACCCACCCACTCTCCCCGTCCCTCTTCAGGGACCCTTCTCACAAGCATCGTTTGGAGCAGGAGATACAATCCTCCTTTGGATGGGAGCTGTGGGAGAGGTTCCGCACCCACTGAGGGGGAAGGGTCTCTATTCCCATTAACTTTCTCATCTCCAAAGCCAAGGGAGATCTCAGACCAATCCTAGACCTGCCTCGGCTCAACCACTGTCTCAGAAAGTGAAAGTTCTGCATGGTCTCCTTAGCCTCCATCATCCTGTGGCTGGATCCAGGGGACTGGTCTGCCGCCCTCAGCTTGAAAGGTCCATACTTTCACATATTAATTTTCCAGGGCCACAGAAGGTGTCTAAAATTTGTGGTAAACCAGACCCATTAGCAAGTCGCAGCCCTGCCATTCGGTCTGTCGGCCGCCCCGGCAGCCTTCACCCAGTGTGTGGCAGTAGTAGGGGCCTTTCTGATTAGGAATCTGTTTTTTTCCCATATCTCAACAATTGGTTGATCAGGTTGGTCCCGAGCTCAGGTGGAGCCTGACATCGACCTCATACAATCCACCTTCCAGACTTTAGGTCTGCTGAGAAACATACAGAAGTTGACACTTATTCCTGTGCAAAGAATAGAGTTCACTGAGGCAGTTCTTGACTCGGTGGGGGTGAAGGCCCTTCTGGCGCACCGCTTCTGTACAGCCTGGGCCCTGATAACCCCCCTGCAGACACACCCATCACGACTCCTTGGCCACATGGCATCAGGCGTGTACATGGTTTGACACGTGAGGCTGAGACTCGGACCTCTCCAGCCTGGCTGGCTGTGGTACACTCCCCTTCCAGACATCATCTGGGCACAGCTCTCACCGTACCAGCTTGAGGCCTGGAGAGGGTATTTCCCTCAGATGAAGGAACCGATCACCCCCCGAGACCTGAACCTTGTCCTCACAAAGCCAACTGGCCCAGCCTTGGAGCCGCTAGCACCATGCACACTGCTGCACCCCTGTGGGAAGGTCGCCTTTCCGATTCCCATCATGTCGGCTAGACGAGTGTCAGATCCGAGCCCTCACCGTGGAGCCCCCGGACACAATCTACTTTAGAGACAGAGTCCAGCTATGCCCACATCCAAAGTGCCTCCCAAAAGTGGGCTCCCCAGTTCCACATGAACCAGCTGATTTTTCTCCCGGTCCTGTACCCTGAGCCACACGCAGACCGAGCAGGACAAGGCCTGCACTCGCTGAATGCCAGACGGGCGCTGGCATTTGACATTCGGGGACTAAGCCCTTCCCGTAAATCCCCGCAGCTTTCCACAGTGCTAGCGGGAAGAACAAGGGGGCTCCCCATCTCCGCTCTGAGGATTTCGTCTTGGGTTACATCGCGCGTCCAGGTGTCTTCTGACCTCACGGAGATTCCCCATCTGCCGAAGGTCACTGCTCACGTCACAAGGTCTCAGTTCTCTTCAGCGGCCTTTCTAGCGCAAGTCCCTACTCAGGATATCTGCAGCTCTGCGACCTGCTCCTCGGCGCACACGTTCTCAGCGCACTGGGCTGTCACTCAGCAGGCCAGGGACAATGCATGCTCTGGCCGTGCTGTGCTGCAGCGTAGCCTGACTTGGGGTGTGTTAGTAGTGTTGATTTAATTTATCCGCTTAATTTAATTGTATTTAATTTTTAATTAATAAATAATTTTAATAATTATTAAAATGTATATTAATTAGTATGGGTTTTGGCTCTCCAATTTGTTTGATCAGAAGATAAAGTTCGTCCTGAATCAGGCCTCACAGAGTTTATAAAAGGAACTTTGGGGCTATGACAGGAAGCTCACACTGAGACAGGTATAGTTATAAAAACCTTTTATTAAAATCAATAAAATAGTAAGCAAATGGTAAAACAGTTAGAATTACTGTTATTTGAGAGATACAGATGACAATACAATATTGTAAGCTGCAAACATGGTTAATACTCACGCTCTGTTTTAATAAGCTGGTGTTGGAAGATACAGACCACGCCTGTGGCAATTTCTGTTTTCACACCTCTGGCAGAGGAAGCTAAATGCAGGGCTGTTAAAGCGGTTTGCTCTCTAACTTAACCCTGTGAGCCTAAAATAAAACATAAGGGAAATTAAATCCCTGTACGCTTACAGTTTGAAAGAAATAAACTACGGCCTGTTAATATTAATAACTGTCACAGATGGGTAGCATCGACACGTTGTTGAAGGTGGAGGCAATGAAGAGTAGACGGGAGCAGATAGGTGGGTAGATTGCCTGCCTGATGGTGAGCTACCTCGCCTTTTTATAGGGCATTAGTCAGAAATCCTTCCTCTTATGCCCAAATTTCATCCTTCCCCCATGGAAATGTTAGGGTACACTTACTCCATAGGCTAATATGTATGTGCGTATGAATGACAGGTATGTATGCATTTGTGGTGTACTTGTTAGATATGTGGGCAAAAATCCTGCTTTTCCACCCTTTACTGTTGGTTCAGGCAAAGGTCTCTAGACATCTGCGTGGGTGTTTTTGTCTAATTTTACTGATATCTGGGTAAGGGTCCCAAAATGTGTTAACTTCGCATTAGCTTAACATACAGGGTTTTGGCCCTGTAGGTCTCTTGCATTACAGCCAAACTTATTCTTAATATAAATCTATAAGCCTATTACATCAAATACTCAAATTTATAAGAGATATATTTACACAGACCAGCAGATTAATCGTTAGGGCTACAGCAGTCAGCTTGTCCTTGAACTCTGGGCCCCCCTCCAGTGCCGTGGCTTGTGAGTCACCGACATCGGAATGGACACGAGCAAGTGCTCGAAGAAGGAATGATGGTTACTGACCTTTCTGTGACTGTTGTTCTTTGAGATGAGACACCCACCCCCCGGCCCCGCTCTCGGAGTTGTTGGTAAGACGGGACTGAGGGGTGCGGGCTCGGCAGGGCCCCTTATACCGGCACTATGAGCCCATGGCACCAGGTGCTCCAGAGCCGACCCGACAGGTAGCACTAGGGGAAATGTTCCAGCAGTGATGCTCGGGGAGCTCGCACCCCTACATGGGAACGGATGTGTGTAGCACATCTCGACGGACAGTGGTTATAGAAAGGTTAGTGGCCATTTTCCCTCAGTGATCAGGGGGTTGTTTAGACAGAGACTCAGCTTTAATCTCAGAGATGACCCCTGTTTGTCCTGGGGCCCAAGGAATGGCACCTCCCCTCCTTTTGTCCAGCACCATCTCACCGAGGGAGGAGCTCTGGGAACTCTGGGTGTTCATGGAGCCCTCAAGATCCACATACGCTGCACACGGTGTTTGTGCATGGCCAGGGCTCGGTTTGTTCTCTGCCATCCCACAACTAAAGGACAAACTGTCAAAATCTGCCATGCCAGGATGGCTGAGATGGTGCAGCCCGCAGCCTACAAGTCAGAGCCGCCCCAGCACCTTGCCTCCACCCCCCTCGCTGAGAGTGGCAGCAACAGCCCACGGGGCTGCAGGATCCGTACTGCCCTGTGTGGTGAGATCTGCCTGGCCCGGTTCAGACCTTCCCACACTGTCACAGCTGGACATGCTGGCACCAGCCCACGCTGCTGTCAGTGGGAGAGGGCCCAGCGCTGGGTCTGCCGGTAGCAGAGAAGGAGCTGAGCACCCTGGCTTGTCATTCTGTTAGACCCACCCCTCATGGCTCCCCATTGTGGGAATCCTCTGGGGTACGGGTCTCTGCTCGTGTGGCAGGGAGAGAAAAGGAAAATATGGCCTGGCAGACTGACCATTTCCTTCGAGTCACAAGGTCCATGACCAGCTCCCCTCTTTGGAGCATTTCTCTGAGTTGATAAAAAGCCCAGTGGGTCCATGCCCCGGTTCCTCTGCAGCAGGAATTCACCGTTTATTTCTGTAACACCTAGAGGCTCATTCCCGACTGTCTGCCCACAGGGACGTGTGTCCTGGGCCGTGCGGGGAGCTGTCTCCGCAGGCAGGCTCTGCGGGTAGCTGGCCAGACCCTCCCCAAGCAGTGCCTGGCGGGTCTGGTCTGCCCGTGCAGCTACAGCAGGCCTGGGGTGTGGGACGGAGCTATGGCCCCAATAACCCCAAGAGGAAGCTTCAGTCAGTCAGGATCAGTTTCCTAATGTGGGGATAGTTTGTTTAGCCTTCTCGTGGCTGAGGCGTTTGGGGGACTCCCCCCACCCAAGGCGTGTGAGGGCATATGGGGGTCACACTAACCAGGAATGCACACGCAGCCCCAGGGCTCCCCTAGCTCTGAACTAGCCCAGAGTTGGGTGGTTCTGGCCCCACTGCAGGGCTCGGGGGCTGTTGGATGGGGGCTGAGCTTCCACCTTCTCTCCAAACCCAGTGTCCTCATCCATTAATTCTGTGCCCCCCACTCCCGGCCCCTCCGTGTCCTGTCTACACTGAGCTTCCCATGCTCCCAGCTGCCTGCGTGTCCCGGCCGTGCCGCGCTCAGCCAGCCAGCTCAGGCTGTTCCCTGACAGGGCAGGAGGCTCCACTCCCAACTGGGGGGGGGGGGGCAGGGGTGACTGAGGACGGCAGCATCTTGAGGGGAGCTGGGTTGGGGGGACTGAGGGGGCTGGTGCAGAAGGAGGGGGGGTGGGGGCACAGAAGGTGCAGAGGGGCTGGTGCTGAGGCAGGGTGGGACAGAGCAAGCAGGGTACGGAGGGGGCTGGGGTACGGGGTGGAGGGGCCGGGGCAGAGGGAGCAATTGCAGGATCAGGCTGGTGGAAGGAGCTGTTGTAGGGTGGCAGCGGGTGCGGAGGGAGTACATAGGGTGCTGAGACAGGACATCATCGGGGGGAGGGTGCCCAGAGCTGGGGGGCAGGACAGCGCAGGGGCTGGAGCGGAGACTCTCCTGGGTGGGAATCAATGGGGAGCAGACCCCAAAAGGCAGGAGATGGTCAGGAGGAGAGACCCAGGAAATGGGAAGAGCCTGGGGAGGAAAGCGAGGTGGGCACCCCCAGTGCCTGGAGGGGGGCCGTTCTGGCTAGCTTGTCTCGCTGCTCCCGTGGCCCCAGCAGCGTGGTGGCAGGGCTGTGAGACGTGCCGTGTTGGGGGGAGCAGGTGGAACCCAGCAGCCTGCCCAGCCCTGGCTACCTTTGGGGTTTGTGTGCAGACGGGGGCTAATTGTGTCCAACCTGCGCTGAGCTCAGGCCGGTGCCGGCTGCGGGGACGGTTACTGGGGTTGGCTCCGGCCCCCAGCAGGCCCTGAGCTGCCGTTACTGGCTTGGCCTGAACCCCATGCAGTGAGTGGAGGTGGGGGGCTGGCTGCACGCCCTACAGGGGCCTGATTCGCAGGGGGGGGTGCCCAGCTCGCCTTTCCAGGTGAGAGCGTTGGGCCCCTTTCAGTGTTTCTGGCTAGACCCCTCCCCAAAATCGCCTGTCACTGGTGAACACGCAGCCCAGACTGTGGCTTTCTCCGTGTGGGATGGGGGTATGCGAGGGTGTTTGGGTCCCCGCCTGGGCTATTCTCATACCATTCCCCCCACTGCACCCATGGGCTCCCTGCTTCTGTTTGCCGAGCCAGTTGCCCTCCCTGCCACTAGCTTCTCTTTCCTGCCCCCATGTCCGTCCCCACCTCCTGACAGCCCAGGGTGCAGCCACGTACCAAGGGCAGCCCTGCTCTGGGTTCCCTGGCACATGGGGCCACCTTAGCCGGGGGCAGCGTCTCTGCCGCTGGTAGGGAAACGGGCCATCCTAGCACAGGGCGTCCTGCGGCTCCAGCTCCGTGGCAGAGGTGGCCAGGCTCAGGAGCAGAACCAGCGCGGTTTGCGCCTTGGCCATGGTCGCCCCCGGGGCGCTAGGCGGCGCCTGGAGCTGTGCCCTACAAACCGGAACAGGGAGACGCTGGGAACGTCGGGCACGTGTGGGGCGGGGGCGCTGCTGGGTGGGGTCGGTGTGAGCGGGGAGATACTGGGAACATCGGGCACGTGTGGGGCGGGGGCGCTGCTGGGTGGGGTCGGTGTGAGCGGGGGGAAACTGGGAACGTCGGTCACGTGTGGGGCGGGGCGCTGCTGGGTGGGGTCGGTGTGAGCGGGGAGACACTGGGAACATCGGGCACATGTGGGGCGGGGTGCTGCTGGGTGGGGTCGGTGTGAACAGGGAGACGCTGGGAACGTCGGGCACGTGTGGGGCGGGGGCGCTGCTGGGTGGGGTCAGTGTGAACGGGGAGACACTGGGAACGTCGGGTACGTGTGGGGCGGGGGCGCTGCTGGGTGGGGTCGGTGTGAGCGGGGAGATACTGGGAACATCGGGCACGTGTGGGGCGGGGTCGCTGCTGGGTGGGGTCAGTGTGAACGGGGAGACACTGGGAACGTCGGGTACGTGTGGGGCGGGGGCGCTGCTGGGTGGGGTCGGTGTGAGCGGGGAGATACTGGGAACATCGGGCACGTGTGGGGCGGGGGCGCTGCTGGGTGGGGTCGGTGTCAGCGGGGAGACACTGGGAACGTCGGTCATGTGTGGGGCGGGGGCGCTGCTGGGTGGGGTCGGTGTGAACAGGGAGATACTGGGAATGTTGAGCACGTGTGGGGCGGGGGCGCTGCTGGGTGGGGTCGGTGTGAACGGGGAAACGCTGGGAACGTCGGGCACGTGTGGGGCGGGGGTGCTGCTGGGTGGGGTCGGTGTGAGCGGAGAGACACTGGGAACGTCGGGCACGTGTGGGGCGGGGGCGCTGCTGGGTGGGGTCGGTGTGAGCGGGGAGACACTGGGAACGTCGGGCACGTGTGGGGCGGGGTCGCTGCTGGGTGGGGTCGGTGTGAGTGGGGAGATACTGGGAACATCGGGCACGTGTGGGGCGGGGGCGCTGCTGGGTGGGGTCGGTGTGAGTGGGGAGATACTGGGAACATCAGGCACGTGTGGGGCGGGGGCGCTGCTGGGTGGGGTCGGTGTGAACGGGGAAACGCTGGGAACGTCGGGCACGTGTGGGGCGGGGGTGCTGCTGGGTGGGGTCGGTGTGAGCGGGGAGACACTGGGAACGTCGGGCACGTGTGGGGCGGGGGCGCTGCTGGGTGGGGTCGGTGTGAGCGGGGAGACACTGGGAACATCGGGCACGTGTGGGGCGGGGGCGCTGCTGGGTGGGGTCGGTGTGAGCGGGGAGACACTGGGAACGTCGGGCACGTGTGGGGCGGGGGCGCTGCTGGGTGAGGTCGGTGTGAGCGGGGAGACACTGGGAACATGGGGCACGTGTGGGGCGGGGTCGCTGCTGGGTGGGGTCGGTGTGATCGGGGAGACGCTGGGAACGTCGGGCACGTGTGGGGCGCGGGCGCTGCTGGGTGGGGTCGGTGTGAGCAGGGAGACACTGGGAACGTCGGGCACGTGTGGGGCGGGGGCGCAGCTGGGTGGGGTCGGTGTGAGCGGGGAGACGCTGGGAACGTCGGGCACGTGTGGGGCGCGGGCGCTGCTGGGTGGGGTCGGTGTGAGCGGGGAGACGCTGGGAACGTCGGGCACGTGTGGGGCGGGGGCGCTGCTGGGTGGGGTCGGTGTGAGCGGGGAGACGCTGGGAACGTCGGGCACGTGTGGGGCGGGGGCGCTGCTGGGTAGGGTCCGTGTGAGCAGGGAGACGCTGGGAACGTTGGGCACGTGTGGGGCGGGGCGCTGCTGGGTGGGGTCTGTGTGAGCGGGGAGACGCTGGGAACGTCGGGCACGTGTGGGGTGGGGGCGCTGCTGGGTGGGGTCTGTGTGAGTGGGGAGGGGGCAGAGGGCCCCTGTGCATCGCTCCGGGCAGGGCAGGGTTAAGGGGGGGGCTCTGCCCAGCAGCTCCTCCTTTTATGGTCCTGCTGGTCCCTGACTGGCTGCTCCCCGCAGCCTCTGTAGGCAGCTTGGGGGACTCCCCTCTACTGCTCCTTTCCCGGGGCAGGGGGTGGGGGGGCTCCAGCAGGGGGTCTCAGGGCGGGTGCCCCCGTCACAGGGCCTGGGGGTGTCGGAGAATCTCTAGCTGCTCCCTGTGGCTCAACCTTGACCCAGCCTGGGCCCGGCTCCGTGTTTCAGGGTTTCACACTTTCCAACTGAAGTACGGCTGTGAGCTCCGGGCTGACGGCTCCAAAGGGGGGTTTTACCAGTACGCCTACGACGGGGGAGACTTCATCAGCCTGGATAAGGACAAGGAGACCTGGGTGGCGGCGGATGACGCGGCTCGGATCACCAAAGGGAAATGGGATGCTGACAGGAGCTACACTCAGAGACAGAAAGCTTACCTGGAGGAGACCTGCATCGAGTGGCTGGGGAAGTACGTGCAGTACGGGAAGGAGACGCTGCAGAGGAGAGGTGAGGGGGCACGTCAGACCCCGGGGTCACTGAACGGGGTGTATCCTCACGGCAGAGATCGCTCCCCCACGTCCATCACACTGAGCGTTGTCCCTGGCAGGACGTTTCTGTTCCCCCATTGGGCGCGGCCCCAGCGTTGCTGCAGGAGCCGCCATTCGTCTCCCTGTCCCATCACGTTCTGTTCAGCGCCACCCCCCCAGCCAAGCCGAGCCCCTCGGGTGCCTGTGCTGTGGCCGTGGGCCGCATGTATCAGAATCCGATGTGAGAGCGCTGCTGAATCAGCTCCTGTCCCTCTGGCCAGGCCCTTCGGCTGATGCAGCCCCAGGGGATCCAGCTCAGGGCATTCCCTGTAACTCCGTCTCTCCTTCCCCCCCAGAGCCACCGCGGGTGCAGGTGAGCGACCGGCCGAGCCGGGACGGGCTCACCACCCTCTCTTGCCGGGTCCACGGCTTCTACCCACAGAACGTGGCCGTTGTGTGGCTGAAGAAGGGGATGGCCGTGCCGCAGGAGACGATCCAGTGGGGGGTCGTTCCTAGTGGTGATGGGACCTACCAGACCCGGGCCACCATCGAGATCGACCCCAGCAGTGAGACCAATTATACCTGCTGCGTGGAGCACCCCACCCTGGCGCAGGATCTGAGAGTGCCCTGGGGTAAGGGGTGTGTGGTCCTGGGATGGGGAAAGAGGGTTGGCACCGGGTATGGGGCTCCAATGGGGGGTGGAGTGACTGACCCATATAACAGAGCAAGAGGGTTTGTGGTTCCCCTGTTCACCGGCCCATTCCCGTTTCAGTGCCCAAGTCCAATGTGATGCTGATCGTGGGTGTCGTCATCGGGGTTCTCGTGCTGGTCGCTGCCATTGCTGGAGCCGTTGTCTTCCTCAGTAAGTGCCGGGTGGGGCTTCGGCGCGCCGTCTATGCCAGGCCATGGTGATGTGCCCATCACCGTAGAGCCTGGGCTGGGATTGCTGACCTGCTCTGGCCTGGCTGGGCCCCTGCACCCACCCCTACAGCCCCTGGCGGCAGTGCTGTGTGGCTGCCCCACTTTGCTGCTGGGCCCAGGGCTGTCTGGTGGGGAACAAAGGGGCAGTTTGCTCTGGGCCCCCAGCCGCAGAACTTGAGTGGTGCTGACCTGGCACGTGGGGTTGCAGCGTCACACCTGAGTCTGTGCTGTGACCACATGCGCCAGGTCGCAGGGCCAAGAGTGGGGAGCCAGGCCCAGCCCCCCAGGACAGGAGCCCCCAAGGCAGCACGAATGTGAGGCAGGGTTGCTCTCTGCCCCTCATCATCTGGGTCTCCCCCTGTGTTTTTACACCTTTGAGGGGGCCTCAGACTCTGCCCCAGGCCCCCAAAACTCTATGTGGCCCTGACTGGGCCAGAGCCACCAGCCTGAAACCCAGGGAGGAAAATGGTTCGTACAGAGCCTGTCGTCCTGCCCTGGGGATGGGCCGGGCCCCTGGGTTCTGAGCCATGGGCACAGAGCGGAGCCGGTTCCTGCCCCGGGAGTAGCCGCACTCACTGCGATCTGCCTTGTCTCTGCAGAGAAGAAGAAAGACGGCTACAAAGCGGCTCCAGGTAAGTGCTGAGCCTCTCCCCTGTCCCTGTCACTGTGTGACCCGGTATGTGGCAGCCTGGGGCCAATCCCAAGAGACCTCCCCTAGCCCCCCACGGCTGGGGAGCTGCAGCAGTGGGACTGGCCAGTGACACTAACGCCTTGGCTGTGCCTGGGTGCTCTGTGTAGGTCACCCATCACCGTGGTGTCTGGGCACAACAGCAAAACACCAACACCTGGGTCAGTCACTGGGGTGTGTACGTGTATAACCAGTGTGGGGCGGGGGGAACCGGGACCCTGTGTTCCGCCAGATACTGACCCCGGCTTCCTTCTCCCCCACAGCTCACGAAGGCTCTGCCAGCTCCGGTAGGTGACGGGAGGGTGACACTAGCCCAGGGGACGTGCTGCTCTCGCTGAGGCTGCTGGGGGAGGCACAGGACATGTTAATACACCCCAGGGTCCCTCTGTGGGGTGGGGGGGTCCCTGCTGTTTCAGTGATACAGGGAGTTTGGCTGCATGGGGAGATCAACCGGAAGAGCTACATTATTCAGCTACAGCTGCGCTGACCCATTTCCCCATGTAGAAAACCCTGATTAGGCTGAGTTCAGAGGAACCTAGGGGAGTTACTGGGAGTCAGAGGAGTGTCAGCACCCAACTCCCCGCGGCTGCATTGAAATTCCCGCTGCAGCCTGTGACGTCGGTAGGGTGGCACACACCCCTCTCATGCCAGACCAGCCGTGTGTGTTTCCCGTGGGGCTGGGGTGCGTCTGACCCCTTGGAGCAGCATTTTGCCCTGGTGGTGTCTGGCCTGGGTCTAACCCCTCACCCTCCTGCTGCAGCCGGGAGCTGGGTTTGGCGCTGTTGGGACAGGACGTGTTGTACTCTGAGCAGGGGGGGTGTAGGAATCTCCGCCCCACTGATTTCAATGGGGCTTGGGCTCCCGAGTCACTAAGGTGCTTCTGAGAGTCCCACCCCCATAGGTACGAGTCCCCAGTGGGGGGCAGCGCAGGGATCTTAGCCCCGGGGAGCAGTGACCAGCCCTGACTCCTGCTGGCTCACCCTGCGCCGTCCCTCACACCAGGCAAAGTGCAGCCGATCGGCTGGGGCAGTGTCACCCCCACCCTGCAGCAGGGTAAATGCTGACACAAGGGGCCGGGCGGGGGGTCAGCGCCGGAGACACTAACACCCCCCTTCTCCTTCTCCCTCCCAGGAAGCAACCAGGGATCAGACACCTGTATCAAGGGTAAGTGAGGGGGACACTAGCCAGGGGGATTCAGTGGGGCGAGACCCCTTCCCAAGAGTCACCCAGGCCCTGCCCCTCTGATGAGCTGGCCCCAGGGAGCCCTGCCCCTGATCTCCCTGCAGTGGGGGTGCTGAATGCAGGGGCAGGTCTGCATCTCCTCTCTGCAGGGAGGGGTTCCAGGAGCAGGACTCTGGGAGGGGGTCGGAGTGTCCCTGGCTATAGAGGAAGGGGTCGGGATGCGTCACAGCTGCTGCGCTGGGCGCCGGGAGCAGTGATCGCTGTCGGCTTTACGGTCTCCTCCCACTCGGCGTGGGGTGTAGCGCCCAGTCAGAGCTTTACCCCGAGCGCCAGGGGAGCCCAGTACCATAGCTGGCACTGCTGGGTCTGCTCACCCTGACCCCGGCGCTGACTGTCTGTCTCATTTCTGCAGCGTAACGGAGCCCGTCGGCCCCTGTGCAGCTGGCTGGGGGGATCCCAGACACAAGGAGAGACCGGAGCAGATCAGGCTCCTGGGAATGCAACAGCTCATCAGCACCTTCCACATCCTGCTTAAAGCCTTTGCCTTGATTGTACCCGAGCTAAATGCCCAGCTGTGAGACAGCAACTGCAACATTCTCTTTAGAATTGAAACCTCCCCGGCTGCAGACTGTCAGGGATGGTCGGGGTCGCTTATTGTTTGATTTCTGCAGAACTGTCGTGTTTTAAAACTTAAATCTATGGGGATCTTTTTTTGTATAGAAAAATAACCAGGGTGGCTGGACTGAATTGTTAGCGTAAGGCTGGACCCAGCACACACTGTTCTGTCTGCTGTGATTGTTACAGACCCAGATTTCAGTTTCTGCTGTGATTAAGGGATTAAGATGTTGTTCTTTTTGCTGCTGGAGCTTCCTGTGTAATGGGCTAAATCCTGCTGTCAGGGCACTGGTCACCCCAGTGTCAGGCCTTGTCTACATTGCGATTTGCACCGGTGCAACTACAGAGGTGTGAGTTTGAAGTGCCCTAGTTAAATCCCTGTGTGGACACTTAGTCTGGTGTAAGACAAGGCTTCTTTTGATTTAAACTGATTCCCAAGTGACCTAAGCGACACCAGAAAAAGCCACTTCTTCTCCCAGGATCAGTGTCCCCAGCTGATCTGGTGCACGTTTGTGTGTAGACAAAGCCTAAGCTGGCGCCAACTCTGCTCCCAAATGGGTTGATTTTGTGTGTGATGGATGTATGTAATTTTTTTTTCTTGCTTAAGATTTTAAAACCAGTTTTAAATAGTAACGTTCTATCTCTTGGCAATTTTCAGCTGGACACAATAAATGTAGGTTTGGGGTTTTAATCTCTCTCCAGCCCATTTGGAGGATTCTGTCTGTGGCGGGTCAGGGAATGGGGGGGTGCCTGGCAGTGCTGGGGAGCGCGGGGGCCTGGCAGGAAGGGGCTGGTGTGCGTACGTTGGGTTTGGGGTGGTCTGACGTGTTTGGGGGTGAATAATGGGTGTTGGGCAGGGCTGGGCACCAGCGACACTAATGAGACATAGCCACCCAGAGCTGCCCTGCCCCGAGTAACAGGGTGTCTGAGCCAGGCCAGACTGCCCCTGCTGAACATTCATCGGATACAAAGCAGAGATGACGGGACAGGGACTGTGACTCAGGCAGAGTTTCAATAGTGCCTAAGGGATTTAGGAGCATGCATACCAGGATTCATGTTCCTAAACCCCTTAGTGCTTTGGGAAGCTGCCTCACAGGTCTCTTCCTTTAAACTCGGGCTCAAATGAATCATTGAGCAGCCAATCCATGAACCCCTCCTCCAGCTGGGGCAGAGAGCATGTGGAGGGGTGGAGAGTGGGGGGGCTAAGCTGGGTCCGGGGCTGGCTGTCCCTTGACCAGGGGGGCTGAGCCAGGCTGAGCTGCAGGAGGCTGTGGTCACCATGGCTGTAGTGCCAGTACGCCCCATGTGGGGCCACGTAGCCTGGACACTGTACACAGTGACCCCCGGGTTAGGATGGGTTCAGATCCTGGAATGGGGCTGGCGGGGGGGCGCCTGGGGGCTCTCACAGCCCAGCGCAGGGTTACAGGAGTGGTGCCAGCTGGGGAGAATGAATCCTTCAGAGAGCAGCACCTCAGTTGGGGCCTTTCCTCCCTGTCGCTGACAGGGCCCGAGGGGAGGGTGATCAGGGTGCTGGTTTAGGGGGTTTCTGCGCCTTTACCAGTCATGTCTCTTACCCCAGTAAATTGGTGTGTGACGTGCTCTGTGGTGCTTGGGGGTTTCACACGGACACTCGCCCGCGGGGGGATAAACCTTTGCCTGCTAAGGCCTGATTCATATGGGGTTTGCACCAGGGTCACTGGGTTGGGTGGAGGCAGGGCAGGGACATTTTGATGGGGGTAGGTCAGTTGGTGCCTCACCGGGACAGGTTGTGTTGCTAGCAAGATGCTCACACCTGGCAGGCCCCCCACCCCCCCACCTGTACAGGCCGAGCCGTGTTTCACTGCAGCCCCGGGCGGAACGACACACCACGCTGGTTACACCGGCCTGGCTGCAGCGACCAGCGTGTGTGTGGACGGGGTGGTGCAGGGGAGGGGAAGGAGGTGGGGAGGGGGCTAATCTCCCCTTGGGAGTCTCGCTCAGAGGCTCAGACACAGGCTTTGTGGGGGCTGGGCCAGGCCCAGTCTGGCACCTGAGAACCATCCACCTGCCCTAGCTGGGGCCCAGTTTAATGGGTGGAGGTGAGTGGGGGGCGGGGGGATCTAGAGCAGGAGCCACATTTACCAGCCCCCAGGCTCGTGCCCCTGACCTAGTCAAGGGGCTGGTGCTGCTGGGAGGCAGCCCTGACAGTGGGGACTGGGCGTCTGCTTCATTCTCCTGTCAGTGTTACTGTGGCTGGTCCCCGCTGCCAGGGCGGCACCGGTGCAGCTGCTCTGCTGGGATGCTTAGCGAAACGGCCGCCTATGCAGCCAGGAGAGCGTCTCCCACGGGAGTCGGTGCTCCACCTCCGGGAGAGGCAGGAGCTGTGTGGACAGGAGCAGCTCTGCCCTTGACAGCGCTGGCTACACTGGCGGGGGGGGGGGGGGGGTCAGTCGGGGATCACCCCTGAGCAATGGCCAGCCGCAGGGTCCTGTTCCTTCCAGGCAGCCGACACACCCAGGGAGGGAGTTTGTACCTTTACCCTGGGTAAGCAGAACCCCCCTTCCCTCCCACCCCCTCCCATGGGTGGGTGTCCCTGGGGGGCTGCCACACCCCCTTCCCCACCCGTTCAGTGGAGATCTGGTTCCATTCACCCCCCGACTGAGAATCCCAGAGCCACAGCTCGGGGGGTGGAAGATGACCCAGAGCTGGTGTAGGACCTGCCCAAAAAAAGACGGTTACTCACCTTCGTAACTGTTGTTCTTCGAGATGTGTTGCTCACATCCATTCCAGTTAGGTGTGTGTGCGCCGCGTGCACGTTCGTCGGAGAAACTTTTACCCTAGCACCCCAGGCGGGTCGGCTGGGTGCCCCCTGGAGTGGCGCCGCTATGGCGCCGGATATATATCCCAGCCGCCCCGGCCACCCTTCAGTTCCTTCTTGCCGGCTACTCCGACAGTGGGGAAGGAGGGTGGGTTTGGAATGGATATGAGCAACACATCTCGAAGAACAACAGTTACAAAGGTGAGTAACCGTCTTTTCTTCTTCGAGTGATTGCTCAGATCCATTCCAGTTAGGTGATTCCCAAGCCTTACCTAGGCGGTGGGGTCGGAGTGAGATGCGGCGGTATTTAGAACTGCTACGCCAAATGCCGCGTCATCTCTTGATTGTCTGACTAGCGCGTAGTGCGCGGTGAACGTGTGGACCAATGACCAGGTCGCTGCACGGCATATCTCCTGGATAGGCACGTGCGCCAGGAAGGCTGCCGCCGCCGCCTACGCTCTCGTGGAATGTGCCGTGAGGTGGCCAGAGGGGACACGAGCTAGATCATAGCATGCGCCAATGCATGCAGTTACCCAGGAGGAAATCCTCTGAGAGGAGATTGGCTGACCCCTCATCCGTTCTGCGACCGCCACAAACAGCTGAGACTTCCGGAACGGCTTTGTTTGCTCAATGTAGAAAGCGAGCGCTCTACATACATCTAAGGAGTGTAGCTGCTGCTCCCGCCGAGAAGAGTGTGGTCTCGGGAAGAAGACCGGGAGGAAGATGTCCTGGTTGGTATGGAAGGCAGAAACAACCTTAGGGAGGAACGCCGGGTGGGGTCGCAGGTGCACTTTGTCCTTATGGAAGACGGTGTAGGGTGGGTCGACTGTGAGAGCTCTGAGCTCGGAGACCCGTCTGGCCGATGTAATGGCCACCAAGAAGGCCGTCTTCCATGACAGGTACGTGAGCGAGCAAGTTGCCAGTGGCTCGAATGGCAGGAGCGTGAGCCTGTTTAGGACCAAGTTAAGGTCCCAGGTAGGAGCAGGGCAGCGTACAGGGGGGTAGAGATGCTCCAAGCCTTTAACAGATCTGGTGACCAAGGGGTGGAAAATACGGAGCAGCCACCTTCTCCTGGTCAAAAGGCGGATATGGCCGCTAAGTGCACCTTTAAGGAGGATGTCGCCAGGCCCTGCTGCTTAAGGTACCAGAGGTAGTCTAGGACCGTGGGAATCGGGGCCTGCGTAGGGTTCACCCCCTGAGTAGCACGCCAGCAAGAGAAGCGCTTCCACTTGGCCCTGTACGTTGAGCGAGTGGAAGGCTTCCTGCTGTTAAGGAGGATATGCTGGACCGGTGCGGAGCAGCTGAGCTCCGCCGTGTTCAGCCATGCAGGAGCCACGCCGTGAGGTGCAGGGCTTGTAGGTCTGGGTGACAGAGCCTGCCATGATCCTGCGTAATCAGGTCTGGGTGGAGAGGAAGGGGGATTGGAGGGTCCACAGACAGGTCCAGCAAGGCGGTGAACCAGTGCTGTCTGGGCCACGCAGGTGCGATCAGGATTAGACGCGCTTTGTCCCTGCGCAGCCTCAACAGGACTTTGTGCACCAGAGGGAACGGAGGGAAGGCATACAGGAGCTGGCGGGACCATGGCAGGAGAAATGCGTCCGTGATCGACCCGGGAGAGAGACCCTGAAAGGAGCAAAACTCCTGGCACTTCCTGCTGGACTTGGTTGCGAAGAGGTCTATGCGGGGAAAGCCCCACCTCTGGAAGAGGGAATGGATGACATCTGGCCTGATCGACCATTCGTGGCAGAGGAAGGATCGGCTGAGTCTGTCCGCCAGTGTGTTCTTGACCCCTGGGAGGAAGGATGCCACCAGATCTATCGACTGGGCTATGCAGAAGTCCCAGAGTCGAATGGCTTCCTGACATAGGGGAGACGAACGGGTTCCCCCCTGTTTGTTGATATAATACATGGCCGTTGTGTTGTCCGTGAGTACGGAAACACAACGGCCGTGTAGGCGTCGCTGAAACGCCTGACAGGCGAGGCGGACTGCCCTCAACTCCCGGACATTTACGTGGAGTGACAGCTCCTGGGACGACCAGAGGCCCTGGGTACACATGTGTTCTAGGTGGGCTCCCCACCCCAGGGATGATGCATCGGTTGTTAGAGTCATCGACGGTTGCTGTGGATGGAACGGCATTCCCGCGCATACTAGGGATGGGGTCAGCCACCAGTCGAGGGAGCGGAGAGGGTTGGGGGGGGACCGTCACCAACACATCCAGGTGGTCCCTGCCTGGGCGGAATACGGAATGAAGCCACGTTTGGAAGGGCCTCATTCGGAGCCTGGCATGCTTTGTCACGTAAGTGCATGCAGCCATATGCCCTAGTAGTGTGAGGCAGGTGCGAGCTGAGGTGATTGGGGAGGCCTGCAAGCTCCATATGATCACGACGATCGTCTGGAAGTGAGGTTGAGGTAAGTAAGCCCTGGCTTGGGTAGAGTCCAGGGTCGCGCCTATGAAGTCCAACCTCTGTGTGGGGACCAGGCTGGATTTCTCAGCATTGAGAAGCAGGCCTAGCTGGGAGAATAGGTCCGTAACGGTCTCGACATGACTCCGCACTTGCGACTGGGAGGACCCCTTCAGGAGCCAGTCGTCGAGGTACGGGAAGACGTGGATGTTCCGCCGACGGAGGTGGGCGGCCACAACGGCCATGCACTTGGTAAACACCCTCGGGGCCGTGGAGAGGCCGAAGGGTAGGACTGCGAACTGGAAGTGCTGATGTCTGACCGTCAAGCGAAGGTACTTCCTGTGCGGTGGAAAGATGGCGATATGGAAGTACGCGTCCTTCATGTTGAGGGCAGCATACCAGTCTCCAGGATCCAGGGATGGGATAATGGTTCCCAGGGAGATCATGTGGAACTTCAACTTGAGCGTCCATCTGTTGAGGCCCCGCAGGTCTAGGATGGGTCTGAGACCTCCCTTGGATTTGGGGATCAGAAAATATCGGGAGTAGAACCCCTTGCCTCTCTCGCCTAGAGGTACTTCCTCTATAGTTCCCGCCACAAGGAGGGAACGAACCTCCTGCAGGAGGGTTTGCTCGTGAGAGGGGTCCCTGAAGAGGGACCGGGAAGGGGGGGCGGGAAGGGGGCAAGGAAGCAAACTGCAGATGGTATCCGTGCTTCACCGTGCGTAGCACCCAACGGTCTGAAGTTAACCGGGACCACGCCGGGAGGAAGTGGGAGAGGCGGTTGGAGAAGGTAGGGGAAGGATCCTGTCTTGAGTCTGGTATGTCGTCCCCGGGCGCACCTTCAAAAGCCAGACTTGGGGTCCGGCGGTGCCTTGGAAGGCCCTTGGCTTTGACCTCCCTGGGAGCTGGATTGGCGTCTGCGGCCCCCCCGGCCACTCCGTCTATTGAGGTCCTGCCTCTGACAGGGTGGGAAGTATGGGCGTCGTGCTTGGGGCCCGAAGGGTCTATGCTGGGTGGAAGGTGTATGCATCCCCAGCGAGCGTATGATGACTCAATTGTCCTTCAGGTTTTGTAATTTGGAGTCCGTCTTGTCCGAGAACAACCCTTTCCCGTCAAAGGGTAGGTCCTGGACTGTATATTGTAGTTCCGGGGGTAGTGTGGAGGCTTGAAGCCATGAGATGCGCCTCATGGTTATTCCGGAAGCAAGGGTTCTGGCTGCCGAGTCAGCCGCGTCGAGGGAGGCCTGTAGGGAGGTCCTGGCCACCTTCTTACCCTCTTCCAGGAACGCGTTAAATTCCGGGCGTGAGTCCTGGGGTAGCAGTTCGGAGAACTTACCCACCTCCGCCCATATGTTGTAGTTATAACGCCCCAGTAAGCCCTGCTGGTTGGCCACACGGAGTTGCAAGGCTCCAGCTGAGTACACCTTGCGACCCATGAGGTCCATCCGCCTAGCCTCCTTGGATTTGGGGGCCGGTGCCTGCTGGCCATGCCGTTCCCTGTCATTAACCGACTGGGCCACTAGGGAGGAGGGATGAGGGTGGACATACAGGTACTCGTACCCCCGAGAGGGTACCATGTACTTCCTCTCCACTCCCTTAGCTGTCGGCGGGATGGAGGCTGGTGACTGCCACAGGTTCTTGGTGGTAGACTGGATCGTCTTTATGAATGGGAGGGCTACCCGGGTAGGTGCATCGGCCGAGAGGATGCTCACTACCGGGTCCTCAACCTCTGAGACCTCCTCCACCGGTAGGTTGATATTAAGGGCCACTCTACGGAGGAGGTCCTGGTGGGCCCTGAGGTCTATAGGCAGGGGTCCCGACGCTGACAACCCAGCCACTGCCTCATCCGGTGAGGAGGAGGAGGAGGATACTCCGGGGATGAGGGTATCCTGCGCGGTCTCTTGTTCTTGGCCTGGTTCCTGCTCGTGTTGACCCGGGGAGTCCGGAGGCAGCTGATTGTCCGACTCAACCACGGGGGGGCGGGAAACGGTGGCCTTCGGCACCCGATGTTCTGAGGCGGTAGAACGTGTCTGAGGCACGAGGGCACCCTGGGCCTGATGGTAAGCCCAGGGTGTCCAAAAACCCCACTGTTGGGCACCTGCGTCCTGCAGGTGGGGGTCTTGGAACACTCCCAGCGGTACTTTGGGGTCCTGGTCCCGTTCGTAATAGCTACCCGCCTGGGAGGATGCTGACGTGCCTCTAGATGGCCACGGTGGAGCGGCGAAAGTCGGTGCCGAGGTACCGACAGACCTCACACCTCTGGATAGTGGTGACCAGTGTCGGTATCGGTGTTGGGAGCGAGACCGGGACCTGCGACCGGCTCGGTGCCGGGAGGTCGACTGGGATCTCGAGTGTCTTTGTCTAGATCTGCTCCTGGAGGTGCGGCGCCCACTGCTGTGCCGTGAGCTGGAGCGGTGCCGGGAGTACCGGGTTGACGCTCTGGACGTCGACCGGCGCCGGGAGCCTGACCGGTGCCGACAGCGTGAACGGTACCGAGGTGAACGCTGCCGGGAGCCTGACCGGTGCCGGGGTGATCGGTGCCGGTAGTCTGACCGGTGCCAGGATCGAGATCGACGTCGCAAGCCTGAGTGGCGCCTCGATGCCGAGCGTTCGTGGGACCGCGATCTGGAGCGGTGCCGGTCTGCCACACTGACCGAAGCTGGTCTGGTCAGGGTCGGTTTGCCCATAGAGCATAGTACCCGCACCGGCGGTGCCAGGGGTAAGGGCAACGGAGCCTCGGTGATGGCGATTAGCTCTCTCGCTGCAGCAAACGCCTCCGGGGTAGAGGGTGAAGCCAGCTCTACCACGGTGTGCACCGGGCAGCTGCCAGGTGCCGGACTCAACGGCCCTCGCGGGGTTGGAGTCAATGGTACCGGCTTAGACGGTGCCGCGGCAGGTGTCGGTGTCGGGCGATCCGCTTTTTGCGCAGGCTCTGATTGTGGGGCGGTTGATGGCAAAAGGATCTGCGCCTTCGCCTTCGGGGAGAGGGAGCGGCTCTGGGCCGGTTTCCGTGCCGGTTTTCTGGTGGTAGCACTCGGTGCCGTGGCGGTGCCCTTGCTTACCGGCTGACTTGTGCTCGGTGCCGAGGGCGAAGGTGTCAGGGCCGCTTCCATGAGGAGCTGTCTCAATCTAATGTCCCACTCCTTCTTGGTTCTCGGCTTAAAGGACTTACAGATCGAGCACTTGGCCGATAAGTGCGACTCCCCGAAGCACTTCAAGCAGGAGTCATGGGGGTCTCCAACTGGCAGGGCTTGTGACAAGCCGAGCACTGCTTGAAGCCCGATGAGCCGGGCATGAGCTCCGGCTCCCGGTGCGGGGAAGGGGGGGGGTACCCCCGATCCCCTCAACTACAACTAAAACTACACTAACAACACTAGATAACTGACTGACTAACAACTATATATATGTACAATAATAACTATAACTACTATATACAACGATAGCGAAATGAGCTGCTAGGGAGTGTGGAGGTCAGCGAGGCCGCGCTCCACAGTTCCAACGACCGACACGGGCGGTAAGAAGGAACTGAAGGGTGACCAGGGCGGCTGGGATATATATTGGGCGCCACAGCGGCGCCACTCCAGGGGGTGCCCAGCCGACCCGCCTGGGTTGCTAGGGTAAAAGTTTCTCCGACGAACGTGCACGCGGCGCGCACACCTAACTGGAATGGATCTGAGCAATCACTCGAAGAACCCCAGCACCCACACTGCTGTTACAGAGCAACAAGCCCGTCCTCCAGAGCAGGGCTGGTATGAGAGCCAGTTCTACAAACACTGCACCCCACACCCCAAATCTGTCCCTCCTGCTCCCCCCTCCTTCAGCGACCTCACCCAGCGCAGCAGGAGGCAGTGCTGGTTCTGCCAGCTTAGTCCACAAAGGTTCAGGAGAGAATTGTTATTGGTTAGAGCAGGGGGAGGTTGGGAGCCAGGACTCCTGGGTTCTCTCCCCAGCTCTGGGAGGGGAGAGGGGGCTAGTGGGTTATGGGAGGGAAGGCTGGGAGCTGGGACTCCACTCACTTGCTGTCTAATTTTGACACAATCACTCCCCTGTTACTCTGCCTCAGTTTCCCCCCCTGGAGATAGTGACGGGAATGGGGGAGTCCAGCCCTGCACCCCTTTTCCTGGGACCCACAGTGACTCTCAGCCAGCCAGTAAAACAGAAGGTTTATTGGACAACAGGAACGCAGGTTACAGCAGAGCTTGGAGGCCCAACCAGGACCCCTCAATCAAATCCTTCTGGGGGTTCAGGGAGCGTAGACCCCAGCTTGGGATTCCCTGAATTCTGACTACCCAGCCCAAAACCGAAACTGAACTAACTCCCTACAGCTGGCCCCTTCCTTTGTCCAGCTTCCCGGGCAAAGGGGCTGACCCTCCTTCCTGGTTCAGGTTACAGGCCTAGGTCCTGTCCCTCACCTAAAGTCACCCCCGGCTCTCCCACCCCCACACAGACAGTCCCTACTGCACCACAGTGACACTGACCCGCTTCCCAGAGAGCGGAGAGTTTCCATTCGCCTTGTTAAGTTTTATTGAGCACAGAGACGGTCAATGTTCCCACAGCCGCCATCGTTAACAGCCTGTCTCACCCCCGGCCCCCAGGCGCTCAGGCCTGTCTGACATTTCAGTATCTGTGACCAGTGACCCCCTGCCGGCCTGCAGCCCCTCCCGGGATCAGCTCTGCTCCGCCAGCCTGGGATAGAAACCGGAGTGACACCAGCCCCGGTGCTGACAGACCCACCCGCTCGGAGCCTGCAGCCCCTCCCAGGATCAGCTCTGCTCCGCCAGCCTGGGATAGAAACCGGAGTGACACCGACCCCGGTGCTGACAGACCCACCCGCTCGGAGCCTGCAGCCCCTCCCGGGATCAGCTCTGCTCCGCCAGCCTGGGATGGAAACCGGAGTGACACCGGCCCCGGTGCTGACAGACCCACCCGCTCGGAGCCTGCAGCCCCTCCCGGGATCAGCTCTGCTCCGCCAGCCTGGGATAGAAACCGGAGTGACACCGGCCCCGGTGCTGACAGACCCACCCGCTCGGAGCCTGCAGCCCCTCCCGGGATCAGCTCTGCTCCGCCAGCCTGGGATAGAAACCGGAGTGACACCGGCCCCGGTGCTGACAGACCCACCCGCTCGGAGCCTGCAGCCCCTCCCGGGATCAGCTCTGCTCCGCCAGCCTGGGATAGAAACCGGAGTGACACCGGCCCCGGTGCTGACAGACCCACCCGCTCGGAGCCTGCAGCCCCTCCCGGGATCAGCTCTGCTCCACCAGCCTGGGATAGAAACCGGAGTGACACCGACCCCGGTGCTGACAGACCCACCCGCTCGGAGCCTGCAGCCCTTCCCGGGATCAGCTCTGCTCCACCAGCCTGGGATAGAAACCGGAGTGACACCGACCCCGGTGCTGACAGACCCACCCGCTTGGAGCCTGCAGCCCCTCCCGGGATCAGCTCTGCTCCGCCAGCCTGGGATAGAAACCGGAGTGACACCGCCCGGTGCTGACAGACCCACCCGCTCGGAGCCTGCAGCCCCTCCCGGGATCAGCTCTGCTCCGCCAGCCTGGGATAGAAACTGGAGTGACACCGGCCCCGGTGCTGACAGACCCACCCGCTTGGAGCCTGCAGCCCCTCCCGGGATCAGCTCTGCTCCGCCAGCCTGGGATAGAAACCGGAGTGACACCGGCCCCGGTGCTGACAGACCCACCCGCTCGGAGCCTGCAGCCCCTCCCGGGATCAGCTCTGCTCCGCCAGCCTGGGACAGAAACCGGAGTGACACCGGCCCCGGTGCTGACAGACAGCGGCTGCTGTTACTGTGTGACAGACCCACCCGCTCGGAGCCTGGAGCGCCTCCTGTTGGCTCTCCACAGCCGTGCGCTGGCACTGCCCTGGCCAAGCCCCAGCCACACGCCGACCCACAATTCCCAGCGCTCCGGGCGGGTCGCAGAGCACCAGCCTGACCGGGAGGCCACGACCTTCGTTAAACACGACTGGTTCTGTGGGGCGTTAGAGCCATGGACAGTTCCATTGAGCGAACGCTGCAGCCCTGGGCTGGGCCAGGAGACCAGCGACGGCGTTTCCAGCCAGAGACCGTCACAGACGCCGGTCGGATGTTTCACCTCGTTAATGTATTTTACAAACCACTCTTCTCGCACTCAGGCAGTCGAACACGCCTGCCCCCCCCCAGGACTCCCTGCGCAGAACTGACACCCTAACGCAGACGATAAAGCCAGTGACCCGACATCATACACTAATCAGACACTGTCAGTATGTTCCATGTCACCCTGTGCCGGGGGGAGGAGGGGACGGGTCGTCAGGCTGGTGCTGGGGGGGGTTACTCGGCGAGGTCTCTCTGCACCAGTCTGTAGTAGGGCCCCTTGCGCCCCATCAGCTCGGCGTGCGTCCCCTCCTCGGCCACGGCCCCGCCCTCCAGCACCATGATCCGGTCAGCGTCCTCCACCGTCTGCATGCGGTGGGCGATTACCAGCACCGTCCGGGGCCCCCGGCTCAGCACCGACTGGCGGATCTAGGGGGAGGAGCAGAGCTGCGTTAGGATCCATCCGCATCCAACGCAGACCAGAGACACTCAGGCTGTCCAGGCTCGGAGTTCGGATCCCACCGCCCCCACCACTCACCGCGCATTCGCTCTCCGCGTCCAGCGCACTGGTGGCTTCGTCCAGGATCAGCACGGCCGGCTGGCGGATCAACGCCCGGGCGATGGCGATCCGCTGCTTCTGCCCAGCTGAGAGCTGCCCACCCTTCTCCCCCACATCTGCAGGGGGTTAGAGAGAGAGGGAGGGGTCAGGACTCCTGGGTTCTCTCCCCAGCTCTGGGAGGGGTGTGGGGGCTCGTGGGTTAGAGCAGGGGGGCTGGGAGCCAGGACTCCTGGGTTCTCTCCTTGGCTCTGGGAGGGGAGGGGAGCCTAGTGGTTACAGCAGAGGACCTTTCCCAGAAGCCCTTGCAGCGTGGGTGGTGGTGACTCACCTGTCTCAAAGCCGCTGTCCAGCTCCGCAATGAACCCAGAGGCGTGGGCCGCTCTGGCCGCCCTGGTGACCTGCTCCTCCCCGCAGCCCCCCAGCCCGTAGGCGATGTTCTCCCGGATGGAACCGGAGAAGAGGACGGGCTCCTGCCCCACCAGGGCCACCTGCCAGCGAGAGGGGGCAGCGTTAGGGGCTGAGACCCCCAACATGTCACACCCAGTGAGCAGCAGCCCTGCCCCTGCCCCCCACTGCCTTCACCTGGCGGTGCAGGTACCGGTGCTCGTACTCCCGGAGGGGAGCCCCGTCCAGCAGGATCTCCCCGGCCTGGGGCTCGTAGAACCGCTCCAGCAGCCCCACACACGTGCTCTTCCCACTGCCGTTCAGCCCCACCAGCGCCGTCACTTCCCCGGGGCGCAGCTCGAAGGACACGGCCTGGGACAGTGGGGAGAGTATCAAAGTGCCTGTCACATGGGGGATCACAGGGGCTGGGAGCCAGGGGGATCCCATCCCCGGGGGAAGGGCCTGGGGCTGGGAGATCCCCACCCCGGGGGAAGGGGCTGGAGCTGTGGATCCCCTCCCCAGGGGCTATGAGCTGGGGGTAGGGTGTAGCCGCCTCGCTGTAGGTACCTTTAGGACCTGGTGGTCCGGGCGGGAGGGGTAGGAGAAGGAGACGTTGCGGAAGGAGACGTGTCCCTGCAGCGACTCCGGCGCCCGCGTCCCGTCGGTGCGCACAGCTGGCTCCCGGTCCAGGTACTCAAACACCTTCTCCGCCGCCCCCACGTTGCTCAGCAGGTCCCCGTACATGTACACCAGGGTCTGGGGCGGGGGGGAGAGCGAGTCAGAGGCCCGGCCCACACTTAAAAGTTAGGTCAACACAGCCAGCTAACAGTCAGGGGTGTGAAACTCCCCAGCCACTGTAGCTATGGTGACAAAACGCCGGTGCAGACCCAGCTAGGCCGAGGGACGGTTGGTTCTGTCAATGTACCTACCAGCGTTCAGGGAGGTGGAGTTCCCACAGCGATGGAGAAACCCCTTCCATCGGCGCAGGCTGTGTCTACACTGGCATCACTACGCTGCCGTAGTTACGCTGGCAGAGTCTGTCGTGTAGACATCCCCAGAGACAGGGAGACAGATGGATGAGGCAGGGCTGGATGCACAGAGCCAGACTCAGCTGTGTGGAGGGATGGAAGGGTGGGGTGTGGAGTGGTAGATGGATGGATGCTGGGGGAATGCGGGGACGGATGGATGGGTGGTTGGGAGTGAGGATGGACGGATGCGCAGAGGATGACGGACCAGTCGCTGTGACCCTAGTACGGCCCCGTCCCTGGCGCAGGGCCCCTCACCTGCACATAGCTGCCCACGTCCCCCTGGTAGAGGATGAAGGAGACCAGGCTGCCCTTGGTCAGGAGCCCGGCGCGGATCTGCTGGTGCCCGCAGTACAGCATCAGCACCTGCATGGCCAGCTGCAGCAGCTGGAGGGGGGAAGGAGACAGAGTCAAGTGGGGAGCAGGGCAGGGGGCTGCCCCAAGCCTGAAATCAGCATCCCGCACTCCCCTGCCAACTGGCTGCATGACCAGCAGCTCCCTCAGATGCCTGGGTCCCCCTCCCCCCACCCATCTGCTTGCAAAATGCCCTGCTCCCCAGCTCATGTCAGACCGTGAACCTGCCATCCCCGGACGCCTGGGTCCCTTGTTCTCCAGCTAATCCACTGCATCAGGAACTGCCATGCCCAGATGCCTGGGTTCCCTCTCCCACTGAGTCACAAAGCATATTCCCTGGACACCTGTCCCTGAATAATCAGCTACCATCCCCGGGGGCCTGGGTCCCCTCTCACTGGCTCCCCTGTCAAATCATGCCTATTTTCCCCGGATGCCTGGGTCCCCTCCCCGGGTCTCCTCCCCAGCTCCCCCTTCAGATCCAGAACTACCTCCCCCAGACACCTAGGTCTCTTCCCCCGCCCCCAGGTGCCTCCTCAAGACACTTGGGTCCCCCTCCCGGCTCACCCGGCGGAAGAGCAGGTAGAGTGCCCTCTCCAGGTCGCGGCGGTTCTTCAGCCGGTGGGTCTCGGCGAGCGCCGCCTCGTAGCGCCGCGACTCCTCCTCCTCGGTGGCGAAGCTGCGCACGGTCTCGATGGAGGAAACCGACTCGCGCACGACCTCGGCGGAGCGCGCCATGGAGTCCTGGATCGCCTTCAGCATGGCCTGGGGGCGTGGGGTCAGAGATGTCACAGCCCGCCCATCATGCCTGGACTCCTGCATAGCCGTGGCCAGTGAATCGCCCCCAGCATCCAGCCCCATAACCCGCCTGGTGTGGAGCTCTGAGGAGATTCTCAAATCTCGATCCGTCCCTGGGTCAGCTGGTGCAGTGGCTAATCCCCTCCCTGGTAAACATCTGCCCCTCATTTCCAGTCTGAATTCTTCTCACATCTGCTCCCAGAGGCAGCCTCTCGTTCTGCTTTGTCGGGGAGAATGGAGCCTCTGCTCCCAGAAATCTGCTCCCCGTGTGGGTCCTGACAGACTGGGATCAAATTACCCCTGAACCTTCCTGTGGATAAACTATG
Organism: Gopherus flavomarginatus; assembly: GCF_025201925.1. Classification (NCBI taxonomy): domain Eukaryota; kingdom Metazoa; phylum Chordata; order Testudines; family Testudinidae; genus Gopherus; species Gopherus flavomarginatus. The sequence continues at coordinate 1,207,952 of NC_066628.1, forward strand.
TAGCGGGAGGCCCAGGTTTGGAGAGGTCAGGTGTCGCTGCACTCAGCGTTGCAAGGCCTGATTGATTTAGGAGCCTAGTATCACGTTCAAAAGGGGGTTAGGCACAATCAAGAGGATTTGGGCTCCCAAGTGCCTAAACCCCTTTTGAAAATGAGACAAGCTCCTGAATCAATCAGGCCTTGCAGGGCTGAGTGCAGAGACACCTAAATGCCTTTAAATAACTCAGCCTGAGCTCCTGGAGTCTCCAGATTACAAGGCAGCTTTGTATAGCCCAGGGTCACATCCCCCCTCTAACCACAGCATCACACAGAGCTGCTCATCCCGCGTGGCCTCTCTCTCTCCTGTCCAGTCACTGCTTCCTAGGATGGAGCCCCCAGCCCAATCCAGTGTAACCCGCATCACTGGCTCCGCGGTGTCTGACCTGGCACTTGGCTGTGTGATCTGTATTACAATAGGGCCCTGCAGCCGTCCTGGCCCAGCTGCCCACTGCGCTAGGCACTGTACAAACACAGAACAGAACGATGGGCCCTGCCCCAGGGAGCTCACAGTTCTGTTTGAATGGGCCCAGCTCACCAAGGACCCTGCTCACTGTGTGTGACTGACCGTCCCCATCACGGTGTCACCTGCAGACTAACCAGCTGGGGTCCAACTTCCCCCCCAGATCCGATAACAACCCTGGACAGCACTGGGGGGAGAACAGCCCTGCAGGACCCTTCAGAAACACCCCACTGGAGGGCGACCCTCTCAGGGATCAGAGAAGGGAACTTCATAAAGGGACTGCCCCCCTGCGCTGGGGGTCTGGGACACCAGATCCTGGGAGGAGGGCGTCTCCCCAGGATCAGGACGGTAAGGGGTGGTCTCCCCAGACCTGTACCTTGTGTCGGGCATTGTAGAGGTTCTGGGCGGCCATGGTGAGGGGGGTCTCGAGCAGCGTGAGCAGCGTCAGGCGCCAGGACAGCCCCAGCATGAAGCCGTACAGCCCCAGCGCCTTCACCAGGCTGCGCAGGAAGATGTTGGCGTTGGCCGGCACCGAGCGGCTCATCATGGTGATGTCCTTGGAGAGGCGCGAGGTCAGGTCCCCTGGAGGGGGAGAGGGGACACAGTGAGAGAAGGATCTGCCCCAGGAGGCCTGGAGCTCGTGGGGGGGCAGGGTAGGAATGGGGGCTGTGGGGCTGCACTGGGCCATTTAATGCTGCAGCCAGCAACAAGGACCTTGTTAATGTCCAGACCTGGGGGGAGGAGAGGCTGCCCCACTGATAGAGGGATACTGGGGCAGGGGGAGTGCTGGGGGGAGGAGAGGTTGCCCCACTGATAGAGGGAGACTGGGGCAGGGGGAGTGCTGGGGGGAGGAGTGTTGGGGAGAATGGGAGGGCGATGTTGGGGGCTGAGGGAGAGGGGATGCCATGGGGGTGTTGGGAGGGTGCCGGGGCAGGGCTGGGGGAAGATGCTGAGGGGAAGACGATGTCGATACAGGGGATGTGGGAGCTGGGCTGTAGGGGTGCAGCAGAGGCTGGGGGTTGGGGCAGAGGTGGGGAGGGGGGGTGCCAATAGGGTAGATGCTGGGGTTGCAGAAGCAGGAGGGCCTCACTGGGGGAGGACCCACCTGTTTTGACCTGCTGGAAGAAGGCCAGGTCCTGGCGCACCAGGGAGGAGAAGAGCTGGCACCGGGTGCGGATGTTGAGCCGGGAGAACGTGAACATGAAGAGCCCCCCACGGCAGCCGGCGGCCAGGGAGCTGGGGGAGGGGACAGACAGACATGGGGCAGACTGATCCCACCGCTGGAACCAGCACCTCATACAGAGCCCGTTCCAGATACACCATCCTCCCACTTTGCCTAGCACGGCCCCCACCCCATTGGGTTGGGAAACCCGAGGGCAGGGTTCGGATCCCATGGGGGGAGCAGCATGTGAGGTGGGGGGAAACCTGTGTTAGGATTGGGGTTTGGGAGCAGCAGAGGTCTCCTCAGGGCTGGGGTGTCATGGGAGAGGGTCAGAGGCTGTGGATCAGCAAAGGCTGAAGGGTTTCTTCCAAGGGCTGGGTCCTGGGTGGCAGTGGAAAGGTGATGGGGCTTTCCTGGGGTTCTGGGGGGGTCTCCCTGGGGCTGGGGGTCCCACAGGGGCACTGGGGGGTCTCACCTGCCAAAGGAGGCCAGGGACATGAGGACGATGGCGGTGGCGAAGGCGTTGGGGTCATAGGCACTGCCCAGGATGTCGATGACACGTCCCGTGTAGTAGGGGATGAACGTCTCACCTGCCACAGAGACGGGGGGTGAGAGAGGGGCCATCCTGTGCGGGGGAGTCTCCTTGGATCCTCAGGGAGAGGAATCCTCCAGCAGGAGATTCTCTCATGCAACATCCCACCCTGCCACCCAAAAACTGAGACTCACACGCTGAGCCCTTCGCAAACTGCTGGCTGTGATGCAGTAGGGACTGTCTGTGTGGGGAGTGGGAGAGCAGGGGAGGACTTTAGGGGATGGACGATGCCAGAGCCTGTAACCTGAGCTAGGTAAGGGAGGGGAAAGGTCAACACCTTTGCCCGGGAAGGGGACAAAGGAAGGGAGTGGCAGGAGGGAGGCAGTTTGAGTTGGGGCTTGGGGCTGTGTGGGCGGAATTCAGGGGATCCTAGCTAGGATCCAAGCACCCTGAAAGCCCAGAAGGACTCGGTGGAGGGGTCCTGACTGTGCCTGCAAGCTCTGCTGTAACCTGTGTTCCTGTTGTCCAATAAACCTTCTGTTTTACTGGCTGGCTGAGAGTCACTGTGGGTCCCAGGAAGAGGGGTGCAGGGCCGGACTCCCCCACACTCCGTGACAACTGGTGGCAGCGGTGGGATATACTGCACCCCGTGGACGGCGCTTCCTGCAGTAAGTGACTGGGGAGCAGTAAAACGAAGGGGTGGTTAGCCCCTGGGAGTGTGTGCCCAGTGAGAAGGACTTTGCAGTAACAGGGTCCCCCGGGGGATTGCAGCGAGCGGTCCCAGGGGCGGAGGAGTCTGCAGCTCGACCCTGGCAGTGAGGTGGTGACCTCAAGAAGGGCTGGTGCACTAGGGGTCCCCCTGGAAACCGTGGGGAGCGGCGAGCACCCCGGCCTGTGAGTGGCCAGCAGGAAGATGTATGCCAAGCGGCGCAAGTGTGACCTGGTGGAGCTGTGCAAGCAGAGGGGGCTGCACCCAGGGAGACGCACAAAGGACCAGCTGATTGCCCAGCTGGAGGAGGGAGACCGCATGAATGAACGGAGCCCTGTCTCTGAGGGAAGCAGCCGAGCAGATGCAGCGCAGGCACCAGTGTCTGTCCCCGCTGGGAGTGGTCAGCCGGCGGACGAGGGCTTCCCGAGACCCCCCCTTCCTAGGCGTAGAGGAAGGGCGGGGAGGAGCCCAGTGTATACCGAGGGCACCGTGACACCCCCGGCCAGCAGGGGATCCTCCCGGCAACGCTCGGCATCCGTGGAGCGGATGCGGCTGGAATATGAAAGGGAGCTGAGACGGGGGGAGCTCGAGTTAAAGAGGCGAGAGCTGGAGGAGAAGGCGAAACAGCGTGAACATGAGGAGAACCAGCGTAAACATGAGGAGAACCAGCGTAAACATGAGGAGAACCAGCGCCAGCGTGAGTGGGAGGAGAAGGAGAACCAGCGTAAACATGAGGAGAACCAGCGCCAGCGTGAGTGGGAGGAGAAGGAGAAACAGCGTAAACATGAGCTGGACCTGGCCCGGCTGAGGAGCAGTGAGGCTCCGGCTGCGGTGAGTGAGGGGGGACCCAAGCCTACAAAGAGCTTTGATAAGCACTTGCTGCCCCGGCGTAAGGAGGGGGAGGACATAGATACCTTCCTGACGGCCTTTGAGAATGCCTGCGAGCTGCACAGGGTTGACCCTGCAGACAGGATCGCAGTTCTCACCCCCTTACTGGACTCCACAGCCGTGGAGGTGTACAGCCGACTGAAAGGGGCGGAGGCAGGGGACTACGAACTGTTCAAACAGGCCCTGCTCCGTGAGTTTGGGCTGACTCCTGAGATGTACCGGAAAAAGTTCCGGAGCCAGCGTAAAACCCGTGAGGTCACATACCTACAACTGGTCAACCGGGCGCAGGGGTATGCCTGCAAGTGGACAGCTGGGGCCCAAACTAAAGAGGACCTGCTTGACCTATTCATACTGGAGCACCTGTACGAGCAGTGCCCGTCCGACCTGAGGCTGTGGTTGATGGACCAGAAGCCGGAGAACCCGCAGCATGCAGGCCAGCTGGCCGACCAATTTGTGGACAGTCGGGCAGGGGATGGCAGGGAGGAGTCTCGAAGGAGCAGGCCTGCCTCAACGCAGAGAGAGTGTCAACATGGAACCTCCCAAAGGGGGCCTATGGAGAACCCCCCCAAAAGGGGAACATCCAGCGGCAGGTCCCTCCGATCCACTCAAGGGGACCCACGAGATATGGGCTGCTATCGCTGTGGCCAACGAGGTCACATACGGGCCCAGTGCCCCAAGCTCAGGGACAGACCAAGCAGACCCAACCCGCAGAGGGTGGACTGGGTAAAAACCCAATCGGAGGAGGGGCTACATTCCCAGGAAAGGGGGGTTGGCAACATACCACCTATGGATGCTCCCGGTTCCGGGTTTTTGGTTTACCGGGTGGGTGCGGGGCTGCCCCTCCGGAAAGAGTGCATTGTTTCCCTGGAAGTGGATGGGAGGAAGGTCACTGGGTACTGGGACACGGGCGCAGAGGTGACGCTGGCCCGGCCCGAGGTGGTGGCCTCAGATCGGATGGTGCCCGACACCTACCTGACCCTGATGGGCGTGGGCGGGACCCCATTCAAGGTACCCGTGGCAAGGGTACACCTGAAATGGGGGGCCAAGGAGGGCCCCAAGGATGTGGGGGTACACCAATATTTGCCCACTGACGTGTTAATGGGAGGGGACCTTGAGGACTGGCCTAGTAACACCCAGAGTGCCCTGGTCGTGACTCGTAGTCAGAGTCGGCAAATGGCACTGCACCCCGAAAACGGGGAAGGTACTCGACCTGAGGTGCAGGACCCTAACTCAGGGAGCGGGGAACGCCCAGGGGCACGGTGCAGAGAGGCTGCGGCCTCAGACCCAGCCAGCAAGAGAGAGCCGGTCCCCATTCCTGTCCCAGCTGCTGAGTTCCAGGCCGAGTTGCAGAAAGATCCCTCCTTGCGGAAGCACAGGGACCGGGCTGACCTTAGTGCGGTACAGACCATGAGGAGAGGTTGCAAGGAGAGGTTCCTGTGGGAGAAGGGGTTCCTGTACCGAGAATGGGCTCCCCCAGGGGAAGTAGAGTCATGGGGGATCAGGAGGCAGCTGGTGGTTCCCCAGAAGTTCCGTCACAAGCTGTTGTACCTGGCCCATGACATCCCTCTCGCAGGGCACCAGGGAATCCAGCGCACCAGGCAGAGGCTGCTACAGAACTTTTACTGGCCTGGGGTCTTTACCCATGTCCGACAGTACTGCCAATCCTGTGACCCCTGCCAGAGGGTGGGGAAGGCCCGGGACAAGGGGAAAGCGGCTTTGAGGCCTTTACCCATCATAGAAGAACCTTTCCAGAAGGTGGCCATGGACATAGTGGGACCTCTCAGCAAGACGACCCGGTCAGGGAAGAAATACATCCTGGTGGTGGTGGATTTTGCCACTCGCTACCCCGAGGCGGTGGCCTTGTCCTCTATCGAAGCAGACACAGTGGCAGATGCGCTGCTGACAATTTTCAGCCGGGTGGGGTTCCCCAAGGAGGTCTTAACGGACCAGGGGTCCAACTTCATGTCGGCCCTGCTCCGGTCCTTATGGCAGAAATGTGGGGTCCAGCACAACTGGGCCTCAGCGTATCACCCCCAGTCCAACGGGCTGGTAGAAAGGTTCAACGGGACGCTGAAGATGATGCTAAAAACATTTATGAACCAGCACCCGCAGGACTGGGACAAGTACTTACCTCACCTGCTGTTTGCGTACAGGGAGGTACCCCAGGAATCTACCGGGTTTTCACCTTTCGAACTGTTGTATGGAAGGCGGGTGAGGGGGCCCCTAGACCTGATGAGGGACGAATGGGAGGGGAAGGCCTCTCCCGAGGGAGAGTCAGTAGTGGAGTATGTCCTGACCTTCCGGGAAAGACTGGCCGAGCTCATGGGCCTGGCCAGGGAGAATCTGGCCCGAGCCCAGAGGAGGCAGAAGGTCTGGTATGACCGCACGGCACGGGCCCATGCCTTCGCCACCGGGGATCAGGTGATGGTTCTTATCCCCGTGAGGAGAAACAAACTCCAGGCCGCCTGGGAAGGGCCCTTCAAGGTTATCAAGCAACTGAATGAGGTAAACTATGTGGTGGAGCTGTCAAACCGGGCACATCACCGTCGGGTGTACCATGTGAACATGATGAAACCATACTATGACAGGGGAAATATGGTGTTGGCCGTGTGTGGACATTGGGAGGGGCAGGGAGATGACCCCTTAGTGGATCTATTCCCTGGGACAAAAGCTGGTTCCCCCCTGGAGGCGATTCCCCTCTCTGAGCAACTGACCCCGGGCCAGCACGCTGAGATCAGAGGGGTGCTGCATCTGTACCGACAGCTGTTTTCCAACCAGCCTGGACGCACTAATTTGACTGTCCACCGGGTGGAGACGGGGTCACACCCCCCTATAAGATGCTCCCCTTTTCGGGTCACTGGTAAAACTGCCCAGGATCTTGAAAGAGAGGTCAGGGACATGCTGGCTTTGGGGGTGATCCAGCCGTCTTCCAGCCCTTGGGCCTCGCCAGTAGTGCTGGTTCCCAAGAAGGATGGGTCAATCCGGTTCTGTGTGGACTATCGAAAGCTCAATGCCATCACCGTATCTGATGCCTACCCTATGCCCAGGCCTGACGAGCTCCTAGACAAGCTGGGAGGTGCACGGTACCTCACCACTATGGATCTTACCAAAGGCTACTGGCAAGTGCCGCTGGACGCAGATGCCAGGCTGAAATCGGCCTTTATCACCCCTCTGGGGCTCTATGAGTTTTTGACCCTGCCCTTCGGCCTCAAGGGAGCGCCGGCCACCTTCCAGCGCCTGGTGGATCAGCTACTGAGGGGGATGGAGAGTTTTGCCGTGGCGTATATTGACGACATCTGTGTCTTCAGCCAGACCTGGGAGGACCACGTGTCCCAGGTTAAAGAAGTCCTGGACCGACTCCGAAAGGCTGGGTTAACAGTAAAGGCTGAGAAGTGCAAGGTGGGGATGGCTGAAGTATCTTACCTGGGCCATCGGGTGGGGAGCGGCTGCCTGAAGCCGGAACCAGCCAAGGTGGAGGTGATCAGAGACTGGCCTGCTCCCCAAACCAAAAAGCAGGTCCAGGCCTTTATTGGGATGGCGGGGTACTATCGAAGGTTCGTGCCCCACTTCAGTGCCATAGCCGGCCCCATCACTGAACTGTGCAAAAAGGGGAAGCCAGACAAGGTGATCTGGACTGAGCAGTGCCAGGAGGCTTTCCGGGCGCTGAAGGAGGCTCTGGTTAGCGACCCAGTTCTGGCAAACCCAGATTTTGACAAACCCTTTATGGTGTTCACCGATGCCTCAGACACGGGACTGGGGGCGGTGTTAATGCAGGAGGATGAAAAGGGGGAGAGACACCCCATCGTGTACCTGAGTAAGAAGCTGCTACCCCGGGAACAATGCTACGCGGCCATCGAGAAGGAATGCCTGGCCATGGTGTGGGCCCTTAAGAAGCTAGAGCCATATCTCTTTGGGCGACACTTCACCGTGTACACCGACCACTCTCCCCTGACCTGGCTGCACCAGATGAAAGGAGCCAACGCCAAGCTCCTGAGGTGGAGCCTGCTCCTGCAGGACTATGACATGGACGTGGTCCATGTGAAGGGAAGTGCCAACCTGACAGCGGATGCGTTGTCCCGGAGAGGGGACCCTGAACTTCCCCAGGTCACTGGGCAGAGTGACCCCGCTCAGTTCAGTCTCGAAGGGGGGAGAGATGTGATGCAGTAGGGACTGTCTGTGTGGGGAGTGGGAGAGCAGGGGAGGACTTTAGGGGATGGACGATGCCAGAGCCTGTAACCTGAGCTAGGTAAGGGAGGGGAAAGGTCAACACCTTTGCCCGGGAAGGGGACAAAGGAAGGGAGTGGCAGGAGGGAAGCAGTTTGAGTTTGGGCTTGGGGCTGGATGGGTGGAATTCAAGGTATCCTAGCTAGGATCCAAGCACCCTGAAAGCCCAGAAGGACTCGGTGGAGGGGTCCTGACTGTGCCTGCAAGCTCTGCTGTAACCTGTGTTCCTGTTGTCCAATAAACCTTCTGTTTTACTGGCTGGCTGAGAGTCACTGTGGGTCCCAGGAAGAGGGGTGCAGGGCCGGACTCCCCCACACTCCGTGACACTGGCCGACCTCCATCCATTCCCAGGCACACCCCTCCACCTCCCTCCAAACCCCACGCCCATCCGCAGCTCCCTGCGGTACTTGCCTTGGGTCTGGGACTCAGGGAACTATGCAAGGGGGCCTGCTCACATCTGCACAGACCCCACGGCCAGCTCTGTACCATTTCCCAAATCACCCCATGAACCAGGTGCTGAGTCCCACTTCCAAGAGTGGCCTCACCACTCAGTGGCCAGATTTCCCAAGGGGTTTAGGCACCTAACACTGCAGACAGGGTGTTTTTGTAAATCTTACCAGTGCCCATCTGTGTGTAAACCCCTGGCTCAGCAGAAGCAAGTGACAGGGCCAGGGTCACCCAGGGACTCTATGACAGTACCAGGAGTTGCACCCAGGGCTCCTGGTTTACAGGCTGGCACCTGAGCTGCTGGGCCACTCTTGCGTGGCTCTGGCTGGAAGGTTTTGTCTGGCTCTGTTAGTAACACAGCCCCCCGCTCACACCCCAAGCCCCCTCCCCCTAAGCCTATGTATCTGCCGCCCCCCGGCCCCACTCACCAATCACAGCTATAGCGAGGAAGACGAAGGCCCCGGACAGGAAGGGCACGTCGGGCCGGGATAGCCCCACCAGCCGGCGCAGGGTGGCCCTGGACTCCCACTCCGTGTCCTCTGCGCCGGGCCCCCCGGCCCTATCTCCCTGCCCCAGGGCCCCCCAGGTGAGCTGGGCCAGCCCCACTGCCCCATAGCTCAGCAGCAGCCAGGCCCAGGGGGCACCGGCCAGCAGGGCAGGGGGCACGTCGGGCAGGGGCAGGCAGCTCCGCAGGGTGAGGTACAGGGGGGGCAGCAGGCACAGGGCAGCCAGGGCCCTGGGGAGGGACAGGTGGGGCTGATCCGGGGCCAGCAGCCCCCAGGCTCCCCAGAGCCCCAGGAAACGCACAGCAGCTTCCAGCCAGGTGGCCGGCAGCCCCAGGGGGGCCAGCGAGGGGACGCCCCAGCCCAGCAGGGCCAGCAGGGCCAGGTCGCAGAGCAGCAGGGGACAGCCCAGACGCAGGGTGAGGGGCAGCGGCATGGTGGAAGACAGTCTGCAGAAAGAATGAGGGGAGTTACACAGGGTAGGGGGGCTGGGGGCCCACAGCACTGGATGACCCCCGATGCCTTACCCCAATCTGTCCCCCAACCCTGCCCTATACCCGAATCTCCACTATCTTGGACTCCAGTTCCCACCCCCTGCCCCCCACCCATCCCAATCACAATCTACCCCCAATAGCTCCATCTCCACCCTATGCCCCTGAGCTGCACCCTACCCAGCACCCCCACGTACCTCCCACTCATTACCCCGATCCAGTCCCGGTTCCCCCCGTCCCCACCCACCCCGATATGCCCCCCAGATCCCAACGCCCCTCTAGCCCGCACCCCAGCAAAGCCAGCCCTTCCCAGCCACACACTGGGGCTCCGGGGGGAGGGAACAAACCACCCCCCGATCCCCGGCAATGCCCTACGCGCCCGCTGCTGCCCCGGGGCCCGGCACCTGCGGCTCCAGCTCCGGCTCCGGCTCCGGCTCCGGGTCCTTCTCGCGGGGCGGCAGCCCCCGGACCCCGCCGAGCCCGCCCGGTTTCGCTTTCGGGGGATTCCCGGGCCGGGCCGGGCCCCGCCCGCTGCTGCTGCCGCCTGCGGCCGCCAGGGGGAGCCCGGGCTGCACCGGCCGCGCTCGGCTCCAGCTCCCGGTCCCATCCGGCCCCCGGCCCCATGCACCTGTCCCGGCCCCCGGCCCCCGCCACGGCCCCATGCACCTGTCCCGGCCCCAGCGGCTCAGCAGCATCCTCCAGCTGGGTGACCAGGCAGCAAGTGTGAAACACCGGACGGGGTGGGGGTAACAGGAGCCTATGTAAGAAAAAGACCCGAAAGTCAGGACTGTCCCTCTAAAACCGAGACATCTGGTGCCCTTACCTCCAGCAGAGGGGCCGGGGCCAACCTGCCCCCGCATGAGCCCCGGCTGACCCGTGCAGCCCGCACCCGCAGGGCTGGGGCCAGGGGCCTGGTCACTGCAGGGAAGGGGCGCGGGCTCTGGACATACAGGTGCTTGGAAGTCGAAGGGGTCCCGGGGTTGGGCTCAGCCTCCAGCTGCCCCGGAGACTCCCGGCCTCGGGCCAGAGCCGCCGAGGGAGTCCGGGTCCGGCGAGGTCAGATCCCCGCGGGTTAAAGACACCCGGGGTGAGTGTCTGAGATTCTGCTTCAAACCTCGGCTCCCGGTGGGATCCAGCCTGGGGGATGGGGCTGGGCTCCCCGGGGTCCTTTCGCTGCCCTTGGAGTGCAGAGCCTGGATCAGTTGGGGGGCTGAGTGTCAGGACTGAGGGGCACTGGTGGAGCTGTGGGCAGAGAGGCCTCAGGGCTGGGTGAGTTTGGGCAGAGCTGTATGGGGGGACCCCCAGGCTGGACCAGCGGGGCAGGGTCAGACTGGGAGGTGCTGGCAGAACTGGGCGGGAAGGGAGCCCAGGGCCGGCAGCGCAGGGTTGGGGGCACCAGCAGCACAGGGCAAATGGTTCCTGGTTTTCCTGGCGCTGCACTAACCCCCTGGGAATTTCTGTGCCTGCCTCCCATTGCCTCTGCTTCATTATAAAACTCAGTTCCCCTCATCAACCACCCAGATCCCCTTCACCCCCATTCCCGGCCCAGCCGCCAGGAGACACTTTAAACCGATGCCACACGTTGGAGTTTTCACTGTTTCTCTTTATTGCATCGCACAGAAACCCGTTAACCGCATCCCGTGCTCCCTCCATCGCTCTGGCCCTGAGTCTCCTGCGTCCCTGAATCCGGAGCCCCCGGTCGCTGGCCCGTCTCACTTCCTGGCCTCCAGGTACTTGTGGATCAATTGGCTGACGTCGGTCTTCTCCACCTTGATCCATCCATCCTCCTTCATGTGATACACTGGGGGGAGAAGGACATGGGAGGGTCAAGGGCAGCCAGCAGGGGACCCCACAGCGCTTCCAGCCCCCAAGGACATGGGACCCAGGAGTCTGGAAGGGCATCCCTAGGGTGAGCCCAGCAGTGCTCCCAACCCCCATGGAGTGAGGGGATGGGACCCAGGCGTCCGGGACAGCAGTGCAGGATGCTCATCCCTGAGGAGGGATGGGACCCCAGTGTCCTGGTCAGGAGCGGCGCCAGGGTCTTTGGCGCCCTAGGCGGGGGTACTTCCGCGCTGCCGGTCATTGGTGGGAATTCTGCGGCGGGGAGGGGTCGTTCCGCGCTCCAGGTCTTCGGGGCACTTTGGCAGCAGGTCCCGGAGCGAGTGAAGGACCCGCTGCAGAATTGCCGACGACGACCCAGAGCGCAGAAGGACGCCCCCCTGCCGCAGAATTGCCGCCAAGGGCAGGAAAATACCACTCTCCCAAATCCTGGCACCCTAAGCGAGCGCCTAGGTCGCCTAAATGGAAGCGCCGGCCCTGGTCCTGGTGCTCACCTCCCAGGGGTCCCGCCCCCGTCCTGATGCCTTACTGTTGACGACGCCCCCGGAGTAGGCGTCGCGGTGGGTGGCCTGGGCGATGGCGCGGCGCCCCAGGTCGTAGGCCTGCTCCACGCTGAGGTCGGGCCGGTACCCGCTGTCCATCACCCCGTAGGCGTAGCTGTTCCCGCAGCCCGTGGAGAACATGGGGCCGGAGAGACGGGTGCCATTATCGTCCACGTAGTACAGGCCGGGGCCCTGCGGGGATGGGGCAGCTGGTGAGACATGGCTGAGACCAGCGGGGGGTTGGGGGTGCGTCTAAGGACTGGAGCTGCCCGGGTCAGATCAGAGGTGGGGAGAAGCTCTGTGGGGCCTGAATCTCAAAGGAAAGGGGGGCCCCAACAGGGAGACTGTGGACTCTGATATCAGGGGGTCTTTGAGCCAGGGGAATCCCCTGTAGAGGTGAAGGTGGATGGAGACGCGGGAGGGCTGAGCTATGGGGCACTGAGGCAGCCTGTGGGGTCCCCCCCAAAGTCCCCTGCCATGTGGCTTGGGGCAGGTGGCCCAGACAATACCTTCTTGTCCCAGCCGCAGATCATGCTGCCCATGGACAGCCCCATGCCCCGATACTCGCACATCATGTTTGACAGCAGCTTGGAGGCGGCTGAGACGCTGATCCGCTCCTTGTTCCGCAGCTGGTACAGCCTGGGGTAGGGGGGAGGCAGACCCCAACATGGGGTGAGTCTCAGATCCCAGACCCTTGAGCTCTCCACCTCAAACCCCTTCCCACCATGGGGTCCCCTCCTTGAGTACCCACCCCCCCACACACTCCAGACCCTCCCTGAGCCCCCATCTCCTAAGTCCCCTGTCCTGCACACCCATTCCCTGCCCCCCTCCCCGGGCGGGCACCTGCAGTGCTTGGCGAGGAGCCGCTCCCAGTACTGGCAGTCGGCGGCGCTGCCCGACATGGTGCCCAGCAGGTAGGGGTTGATCTCGATCACCTTGTTGGCCTCCAGGGTGGCTGTAGGGAAGGAGAGACAGGCCCTGAGTGACACGGGCAGATGGCTGGGGGAGGGTGTCGTGGTGGTGGTGGTGGTGTGTGTGGGGAGGGGCATGGGGGGGCTGGTCTGATCCTCCAGGTGCATATGGGGTCACGAGCTGGGTCAGCTCTAGGCCAAGGGGTGGGGTGGAGGCGCTGGGCAGAGGGATGAGGATGGGGTGGGGAGCTGGAGCTGTAGACACCTGCTCTCACCTGCCAGGTTCCTGGACACAACCCTGCACGAGGGAGGGGCGGACGGAGCCAGCCAGGCCCAAGGGGCTGTAGGGATGGGGGCGGGGGGAAGGGCTGGGTAAAGTGGCCCAGGAGGGGAGAGCTGGGGGGCTTCGTCTCACCAATGTAGCTGCCAGCCGATGCCCGGGAGTCAACAGCCACGACGACCCCGTGCTGGAATTTGAAGGCCAGGGTGGTGGTGCCGTGGGCCAGCTGGATCCGCACCCGGTCCCGGCCCTCCTCGGAGTAGGTCTGCAGGAACTGGGCCGGCTGGGGGGGGGGGGAAGATGGTGAGGGAGGCTCTCCAGCCCTGTCCCCCCTGCCCAGAGCAGTACCCCCCTCTCTGCCCCCCCATGGCACTTCCTCCTCTGCCCCACCGCCAGGGCACTGGCCCCATCCTGCCCCCCCATGCCCATGGCATTGCCCCCACTCCCCACCGCCACCCCCGACTGCACTGACCCCCAGCCCCCCCATTGGCGCTGCCCTCTCCCTGCCGCCCCTCCGCACTGACCTGCTCCCCCCTCGGCAGGGCCAGCTCGGGCGCCCGCAGGCCGAAGCTGTAGTGATCGGATCCCCGGGGCGCAGCGGCGGCTCCGGGGGGGGCCCAGTCCCAGCCCCCGCGGGGGGGCCCGCACACCTCGACCAGCGCCATCGCCTCGCTGCGCCTCCCGCCTGCTCTGAGCGCCGGGGGAAGAGAAACCGAAAGCGGCAGCTGGGGAGGGACCGGCCCGGCCAAGGGCGCGCTGGAGAGGGGCGCACGGAGAGCGCACGGGGCGCCCTGGGGAGAGGCGCAGTGGGAGGGGGTGAGAGCGCAGGGAGATGTCATGGGGCGCTGGGGAGGGGGGCTGGGGCGCGGGGGGCTCTTAGGGGAGGGAACAGCTGGACATGGGCGGGCGCAGCGGGACCAGCGCGCTCCAGGGGCGCATGGAGAGGGGCTGAGAGCCCAGGGGGGGTCGGGGGGCGCCACGGAGAGCGCACGGGGCGGGGCTGAGAGCGCGGGGGAGGTGTCCCGGCGGAGGGGGCGCACGGGGTGCGGGGGCTCTTAGGGGAGGGAACAGCTGGGCATGGGCGGGCAAGTGGGGCCAGCACGGTCCAGGGACGCATGGAGAGGGGCTGAGGGCGCAGGGGGGTCCTGGGGGGGCGCACGGGGCGGAGTGAGAGCGCGGGGGGGAGGTGTCCCGGAGGAGGGTGCGCTGGGGAGGGTCTGGCGGGTTCACGGGGTGTGGGGGGCTCTTAGGGGAGGGAACAGCTGGGCATGGGCGGGCGCAGCGGGGCCCGCACGGTCCAGGGGCGCATGGAGAGGGGCTGAGAGCGCAGGGGGGTCCGGGGAGGGGCCCACGGAGAGCGCACGGGGCGGGGCTGAGAGCGCAAGGGGGTGTCCCGGCGGAGGGGGCGCACGGGGTGCGGGGGCTCTTAGGGGAGGGAACACCTGGGCATGGGCGGGCGCGGCGGTGCCCGCACGGTCCAGGGGCGCATGGAGAGGGGCTGAGAGCGCTGGGGGGGTCGGGGGGCGCAGGGGAGCCCAGGGGAAGTCCTTGGGGCGGGGCCCTGGGCAGCCAGCGTGGAATGTGGCACCGAAGGGCGCAGGGATCCCCCCACGCGGGGCACGGGGGGGGGCGCAGGGGGTTCCCAGCAGCCACGGGCCGGTCCGCCCGACACCCTACAGCAGCGGGAGGGGAGGGGTGTGACCCTCCCTGCGCTGCCCCCATCCGGCCCCAGGGGCGCTGCTCCGGCGCTGGGCGCAAACGGGGGCAGGGGGGCAGCTCTAACCTGGTGCAGCCCGATCTGCCTGGTAACTGCTGACGCGAGTCCCCCCCTTGGGCGGGGCTCGGCTAATGACACCTCCCCCTACCTGGCACTGCCCTGGGGCGTTCGCAGCTTCCCCTCCCTCCCTCCCCCCCAGCACTGCCAGGGGCGTTCACAGCTCCTCGCCCCCAGCACTGCCCCTCCGTTCCCAGCCTGGGGCGTTGCAAAGCTCAGACAGAGCAGAGTCTGCACCAGCTCCTTGGCACCCTGGGGTCCCCCCTACCCCGGGCAGGGACCCCCCTAGCGCACAGGGGAAGGGACACAGCAGCATGTTCCAAGAGGGATCCTTCCCCCCGGGGTTCCAGGCGCCTGGATGTGAGGCTGGGCCCTGGGGTGACCTGGTGCTGCGGGGCGGGGGGCAGCAGACCCCAAGGATCAGGCAGGAAACACATGAGAAAACAGACACTTTTTATTACACACAAGCCAGACAAACACCAGCCGCCCCACCCCTCACTCGCTCGCCTCGACTCCCCCAGCAGAGCCCCCGTGCTGGGGAGGGGCCCCGGTCTCTCTGCAGCACGATGGGTCTCAGAGCTGGGGTTTGTCCAGAGATGGAGCCCCCTGCGCACCCTCTGGTCCTGTGTCCTGTGCCGGGTCCCCAGGGCGAAGGAGCCGCATATGGGGGGGAAGCTCTGAGAACCCCCCACCCTGGGGAGGAACCACACATGCAGGAGGAGCTGAAACCCCCCTCCCCGGAGGATCCCCGGGGTGCCAGGCTCACGGCCCCCCAGCCCCCAGCCCACCCTCGGAGCCGCCCCCCGCGTCCCCGTTGAGCTGTTTCTGCGCCAGGCGCCAGTAGCTGCCCCGACACGCCAGCAGCTCCTGGTGGGTGCCCTGCTCCCGGATCTCCCCCTCCTCCAGCACCAGGATGCGGTCGGCTCGCTCCACGGCGCTCAGGCGATGGGCGATGAGCAGCACCGCGCGCCCGGCCCGGGCCCCCTCGTAAATCTCCTTCTCCACCTGCAATGGCAGATGCCCGGGATAAGAAACAGTCTGATGCGGGGGGCTATGTGGGGAACGCCCCTTCACCAGCTGCCACCCCCCACCCCAACCCCTGCCCCAGCCAATGGAGTCTTTGTCAATACCCCTCACTCCTGACCCACAACCCCCTGCTAGCCCTGGGCTCTCCCCCAGCCCTGCCACTGCCCCTCACTCCCAGCCTGCGGCCCCCCCATATCACTCACCCACAGCTGACTCTCCGTGTCCAAGGCGCTGGTGGCGTCGTCCAGGATCAGCACTCGGGGGTTTCGGAGCAGGGCTCGGGCAATGGCCACCCCCTGCCTCTGCCCCCCCGAGATCTGCCCCCCCATCTCCCCAACATCTGTGGGGGGGAGCTGAGGTCAGTGCCCTGTGAGGCATGTGGGTAGCGCCCCCCCACTCCATCCCCCCTAACACACACCCTGGGACAGGGCTGGGTGCTGTGTCGTGGCCTGTGGGGAAGGGTTCTGGGGTTGCTAGAGAGTTTACTGGGGGGTCACAGGGTGGGATATGGGCTGGTGCCTGTGCTATGGCCAGTGGGGAAGAGGAGGGGGCAGTTGGGGTCCCAGGGGGGTTGGGGGTCACAGGGAGGTACTAGGGGAGGGGTATAGGGTTCCCACGGGAGTGGGGGGTACCAGGAGGTACTGGGGTGCTGGGGAGGGGTATAGGAGTCCCAGGGTAGTGGGAGGTCCCAGGGGTACTGGGGTGCTGGGAAGGGGTATTGGGGTCCCACGGGGGTTGGGGTCACAGGGGGGTACTGGGGGAGGGGTATAGGAGTCTCAGGAGAGTGGGAGGTCCCAGGGGTACTGGGGTGCTGGGGAGGGGTATAGGAGTCCCAGGGTAGTGGGAGGTCCCAGGGGTACTGGGGTGCTGGGGAGGGGTATAGGAGTCCCAGGGTAGTGGGAGGTCCCAGGGGCACTGGGGTGCTGGGGAGGGGTATAGGGGTCCCAAGGGGGTGTATAGGGCTCAGTACCTGTGTCGTAGCCATGGCTCAGCCGGGCGATGAAGCCGTGGGCGTTGGCGCGCCGGGCAGCCCCCGTCACCTCCTGGCGGCTGCGCCCCCCCAGCCCGTAGGCGATGTTCTCGTGCAGTGAGCGGGCGAACAGCACCGGCTTCTGGCTCACCAGCGCCACCTGCAGGCGAGGGGAGATGGAAAGGGACCAGGAGATCGAGGGGCTGAGACCGCACAGACTCACCGCACCTAACGGGGGGCTGACAGAGGCTGAGGGGCCCCAGGGACCTAGTGTGGAGCTGGCTGGATCAGGCCCCCCTGAGAGGATCCTGCTCCCGCGGAGTTCCTCTCCCCAACATCTGGGATCCCTGCCCCACGTGGGGTGACGGAGGGAGGTGGGGCGATGCCCCAGACATTGACACGCCAGGGGGTGTGGAGACACCTGAGCGGGGTGGGAGGGTACAGGGGGTACCTTGTGGTGCAGGTAGTGGTGGGGGGAGGGGATGCTGGGGGAAGGGGGGGCAGGTAGGTACCTTGCGATGCAGGTGGTGATGGGGGAGTGGATGCTGGGGAGGGAGGTGAGGGGGCAGCAGGGGGGTACCATGCTGTGCAGGTAACGATAGGGGAGGGGATGCCGTGGGAGGTGGGTGGGCAGCGGGGGGGGGGGTTACCTTGCTGTGCAGGTAGCGATGGGGGGAGCAGTTGAGGGGTGACGGGGGGGGTTCCTTGCTGTGCAGGTAGCGATGGGGGGAGCAGCTGAGAGGTGACGGGGGGGGGTTCCTTGCTGTGCAGGTAGCAATGGGGAAGGGGATGCCAGGGGAGGTGGGGGGGTGGCAGGGGGGTACCTTGTTGTGCAGGTAGCAATGGGGGGCAGCAGGGGGGTACCTTGCTGTGCAGGTAGCAATGGGGGAAGGGGATGCCGGGGGAGCAATGGGGGGCAGCAGGGGGGTACCTTGCTGTGCAGGTAGCAATGGGGGGAGCAGTGGGGGGGTGGCAGGGGGTACCTTGCTGTGCAGGTAGCAATGGGGAGTGCTGTGGGGGGCTGGCAGGGGGGGTACCTTGCTGTGCAGGTAATGATGCTCGTACTCCCGCAGGTCCCGCCCGTCCAGCAGCAGGCGCCCGCACTGGGGCTCGTAGAAACGCTCCAGCAGGGCCACCAGCGACGTCTTCCCCGCGCCCGATGGGCCAACCAGCGCCGTCACCTCCCCGGGGCGCAGCTCCAGAGACACCCCCTGCGGGGGAGGGGGTTAGACATGGGGAACCTTCCCCCAGCCCTGGGCCCTCCGGCACCCCTCCCCTATTCCCCCCTTCCTCCCCTGGTGGCTCTGCCCCCACAATCCCCAGTCTGACCCCCTGATCCTCCTCCCCTGCAGCCCCCCATAACCCCTCCAGCTACTGCCCCCCAAATCCTTGGTTCTGCTCTGGAACCCCCTGAATTCCCACTCCTGACCCAAACTCTGTGCTGGGTCCCCCACCGGGTACCTTGAGCACAGGGGCATCATCCCGGCCGGGGTAGGAGAACCAGACGTCCTGCACCTGGAGGTGCCCACGCAGGCTGGGGGGGGCCAGCGTCCCAGGGGGGCTGATCTGGGGCGTCCGCTCCATGTACTCAAAGATCTTCTCTGAGGAGCCCACGGCCTTCTGCACGCTGGGGTAGATGGAGAGCAGCACCTGGGGGACAGGGGGGGACAGGCTGGGTGAGCTCACTCCACAGCCCCCCACTCACCCCCCATCACTGGGGCAGACAGGGAGCAGCACCTGGGGGACAGGGGGGGACAGGCTGAGTGAGCTCACTCCACAGCCCCCCACTCACCCCCCATCACTGGGGGGCCCAGAAGGTCAGGGCTGGGTGTACCCCCCCACAGCCCCCATCCCCAGGCAGGTGGCCAGCAGCCCCTGGGAACAGGGGACCCCCACACTCACCTCCACGGCCGTGGTGAACTGCATCTCGTAGAGGACGAAGGTGACCAGGTCCCCGGTGCTGACGGCCCCGGCGGTGACCAGTCGCCCCCCATAGTACAGGATCCCCACCTTCAGCGCCAGCCCCGACAGCTGGGGGGGACAGAGTGTTAATGGGGGTCTGCCATCCACCCCAGGGAGCTCTGGGGGGTCCCCATCTTATGGGGGAGTGATGGGGGCTTGGAGCTTTGGTCAAGGCTGTGGGACCCCACTCTGATGGGGAGAAGGGGCCCAGCATGACTCCCCCAGGGGGGCCCCTTTGCCCTTCCCTGGCCCCCTCTGCCACCTCCCTATCCCCCAGAGATACCCCTCCTGTCTGACCCTGAGCATACGCCCCCCGTGCTCCTGCCACGGCCATGGGATACCAGGCCCCGCCCGCCCGTCCCAGGGATAGTGTCTTCTGCCCCCTGCCCCCAGGGTTACCACTCTCCCCTGGCCCCTTGGTACAGTCTGCCAGCGCCTTCCCCGGCTGCACCCTGCCTCTGTACCCCCATTGCCATGGCAGCCCTACAACCCTCGCTGCCGTGGCGCCTCCCCCCGTTGCCGTGGCGCCCCCACGACACCCCCTTACGCTGTTGGTCCACATGGAGGCGGCGTAGGCGGCTGCCTCCTGCTTGTTGAGCCGGTAGGTCTCCTGCAGCCGCTGCCCATAGCGCCGGGCGGCCCCCTCCTCGTTGGCAAAGCTGCGCACCGTGGCCATGGCCTGGAAGGTCTCCACTGCCACCTCATTGGCCTTGGCCAGGGACTCCTGCACCCGCTGCGCCAGGCTCTGGGGCGGAGCGGGGGGGTCAGAACAGGGGGCTCTGGGCACCCCTCCGCCTCCATCCCCCTGCCCAGCCCCAGATCTGTTTCCGAGTCGCTGCCCCCAGGGTAGAGCCCCAGCCTGTGAGTCCAGCCCGCACTCCTCGCTCCTAGCCGTACATGTACACGTAGCCGAATTAAAACGCAGATCGTTTGCCTGCACCCGGCTTACCCAGCGACCTGCCCCATGTCACCGACCCGACACTTTCTTTTCTACCCCTCCCCAGTTTGTGTGTCATTTGCAGACTCTCTCAGTGAGGGCTGGTGTCAGAGTAGCAGCTGTGTCAGTCTGCATCCGCAAAAAGAACAGGAGTCCTTGTGGCACCTCAGAGACTAACACATTTATTTGAGCAAAGTAACAGAACCCCACTAGCCATCACCTTCAGCTCCCAACTAATACCTCTCAAGTGCGTCATCAAGGATCTACAACCTATCCTGAAGGACGATCCCTCACTCTCACAGACCTTGGGAGACAGGCCAGTCCTCACTTACAGACCGTGCCCCAACCTGAAGCAAATACTCACCAGCAACCACACACCGCAGAACAAAAACACTAACCCAGGAACCTATCCGTGCAACAAAGCCTGATGCCAACGCTGTCCACATATCTATTCGGGGGATACCATCATAGGACCTAATCACATCAGCCACACTATCAGAGGCTCATTCACCTGCACATCTACCAATGTGATATATGCCATCATGTGCCAGCAATGCCCCTCTGCCATGTACACTGGCCAAACCGGACAGTCTCTACGCAAAAGGATAAATGGACACAAATCTGATATGAAGAATCATAACATTCAAAAATCAGTCGGAGACACTTCGACCTCCCTGCTCACTCAGTAACAGACCTCAAAATCACAATTATTCAACAACAAAACTTCAAAAACAGACTCCAACGAGAAACTGCAGAATTGGAATTAATTTGCAAACTGGACACCATTCAATTAGGCTTGAATAAAGACTGGGAGTGGATGGGTCATTACACAGAGTAAAA
This sequence comes from Gopherus flavomarginatus, assembly GCF_025201925.1. Taxonomy (NCBI): domain Eukaryota; kingdom Metazoa; phylum Chordata; order Testudines; family Testudinidae; genus Gopherus; species Gopherus flavomarginatus. Next base: position 1,228,487 of record NC_066628.1, read on the forward strand.
ACTATTTCCTCACGCTAATTTCCCCCTCTACTGTTACTCACACCTTCTTATCAACTGGGCCATCCTGATTATCACTACAAAAGTTTTTTTCTCCTGCTGACAATAGCCCACCTTAATTGATTACTCTCGTTATAGTTAGTATGGCAACACCCATTATTTCATGTTCTCTGTGTATATCTGTCTTTCTACTGTATTTTCCACTGCATGCATCCAATGAAGTAGGTTTTAGCCCACAAAAGCTTATGCCCAAATAAATGTGTTAGTCTCTCAGGTGCCACAAGGTCTCCTGTTCTTTTTTCAGTGAGGGTTGTAGGTTTTCTTTCAGATCATGGATAAGACGTTTAATAGCACAGGGCCAAGCACCGATCCCTGGGGGCCCTACTAGAACCCCCACCCCGAATGACAATTCCCCATTTACAGTTACATTTGAAGACCAATCAGTTAGCCAGTTTTTAACCCATTTTGTGTGGATCCTGGGCACCCACAGGCTGCCGTGGGGGGTGGGAAGGAGGGGCAGTGGGGAGCAGTGCAGAGGGGGCAGATGGTAGGGGTGAGGGAAGGGGGGAGATACTAGGGAGTGGGGAGGGGCGGTACCTGGTGGAATTTCCCGGAGAGCTTGGGCACCAGCAGGACGAGGGGCAGCGGGGGGTGTGGGTGGGGGGCTGACCAGCATGGAGGGAAGTGGGGAGCAGGTTGGGGGGCAGGGGGCTGAGCAGCGTGGAAGGAAGTGGGGGGCAGGTTGGGGGGCAGGGGGCTGAGCACGGCGGGGGGCTGGGGACAGGCTGTGGGGCAGAGGCGCGGTACCTGGTGGAATTTCCCGGAGAGCTTGGGCACCAGCAGGATGAGGGGCAGCGCGGGGTGCGGGCGAGGTACTGAGCACGGCGGGGGGCTGGGGGGCTGTGGGGCGGAGGGGTGGTACCTAGTGGAATTTCCCGGAGAGCTTGGGCACCAGCAGGACGAGGGGCAGCGGGGGGTGTGGGCAGGGGGCTGAGCAGCATGGAAGGAAGTGGGGGGCAGGTTGGGGGGCAGGGGGCTGAGCACGGCGGGGGGCTGGGGACAGGCTGTGGGGCGGAGGGGCGGTACCTGGTGGAATTTCCCGGAGAGCTTGGGCACCAGCAGGCCGAGGGGCAGCGGGGGGTGTGGGTGGGGGGCTGACCAGCATGGAGGGAAGTGGGGAGCAGGTTGGGGGGCAGGGGGCTGAGCAGCGTGGAAGGAAGTGGGGGGCAGGTTGGGGGCAGGGGGCTGAGCACGGCGGGGGGCTGGGGACAGGCTGTGGGGCAGAGGCGCGGTACCTGGTGGAATTTCCCGGAGAGCTTGGGCACCAGCAGGATGAGGGGAAGCGTGGGGTGCGGGCGAGGTACTGAGCACGGCAGGGGGCTGGGGACGGGCTGTGGGGCGGAGGGGTGGTACCTAGTGGAATTTCCCGGAGAGCTTGGGCACCAGCAGGACGAGGGGCAGTGGGGGGTGTGGGCAGGGGGCTGAGTGGGGCAGGGAGCTGGAGGCAGGCGTGGGGTGGGGGACTGGGGGCAGGTTGGGGGGCAGAGGGCTGAGCACGGCGGGGGGCTGGGGACAGGCTGTGGGGCGGAGGGGCGGTACCTGGTGGAATTTCCCGGAGAGCTTGGGCACCAGCAGGACGAGGGGCAGTGGGGGGTGTGGGCAGGGGGCTGAGTGGGGCAGGGAGCTGGAGGCAGGCTGTGGGGTGGGGGACTGGGGGCAGGTTGGGGGGCAGAGGGCTGAGCACGGCGGGGGGCTGGGGACAGGCTGTGGGGCGGAGGCCCGGTACCTGGTGGAATTTCCCGGAGAGCTTGGGAACCAGCAGGACGAGGGGCAGCCCCACGGCGGTGAAGAGCGCCAGCCGCAGCGACACCTGCACCATGAGGCCGAAGAGGAAGACTCCCCGCATCCCGTACCACATCAGCAGGTTCAGCTTCTCGCTCAGCGCCTCGCTCACAGCGTCCGTGTCGGCCGTCACCCGCGACGTGATGTCCCCTGGGCGGGGGCAGCAGAAAGGGTCAGTGGGGGGAGAGGGGGACGGATCCTGGAGCGATTCCACAGGGACCCGTCCAGCCTGGGCCGTCCAGCCACACATCACCCTTGTTCCTGTCCCTCCCTCCCTCATTCACAGCGTCTCCAGCCAGCCCTGCTCATGTATTTAGGGGCTAGTTGGGGGGTGGGGGTGGGAGCCCTAGCAGGGAAGTAGGAGTTTGTGACAATGGGGCAGGGCCTGGCTGTGGGTTGGGGCAGGGGGAGGAGCCCAGGGGGTGTCTGTGGGGTCAGTGTGGGGCAGGGGGCTCAGGGTGGGGGGGAGCCCTGGGTGGGGGGTCTGTGGGGCAGGGGAGGGGTCCCATACCAGTGCGGTTGGCATGGAAGAAGGTGATCTCCTGGTGCAGGATGGGGGGGGAGTCCGGGGGGAGTGTCTGTGGGGTCGGTGTGGGGCAGAGGCAGGGGGGTTTGTGGGGTCGGTGTGGGGCAGAGACAGGGGGGTCTGTAGGGCAGGAGTGGGTCCCATACCGGTGCGGTTGGCATGGAAGAAGCCGATCTCCTGGTGCAGGACGGAGCTGAAGACCCGGCTCTGGATTCGCATGTGGATCCGGTTCATGGTGCCGTTATAGAGACAGTCGGACACGAACTCTGTCACTGCGCTGTGGGGGTGGGGGGCAGTGGTTAGTGCTGGGGCTACTGCCTGCCCCCCAACTCCCTGCTCCCCCAAACCCAGCCACCATCCCCCCAGACCAGCCCCCGACTCCCTGCCCCCCACACAGTCACAGTCACCCCAGACCTGTCCCCAAACATCCATCCCCCCAAACTCAGCAACCATCCCCGAGACCTGCCCCCCAACCCCCAGCCCCCCAAACCCAGCCAGAATCACCCCAGACCTACCTCCCAATTCACTGTCCCCCCAACACAGCCACGATCCCCCTAGACATGCCCCTGAATTCCTGTAGGGATCTTGTTATACACATCCCGCACCCCATGACCCCAGCTCCCCTCCACCCCCCATGACCCACCTCTTCTCCCCACGCTCCATACACATTGACCCCACCCCGTGAGCCCAGCTCCCCCAGCCCTACCTGCCCACGGTGATGAGGGACATGGCCCAGATGGCCCGGACGAAGGCCGAGGGGTCGTTCTCGCTCACAATCCAGTCGGTCATGCGCCCCGTGTAGTAGGGGATCGCCATCTCCCCTGCAACCCAACAGCACATGGGGTCAGGACTCCTGGCTTCTCCAGGGGAGTGGGGGCTGGTGGGTTAGAGCACGGGGGGCAGGGAGCCAGGACTCCTGGGTCCTACCCCAGCTCTGGGAGGGAAGTGGGGGCTGGTGGGTTAGAGCACGGGGAGTAGGGAGCCAGGACTCCTGGGTCCTATCCCAGCTCTGGGAGGGAAGTGGGGGCTGGTGGGTTAGAGCACGGGGAGTAGGGAGCCAGGACTCCTGGGTCCTATCCCAGCTCTGGGAGAGGAGTGGGGGCTGGTGGGTTATAGCAGGGGGGGGCTGGGAGCCAGGACTCCTGAGTTCTCTCCCCAGCTCTGGGAGGGGACTGGGGGCTGGTGGGTTAGAGCAGGGGGCCAGGAGCCAGGACTCCTGGGTTCTCTCCCCAGCTCTGGGAGGGAAGTGGGGGCTGGTGGTTAGAGCAGGGGGGGCTGGGAGCCAGGACTCCTGAGTTCTCTCCCTAGCTCTGGGAGGGCACTGGGGGCTGGTGGTTAGAGCAGGGGGGGCCAGGAGCCAGGACTCCTGGGTTCTCTCCCAGCTCTAGGAGGGGAGTGGGGTCCAGTGGGAGAGTCCAGAGAGGCCACCTCTCACCCATTCAGGGTCATTTCCTATATTTGTGCAGCCTTCGTTCTGTGAGTGAGCCCAGCAGACACAAATCACACTAGCCCAGGACCCTGTGACCGTCCCACCCACCCACACACACCTCGTCAGAGGGCCCAGTAATGCACACAGGACTCAGTCAGGGTCAGGGCCCCGTCGCGCCGGGCGCTGAACAAAGAGGAAGAGACAGTCTCTGCCCAGAAACAGGACAGAGGCGTATAAACACACAGCTGGTTTCTGTCCTATCTGGCCCCTGGGCAGGGACTGGCTGGCTCAGGGGGGCAGGGAACAGGACACGGGGCCTTTCCCCCTCGCGCCCGCAGCCACGGTCCCCCTGACTCACCAAGTGAGGACAGCACCAGGAACCCCGCGATGGCCACGAAGCGCAGCAGGTCCGGCCTCATGCAGGCCAGCAGACGGCCCAGCGAGGCCGAGGGCCTCAGATCCCCCTTGCCGGCAGGGAACAGCTGGTGCCAGAGCACGGCCACCAGCCCCGCCACGCCGTAGGTCAGGCCGAAGACATCCCCTCGGCCCCAGCCGTGCAGCAGCTCCGAGGGGGGTGCCCGGGGCTGGGCCAGCGCCTGCAGGGTCACATAGCTGGGCAGCAGCAGGCTGAGCAGGGCAGCCAGGGGCAGCAGCGCGTCCCGTAGCCCCCCGGGCAGGCCCTGCCCCCTGCCGCAGGCAGCCTGGGCGCTCAGGCTCAGCAATGCCCATCGCACCAGCGCCACCCCCCAGGCCAGCGCCAGGGGGTCCCAGGCCTGCAGCGGGGGACAGAGCAGCAGGGCCAGGCGCAGGGTGAGGAAATCCAGCAGCATTGCCAGGGGCAGGGAGACCCAGGCCACGGCCAGCTTCATGCCAGGGGCCGGTCCCTGCAGCGCTCAGCAGTGAGTGTCTAAATCTCCTAGTCCCAGCTGTGGCTGGTCCCTGCAGCGCTCAGCAGCGAGTGTCTAAGTCTCCTAGACCCGGTGCGGCCGGTCCCCGCCGGGGGCGCCCTCTGGCGGCCGCTCGGGTCACTGCGCTCAGAGCCGCGCCGGAGTGACCGCAGAACCTGTCCTGCCGATCCAGTTCCACTCCGCTTGGGGTCTCCCCCTTTCCCGGTGCGGGCCGGGGTCTGGATGCGGCTGCTCCGGGGCTAGCGGATCCCAGGCGCCGGGGGCAAGTCCTGGTCCGGCTCCGCAGCTGCCCCGTGGAAACGCGCCGCCCGCAACTCCCGGCCTGGGCGAGGAGCCGCGAACTGGGGGTCGGAGGCGGAGAGAGGCGGGTCTGGACCCCGGTTCGCCGCCCGCCCTGGGAAGTCCCCGGCTGCCCGGATCCGCTTCTGGGAAAGGAGGCGGCTTCCCGAAAGTGAAAGTGAAACCGGATTAGCGCAGAGCCCGCCCGGGGGGGCCATAGCGCGTTACATGGGATGAGCTCGGACCCGGCTGAGCGGGGGGGAATAATGGAGCCTGTTGACCTATGAATAACGGGGGGAGCTGCCCCCCCCGCCCCATAGCAAGCGACGCCCCCTGGCTCCGCACAATTACAGCCGGGCTGGGGGCTCTGCGCTGACTGGGGGCGAGGGGGCAGGGACCCTGGGGCAGAGGCTGGGTGTGAATTACTGTTGCATGAAATAATAAATCCCCCCCCCATGGCGCAGATCCCCCTCCCTGCACCTGCAGCTCGAGGGAGGGGGGTATTGAAGCTCACATGTGTCCGCAGGATTTCTGCTCCCAGCCAGCCCGGCGCAGCGAGGGCTCAGACTGAGCCCAGGCCGTGGGGTCCAGGCAGGTCTCTGTAGCTGTGGGACTCACATTGCGCCCGTCACCGTGGCCTCTGGGCACCTCACAGGCAGTTGTGGAATTATTGTCACACCCCTGCTGCCCCCCCTCCAGGGCTACCGGCCCAGGTTACAGCTGGGGGCCCTGCAGCACCAGGAGCTGGACCCAGGTCTCTCCAGCCCCCGGCTAGTGCAGAGCCCCCAGCGGTCCTGGGATTCGCTGGACTGTCCCGCTTCGACCCCCATCCCCACCCCCATCCAGGCTGAAGTGGCTCCTGCCCTGTGGGAGAGGCTGGGCTTGGCTCCCCAATCCCGGCGGTGCAACCTGGCCCCTGGGACCTTTCAGGAGGCTGGTTGGACACTGGTGGGTGTAACACGCCTGCCTGGGCCTGTCTGCCAGGGGTTGGGGGGATGGGGCGGCCTGGCCAGGTCTCGGTGACTGAGGGGACGTCCACACTGCATTAAAGGCCCATGCCCCCCCCCCAGGTCTCAGGGCCGGTCCGGCTGACTCAGGATGGCGGGACAAGAAATCCCATGTGGATGTTGGGGCCGGGGCTGGAGCCCGGCTCTGGGGCCCTCCCTGAGATGTCAGGCCCTGGCCTCCAGGGAAGCCGGATTGTCCACACTGTGGCGTGTAGCCAGCAACCCGAGCCCGACTCAGCTGACCCGGCTGCCTGCGCCAGGGGCTTTTATTCCCGTGTGGATGGACCCTGAGTGGCACTGAGACCCTGTGGGCCAGGGGCCAGGTCCTGGGGCCCAGAGCCCAGCCCAGCGAGCCCCATGATACAGGTGGGGCCAGCCCAGAGCTGAGCCAAGCCAGCCCCACTGCTCACTCTGCACCCCGCCCAGGGCCTCCCACCCCCGGGGGGCAGGACCCCCTGCTGTAGCCAGTGAGATGCTGGGGGTGCGCAGGGCTATAGGGGTCCCCACAGCTGCCAGGCCCGTGGCCCAGCCCCCCTGCCCAGTGCAGCCGCCCAGGCGGTTCCTGTATGGCCCGGGATAGGCAGGCACGGCGCCACCCGCCTCTCACCCGGTGTCAGGGCCCAGCAGATGATGGATGGGGGAAGCGGTTTGGGACGCCGGGGGAGGGACGGAGGGACTCCCAGCCCCGCCCTCCAGGCCCGGGCATCACCTGTTGCCCGGCAGAGCGGGGCGGGACAGGTTCCGAGCGGCGCTGGCTGCTGGGCGCCCCCTGGCGAAGCTGGGCGGCGCTGCAGGGAGGGCGGCGCGGGAGCGGCTGGTCCCGGAGCTGTCCCGGGCGCTGGTGCATCGCTCCCGGGGTCGCTGCACCATGGCGGGCTGCGGGGGGCCCGGCTGGGCGGACGGGGAGGTCCGCACGGGGGTAAGTGGGGCCGGGGGGGATCCGCTGCGGGGGAATCCCAGGAGGGGGTAAAGTGGGGGCGCCCCATGAATTGCCCTAGGGGCTGCCCGGCTTGGATCGGCCCCCCCGGAGCACTGCCCGGCTCGGGTCCCGGGGGCTGCGGAATCCGGGCGGCTTCAGCCTCCTCCCAGCCCCCCCGGCCAGGCTCCGAGCCGCTTTCGCTTTCCGTATGCTCTGGCGGCGCGAACTCTGCCCGTTTACACCCTGAAAGGGGCTCGGGGCGGGGGGGTCGGCTGGGACCCGCCTGCTGCCCCCATGTACCCCCACCTGCCGCCCGCTCCATCCCCCCCACCCCGCTGTCCCATGTCTGCTGCTAACCCCATCTCCCCCCGCTGCCCCCCATGTGCCTCTTCCACCCCCCACCCCCGCTGTCCCGTCTCTGCCAGAAAACCCCATCTCCCCCGCTGCCCCCCATGTGCCCCCTCCATCCCCCCGCTACGCTGTCCCGTCTCTGCTGCTAACCCCATCTCCCCCCGCTGCCCTCATGTGCCCCTTCCATCCCCCACCCCCGCTGTCCCGTCTCTGCCAGAAAACTCCATCCCCCCCCGCTACCCCCCATGTGCCCCCACCTGCTGCCCGCTCCATCCCCCCGCTGCGCTGTCCCGTCTCTGCTGCTAACCCCATCTCCCCCCGCTGCCCCCCATGTGCCCCTTCCACCCCCACCCACGCTGTCCCGTCTCTACCGGCAAACTCCATCCCCCCCCGCTGGCCCCCATGTGCCCCCACCTGCTGCCCGCTCCATCCTCCCACCCCGCTGTCCCATGTCTGCTGCTAACCCCATGTCCCCCCGCTGCCCTCATGTGCCCCTTCCATCCCCCCGCTACGCTGTCCCGTCTCTGCTGCTAACCCCATATCCCCCCGCTGCCCTCATGTGCCCCTTCCATCCCCCCGCTGCGCTGTCCCGTCTCTGCTGCTAACCCCATATCCCCCCGCTGCCCCCCATGTGCCTCTTCCACCCCCCACCCCCACTGTCCCGTCTCTGCCAGAAAACTCCATCTCCCCACACTGCCACCCATGTACCCGCACCTGCCGCCCACTCCATCCCCCCCACCCCGCTGTCCCATGTCTGCTGCTAACCCCATGTCCCCCCGCTGTCCCCCATGTGCCCCCTCCATCCCCCCGCTACGCTGTCCCGTCTCTGCCAGAAAACTCCATCTCCCCACACTGCCCCCCATGTGCCTCTTCCACCCCCCACCCCCGCTGTCCCGTCTCTGACAGAAAACTCCATCTCCCCACACTGCCCCCCATGTGCCCCCACCTGCCGCCCGCTCCATCCTCCCACCCTGCTGTCCCATATCTACTGCTAACCCCATGTCCCCCCGCTGTCCCCCATGTGCCCCCTCCATCCCCTCGCTGCGCTATTTCGTCTCTGCTGCTAACCTTATGTCCCCCCGCTGCCCCCATGTGCCCCCCTCCATCCCCCACTGCGCTGTCCCATGTCTGCTGCTAACCCCATCTCCCCCGCTGCCCCCCATGTGCCCCCTCCATCCCCCCACTACGCTGTCCCGTCTCTGCTGCTAACCCCATGTCCCCCCGCTGCCCCCATGTGCCCCTTCCACCCCCCACCACCGCTGTCCCGTCTCTGCCGGCAATCTCCAGCTCCCCCCACTGCCCTCCATGTGCCCCCTCCACCTCCCATCCCATCTCTGCCGGCTAACCTCGTCTCCCCCATGTGCCCCTTCCATCGCCCTGCTGCACTGTCCTGTCTCTGCTGCTAACCCCATCTCCCCCCGCTGCCCCCCATGTGCCCCTTCCACCCCCACCCACACTGTCCCGTCTCTACCGGCAAACTCCATCCCCCACCGCTGGCCCCCATGTGCCCCCACCTGCTGCCCGCTCCATCCTCCCACCCCGCTGTCCCATGTCTGCTGCTAACCCCATGTCCCGCCGCTGCCCCCCATGTGCCCCCTCCATCCCCCTGCTGCGCTATTCCGTCTCTGCTGCTAACCCCATGTCCCCCCGCTGCCCCCATGTGCCCTCCTCCATCCCTCCGCTGCACTGTCCCATCTCTGCTGCTACCCCCATGTCCCCCCGCTGTCCCCCATGTGCCCTCCTCCAGCTCCCCATCCCGTGTCTGCCGGCCCTATCTTCCCTTGCTGCCCCCCATGTGCCCCCTCCACCTCCCATTCCATCTCTGCCGCCTAACCTCGTCTCCCCCATGTACTCCCCATGTGCCACCCTGCCGCCCTCTCCATCCCCCCGTCCCGTCTCTGCTGGCCCCATACCCCCCTGCTGTTCCCCCTACAGGACCCCTCCCTCCACTGTCCCACTTCCCTTCCTCGCACCCCATATGCCTCTACTGCAGACCCTTCTCCCGCCCCAGAGATCAGGAATAGAACCCAAGAGTACTGGCTCCCATGTGCCCCTGCAACTCCCCATGTCTCCCTGCTGCACCCCCATATGCCCATGCTGCACCCCCATACGTGCCTCCTTGAAACCCCCAAATGTCCCCACCCCAATGTACAGAACTGCCAGCCCGGAACGTTCACAGATCCTGAGTTCTGCTGAACACTAATGGACAGAGATTGTGTTTGTCTTCTGGGCCCCCAGCTCCCTCAGGCCACATGTTCCCAAGCCACCAGAGCCAGAAACTTACTTGTTCTTTCAATGGAAGCCAAGAGCTGCATGCAGTGTGGTGGTGCCAGCTCTGGGGGGGAGTTAGAGCAGGGGGTCAGGGAGCCAGAACTCCTGGGTTCTATTCTCAGCTCTGGGAGGGGAGTGGGGGCTGGGAGCCAGGACTCCTGGGTTCTATTCTCAGTTCTGGGAGGGGAGTGGAGGCTGGTGGGTTAGAGTAAGGGGCTGGGAGCCAGGACTCCTGGGTTCTCTCCCTGGCTGTGTTTCAGTTCCCCATGAGGCAGGTCAGTTGGGGATTAACACATGAAGGTGTTTGAGCAGCTGTGGTGGTGGATACCGAGTTGACCAGCAGCTCCCAGGGCTGCACTGTGGCCAGTGGAACAGATGAAGGGGAATCTTGAGCTGGGCAGGGAGGGGATTTTCCTGCAGGACTTGGCCCCGGTGTGACCATGGCTGGGATCCTGAGTCCAGGTCTGGGGCCTGCAGGCTGGGGATTAAAGGGCTAGAAAAGCTGCTGGGGAGCGAGAGAGAGACTCCCCAGGGGGTCCACCAAAGTACTTGGCTGCCTAAGCCCCCGACTTGGGCACCTCCGGCCCAGCTGCTCTGCGATCCACCGATCTCCCGCCTCACTCTGTCGGCGCTAAACTCACTGGGCGCCCAAGTTCCTCAGGGTAACTTCCCCTCGGCGCGGGAGGTCCTGCCTCTGGGCCTGCACTCTGCACGCGCCCCTCGGACACCTGGCTCCCGCCTACCTGCAAACCCGGGCAGGGCAGCGTTCAGCTGCTTAAGTGATGTGTGGGGCCCGAGCCAGTTGGCCTGCACCGAGGCTGCTTATTGGATCAGGTCCCTTTCCAAATCCAGCCAGAGCAGGGGCATGGGGTCCCCCCCCATAGCTTCCAGCCTGGCAGGGATGTGGGGGAAACCAGTTCCATTCCCCCTTCTGTTTGGGGGGGAGGGCTTTGAACAGGGGTCTCCCGCATGGAGGGCTCTAACCCAGTGACGCTAACCCACCTCTGTACGGGTGACCCCTTTCACACAGCAAACATATGCACCCCCCCTTATAAATTAAAAACACATTTTTTTATATATTTAACACTATTGTAAATGCTGGAGGCAAAGCAAGGTTTGGGGTGGAGGTTCACAGCTCATGACACGCCCCCCCCCCCCATGTAATAACCACCCAACCCCTGGTTTGAGAACCCCTGGCCTGACCTCTGGGCTACAGGCTGTTCTGGGGTGGGGGGCTCCCTCCCTCTCTCCTTTGCAGCTGTTGCCCTCTGAATAAATAGTGAATGGGGGACAGGACCCAGGATCACCCCCTCCCACGTGGGGGGGCCCTAATCACTGAGCCACACAGGCATAGTCTCTTCACCCCACCCCCAATAACTATTTCTGTATTGCTCCCCAGTGGAACAGGTGGCCTGGGTCAGACCAGCAGTCTGGGAATGGGGGACTCTGGCTGGGAGGTGCCATGTGCCCCCCCATCACCCCAAACCTGGCGCCCTGGCTGGGCACTGCCTGGTGTAAACACACTGTACCAGCAATGCACCCGCCGCCCTTAGCACCTGCCAATTCCAGGCAGCAGGTGCAGGATCCACCCCCCGCCCCCCCCCGCCGCTGCCAGCCCCAGGATTCTGTACCCAACTGCCAGGAATTTGTCACAGGCCGCAACAGGCCCTTTGCCATGTGTAATCAAATCCCAGAGCCACCCCCCTCTGATCCCACGGAGCCACGGACTGGACAGGACACCTGGGCCAGAGAATGTGAAAAGGGGGCTGTCACTCCTGCAGAGCCGGGAGAGAACCCAGGAGTCCTGGCTCCCAGCCCCCCTGCTCTGACCCACCAGCCCCCACTCCCCTCCCAGAGCTGGGGATAGAACCCAGGAGTCCTAGCTCCCAGCCCCCCCTGCTCTAACCCACCAGCCCCTACTCCCCTCCCAGAGCTGGGGAGAGAACCCAGGAGTCCTGGCTCCCAGCCCCCTGCTCTAACCCACCAGCCCCCACTCCCCTCCCAGAGCTGGGAGAGAACCCAGGAGTCCTGGCTCCCAGCCCCCTCTGCTCTAACCCAGCAGCCCCCACTCCCCTCCCAGAGCTGGGAATAGAACCCAGGAGTCCTGGCTCCCAGCCACCCCCAGTAGAGTCACAGTGTGCGGGCCAGTTACACTGTCTGCCTGCAGCCCCACTGGGCATTGTGCTGTGGGTTCACAGGCAGAGATTCCTGCCTCTTGCCCCATTGACCCGGAGGGATCAGCGCGGAGCCCGCAGGACGCAAACACGGCCGGTCTGCTCTGCTCATTTCCCCTTGTGAGGTTTGGGGGGAGCCCTGGACCACCCAGGAGCCCTGTGCCGGCTCCCTGCAGGGCGTAGGGTGACCCTCAGTCTCCCCCGGCTCCGAGGGTCCCTGCACTGAACCCCTGTCTCCTCCCTTTCCCCAGACGACCATCATGGCTGTGGAGTTTGATGGCGGGGTCGTGGTGGGCTCTGACTCCCGGGTGTCTGCAGGGTAAGTGCCGGGACTCGGCCAGGGAAGAGGCCCCCGTGCGACGGGCATCGGGGGGGAATTATCACTGCTCACCCCGCCCTGTATCCCTGGTGCAGGGGAAGGCGCAGGACTGTTCCTCCAGTGTCTGTCACCCCCTCCAGGCCGGGGTCATGCCCGGTATTTGGGGTTTGGCCTGCGCTGGGACGGGCTCTGCAGTGGGGCCGGCTCGCCCCGGATCAGGCACGGATCGTCCTCATCACTTTTCGGTGAGATGCCTGTTCCGGTCCCTGGTGAATACAGGAATCTCTCTCGCTCCCCCGCGTCGGGACACTGGATGGGCTGTGCCTCGTTGTGAGGGGCTGTCGGAGCTTCTCCCCGTCTCCTGGCTGCCCAGCCGCTGCTCTCTGGGGGGCCTGGTTCCCACCCAGAGTTTGTGATGGAGACTCTGCCTTAGCTGGGTGCATGTGCCAGCCCCACCCCCATCCACCTGAGTCCTGTTCTCAGTCCCTCTGCTTCCCCCGGGGCCCAGCCGAGCTCTCCAGCCGCACTAGAGCCCCCCCCTTCCTGACAACCATCTCCCTGCACAGACCCCACTCCCAGGCTCTCTGCAGCCGCCGGGAGCAGCCTCCCAGAGCTATCATAAACCTAGTCCCAGATTTGGACCTTAGCATCCAAAATATGGGGGTTAGCATGAAAACCTCCAAGCTTAGTTACCAGCTTGGACCTGGTACCTGCTGCCACCACCCAAAAAATTAGAGTGTTTTGGGGCACTCTGGTCCCCCCAAAAACCTTCCCTGGGGACCCCAAGACCCAAATCCCTTGAGTCTCACCACAAAGGGAAATAAACCTTTTCCCTTCCCCCCTCCAGGTGTTCCTGGAGAGAGACACAGAAGTAAACTCCGTGGATCTAAACAGAGGGATTCCACCCTCTTTATTTCCAGTCCTGGAAACACAAGCACTTCCCTCTTCACCCAGAGGGAATGCAAAGTCAGGCTAGTAAATCTAACATACACAGATTTCCCCCGGACTTCTTCCTCCCACCAATTCCCTGGTGAGTTGCAGACCCAATTCCCTGGAGTTCCCCACTAAAGAAAAACTCCAACAGGTCTTAAAAAGAAAGCTTTATATAAAAAGAAAGAAAAATACATAAAAATGGTCTCTCTGTATCAAGGTGACAAATACAGGGTCATTTGCTTAAAAGAAATATGAATAAACAGCCTTATTCAAAAAGAATACAATTCAAAGCACTCCAGCAACTATAGACATGTAAATACAAAAAAACCATACAAATAACTATCTGATCTTTGTACTCACAACTGGGAAACAGAAGATTAGAAAGCAGGAAACAGAAATCACTTCTCATAGCTGAGAGAGAGACAGACAGAAGAACAAGAACAAAGGGCCCCCACACAAAGTTCCCTCCACCCAGATTTAAAAAAGTCTTGTTTCCTGATTGGTCCTCTGGTCAGGTGGTTCAGATTACTTCTTTCCAGGTGAAAGAGACGTTAACCCTTAGCTATCTGTTTATGACAAGAGCATCCACACACACCCCGGGTTCCAGCCCCGGTTCTCCTGCGAAGTGACCCACAGCCAGGCCTGGCCCTGCCCAGAGCCCAGGTGCAGCCTCTCTCTGCTGGGCAGGGGGAGCAGGATTGGGGTCTGCAGGCTGTTAATCCTTTCCCCGCCTTACACTAGAGCAGGGGGGTTGGCATGTGTCCCACCCCACCACGGGTCTGGGAACGGGGCAGGTCCTGGATTCTGAGCCTGGGCGCCGGGTCTGACTCCGGCTCTGCTCTTGCCGCTCTGGATTTCACGCTGGGATCCGGATTCTCCTCCCCAGGGAGGCTGTGGTGAACCGGGTCTTTGATAAGCTGGCCCCGCTGCACGAGCGGATTTACTGCGCTCTCTCCGGCTCCGCCGCCGACGCCCAGGCCATCGCGGACATGGTGCATTACCAGCTGGAGCTGCACAGGTAGGGCGGGGAGGCCGGGCGGGGGTCCCCTGGGGGTTCAGGGGTGGGGCTGGCGCTCACAGGGCCCCTTGTGAGGGGTGGCTCCTCCTGTTCTCACTGACACACACACCCTCTGCCTCTCTCCAGCCTGGACATGGACGAGGCCCCGCTGGTCCTGGCGGCCGCCAGCCTGGTGAAAGGCGTCAGCTACAAGTACAAGGAGGAGCTGTCGGCGCATCTCATGGTAGCGGGATGGGACCGGAAGAAAGGGGGGCAGGTGAGGCTGGGGGGGGCTGGCAGCCGGGGGCGTGGTCCGTCTGCCCCCTACGGTATCCACCGGCCTGGCCGCCCACAGGGCCTGGCTGCCTTGTCTGTGCTGTGACCCCCTCCCCTCGGCCCATCCCCATCTCCCTGCAGCATCCCATTCAAACCGGTTAATGCTCCAGAACAAGCTACGCCCAGGGTGCAAAGGGCACCTGGCCCCCTCGGGCAGACAGAAAGGGGGTGAACATTAACTGCCCCCGGCAGGGCTGAGCGCCGCATCTCACCCGCCAACCGGGCAAGGAGACCTGCCCTGCGGTACGTCCCAGTTGCTTTCCCGCAGGGCCCTGTGGCTCCTTGGCCTGGCCAGGCTTGGTAAAAACGCCCCATTAAGGTGTCCTCGTTCCCTCCCTTGGCCATCGCTGGGTGAGTCACCAGCCGCTAGGAGCCAGGCCAGCACCGCTGCGGGGAGTCTGAACCCAGAACCTCCTGCCCCATCGGTGCTCAGGTGGCCACAGGCTGGGTAGGCTCCCAAGGCCTGGCTGCGTGTCCGTGCCATGCAGGGCAGCGAGGAGAGACACCCACCCTGAGACCTGGCAGGGGGCCGAGGGAACAGCTGGTCATCACCGCAGTCAGTGCTTTGAATGTCGGTGTTAGTCACCCCCTGGCCACGGTGCTACAGCCCCCCTGCTCCCCACCCGCCCGCGCTGGGGCTCTCACCTGGCCTGTGTTCGCCCCACAGGTGTATGGGACGCTGGGGGGGATGCTCACCCGCCACCCCTTCGCCATCGGCGGCTCCGGCAGCAGCTACATTTATGGCTACGTGGATGCAGCCTATAAGCCCGGGATGACTCCAGAGGAGTGTCGCCAGTTCACCAAGAACGGTAACTGCTCCCACGCAGGGTTAGGCAGGTCCAGGGCGCGGTGGCCCCAATCCGGCCCCCAGGCAGGGACTGGCTGGCTCAGGGGGCAGGGAACAGGATATGGGGCCTGTCCCCTCTGGGGGGCGCTGTCTGTGATCCAGCCCCAGGGCAGGGGGACCAGCTGGCTCAGGGGGCAGGGAATGGGGCATGGGGCCTGTCCCCTCTGGTGGTACTGATTCACTAACCCCTCGTCTCTCTCTCCCCAGCCATTGCCCTGGCAATGAGCCGGGACGGCTCCAGCGGGGGGGTTATTTATCTCGTCACCATCACCAAGTCGGGCGCCATGGAGCAGGTGTTCCTGGGGGACGAGATCCCCAAGTTCTACGATGAATGAGTTCCGGGCCGGCCCCTCTTTTATACCCAATAAACCTCTCCGAGCACAGGCAGCGTGTGGGACTCATTGGACGGATACACAGGGCTGGAGCCTGGAGGGCGTAGATCAGCACTGAGCCATGGCGAGTTATCCTGATTTACACCTGCATTAGAGATTTGTACCCCAGCTCCCCCACTCCTGCCCTTCCAGGGAGCCTTCATAGAATCTGGGTTGGAAGGGACCTTAGGAGGGATCTAGTCCAACCCCTGTTCAAAGCAGGACCAGTCCCCAACTATGTTTTTTACCCCGGATCCCTGAGTGGCCCCCTCAAGGATTGAACTCACATCCCTGGAATTAACAGGCTGATGCTCTAACCACTGAGCTATCCCTCCCCCAGCCTCTTATCACCCCTCCCTCCCGACACCTGCCAACCCCCAGACTGGGATAGACGGGACCCAGCTCTGTTCCCCAGCCCTGGGTCGCTTTTGTGCGCCCCATATCTGGGGCTGCTCTGGCCTGGGCAGGGGGCTGGGAGCAGGTCCCTCACCCCAGTTCTCCATGCAGTGGGGGTTTCTGGGGGGGAGGGGTAGCCCCCTTTTCTACTGAGACACCTAAAGACACCACAGGCCCAGACGGTGGGAGGCAGCCCAGGCTGAGCTTGCTGGTGGCGGCGAGTGCTGACCAAGGGGGGCATGGGAGAGACGAATTTGGTGTGTGGAGGGGCGCAGTGTTGGTAGAACAGTCTCTAGTCCCAGCCAGGCTCGGGGCGTGCCCAGCGTTGTGTTTGTGCAGGTCCTACACCAGTTCGGGGTCACTGTGCACCCCAAAGCTGCGGCTCCGTGATCCCTCTTGTTTTCTAACCGGGAGGAGAATGGAACAAATCTGTTTTCTGGAGCAGGTGAGGAGTGGGGGTCAGAGGGGTGGGGAGGGGTGGTCAGAGCATCCCCCCAGGGACACACACGGGGCAGGGACAGCAGCAAAGGGGATTATTATCGAGGAACACAGGGATTGCTGCAATGGATCAGACCCCAGGTCCACTTAGCCCAGGCTCCCGTCTGCACCAGTGACCGGCGCCGGCCGGGGCAGAGCCAGGGGCCCCCAGGCCGGGCTCCCATCTGCGCCAGTGACCAGTGCCGGCCAGGGCAGAGCCAGGGGCCCCCAGGCCGGGCTCCCGTCCGCGCCAGTGACCGGTGCCGGCCAGGGCAGAGCCAGGGGCCTCCGGGCCCGGCTCCCATCCGCGCCAGTGACCAGTGCCGGCCAGGGCAGAGCCAGGGGCCCCCAGGCCGGGCTCCCGTCCGCGCCAGTGACCGGCGCCGGCCGGGGCAGAGCCAGGGGCCAGGGCCTGCAGGATCAGCTGTGGGACCATCTGCCCCACCTCTGGGCTCCTCCTGGTCTGTGATCTCAGAGATTGGCTTGGGCCCTGCACCGCAAGGTTTGAGATCCCTGCCCGTTGTCAGCATGAACCAGTCTGGCCCTGGATAGTCTGTGAGCAACAGAAATGGCCTGCCCCTTTGTGAGTTTTAGTTCTTGGGTTCAGTGACATCCTGTGGCAGGGAGTTCCACAAGGTAATTACACAGGGTGTGGGGGGAAATGTTGCATTTCATCAACACTTGTCACAGACTCACAGATTGTGCCCACTCATGGCCCCTTGCGGTCCGTGGGGGTGCCCCCTTCAGTGCGACAGCCCTTCTCGGGAGTCCACTCTCTCCTGGGGTCAGGCCCCTCCACCTCCTGGAGCCGCACCTCTCTGAGCCTTAGCACATCTGTCTCTGCCGTGGGCCCCTCAGGGAGTCCCCTCACTCTGGGCCCCCTGGGCCTCCTAACCCCCCCTCCCCCCCAGCGCCCTGTTCTCTAGCCCGGAGCGACTTCCAGCAAGCATAAAACGAGGGTTTATTGAGGGTTGAATCCAGCATGGGAACCTCTCAGGGCCTCAGGCCTGGCCCCCCTCAGCCCAGCACATCCCAGTCCCCCTGCAGCCAGGGGGGCTCTGCCTGCTCCCCCTCCAGTCCAGACCCCCCTGCTTCCCAGCTGGGCCTCCCATATCCCCGGCCCCAAGCCCCTCTGTCCATTGGCTTCTCTCCAGGGAAACAGGGTCAAAAACAGGGTGACCTGGGTCTCCTCCCCTCTCAGCCCCCCTCTGGCTGGAGCCGGCTGGTCAGGTCACCGGGGTCCTCTCTCCACAGCCCATTGTCCTCCCAATGGCCAGAACCGGCTGTGACTCCTGAGCTGGGTCTCCGGGTCACCAGGTCACCAGTCGCTGGGGTCTCCGTCCTCCAGGCCATCGGCCGGGGTCCCACGTCCCCTCTCCGGTCCTGTGTCCCAACAAACTCCCTCTCCTCTCCCCTCGTTAAACCAGTAACACCCGGGGAAACTGAGTCCCACCCCCTCTGCATGCAAATGATGGGAAAACACAGAAAACCCCAAGAACCCCCCCCACACTTTGTCACAGCACTTCCCAAGCAAGTCTGCCAACCTTCTCCGTCGGGCCCCTCTTGAGAAGTCACCTCTTCCGTAAGGCGCACGCACAATAACCAGCCCCACATGCTAAAACATGAATTACGCCCCCCCAACAATCATGAGATTGGCTAAAAAACCATGAGATTTACAAAAATGGGGGCATTTTATTTGGTTTCTGAGTTTTTATCCCGGGCACCAGCATGACCTGACCCCCCCCCCCCAGCTCAGCCTGTGTCTTTGCCCCTGGATGCCCCATGCCCAGCTAAGGCCGTTCTGGGTCTCCCATCCCAGCGCTGCCCCAGGGCAGGCGGGAGAGGAGGCCCAGGCTGGGGCACACAGGCAGTGTTTAACGCACATGGGATTTCTCTGTCCCAGCTGCATCAGACACCAGCTCCCTGCCCGGTCGGATGGATGCCCAGGCGGGGTTATGGCAAGGCAGCAGCACCCCCGGAGCCCAGCCAGGGAAGGTTTCTCCTCTCCCGGGTGATTTCTCGGAAAGGGCCTGACTCACAGGCGGGTGATAAAGCAGCTGCGGGCTCCTTCTAGTGGCTAATCAGGGTGGGTTGTTTACTGGGTCTGTAGCCAGCAAATCCCCTGGCAGCCGGGCCTAGGCAGGCAGCACAAAGACCTAGCAAGGCAATCACTGCAGGGGGAATTCTGTGCCCCAAAATCAGAAAGTCAGCACACAGTATTTTACAATTCTGCATATTTTATTTCTCAAAATAACACAATATAATAATTCCGGTTTCAATTATTTTTTGTGATTTATTTCAAAGTACCTGTCACAAGTATGTCTGTAACAGTACAGACAACAAAGGTTCAGGAAATGGTTTTTTGACACCTAGATTCCTTACTAGGCATATCAGTACAGACCTTTGAGTAATTCATTTCAACTGCAATACAGAACTGGATTCCCGCCTGTTGTCCCTGCCCATTATCAGCATGAACCAGTCTAGCCCTGGATAGTCTGTGAGCCACAGAAATGGCCTGTCCCTGTGTGAGTTTTACTTAGTTCTTGGGCTCAGTGACGTCCTGTGGCAGGGAGTTCCACAAGCTAATTACACCGCGTGGGGGGGGAAATATTGCATTTTATTAGCACTTCCCAAGCAAGTCTGCCAACCTTCTCAGTTTCCCCTTCAGAAATCACTTCCATAAGGCACACGCACAATAACCACCCCCAAATGTTAAAACACCATGAATTACACCCCCTAAAAATCATGAGATTGACTAAAAAATCATGAGATTTACAAAAATGGGGGGGAGTTGGTTTCTGAATCTTTCAGGTTTGTGGGTTTAAGCTTTTATTTGCAAACACCAGGGTGACACTTGCTTTAAAACAAATAATCACACTGAAATGCTCCCCTACTCCCAGGACTCCAGGAGCTGGAACTTTATGCCAAACCCCCAAATATCACAAGCTTTGTGACAAAATTGTGAGTCTTGGCAACACTGCGACCCACTGCTGCAGCCGCTCAGCCCATCCTCGTTAGGTCAGCTCATCAGGGCAGGGGCTGTCAGGCCGATGTGTTTGTCCAGCACCCAGCACAACAGGGCCTGGGCTGGGCTCTGGCCTTTTGGTGTCACTGCAATGGAAAATCCGACTCCTTTAGAGCAGCAGAAGTAGCTCAGGGTTGCAGCCCCCCTGCCATTGCTAATGATCCTTGTGTCCTACGGGGCCTTACAAAGCACACGCAGCCCCACGGAAATGCAGCCACCTCTGGGGAAGAGCGCATCAGCCAGACACTCGGTGGAAACACTGGCCGAGGACAGTGGGCGAAAGCCCTGCACCTATGGAAAGCGCCTTGTGGGATCTGTAATATCCATGCAGGGGGCTGGGGATGTCAGGTCTCACCCAGGGACCCCCATGCACTGACCTGTCTGGTGGTCCAGCCCAGGGGAGGAAGCTGGAAGGAAGCTGCAGTTTCAGGGTCTCACCCTGATACTCACAGCCCTGAGTCATCCCCTCTTGCTGCTGCGTCTGGCCATGGCTGCCTGATCCCAGCACCGGCCGAGCTGACCCTTCCTCAGCCAGACTGCAGGCACTTTCGCTCTCCCCACTGGGCCTTTCCCCTGGTCTTGTCCAGACTTGGGAGCCCCCTTCCAGCACCAGGGAGAGCGTGTGTCTCTGGGCCAGGGGAACATCAGCCCCCACTCGCAGGGCCGGTGCAACCATTTAGGCAGACTAGGCGGTTGCCTAGGGCGCCGAGATTTGAGGGCGCCAAAAAGCGCCCCCCAATTTTTTTTAAATGGTTGAGCAGCCGCTGCTGCTGGGACACAGAGGGAGTCTGAGCTGCCTGCGGCAGCCAGCAGCCCAGGGGGTCCCCTGGGTCAGGGCACCTCCGCGGCAGCCAGCAGCCCAGGGGAACCCCAGGTCAGGGCACCTCCGCGGCAGCCAGCAGCCCAGGGGAACCCCAGGTCAGGGCACCTCCACGGCAGCCGGCAGCCCAGGGTGTTCGGAAGGGGCGGCAGGCAGCTCCCGTGGAGCTACCTGCCCAATCAGGGCATAGTGGGGGGTGAGGGGAGGGTTGAAGTATGGCTGATAAGAAACCTTATCACTGTTTGGAATGGTCAGTGTCCCCCTTAGAAATGCTAACAAGCTTATTCAGCGAAGTTTTGATGTACTGGATACATGATATTAGATCGTCAATTAGGCATCCACGAGATAATTTAAGAGTAAATGTCTTTTAGTTTGAAGTACCACGGGACACTAATCTGTCCATTGCCCTCTCCCTCCTGTGTTACTGCTTGAAGCAGAATCCTGGGTAACAGTAATGGGGATGCTGGTAAAACCTTTTAAAATATTTCCCCTTTATAATGCCACATTTTTAATACAATTTTAAAATTAGATCCCATAATTTCAAGGCATCGATTTCCCCGTTTGGACAATTAAATTGCAATTGTCGGCATGAGCATCATTTTAAAGCTGGGTTTTGAAAATCTAATTTAACTTCAAAAATGAATGGCCAAAAGATGGGCACGTGAAGGAAGGTAAAAGTAATGAACCCAGGGTCTAGCATTCACTCCCAACGCCGCAAGAGAGCTGAGGGGTTTCCAGAGGACTCCGACCCCACTATAGTGTATCATTCCAACGTGAGAACATAGTTACTGCAGATAATAAATAATAAGTTACCTGGGTTGGAAATAGATCTTTGTGGAAGGGAAAGCAGGAAACTTGTCTTTTTGATTACAGAATTATTTTGCTTCTGGATCCATTAAAATCATAACCGATTTTTTGGGGGAGGGGATGTGGGGAAGAAACTCTTTTCTCTACTAGGTTTGTTTATAGGCAGCTGAAAAGAGAAGTTAACCGGCTTTGCACAGAACTGAAACCTAAAGGTCTCTCCTCCCTCCTTCTCTGCTCTGACCCCTCTGGGCTATTCCAAGTTAATTGTCATCTAATTGCCCAGCAAAGAAAGAGACAGTGGCAGCAATTAGACATAGCGCCCCCCCCCCCCCCAGTTCAGGAGTCATTAACACAGTACAAAGATATGCTGCATGCTTTCCGTGCCCCCAGGCCTAATGAGGGACTGGGGGCAAGAGGAGCAGGGCAGAGCCCCTAGGGAGTGAGCCGCAGAGAGCCAGTGCCCAGCAGGCTGACAGGGCAAAGGGGCTGCAGGGGCGTCCCCACTGCTATTTAAAATGCAGATCCTGCAGTGGGATCTCTCCATGGGACAGAGCCGGTTCCTCTCAGCAGCTTCTGTCCAACAGCTCTTCCTTCTGCAGCTGCTCTCTGTGCTCCAGCTCCAGCCATGGCAGCTGAACCCCCTGTCCTGACTGCAGCCAACCCCTCACCCCTGTATCCAGCCAGCCCCTCAGCCCCTGCCTACAACCAGCCCCACACCCCCTGTCCTGACTGCAGCCAACTCCTCATCCCCTGCCCTGCCTCCAGCCAGCCCCTCACCCCTGTATCCAGCCAGCCCCTCACCCCCTGTCCTGCCTCCACTCAGCCCCACACCCCCTGCCCTGCCCACAGCCAACCCCTCACCCCTGTATCCAGCCAGCCCCTCATCCCTTCCCCTGCCTCCAGCCAGCCCCTCACCCCCTGCCTTACCCGCAGCCACCCCTGCTGCACCCCCTGCCCACAGCCAGCCTCACACCCCCTGCCCTGTCTCTAGCCAGCCCCACACCCCTGTATCCAGCCAGCCCCACACCCCCTGCCCTGCCTGCAGCTAGCCCCATACCTCCTGCCCTGCCCACAGCCAGCCCCACACCTCCTGTCTCCAGCCACCCCACACCCCCTGCTCTGCTCACAGCCAGCCCTTCACTCCCTGCCCTGCATGCAGCCAGCCCCTGCTGCACTCCTTGCCCTGTCCATAGCCAGCCCCACACCACCTGTCTCCATCCAGTCCCTGCTGCAGCCCCTGCCCTGCTTGCAGCCAGCCCCACACCCCCTGCCCTGCACGCAGCCAAGTCCCGCACCCCCTGTCTCCAGCCAACCCCACACCCCATCTCCAACCAGCTTAGCATCCCCTGCCCTGCCCAGAGCCAGCCAGCCCCACACCCTGTCAGGTTATTCAATTATTTTCATTAAATATGTAGGCTAAATAATGAAAATAATAAATTTTCAAGCCGAATATGTATTAATTCTAATGAACAATGCCACATTATGCAGTACTTATTTTTGAAAGTTTATAATAAGCAATGCTCTGGAGGGAGGGGTGGGGGCAGAGGGCGCAAGGTGGAAGTTTCGCCTAGGGCGCAAAATATCCTTGCACCAGCCCTGCCCACTCGCTGGGATGCAGGGTGACCCACCCCTCCAAAGGGGACTTTATCCCGGGCACCAGCATGACCTGACACACACACACACGCGCCCCCAGCCTTTGTCTTTGCCCCCGGATGCCCCATACCCAGCTAGGACCGGTTCTGGGTCTCCCATCCCAGCGCTGCCCCAGGGCAGGCGGGAGAGGAGGCCCAGGCTGGGTCACACAGGCAGTGTTTAGCGCACACGGGATTTCTCTGTCCCAGCTGCATCAGACACCAGCTCCCCGCCCAGCCGGATGGATGCCCAGGCTGGGTTACAGCGAGGCAGCAGCACCCCCCCCCCCCCCCCGGAGCCCAGCCAGGGGAGGTTTCTCCTCTCCTGGGTGATTTCTCGGAAAGGGCCTGACTCACAGGCGGGTGATAAAGCAGCTGCGGGCTCCTTCTAGTGGCTAATCAGAGCGGGTTGTTTGCTGGGTCTGTAGCCAGCAAAGCTCCATGGCAGCCAGGCACCACAGAGACAGCAATTAAATCACTGCTGGGGGAATTCTGTGCCAAAATATTAAAAAAATTCTGCATACAATACTTTAAAATTCTGCATATTTTGACAAAATAACACAATATAATCACACCAGTTTCAATTAATTTTTTTAAAATGTATTTCAAAATACCTATCTGCAAGTATATTGTAACAACATAGACAACAAAAAAGACTCAGGGTAATAATTCATTTAAACTACAATAGAGAACCGGATTTCCCACCCACCTCAGAAGCAGTGCAAATGCTGAAGGGAGTCAAGGGTAACGGAGGAGCTGAGGGAGAGGGAAGTAACTGCTGGGCAGGAGCCGGGGAGTGAACCTGGAGGGTTGTTGGGGGTGGGTGGGAGACATGTGGAACAGGGTTTTGGAGGGGAGGGGCAGGATTGTTAGGGAGCCTCCCCCATGAACACTGGCTGACCCTGAGCATCTCCCATTTGGTCAGGCACAGTACAGAAGAAGACCTCAGTAACAGGGAAACGGGGGAAATGGAGAGGGGCTCACTGATTCACAGATCAAACCCAGAAGTTATTCCTGCCCCATGGAGCTTTCCCCAGGCTGCTGATGGGAACAGTGCTACCACAGTATCTTGCCAGCAAGTTAAAGAAGTCTGGGCTGGATGAATGGACTATAAGGTGGATAGAAAGCTGGCTAGATCGGCGGGCTCAGCGGGTAGTGATCAACGGCTCCATGTCTAGTTGGCAGCCGGTTTCAAGTGAAGTGCCCCAAGGGTCGGTCCTGGGGCCAGTTTTGTTCAATATCTTCATTAATGATCTGGAGGATGGCGTGGACTGCATGCACCCTCAGCAAGTCTGCAGATGACACTACACTGGGAAGAGTGGTAGATATGCTGGAGGGCAGGGATAGGATACAGAGGGACCTAGACAAATTAGAGGATTGGGCCAAAAGAAACCTGATGAGGTTCAACGCGGACAAGTGCAGAGTCCTTCACTTAGGACAGAAGAATCCCATTCACTGCTACAGACTACAGACCGAGTGGCTAGGCAGCAGTTCTGCAGAAAAGGACCTAGGGGTTACAGTGGACGAGAAGCTGGATATGAGTCAACAATGTGCCCTTGTTGCCAAGAAGGCTAACAGCATTTTGGGCTGTATAAGTAGGGGCACTGCCAGCAGATTGAGGGATGTGATCATTCCCCTCTATTTGACATTGATGAGGCCTCATCTGGAGTACTGTGTCCAGTTGTGGGCCACACACTAGAAGGAGGATGTGGAAAAATTGGAAAGAGTCCAGCGGAGGGCAACAAAAATCATTAGGGGGCTGGAGCACATGACTTATGAGGAGAGGCTGAGGGAACTGGGATTGTTTAGTCTGCAGAAGAGAAGAATGAGAGGGGATTTGATAGCTGCTTTCAACTACCTGCAGGGGGGTTCCAAAGAGGATGGATCTAAACTGTTCTCAGTGGTGGCAGATGGCAGAACAAGGAGCAATGGTCTCAAGTGGCCGTGGGGGAGGTTTACGTTGGATATTAGGAAAAACTTTTTCACTAGCAGGGTGGTGAAGCACTGGAATGGGTTCCCTAGGGAGGGGGTGGAATCTCCTTCCTTAGAGGTTTTTAAAGTCAGGCTTGACAAAGCCCTGGCTGGGATGATTTAGTTGGGAATTGGTCCTGCTTTGAGCAGGAGGTTGGACTAGATGGCTCCTGAGGTCCCTTCCAACCCTGATATTCTATGATTCTACCAGAACACTGATTTACTATATCATAAGCATTAACAAAAAACTGAGTCACCAGACCCAAAAGCAGCTATTGCATTGTATAGGGGCACCAGTAGTGATAAACAACAGTGTTTAGAGAAAAAACCCTTTAAGAAGAATCATAATTTATATGCTTCTTGTTATTCTTTATGTTGAAAATACATTCTGCAATCACGTCATGATTTTTTTCTAATATGTTTACAAAGCAAGCAGTTGCTAAGTGGGCAGGGAGTAGCCCGAACACCTTCATGGGACACTGCAGGAAACAAAAGGAGACAGGAAGGTGCTGATTAGCGGTTGCAGAGAGATCAGTCTGTGCTGGTTTCTTCTCTCTGGGATCCCTGCAGCCTGCGGCACAGACTCTGACCAGCTCCATTACGCTGCACAAACAGAACAGAGGGAGAATCAGGACTGATCCCCGGGCTGTCTGTATGGATCAGGGAGGGATGCCTTGCAGGTAAACTTGTGCAGAAGGGCCCAAGGGGGTGGGGCTCTGTACAAGAGCAAACCCTAACACGTTCCACCCTATCCAAGAACCACTCAGTTAAGGAGGTGTAAGCTGGTGACTCTCACCAGTCCAGGAAGAACCAGTACTATGCCCACATCTGCTTGGAGGTCGGATTTATTACTGAAACACCAGAACTCATGCAGAAACACCCAGCAAAGCAATTCCCCAGAAGCCTTTCCCCTCTCTGCCCCTTCCCTCCCATGCCCCTTCCTTCCTTCCCCTGCAGAGCAGGCAGCTCTTAACCCTTTCCTGGCTGTTTCACCCTGTCATGGGAAAACTAGCATAATGTCTGGCAATGGCTAAATGAGCACCAGTGTGTGATGCCCTCTAGCAGCGGCAGAGGCTTGGGACTCTCAAGCCTGAAGTTCTGGTTCTCTCTGTGCATGTGGCTTATCTGGGAGCTGCACTAGCTGAAGATCCCGAAGGGGCAGGGCCTGGATGACTCCAAGTTTAAATGACTCGGGCTAAGTGTCTCCCCCAACGGCCTCTCTGAGAACAAGTCACCTGGGACAGACGTTCCTTTACTGATCAAGTTTTTTTCTGTAGAGGAGCTGGATCCTTGGTAACTTCCTGCGGAGGAGAAGAGGGGGTTAGCATCTCCCTGAACGTGGGGGGGAGGGGAGTGGTGGTCCAGATGCTCTTCTCCTCACACTTCATCTTTCACTGATTATGTAACAGGATTTCACAGGCACCGAAACCCAATTCACAGCCATGTCAGAAGCAGTGTGAGATTAACAGGTATTAGCTTCTGGGATGATGATAATTCGTCACTAACCCCAAGTACACTGAGCTGCCTCTGAGCCCTGGGGACTTCTGGGCTACAGCAGCTAAACCTAAAACATTACAGAAAGAAGCATGGAGTATAGAGTAACTGGAACTGAAGAGGTCACACTGGAATTTTAATGTCCCTTTCTGGGACTTTTCTCCAGCCTGTGTGAACCTGGGGAGAATGGAGTGCACAGGGTCAATATGAACAGCTGCACAGCCAGTAGCTCAGAGGGGGTGAGCTGTGTATGTGTGGGGCAGGGGAACGGGGCTGCTCTCACTTACCTGGAGGTGAGTAGCCAGCTCCTTTTTTCCCTGCAGAGAGAGAAGGGCAGATTTCAGAGAGTGCAGTCCCCAAGGCAGGAGATGGCTCCCGTCTGTCCCCACAGCCCAGAAATGAGGCCCTTAGGCCAGCACTGACATTTGGGGCTCAGAGATTCAGGGGCCCACAACAGATCAAGTCCAAGGGGCAGGGAGACGACATCTCAGTGTGAGCAGTGCTCCTCCCTTACTCTACAGCAGTGGTGGGCAACCTGCGGCCTGTCAGGGTGATCTGGTTGTGGGCTGCGAGACATTTTGCAGACGTTGACCATCCACAGGCACAGCCCCCCCACAGCTCCCAGTGGCTGCGGTTTGCTGTTCCTGGTCAATGGGAGCTGCGGGAAGCAGGGTCCACAGGGACGTGCCGGCCACTTTGCCTGCAGGTGCCAATTCCTGCAGCTCCCATTGGCGGGGAACAGCGAACCATGGCCACTGGGAGCTGCAGGCGGCTGTGCCTGCAGACGGTCAATGTAAACAAACTGTCTTGTGGTCCATCAACGAATTATCCTGACGGCCTGCATGCAGCCCATTGGCCACAGGTTGCCCATCACTGCTCTGTAGTGTCTGGTTGTGGCCCAGCAGCAGCTCCCACGCCAGAGCCTCTGGCGCAGCCCCCAGAGGGACAGTCACACAGCACTGATCCTGGGCTCTGTATTGCTGCTGCCCCGAGGGCTGCATGGCCCAGCCAGTCCACAGAAGGCAGAAAACCCACCCACCCCAGGACTCTACCTGAGCCAATCTTTCTCCAGATGATGATTCCGACTACTGCAGCCACCACAACAGCCACCACGGCACCGATCACTCCAGTCACAATGGGGACCACATTGGACTGGGGCTCTGAAATGGAAAAGGAGCCAGTGAATACAGAAAAATACCCAGAATCCTCTTGCCCCACTACAGAGATCAGAATCTCTGCTTCCTGCTCTGGAAGCAGGTGCGGCAGGCCCCTCCCCTATGAAAGGGGGCAGTCACCCTGCTCCCCACATTAGGGCAATGTGTTGTAGCTGCCCCTGCCCTTCTCACCAGCTCTATGCAACTCGCGTGCAAACTTCAATATAGCCTCAGAGGATATTATTCCTATACCGTACGTAACATAAGTTCAACGGGGACAGGTGAGCAAAGCCCACAGGAAAGTAGGGAACATGAAGACCTGGGAGATGGGTCGGAAACAGGAGGGAGCACGGGCTATAATGGCAGAGAGAAAGGAGGGTCAGGGCAAAACTGGGAGGCAAGATAAAACCAGTATCTTAGATGCCTATATACAAATGCAAGAAGTATGGGTAATAAGCGGGAAGAACTGGAAGTGCTAATAAATAAATACAACTATGACATTGTTGGCATCACTGAAACTTGGTGGGATAATACACACGACTGGAATGTTGGTGTGGATGGGTATAGTTTGCTCAGGAAGGATAGACAGGGGAAAAAGGGAGGAGGTGTTGCCATATATATTAAAAATGTACACACTTGGACTGAGGTGGAGATGGACATAGGAGACGGAAGTGTTGAGAGTCTCTGGGTTAGGCTAAAAGGGGTAAAAAACACGGGTGATGTTGTGCTGAGAGTCTACTACAGGCCACCTAATCAGGTGGAAGAGGTGGATGAGGCTTATTTCAAACAACTAACAAAATCATCCAAAGCCCAAGATTTGGTGGTGATGGGGGACTTCAACTATCCAGATATATGTTGGGAAAATAACACCACGGGGCACAGACTATCCAATAAGTTCCTGGACTGCATTGCAGACAACTTTTTATTTCAGAAAGTTGAAAAAGCTACTAGGGGGGAAGCTGTTCTAGACTTGATTTTAACCAATAGGGAGGAACTTGTTGAGAATTTGAAAGTAGAAGGAAGCTTGGGTGAAAGTGATCATGAAATCATAGAATTTGCAATTCTAAGGAAGGGTAGAAGGGAGTACAGCAGAATAGAGACAATGGATTTCAGGAAGGCGGATTTTGGTAAGCTCAGAGAGCTGATAGGTAAGGTCCCATGGGAATCAAGACTGAGGGGAAAAACAACTGAGGAGAGTTGGCAGTTTTTCAAAGGGACGCTATTAAGGGCCCAAAAGCAAGCTATTCCGATGGTTAGGAAAGATAGAAAATGTGGCAAAAGACCACCTTGGCTTAACCACGAGATCTTGCGTGACCTACAAAATAAAAAGGCGTCATATAAAAAATGGAAACTAGGACAAATTACAAAGGATGAATATAGGCAAATAACACAGGAATGCAGAGGCAAGATTAGAAAGGCAAAGGCACAAAATGAACTCAAACTAGCTATGGGAATAAAGGGAAACAAGAAGACTTTTTATCAATACATTAGAAGCAAGAGGAAGACCAAGGACAGGGTAGGCCCATTGTTCAGTGAGGAGGGGGAAACAGTAACGGGAGACTTGGAAATGGCAGAGATGCTTCATGACTTCTTTGTTTCGGTCTTCACTGAGAAGTCTGAAGGAATGTCTAATATAGTGAATGCTTACAGGAAGAGGGTAGGTTTAGAAGATAAAATTAAAAAAAAGCAAGTAAAAAATCACTTAGAAAAGTTAGATGCCTGCAAGTCACCAGGACCTGATGAAATGCATCCTAGAATACTCAAGGAGTTAATAGAGGAGGTATCTGAGCCTCTAGCTATTATCTTTGGAAAGTCATGGGAGACGGGACAGATTCCAGAAGACTGGAAAAGGGCAAATATAGTGCCCATCTATAAAAAGGGAAATAAAAACAACCCAGGAAACTACAGACCAGTTAGTTTAACTTCTGTGCCAGGGAAGATAATGGAGCATGTAATTAAAGAAATTATCTGCAAACACTTGGAAGGTGGTAAAGTGATAGGGAATAGCCAGCATGGATTTACAAAGAACAAATCGTGTCAAACCAATCTGATAACTTTCTTTGATAGGACAATGAGCCTTGTGGATAAGGGAGAAGTGGTGGATGTGGTATACCTAGACTTTAGTAAGGCATTTGATACGGTCTCGCATGATATCCTTATCGATAAACTAGGCAAATACAATTTAGATGGGGCTACTATAAGGTGGGTGCATAACTGGCTGGATAACCGTACTCAGAGAGTAGTTATTAATGGCTCCCAATCCTGCTGGAAAGGTATAACAAGTGGGGTTCCGCAGGGGTCTGTTTTGGGACCGGCTCTGTTCAATATTTTCATCAACGACTTAGATGTTGTAGAACTGATAAATGAAATTGTTTTTAATTTATTAATGTAACTTCTGTTCACCATCCACACTACACTTGCCCACACTGTAACTTCTGTTCCATATTGTAATTCAAACCCCATTTTAAAACACTCACTCCATTTTGTAAAAGCTTCCTCCAACCTTCATTTTTGCAAACCCTGCTGTAATCTTATTAGTTTAGTTTAGATGTGTGAATGAGGTATGTGTGGATGACGGAATCAACCTCCAGCCCCAGCCTGTCCTGATGAGATATTCAAATACCAACAGCTGAAGACCTAGACAATAGCCCTAAACAAAGTAAGAAGCATCCACCCTAAAAAGAAAAGGACAACAGAACAACAGAAGCAAGATCAGAGCCAGGTTCAAGGCTGAAAGTCACCCCTGCAATTGATGGGTGATCAATCCAAACCCAGAGGCAGTGTGACACAGCAAGACCTATAGACTTTGAATCCAAACTAAAAGCCTATAAAAAAGAAGGGTGAGATGAGAGACTCTGGGTAACATTCTGCTGCCAACATGGAAGGACATCGGTGCAGGCCCAACAGAGATCCAGCTTGTCCTTGTGCCCGGCTTTCCTGGCCAGTTAGCTGCCACAAGCTACGAACCCAAGCTGCAAAAATCAAGCTATGAACTTAAGCTATCTTCAGGACTGGTAACTATGCAGCAGCTGCAGAACACCTGATGGATGTGTGTGTGTGTGTGTGTGAGTGTGTGTGTATGAGAATGTGTGTGTGTGTATGTATAGGTATTAGGTATAATGTGTGTGTATAAGAATTAAGATATTAGTTATTAGTCATAAATCAAATTGTTATCATAATAAATGTGGTATCTTTGTCTTGCCCCCTGAAAAGATCCTGTGTAGTTTTGTCTGTACAACAATGTTGGCATAGAAAGTACGCTTATTAAGTTTGCGGATGATACCAAACTGGGAGGGATTGCAACTGCTTTGGAGGACAGGGTCAAAATTCAAAATGATCTGGACAAATTGGAGAAATGGTCTGAGGTAAACCGGATGAAGTTCAATAAAGACAAATGCAAAGTGCTCCACTTAGGAAGGAACAATCAGTTTCACACATACAGAATGGGAAGAGACTGTCTAGGAAGGAGTATGGCAGAAAGAGATTTAGGGGTCAGAGTGGACCACAAGCTAAATATGAGTCAGTGTGATACGGTTGCAAAAAAAGCAAATGTGATTCTGGGATGCATTAACAGGTGTGTTGTAAACAAGACACGAGAAGTCATTCTTTCGCTCTACTCTGCGCTGATTAGGCCTTAACTGGAGTATTGTGTCCAGCTCTGGGCACCGCATTTCAAGAAAGATGTGGAGAAATTGGAGAGGGTCCAGAGAAGAGCAACAAGAATGATTAAAGGTCTTGAGAACATGACCTATGAAGGAAGGCTGAAATAATTGGGTTTGTTTAGTTTGGAAAAGAGAAGACTGAGAGGGGACATGATAGCAGTTTTCAGGTATCTAAAAGGGTGTCGTCAGGAGGAGGGAGAAAACTTGTTCACCTTAGCCTCCAATGATAGAACAAGAAGCAATGGGCTTAAACTGCAGCAAGGGAGATTTAGGATGGACATTAGGAAAAAGTTCCTAACTGTCAGGGTAGTTAAACACTGGAATAAATTGCCTAGGGAGGTTGTGGAATCTCCATCTCTGGAGATATTTAAGAGTAGGTTAGACAAATGTCTATCAGGGATGGTCTAGACAGTATTTGGTCCTGCCATGACGGCAGGGGACTGGACTCGATGACCTTTCAAGGTCCCTTCCAGTCCTAGGGTCTATGAATCTATATACCTAACACAGAGTGCCAAACGTGTAAATTCAATAACGAACCCTCACGGTCCCCAAGAACATAGGTCAGCAGCATTATCCCCATGTCAGAGAGGGGGAAGCTGAGAAATGAGACCTTTCCTGTCTCTTGGCAAGGCCAAAAGTGAGCTAGTGGAAAGAGAACTCAGGAGTCCTGGCTCCCAGCCCCCCTGCTCTAACCCACTGGACTCCAATCCCCTCCCAGAGCCAGGGAGAGAACTCAGGAGCCCTGGCTCCTGCCCCCCATGTTCTAACCCATCAGCCACCACCCCCTCCCAGAGCTGGGGAAAGAACTCAGGAGTCCTGCTCCCAGCCCCCCTGTTCTAAACACCAGCCCCCACTCCCCTCCCAGAGCTGGGGAGAGAACCCAGGAGTCCTGGCTCCCAGCCCCCCCCTGCTCTGACCCACCAGCCCCCACTCCCCTCCCAGAGCCAAGGAGAGAACCCAGGAGTCCTGGCTCCCAGCCCCCCCGCTCTAACCCCCCATCCCCACTCAGAGCCGGGGAGAGAACCGAAATTCCTGGCTCCCAGCCACCCCCCCAACCCCACTCCACTCCCAGAGCCAGGGTAGAAAGAATCACTGAAGTATCGATGGCGCCCCCTTTAAAAGCAAGCTCTGTAGCTGGGGAAGGTAGGAACAGGATAGAAGACCTACATAAGGCAGGAGCCAGGCTGATGAGTCTGAGGTGCAGATGGGGGAGGAAATGGACGGAGTACAAGACCCAAACTCAGAAGTGTGATAGATGCTAATAAATCACAGACTGGATTAGAAACAAGGCCTCACAAATGAACATAAACACGTACAATTGCATTCTAAGCAGCGGGGTGCTGGAGACTTGAGCTCAGACACCACTCTGTCACCAGAACCGCACATAACAAAATGATACACAAAAAAATCCAAACAGAGGTGGGGCACAGCACTGAAACAGAGATGACGCCAGGAATATCCTCATCTGAGTGTGCTGCTTGCTTCAGTTTACTGACTTGGTGGGCTAAGAACATTCCACACAGGGGCACTGGAAAGGCAGACACGTTCTCTCACTATTCACTGCAAAACGATTCATAGCGCATCACGGCTTAGTGCAGCACTAAGAATCGTGGGATATGCCCCCAGAAGTCCTACCTAGCACCTAATCCAGGTTAGTGCAGCTCCGATGTGGATATGGCTTAGTGGGTATGACTGAAATGTGACTTAGGTAGGTCTTCACTGCAGTTAACTCAGGTGATTGGCACCCAGATTTGAGTGCCCAGCTTAGCCTAGCCCAGGTGAGAGCAGCCATGCTGCAATCTCGCACTCAAGTGATGGTGTGCACACTGGCGCCACGCTCCTGTGTGTGTTGTTAGGACTTCTGGGGACACGTCCGTTGGTTCTTTGCACTGCAGTGAACTGAACTGCTCTACGATTCTTTCCTACTGAATTGTGGGAGAACTTGTCTGTCCTGCTGGGGTCCCTGTGCAAAAGTGTTCTTAGTTCAGCTTCGGAGCAACCCAGAGCAAGTTAGGGGAAATTGTGGGAAGGCACTGGAGGACACTGGATAGGGGTAACCAGCTCAAGTGAAAGTGGCATCCAGGCTTTAGCCTATGCCCCCAGCTGAGCCAGCTAGCCCAGGTTTAAAATACAACTAAACTCAGGCCAGAAGTTTGTGTGTGTGGACAGGAGTCAAGTTATGGGCAACACCAGGTAAGAGTCCAAGTTAACTCTGTAAATCTTGTCTTCGCTGCAAAAAAGGTGGTTTTTTTACATGCAGACAGCTCTGAAATCCTAATGGAAACAAGACAAGGGTTGTTTTTACCTCTATGTACCTAGCGACTGAGAGGTAAAAACTATCTGTGTGCCTGGTCTCCACTAGGATTTTGGCTCTCTCGTGGTAACACACATCACCCTTTTTTTCAGCAGTGAAGACATAAGACTCCAAGGAGGTCCAGCCCCAGCCCAGAAAAGGGGAGACATTTTTACAGAGTTAGCCAGTGGAGTTTTACCTTTCGATAAGGACAATGGGGTCTCAACCCTAGCCCTCCCCTCCCTTTGGTGTATTCTCCTCCACCTCTCCCAGACAGGCACTCTGCCCTCTCCTCACCCCAGAAGACATTGAGAGGCTCTGGCAGGCTGCTGTGATCCACAAGGCAGGAGATGGTTGGGAGATGTTCGGGAGATCTCCACACCAGAATATAACCTGGAGAGGGAAGTAAACAAAGTGAGCGGGGATACCCTTGCGACCCCAAGATTTGATCCAAGGAGGAATAGTGGAGTAGAAACCAGAGTAACGGGTGATGCTGGTGGTAGAAAGTTTGTGCACGACGGGGGAAAGAATGTCACTGACGCCAAACGCCAAAAATTAAAAGGTCTGTACACTAATGTGAGGAGCCTAGGTAACAAGATGGAGGAACTGGAGTTACTAGTGCAGGAAGTGAAGCCGGATATTATAGGGATTACCGAAACCTGGTGGAATAGTACTCATGACTGGAGCACGGGTATTGAAGGCTATGTGCTGTTTAGAAAAGACAGGAAGAAAGGCAAAGGTGGTGGAGTAGCCTTGTACATCAATGATGAAATTAAATGTAGCGAAATAAGAAGCGATGGAATAGATAAGACAGAGTCTGTCTGGGCAAAAATCACACTGGGTAAAAAAGCAACTAGAGCTTCCCCTGAGATAGCGCTTGGGGTGTGCTACAGACTGCCAGGATCGGATTGGGATATGGATAGAGACCTCTTTAATGTCTTTAATGAAGTAAACACAAAGGGGAAATGTGTGATTATGGGGGACTTCAACTTCCCAGATATAGACTGAAGGACGAGTTCTTGCAAGAATAATAGGGGTCAGATTTTTCTGGATGTGATAGCGGATGGATTTCTTCATCAAGTAGTTGAAGCACCTACAAGAGGGGATGCCATTTTAGATTTGGTGTTGGTGAGCAGTGAGGACCTCGTAGAAGAAATGGTGGTAGGGGACAACCTTGGTTCGAGTGATCATGAGCTGATTCAGTTCAAACTAGATGGAAGGATAAACAAATGTAGATCTGGGATTAGGGTTTTTGACTTCTCGAGGGCTAATTTTAAAGAGTTAAGGAAATTAGTTAGGGAAGTGGATTGGATGGAGGAATTAGTGGATTTAAATGTGGAGGAGGCCTGGAATTACTTTAAGTCACAGCTGCGGAGACTGTCGGAAGCCTGCATCCCGAGAAAGGGGAAAAAAACCATGGGCAGGAGTTGTAGGCCAAACTGGATGAGCAAACAACTCAGAGAGGGGATTAGACAAAAGCAGAAAGCTTACAGGGAGTGGAAGGAAGGCAGGATCAGTAAGGAAAGCTACCTTGGTGAGGTCAGAACATGTAGGGATAAAGTGAGGAAGGCTAAAAGCCGCATTGAACTGGACCTTGCAAAGGGAATCAAAACCAATAGTAAAAGGTTCTACAGCCACATAAATAAGAAGAAAACAAAGAAAGAAGAAGTGGGGCCGCTATACACTGAGGATGGAATGGAGGTTAAGGATAACCTAGGCATGGCCCAACATCTAAACAAGTACTTTGCCTCAGTTTTTAATAAGACTAGTGAGGAACCTTGCGATGATGGAGGGATGATAAACGGGAATGTGGATATGGAAGTGGATATTACCGCAACTGAGGTAGAGGCCGTACTTGAACAGCTCGATGGGACGAAGTCGGAGGGCCCGGACAATCTCCATCCGAGGATATTAAAGGAACTGGTGCGTGAAATTGCGAGCCCGTTAGCGAGAATTTTTAAGCAATCGATAAACTCGGGGGTTGTGCCATATGACTGGAGGATTGCTAATGTAGTTCCTATTTTTAAGAAAGGGAATAAGAGTGATCCGGGTAATTATAGGCCTGTTAGCTTGACGTCTGTAGTATGTAAGGTCTTGGAAAAAATTTTAAGGGAGAAAGTAGTTAAGGACATAGAGGTCAATGGTAATTGTGACGAATTGCAACACAGATTTACTAAAGGTAGATCGTGCCAAACCAATCTGATCTCCTTCTTTGAGAAGGTGACGGATTACTTGGATAAAGGAAATGCGGTAGATATAATTTACCTAGATTTCAGTAAGGCGTTCGACACGGTTCCGCACAGGGAGCTGTTAGTTAAATTGGAAAAGATGGGGATGAATATGAAAGTTGTAAGGTGGATAAGGAACTGGTTAAAGGGGAGACTCCAGAGGGTTGTATTGAAAGGTGAACTGTCGGACTGGAAGGAGGTCACCAGTGGAGTCCCTCAAGGATCGGTTTTGGGACCGATCTTATTTAACCTTTTTATTACTGACCTTGGCACAAAGAGCGGGAATGTGCTAATAAAGTTTGCGGATGACACGAAGCTGGGGGGTATTGCTAACACGGGGAAGGACAGGGATACTATTCAGGAAGATCTGAACCACCTTGTAAACTGGAGTAATAGAAATAGGATGAAGTACAACAGTGAAAAGTGCAGGGTCATGCATTTAGGAATTAGTAATAAGAATTTTGGATATACGTTGGGGGCGCATCGGTTGGAAGCGACGGAGGAGGAGAAGGACCTTGGGGTACTGGTTGATAGCAGGATGACTATGAGTCGCCAATGTGATACGGCTGTTAAAAAAGCAAATGCGATTTTGGGATGCATCAGGCGGGGTATTTCCTGCAAGGATAAGGAGGTGTTAGTACCGTTATATAAGGCGTTGGTGAGACCCCATCTGGAATACTGTGTGCAGTTCTGGTGTCCCATGTTCAAGAAGGATGAATTCAAACTGGAACAGGTTCAGAGACGGGCTACAAGGATGATCCGAGGAATGGAAAAACTGCCTTATGAAAGGAGACTCAAAGAGCTTGGCTTGTTTAGCCTGGCCAAAAGAAGGCTGAGGGGGGATATGCTCGCACTATATAAATATATCAAGGGGGTTAACGTTAGGGACGGAGAGGAATTATTTAGGTTTAGTACTAATGTAGGCACGAGGACGAATGGGTATAAACTGGATATTAGGAAGTTTAGACTTGAAATTAGACGAAGGTTTCTGACCATTAGGGGAGTGAAGTTCTGGAATAGCCTTCCGAGGGAAGTAGTAGGGGCAAAAGACTTTCCTGGCTTTAAGACAAAGCTTGATAAGTATATGGAGGGGATGTTA
Source organism: Gopherus flavomarginatus (assembly GCF_025201925.1). Lineage (NCBI taxonomy): Eukaryota > Metazoa > Chordata > Testudines > Testudinidae > Gopherus > Gopherus flavomarginatus. Next base: position 1,265,050 of record NC_066628.1, read on the forward strand.
TGATAGGATCGTTAATTTGGGCAATTGATCTTGAATTACCACCAGACAGGTCTGCTCAATGGTCTGCGGGGAGATGTTGGATGCGATGGGTACTGAGTTGCTGCAGAGAATTCCTTCTTGGGTGCTAGCTGGTGACTCTTGCCCACATGCTCAGGGTTTAGCTGATCGCCATATTTGGGGTCGGGAAGGAATTTTCCTCCAGGGCGGATTGGCAGGTGCCCTGGAGGTTTTTCGCCTTCCCCTGCAGCGTGGGGCACGGGTCACTTGCTGGTGGTTTCTCTGCAGCTTGAGGTCTTCAAACCATTTTTGAGGATTTCAATAACTCGATCCTGGGATAGGGGTTGTTATAAAATTGGATGGGTGGGGTTCTGTGGCCTGCCTTGTGCAGGAGGTCAGACTAGATGATCAGATTGGTCCCTTCTGACCTATGAGTCTATGAGTCTATGAGTAACGGCCTCCCTCCTTGGGATTGATCTCCAAGGTTGCCCGAATCTGGTAGGTCCCATCCCCACTGGGTAGGATGTCCCCTCGCTGAGTCTCTTGCTCTCTCATCTCCCCGTTTTTCATCCAGGTCACAGCGATGTCCCGGGGGTAGAAGCCATAGGCCCTGCAGGAGAGCCTGGTGAGCCCGTCAGTGGTTGCCTTGTCTGACACCTCAATGGCTGCGGGTTCTGAAAAGCCAACGGTATTAGAAGTCATTTGGAGAGCAGCACTCACATCTATTTACTTCTCTAGCCTTCACTACTGTTATGTCTGAGCAACTCACCATCTTTAATGTGAGAACTAACACAATTTTCACCTTAGAGAGGCAGAGCTGTTAACCCCTTTGTACAAATGAGAAACCAAGGCTCAGAGAATATATGGGCTAGATTCACAATAGGACTTAAGCACTTAACTGCCTCTTTAGGCACCTAAAACATCAGGCCCCCCTGGGATTCACTAAGCTTCCACTCAGCTGCTGCCAAACCCTGTAGGCACCTAAACTCACTCAGCACCTATGGGTTTTTGCAGTAAAAGTTTCGTAAGGACCTGCGTTCCTGCCTCTGGGCATGTACAGTGCAGCCTCACAGCAGCTGTTCGGATGCCAAAGCCCCAGAGCAATGCACAAAGGAGGGGACGATAGACATTCCTCCATCTAACTTGCAGGCAGAATCTGATCCAACCAGAGAAAGAGAGAGCAAGTGTGAGAATGGCTCTGCAGCTGGGTGGTTGGAGCCCTCACCTGGGAGGCGGGCGACCCTGGGGCCAGTGCCTCTGCTCCATCCCTCATCATTTATCCATAGCAGAACAGCTCCCAAAGCAGAACTCTCCAGAGCTTGGTGGCCAGGGCACCCCTGTGATGTGTCAGAGCCCTGCACAAATCCCATCTCCCATGCAGGCAGAGAGGGGCCTGGAATCAGGAGTCTCCCACAGCCCAAGTAATGCCCAAACCACTGGGCTAAAAGTTCTGAGAGAGGCTCCCTTCCTCCACCCCACAGCTTCCTGCAAAAACAGCAGAGGTGTTGAGCTCCCAGAAAGGGTCTGCAGCTGAGAGAGAAGCCCAATTCAATGTCCTTGAGTCCCTAGCCAGGTGCCTGAACCACTGCGCTTACTACTTCATCTGTGCAGCCACTCCTGATGGCCTGGAGAATTAAACATTTTGAGGCTCAAGAACGGGAGAGAAGTTGTGGAGTGTGGGAGTGGAAGAGTCAGAGTTACAGGCAGGGAACAGCCCTCTACCACTCATGGGGAAGGGTCCCATTCAGTCTCAGCTCAGGTCACCATGGGGTGCAGCCAGAATTCTCCATTGCCTTATTATTTGTATTGATACCTAGCCAATAAGGGAGATGTGCCTCTGTTCCCTGGTCATGAAGACAATGTTGCCACCCTTTGGAATGTTTGGTTTTTCTTAAAGCCCCACCTCCTGGAATCATGGGACTGTGGGATAGACTCTCTGCTTTCACTAGTAATAATACAAAAAATTAAGTCTCTAAGATTTATGGTTAAGGAGAAAAGCTTGAAAACACAAACCCTAGAGCAGGGATCCCCACCACGGTGCCCATGGGTGCCATGGGGCCCACGAGGGCATCTAAATAAGGGAATTTGTACAGCAGGGTCTGAAACAGGAGATTGGGAACACGGACGTTTAATTTGAGGAAGGTCTCAGTATGTACTGGAAGAACCAGAGACTCCCTGAGTGAGGAGCATTCTCCTCCCTCCTCCCCTCCCAAGCTCCTTGGGGCATGGACAGTCTTTGTCCTGTGTTCGTACAGTATCTAGCACAATGAGGTCCAGGGCCATGACTGGTGCTCCTAGGCACTACTACAAAACAGGTAACAAATAATAATAATGACTTAGAGATGGAAGCTGCATTGAGAAGAGATTTATCAACAATGATTTAGTCATTTGTCTGATGGTGTCTCCGATTCCTTTACCCCTCAGACACAGGATGGGAGGTGGACATAGATCAGCTAAACTGCTCCGCTTTGACATTCAGATCGGGGTTGGACAGAGATTCTCTGAAGCAGGAGAGGGGAAAATACCCTATTACCAAGTCTTGGGCAGTGTTTCCAGACCTTTTTGATACCAGGGACCAGGTTTACTGTCTTCCGAAACTGTGTAGGGAGACCTCAGGGGCTGGCGCTGGTCCATGGACCGCTCGTTGAGAAACACTGCTCTAGCATGGACGGTGTGTGGCTCTAGCATTTAGAGAGTCTGGCCCGAGTGCTGGAAGCTCCCCTGGCCCCACCCCCTGTGCAGCTGCCTCCTGAGGCCAAGCCCACACTCCACTCCCACTCCGCCCCCGGCTCCATAGGCACCGACTTCTGCTCACACTGACGGGTGCTCGACCCCCACTCTGCCCTTGGCCCCACCCCAACTCCACCCCTTCCATGAGGCCCTGCCCCTGCCCCACCCCCATTCCAGCCCCTTCCCCAAAGTCCCTACCACAACTCCAGCCCCTCCCTGCTCTATTGAACCCCTTCCTCCCATCCCTGCCTCGCTTCCTCCTCCCCTGAGCATGCCACGTTTCCACTCCTCCCGCTCCCTCCTGGAGCATTCTAATGCTGTCAAACAGATGTTTGGCGGCAGTCGGGCAGGAAACGCTGGGAGGCAGGCAGAGGAGCAGGGATGCAGTGCGCTCAGGGGAGGAGGAGGTGGGGCCGGGGGGAAGGGACTTCGGCTGCCAGTGGGTGCAGAGCACCCACTAATTTTTCCCCGTGGGTGCTCCAGCCCCAGGGCACCCACAGAGTTGGTGCCTATGCCAGGCCCCACTCACACTTGGCCCTCTTGCCCGTCAAGTCTCTCCCCTCTTTACCCCCTCCCCAAGTCACTCCACTCCACCTTCCCTGAGACCCCCACCGTTCACTGCGTCCCTCCTCTCTTCCACCCCATGGAGGAAGGGAGGCCCCACCCTGTCCCCAAAGCCCCACCCCACTCACTCCATCCACACACCCCCTCCATTGCTCACTCTCCCCCACCCTCTATCACTTTCATCAGGCTGAGGCAGGGGCTTGGGGGGGGGCGGTTCAGTGTGGGAGGGGGCTCTGGGCTGGGGCAGGTGGTTGGGGTGCAGGAGCGGGTGAGGGGTGCAAGCTCTGGGAGGGAGTTTGGGTGCAGGTCGGGGTACGGGGTACTGGCTCTGAGAGGGGGCTCAGGCCTGGGGTACAGGCTTCCACCGGGCAGCACTTACCTCGGATGGCTCCTGGTCAGCAGTGCAGCAAGGCTAAGGCAGGTTCCCTGCCTGCCCCGGCCCCACGTCATTCCTGGAAGAGACCAACATGCCAGTGAGGCCCCTGGGGGGGTACGTGGCTCCACACGCTGCCCCTCTCTGCAGGGACTGCCCCACAGGTCCCATTGGCCACAGTTTCCCATTCCTGGACAATGGAAGCTGTGAGGGAGGTGTTTGCAGGCAGGAGCAGCGCACAGAGACCCCTGCCCAGCCTTACCCCACAGGCTGCAGGGGCATGCTGGTCACTTCCAGGAATGGCGTGGGGCCACTCCAGGCAGGGAACCTGCCTTAGTGGCAGCCCCACTGCACTGCCAGAGATCGCAATCCACAGGGAGAGTCTCTAGGGTCGACCAGTTGATCACAATCGACCGTTTGGTGACTCTTGCTCTAGGATATGCCTTTGCTCTACTACTTCACCCCTCACCTCTCCCTTGAAGAACCTCGTTCCCATACTGCTGGTATTTTCTTAGCCCCTCAATACTCTCCTTCTCTGTGTACTGCTTCCGATACTGAAGATCGGCTGTATCCTCATTCCATCTGCGCTGGGTGATCTCAGCTTCCTTGCCGCAGCGACCCATGTGTAAGTGTTCATATCAAAGCTGAGGAAGTCGTCCCCATCATATGCAAGTTGCCGGGACCCTCCGATGCTGCCATCCTCCCGAATCTCACAGCCGCTCCTGCGCTGCAGAGTGTGAAACCCTGAAACACACACAAGAGCCTGATCCTGCAGTCATTTACAACTAGGTGTGCAGTGCAGTGGGATTTCAAAAAAAATACCTATGTGACTTAGAAGTGCAATTCCCATTATACGTAGTTAGTAGAACTTAAGTTAATTAAATTAACTATTTTGAAAACTAAAATGCCCTCTAATCAATTATATTGGCCACACCCTGACCTCTCATATGGCTCCTCTGTGCCACTAGGTAGGACAAAGTGTCTCTAAAGCAGCCCTTATTGGGCAAATGAAAATTTACTCAAGGTGGGGGCAAACCTGGGGGGTACAGAGCTGAATAGCTGGCTGTAGGCCACCCCACTTTCTCACGCAGGTCTACACTAGAAACGCTACATCAGTGCAGCTGCACTGTTGTAGGGTGTTAATGAAGACACTCAAAACTGATGGGTGAGGGCTTCACTTGTTGGCTTAGTGTATCCATCTCTGCAAGAGATGATAGCTATGCCAGTGGGAGAAACTCTCACGCCACCATAGTGCCACCCACACCAGTGGGTAAGTCAGTATAACTACATTACTCAGGGGTATGGATTATTCACAGCCGAGCAATCTAGTTATACTGAAGTAATTTTGTAGTGTAGACCAGCGCTCAAGTCCTGGTTTAGGGAGAGGGTTGCAGACAGGGCCAGCTCTACTATTTTTGCTTCCCCAAGCAAAAGAGAAAAAAAACGCTTGGATTGCTGCCGCCCGAACTGCTAAAGAACAAAAACAAAAAGCCACCCAGACTGTGCCACCCCAAGAATGGACGGAATGCCACCCCTTAGCATGTGCCGTCCCAGGCACGTGCTTGTTCCACTGATACCTGGAGCCAGCCCTGGTTGCAGAGAGACTGTGGCTACCGTGTAACCCCCATCTGGAGTAATAGCCCCTCATGGGCTGCTGCAAACTGGCATACTTTTCAGCAGTCCTAAGGCTGGGAGTGAGGAATGTGAACCAGATCCAGGACTGGGGGATGTAAATGTGGTTTACAGAGGAATTCTGCTCTGGTGATTTTGGGGATTCAGCCCAGGGAGTGCAAAGTGAGCGTAAAATATTTCCACCTTTGTGAATGGAGACCTCTGGCACTGTACTATTATTCACCCACTTTCCAGAGGTGTGAATGTGACACAAGGTGCAGGATAGGTGAGTCAGGCACAGTGCGTTTCTTTCTGGGAAACACCATCCTGAGCAGAACTATTCTCCTTCTGCTCTTTCCTTGTACTTTTCTACATTGTGCCTCAGGTCTAATAAAACATACATGGAAGTGAAACGAGGGACGTGATCTAGAGATGACTGGCTGTGAAGTCAGGGTAACTAACACACAAGCACTATAAATATTCCCCTCTCCTTTAGGCCTGTAGGATTTGTTATTTCTCTCAAACTCACCCCCAGTCTGATTGTAGCGCTCCATTAAAATTCTCATGCTGTCTTTGAACACCTGCTGTTTTGCGATTCCACGTCTGGTACCACTCTCCCAGTAATCAGCACCCACATTGTCTTTTATCCACTGGGCTCGTGGTTTGTACAGCCCACTGTCACTGTCACACTCAACAAAGAGGTTGTCGTCGAGATACCCAACAGAGGCATATGCTGGGAGTCCAGGTTCAGGGTTAGAGACTGCAGTGCGGAAATACTGCAGGGAATGAGTTACTGAGAGAGAAAGAGAAAAAAAGACATCAGCAAACAGGGATCACTATTACTGACCTTCTCCAAGCTGCCCAAACACTAAGAGCTATTCCCTTCCCCTGACTTATCTTCACAAAACCAAAGGAAAGGGAATACAGGGATTTTCCTAAAACCAACTGTAAATAGAATCACTGGGTTGGAAGGGACCTCAGGACTAACACCAACTAAATCATCCCAGCCAGGGCTTTGTCAAGCTGGGCCTTAAAAACCTCTAAGGAAGGAGATTCCACCACCTCCCTAGGGAACCCAGTCCAGTGCTTCACCCCCCTCCTAGCGAAATAGTGTTTCCTAATATCCAACCTAAACCTCCCTCACTGTAACTTGAGACCATTGCTCCTTGTTCTGTCATCTGCCACCACTGAGAACAGTCTAAATCCATCCTCTTTGGAACCCCCCTGCAGGTAGTTGAAAGCAGCTATCAAATCCCCCCTCATTCTTCTCTTCTGCAGACTAAACAATCCCAGTTCCATCAGCCTCTCCTCATAAGTCATGTGCTGCAGCCCCCTAATCATTTTCATTGCCCTCTGCTAGACTCTCTCCAATTTGTCCACATCCTTTCTATAGTAGGGGGCCCAAAACTGGATGCAGTACTCACTGGTGCCGAACAGAGAAGAATAATCACTTCCCTTGATCTGCTGGCAGTGCTCCTACTAATGCAGCCCAATATGCCGTTAGCCTTCTTGGCAACAAGAGCACACTGCTGACTCATATCCAACTTCTCGTCCACTGTAACCCCTAGGTCCTTTTCTGCAGAACTGCTACCTGGCCACTTGGTCCCCAGCCTGTAGCAGTGCATGGGATTCTTCCATCCTAAGTGTGGGACTCTGCACTTGTCCTTGTTGAACCTCATCAGGTTTCTTCTGGCCCAACCCTCCAATTTGTCTAGTTTGCTCTGGACCCTATCCCACCTTCCAGCGTATCTACCTCTCCCCCCAGCGTAGTGTCGCCTGTGAACTTGCTGAGGATGCAAATCCATCCCATCCTCCAGAATATTAATAAAGATGTTGAACAAAATCAGCCCCAGGAATGACCTCTGGGGCACTCTACTTGAAACCAGCTGCCAACTAGACATCGAGACATTGATCACTACCCGCTGAGCCCGACAATCTAGCCAGTTTTCTATCCACCTTATAGTCCATTCATCCAGCCCATACTTCTTTAACTTGCTGGCAAAAATACTGCGGGAGACCGTATCAAAAGCTTTGCTAAAATCAAGAAATATCACATCCACTGCTTTTCCCTCATCCGCAGACCCAATTATCTCATCAGAGAAGGCAATCAGGTTGGTCAGGCATGACTTGCCCTTGGGGAATCCATGCTGACTGTTCCTGATCACTTTCCTCTCCTATAAGCGCTTCAGAATTGATTCCTTGAGGACCTGCTCCATGATTTTGCTGGGGACTGAGGTGAGGCTGACAGGTCTCTAGTTCCTCGCGTTCTCTTTCTTCCCTTTTTTAAAAGATGGGCACTACATTTGCCTTTTTCCAATTGTCCTGGACCTCCCCCAATCGCCCCGAGTTTCCAAAGATAATGGCCAATAACTCTGCAATCACATCCATCAAGTCCCTCAGCACCCTCGGAATCATTAGATCTGGCTCCATGGACTTGTGAACGTCCAGCTTTTCTAAGTAGTCCTTAGAACATAACATAAGAACATAAGAATGGCTGTACCGGGTCAGACCAAAGGTCCAGCTAGCCCAGTATCCTGTCTACTGACAGTGGTCAATGCCAGGTGTCCCAGGGAGAGTGAAGCTAACAGGCGATGATCAAGTGATCTCTCTCCTGCCATCTGTGATGAACTGGGATTGTTCTTGCTGTAGTCTGTGAATGCTGAGGGAGGACGATCTGCATTGGGGGATGGGAGACTGGCTGTAGAGAGAATACCTGAGCATGTAACCCGAGAACCCAGGAATGGGGAGAGGCCAGGTGACACCTCTGCCTGGGAAGCTGGACAAAAGGCTGGAGAGTGAGAGGAGTTTCAGGAGCTGGGGAATGGAGGGAAGCACAAACAGGGCTCTGACCCCCCAATGGGGCTGTGGTGCTCCTGGGACCCCAAGATGGACTTAATTGGGGAGGATCCTGTTATCTATGCCTGTAAAACCTGTGTTCCTGTCGTCTAAATAAACGTTCTGCTTTACTGGCTGGCTGAGAGTCCTGGGGAATTGCATGAAGCTGGGGGTGCAGGGCCCTGACTCCCCCACACTCCGTGACATCATCCATCTCCATCCTCTGACAAAAAGACGCTAGGGACACGATTCCTTACCCATCCTGGCTAATAGCCATTTATGACTTAACCTCCATTAATTTATTCAGTTCTCTTTTAAACACTGTTATAGTCCTATCCTTCACAACCTCCTCAGGTAAGGAGTTCCACAAGTTGACTGTGCGCTGTGTGAAGAAAAACTTCCTTTTATTTGTTTTAAACCTGCTGCCTATTCATTTCATCTGTTGACCCCTAGTTCTTGTATTATGGGAATAAGTAAATAACTTTTCCATATCCACTTTCTCCACATCACTCATGATTTTCTATACTTCTACCATATCCCCCCCTTAGTCTCCTCTTTCCAAGTTGAAGAGGCCTAGGCTCTTTAATCTCTTCTTATATGGGATCCTCTCCAAACCCATAATCATTTTAGTTGCCCTTTAATGAACCTTTTCTAGGGCCAGTATATTTTTTTGAGATGAGGAGACCACATCTGTACCCAGTATTCGAGATGTGGGCGTACCATGGATTTATATAAGGGCAATAATATATTCTCAGTCTTATTCTCTATCCCTTTTTAATGATTCCTAACATTCTGTTTGCTTTGTTGACCGCCTCTGCACACTGCGTGGACATCTTCAGAGAACTATCCACGATGACGACAAGATCTTTTTCCTGACTCGTTGTAGCTAAATTAGCCCCCATCATATTGTATGTATAGTTGAGGTTATTTTTTCCAATGTGCATTACTGTACCTTTATCCACATTAAATTTCATTTGCCATTTTGTTGCCCAATCACTTAGTTTTGTGAGATCTTTTTGAAGTTCTTCACAGTCTGCTTTGATCTTAACTATCTTGAGCAGTTTAGTATCATCTGCAAACTTTGCCATCTCACTGTTTACTCCTTTCTCCAGGTCATTTATGAATAAGTTGAATAGGATTGGTCCTAGGACTGACCCTTAGGGAACACCACTAGTTACCCCTCTCCATTCTGAGAATTTACCATTAATTCCTACCCTTTTTTCCCTGCCTTTTAACCAGTTCTCAGTCCACGAAAGGACCTTCCCTTTTATCCCATGACAGCTTAATTTACATAAGAGCCTTTGGTGAGGGACCTTGTCAAAGGCTTTCTGGAAATCTAAGTACACTATGTCCACTGGATCCCCCTTGTCCATGTTTGTTGACCCCTTCAAAGAACTCTAATAGATTAGTAAGACACGATTTCCCTTTACAGAAACCATGTTGACTATTGCTCCTTAACCTGTTCTTTCTCCACAGAGGGCTGGTCACCTTCTCCCCATACTGTGCTGCCCAGTGCAGCAGTCTGGAAGCTGCCCTTGCCTGTGAAGATCAAGGCAGAAAAAGCACTGAGCATGTGACCAGTTGGATCACAGGACCCCCCCTTGGGAACTGCCAACTGATGTGCCAAGACTACTACTGCCCCTGCCTTCCCTGCCAGCCTGGGACTCCAGCACCCTATCTTGCTGAGCCAGACCTGCCCGTCTGCTCCAACACAGACCCAAGGTCTGAACCACATGCCCCAAAGCTGCAGACTTAACTGAAAGCAACTTACAGAAGTGTTCCTGTCTTTAACACTCAGATGCCCAGCTCCCAGTGGGATCCAAACCCCAAATACATCCGTTTTACCCTGTATAAAGCTTATGCAGGGTAAACTCAAATTGTTCGCCCTCTATATCACTGATAGAGAGATATGCACAGCTGTTTGCCCCCCCAGGTATTAATACATACTCTGGGTTAATTAACAAGTAAAAAGTGATTTTATTAAATACAGAAAGGAGGATTTAAGTGGTTCCAAGTAGTAACAGACAGAACAAAGTGAATTACCAAGCAACATAAAATAGAACATGCAAGTCTAAGCCTACTACAGTAATAAAACTGAATACAGATAAAACCTCACCCTGAGAGATGTTTCAATAAGTTTCTTTCACAGACTGGAGACACCTTCCTAGTCTGGGCCCAATCCTTTCCCCGGTACACCCTTGTTCCAGCTCAGGTGGTGGCTAGGAGATTTCTCATGACTGCAGCACCATTTGTTCTGTTCCTGCTTGTCAAGGTATTTTTCCCACTTTGAACTTTAGTGTCCAAAAAGTAGGGACCTGAATGTACCCTTCTAAGCTTAATTCCTAGCTTAGATATGATAGCACTGCCACCAGCCAAAATACAGTGTTTGGCACACTTTCTGTTCCCCGAAAACCTTCCCTGGGGAACCCAAGACCCAAACCCCTTAAGTCTCAAAACCAGGAGAAATGAACCATTCCCCCTCCTTTCCCCCTCCCAGACTTTCCCCTCCCTGGGTTACCCTGAAAGACTACACTAATCCAAACTCCTTAAAACAGAGAGGAATTGACCTTGCCTCCCTCCTTTCCCCCCTACCAATCCCTGGTGAGTTCAGACCCAATCCCCTTGGGTCTTAAACAAGGGAAAAAAATCAATCAGGTTCTTCAAAAAGAAAGCTTTTAATTAAAGAAAGAAAAAAGTAAAAATTATCTCTGTAAAATCAGGATGGAAAATGTTTACAGAGTATTCAGCTCATATAGACTAGAGGGACTTCCCCCCGCCAGCCTGAGAATTCAAGTTACAAGAAACAGAGGTAAAAAATACTTCCAGCAAAATACACATTCACAAGTTAAGAAAACAAACATAAGACTAATCCGCCTTTTCTAGCTAGTACTTACTATTTTGAACATAAGAGACTGTTTCAGAAAGATTGGAGAAAACTAGGGTGCAGGTCTGGTCCCTCTTAGCCCCAAGAGCGAACAAAGAACAAAACAAACAACACAAACAAAGACTTCCCTCCACCAAGATTTGAAAGTATCTTGTTCCCCCATTGGTCCTGTGGTCAGGTGTCAGCCAGGTTCACTGAGCTTCTTAACCCTTTACAGGTAAAAGAGACATTAACCCTTAGCCATCTGTTTATGACACACCCACCTACATATCTTTTGCATAAGGCAGGAATCCTTTGTCCCTCTGGGTCCCCACCCCCTCTTTCTCAATGGAAAGACACCAGGTTAGAGATGGATTCCAGTTCTGGTGACATGATCACACGTCGCTGTAAGACTTCATTGCCCACTTGCCAGCACACACACACATACAGGAAGACTTACAGGTAAAACACACCCATCTGCGGACAACTGTCCTGGTTAATGGGAGGCGTCAAGATTTTAAACCACCATTAAAGGCCCTCACTTTGCATATTAGAATAGGCCCTCAGAGTTATATTTTGTATTTCTAGTTTCAAATACAAGAATGATACATACATACAAACAGAATGATCACACTCAGTAGATTATAAGCTTTGTAATGATCCCTTACAAGAGACCTTTTGCATGAAGCATATTCCAGTTACATTATATTCACACATTAGTATATTTTCATAAAATTGTATACAAAGTGCAATATCAAAGAGTACTTCAGCTTTTCCCACATCCTCTGTCACTATGTTCCCTCCCCCATTCAGTAAGGGGCCCACACTTTCCGTGACCACCTTCTTGTTGCTAACGTACCTGTAGAAACCCTTCCTGTTACCTTCACATCCCTTGATAGCTACAACTCCAACTGTGCCTTGGCCTTCCTGATTACACCCCGGCATGCTTGAGCAATATTTTCATACTCCTCCCTAGTTATGTCCAAATTTCCACTTCTTGTAAGCTTCCTTTTTGTGTTTAAGCTCACTGAATATTTCATTGTTAAGCCACTGTTAAGTAAAGAAGCAATCCTAGAGAGTAACCTAACACTAAATATAACAGAATACACAAGAATTTATATTCTTAATTAAGGGGATATTTGTCCCCTTGTGGCTCAAATTGCAAGGACTGAGTCTCCACTATAAAACTAGTTTTTGCCACCTTCCCTGCTTAAAATATTTTTTTTTAAAAAATAGTAATATTGGCCTCAAAACTGGTAGGTTTTACCTAAGGCTGAAGTAAGATTTTTCTGCAAAACTTAGTGAATCAGATGTGTGATTCCCAAATCAGAAAACCCCAGAATACTCCAGGTAAGCACAGTTCCTTATGTCTAATAAAGCTTTTTTTTGCCACTTTGCAGCTACAATCCTGAAAGACAGAATTAAATTCAAGTTCAATGGACTCTCCTAGCAGAGATCTACTGCCTTCACGTAGAGGAGCAGACCCACCCCTGCAGAGTCTCTTGCTGGTCACTTCTGGGAATTAGCTCGTTCCAGCTCTGGAGCGACCTTTGCAGGCCAGTGATCCACCTGTCCTCTGACCCAGTGTCCCTGCTTGGACCCGGTGCCCTTTTACCCGAGGTGCTTCCCCCTGGCAGTAATCCCTCAGTCTCTGGGTCTCCCCTCCCCAGGGAACCCCACACACACACTACCCCCACCTCACCTCAGTATACAGCTACTGCCAGTCATTGTCTAGCCCTGCACCCTGGGGCAGACTGCAGTATCAGCCACTCATCACTGGCAACAGGGGTTTGGACCTGCTGCCTTGTCCTACCCCTGGGCTGCCCCCTGCTGCCCCCAGTACCTCTTGGCCTTCTGCTAGGCCACAGCCTGGGGCTTTCCAGGCTGGAGCTCCCCAGCTCCTCTGCCTTTCCCCAGCCCTGCTCCACTTAGGTCCTTTGGGTATGGCTACACTTGCAGCTGTACAGCTCTGCTGCGGGAGCACTCCCGTGGCAGTGCATTGAAGTGTGAGTGTGGTCACAGCACCAGTGCTCTCTGGGTTTCTGGCTCACAGCTGCTTATAGGGGCCAGCTAGGCCTGATTGGGGCATGGCCCCATCTGAGCCTAGTTTCCCCAATCAGCCCAGGCTTCCTATCCCAGCCACAGCCCTCTCCTGGGCTGTTTCAAGCCCCGTAGGGCAGGAGCAGGGGACCACCCTGCAACAATTGACCATAATTTTGAACTGCAACCTCATCTACTAAAAGTTATTAAACTTTACTTAGGAACTACACAATGGAAAAATCAACTTTGGCAACCTCAGTATAGCATGTCAGGGGCTCTGCTGGAACACTAAACTTCCATTTAAACAAAACAAGACAGCCTCTGGTCAAGTCCTTTTCCTTGCAAAGACAGAACTGAAACTGTAATCTGATCACTAGGGAGACCTGTCAAAGGAAAAAAATGTTTTTCCTATCAAAAAACTCAGAAAGTTTGTCAGCCTCCCTCCTAAGACTCACAAGACCATGTGGGAAACCAAATGAGGCTCCTAAGATTTGTTGGTTCTTTCTATGGGCTTGAGAAGGTTCATTGGAAGCATGGAATGTCTCTGACCTCCTCCCACTCAAGCCCTTCCTTCTCACCCACTCCTGTGCCTTCTCTCAGGGCCGGCTCTAGGCACCAGCACTCCAAGCATGTGCTTGGGGAAGCACTTTCCAAGGGGCGGTGTTCCACCCCCCACTCCTTTTTTTTTTTTTTTTTTTTTTTTTTTCTTGGGCGCAAAAAGCTGGGAACCGGCCCTGAACCAGGATGTTCTCTGTCAGCTGAGGCTTTCAGGCCAAGCTGGAACTCACACTGCAGTTCTGGCCTCAGTAACTAGATAGTGTCATGGCAGCCTGAGCTGCACAGGTTGGACTGCAGTTCAGGCTGCCCTGCCGCTGGAGAGCCCGAGCCCAGACTGCGGCAGCGAGAGGGGCTCAGCTCCAGGGGATGATGCTCGGGCTCTCCAGCGGCAGTGCAGCCTGGGTGTGGGGCGCCAGGGAGGGAGGGAAGTGGGGCCCTGGCTGCGGCAGCGAGAGGGGCTCAGCTCCGGGGGATGATGCTCTGGCTCTCCAGCGGCAGGGCATCCTGAGCTGCAGTCCGGCCTGAGTTTGAGGCGCCGGGGGAGGAGGGAAGTGGGGCCCGGGATGCAGGGGTCCTGCTGCTGCTGCTGCTGCTCTGTTCTGAGTCTCCCCAGGGTGGCCGCCCGAGTGGGCAGTGCAGGGCACTGCCAGGCTGGGCAGGATCCCAGCTCGCGCGCTAACAGGGCAAGTGCCTGGGCAGCCCAAGCTGCCAGGGAGCTGCCCCTTCCCACCTCCGGACCCAGCCCGCTGCGCACCTCCTCCACCTCAGCCCTGCGCTGCCTGCCCTGGGTGGGGAGAGGCAGAGCCCGGCTCTGAGCAGGGCAGTGGGGGATACGGCCCCGCCCGGGACCCCCACGGCTCGGGCACCTGTGGGTCAGTGTCTATCCTCTCGGCTCTGCCTGCACGGGGTTGGGGAAGCAGCTGTCAGCGCCTGCCCCTCTCAGACACTGCACCCCCCATCCCGCTCGCAGCCTCTTCACTTGTACCTCCCCCCATCGCTTCTTCACTGAACCCCTTCCCTTTGTGCTCTCCCTTCACCTGCACCTCTCCCCTTGAACCCTCCCCCAGCCCTGTCCTCCCGCACCTCCCCCTTCCCTGCACCTCTTCTCCTGCAACCCTCCGGATACCCCCCTCCTCCTCCACATTACACCCCACTTCTCTGCCAGTGTGGAGCCCCCAAGCACCCTCACACCCGCTGCTCTGCCCGAACCCTCTTTACTAGATCTCCGTTCAATTGCAGCTTGTTATACAGGACACTGTATACTCTGTGCGCTGAGATTTTACTTTTTGGCTTTCTTGTTTTATTTTAGATTGAAGTAAAACAAAGTAACAAAAACTGGTCAAAGGACAGAGTAAGCCTCTTCCCCCATAAAGCCCAGCACTTAGAAGCTACTAGAGGAAGAAGCCAACTATGGCCTGTCCCTCCATAGAAATTCCAATGACCTGCCCAGTGTTTGGGGAACATGCATTGGGGTAGTGCTAGATCATTGGGGGCCCTAAGCAGGAATATTTTTGAGCCCCCTTATCCCTCACCTACCCCCTAACAAAACACTGACTGCATTACTTCCACACACAAAAAAACCAAAAAATACCAACACAACACATTGAATACTCCTGTTAAAAAGTCCACATTAAATAAGACGAATTCTATTTTGGGGGTTGCACAAAATCAGGGCCCCCCTGAGCTTCCCAGGGCTTGAAACAATTGCTTAGTCTGCTCATGCTATAGCCTAGTGGCACCACTGTTTTCTGCAACTAGGCTCAGAAGGCTAACATTTTATCTGTAAATGTTGGTAGAACCAGGGCCGGTGCAACCATTTAGGTGAACTAGGCGGTTGCCTAGGGCGCCGAGATTTGAGGACGCCAAAAAGCGCCTCCCAATTTTTTTTTAAATGGTTGCGCAGCCGCTGCTGCTGGGACAGAGAGGGAGTCTGAGCCTGCGGCAGCCGGCAGCCCAGGGTGTCCCTCGGGTCAGGGCACCTCCACGGCAGCCAGCAGCCCAGGGCTTCCTCTGGGTCAGCACACCAGCAGGGCCACCCAGAGAGGGGGACAAGAGGGGCAATTTGCTCCAGGCCCCGCAGGGGCCCCCACGAGAGTTTTTTGAGGCCCCTGGAGTGGGGTCCTTCACTCACTCCGGGAGTCCTGGAAAACACTAGTGGGGCCCGGGCCCCTGGAGCTTCTTCTGCTCCCGGTCCTCGCTGGCAGGGGGTCCTTCTCCTCCAGGGCAGAAGGACCCCCCGCCGGTGAATTACCGCTGAAGCGGGACCCGCTGCTGACATGCAGCCTGGTCTTTGGCAGTAATTTGGCGGCGGGGGGCCCTTCTGCTCTGGGACCAGTCGCCGAAGTGCTCCGGAGACCCGCGGCGGGGGCCCTCCGCCACAGAATTACCGCTGAAGACCCGGCTGCACTTCCGCAGCTGGTCCTGCACGGAGCAGAGGTGAGCTGGGGTGGGGAGGTACCGCAGGGCTCCTCAGGCCAGGGGGTGGGGAGCTGCCACGGGGGCGGGCGGCACACTTCGGGGTGGGGAGGGGAGAGAGTGCCTGCAGGGCTGGGGAGGGTGCAAGGTGGAAGTTTCGCCTAGGGCATGAAAATTCCTTGCACCGGCCCTGGGTAGAGCTGAGGAAGAGCGCTGCGTATGCCTGAAATCAAGTCTCTTCTGCCCAAATAAATGTGTTAGTCCCTAAGGTGCCACGGCCACCTTGCTATTTTCACCAACAGAAGTTGGTCCAATAAAAGATATTCCCTCCCCCCACCTCGTACCTCTACGGTCAGGACTGTACACACACAAATCGATGCTAAAATATTTCTACTGATAAAAGGCAAAGGTAAGAAAAATGCTGCTCGAGAACTTTCAAAATTAGGGTTTGATTTCAGGACATTACCTCTGTACACGTTGACAGCTGGTGTTGCCAGTTTGTGTGGTAAGGGTTATAGTCTTTACCTTGAGTCCTAATGTGTGTGGACACAAAGTAATTCTCTGTCCCCCGCCCCCGCCTTCCGAGAACTGTGAAAATGTAACTCAACAAACAGTTACAAAGGCTGAAAAATAAAAATAGATCTGCCAAGGCCACGTGCGACTACTCTGGATACCGGGGGAACAGGTCCCGGAGCCCTCCAGTCCCAGCCCAGCCTGCAGCCCAGATCCCAGGACCGCGCCCCTGGGAGGGAACCCCAGATACTCACCGGAGTCCCGTCCCTTGCCGGCGAAGGCCCGCAGGGGGAGGAGGAGGAGGAACAAACACAGGCTGCTCTCCCGCACCCCCATCCTCAGCGGGGACCTGCTCGCCTCCCCGACAGCTGCGCCCCCACCTCGCCGCTCACTGATCCCCGGAGCGCAGCGCCTGCCGCTCAGCCTCTGCAGGGATTGGGCTAGAGCGGCCGGTCCCTCCAATAGCGACAGACGGAGCCAGGCGCGTCAGCGGTCTCCGGGCTGAAGCCGTCCGGGCAGGCTGACGAGTGGGCTGCAAACCGGGAGCTGCTTTGCAGGCGCAGCTGCGGAATCCCCGCAGGCCGTGCCCCGTGGCTGTACTGCCTCCACCCGGCCCTTCGTCGCTAGCCCGAGAGCTGGGCTGCAAACCGCCCCCCGCCCCGGGTCTCTGCGCCGGGACTGCCCGTGCACCGGGCGCCGCTTTCCGCGGGGTGTGTCTGCCACGCTGCTCAGCCCGGCATCGCTCCCTGCGCAGCGAGAGCCGCTCCGGAGACGGGGGCTTCCCAGGCGTCAGTTTGCAGCGGCGCCCGGCTCTGCCTGCTCGGGGCTGCTGTCTGCTCTCAGCCAGGAGCTCCCAGCAGCGGCGCCCGGCTCTGCCTGCTCGGGGCTGCTGTCTGCTCTCAGCCAGGAGCTCCCAGCAGCGGCGCCCGGCTCTGCCTGCTCAGGGCTGGTGTCTGCTCTCAGCCAGGAGCTCCCAGCAGCGGCGCCCGGCTCTGCCTGCTCAGGGCTGCTGTCTGCTCTCAGCCAGGGTCGTGCCGGGTTACATCGCGCGGCGCGCTTGCCCACAGGAGCTCAGTCAGAGCTGTAGCCAGCATATCCTCTGGCAGCCTGCTCCAGAGCATGTCGCAGCCCAGAGACCTGCTCGTGCACCGCCCATGGGAGCTGCAAACCGCCGCAGCCCGGCTGGATCTGTGGGTATTTGCGCCCTGCTCTGCACCACACTGCCCCGAGACCCACAACCCCACACCCTGTGTGGTTAATTGCTACAGAGTGACCTGAATTAGTCACTCAGCTGACCCCATAGCCGGTTAGAGAGCATTTCTAATCCAAGTATTAATCGACTGCCCAAAAACGTAGTTGAAGCTACCTCTTTCTGTTACTACCCCCTTCATCCCCACAGAGACTTTGCCTTCTGTGGCAGAGTGGGAATTTTCTATACGTATTCTGTACAAATATGGTGCCTGCCTTAGTTTCCCCCATATACACCATTCTCACCTGAGGGTGGAAAAGGGTTGTTACACTCAGGTAGGCTACCACACAGGTGTGACTGGCTCCTAGCTCTCTGGGGCTTCGGGCTCATGTCACTGGAGAGCCCATGAGGACAATGGCAAAGCCAACCCCCAGGACACTTGCTGCCCAGCAGCTAAGGTCCCTAGATGGCCCAACCCCTCCACAGGAAACCAGCCAGGTTTGACCTGTGACGATGTGGTTCTGGCAGGACCCCACTGAGAGTGCCAATTCAGGACAAATCGTTTAAACAGGGCAGTTACAGCCCCAGGCTGGGGTTCTTCCACCTCTAAGGCACCAAACCAGCCAGACACACAGGACTTTGGTCTCACCCCACTCGCTAACCACAAGTCACACAAGCAATTTCCTTAGACACTCCAGTCTCCCAGTGTCACCACCAGCGCCACATGTCCTGGGGATGAATGGTTATGAAAACCAACACCCCAGTAAAAGAAAAAGGTTCTCTCGATCCCAAAGGACCAAGCCCCAGACCCAGGTCAATATACACATCAGATCTTACCTACAAATCACGCTGTTGCCAATCCTCTAGAATCTAAAATCTAAAGGTTTATTCATAAAGAGAAAAAGGTAGAGATGAGAGCTAGAACTGGTTAAATGGAATCAATTCCATACGGTAACGGCAAAGTTCTTAGTTCAGGCTTGTAGCAGGGATGGGGTAAACTGCAGGTTCAAATCAAGTCTCTGGAGAACATCCCCAACTGGGATGGGTCATTCAGTCCTTTGTTCAGAGCTTCAGTTTGTAGCAAAGTCCCTCCAGAAGTAAGAAGCAGGACTGAAGACAAGATGGAGATGAGGCATCAGCCTTATATAAGCTCTTCCAGGGGTAAGAACACTCCTTTGTTCTTACTGTGGAAAATCACAGCAAAATGGAGTCTGGAGTCACATGGGCAAGTCCCTGCACACCCTGCTGAGTCACAAGGCATATCAGCCTCCTCTCAGTGGGTCAATTGTGTAGCTGATGGTCCTTAATGGGCCATCAAGCAGGCTGGGCAGAGCTAACACCCACTTGTCTGGGATGTCTCCCAGAAACACAGCACAACTTTGAAATACAGACACTATAGACACTATAGAGCCAATACTCATGACTTCAACTACCAAATGATACATACATACAGACAGCATAATCCTAACCAGCAACCCAGAACCTGGTCTTAGACACCTTATATGACCCCCTTTACATAAGATTTGGTGCCACTACAGAGCCTTGGTTACAACCATGTTCTATATGGTCCCAGATTATATCAGTAACATCACAGACCAGCAGAGGGACAAAGGCCTGAGGAGGGGCCAGGTGGGAGTGCCTCACTCAGGAACTTAGACAAAGGGCTCATGGTGGGACAAAGGGACTCAGAGGGACAGAGCAGGAGCCAAGGGTGGGCACTGCTTGGCTGCAGCTCTGGGGTGCCCAGGATGGGCCATGCTGTAATTTTCTGCTCTCTGCACTAACCAAGGACCATCTACCATCTACGCTGCGGTGCAGCCAGCTAACAAACCCTTCTGCTGCCCACACTAGGTGAGTCCCTGCAGATGCTGAATGGATGGGATCCTCGCTCCCTTTGGGTGCACAAGTCTCTGTCAAGGTCCCACCCAGGTGGACTCACTTCAGGAGCCCTCGGCATGAAGCAGGGTGCTGATGGCTCCGAGGTTCGGTTCCAAGAGGTGGTGAAGTCACATCACTTGCCCTAGTCAGAGAGTGACATACTAAGTGGGTCTGGCGCCCTGGGGATTCCTCCAAGGGAATGTTTCAAAGGTATTGCAGAGCACCGGGCCTGTGAATCCACGACACCTTCACTTACCCTTCACTAAATCCCGGAGACCACAGCCACGTATGCCACCAGCCAGCTGGCAATTCCATGGCAAGAAGACCCCATGCCCCATTACTGATATGCCCTACAGAATTCAATATTGAAATGAACTAGACTTGATCCCTCAAGGTACACACACGCATGCGCATACCCACCCACACCTCATAGCACAGTGTCAGCTTGGCCAACCTGCCAAATCAAACCCCTCCACCATTCAATATCATGACACCTAACACAGAGAATGCAGCTGGAGTGCACACAGATAAATGCTGCAGTTCAAATCTATGGAACACACATAGCACAAACAACGGCAAATTCTCTTAGTCCTACCTCACGTCTACTGATTACAGCAGCCTCTTATCGAACCATTCCCAGTGCCTATTTTAGGTGACAAATCTGAGGAACTGTCCCAGACTGAGGTTTAGGAGAGGAAGTTTTGGACCAAACTGATCAGTAACAAGTCACCAGGACCAGATGGGATTCACCCAAGAGTTCTGAAGGATCTCAAATGTGAAATGGCAGAACTACTAATTGTGGAATGTAGCCTATTGCTTAAATCAAAACTGCACTGTGATTGGAGGATAGCTGCTGTGACACCAATTTTTTAAAAAAGGCTTCAGAGATGATCCTGGCAATTACAGGCCAGTAAGCCTGACTTCAGTACCAGACAAACTGGTTGAAACTATAGTAAAAGAACATAAGAACAGCCGTACCCGGTCAGACCAAAGGTCCATCTAGCCCAGTATCTGTCTACCGACAATGGCCACTGCCAGGTGCCCCAGAGGGAGTGAAGCTAACAGGCAATGATCAAGTGATCTCTCTCCTGCCATCCATCTCCATCCTCTGATGAACAGAGGCTAGGGACACCATTCCTTACACATCCTGGCT
Organism: Gopherus flavomarginatus; assembly: GCF_025201925.1. Classification (NCBI taxonomy): domain Eukaryota; kingdom Metazoa; phylum Chordata; order Testudines; family Testudinidae; genus Gopherus; species Gopherus flavomarginatus. Next base: position 1,285,769 of record NC_066628.1, read on the forward strand.
AATAGCCATTTATGGACTTAGCCACCATGAATTTATCCAGTTCCCTTTTAAAGGCTGTTATAGTGCCAGCCTTCACAACCTCCTCAGGTAAGGAGTTCCACAAGTTGACTGTGCGCTATGTGAAGAAGAACTTCCTTTTATTTGTTTTAAACCTGCTGCCTGTTAATTTCATTTGGTGGCCCCTAGTTCTTGTATTATGGGAACAAGTAAATAACTTTTCCTTATTCACTTTCTCCACATCACTCATGATTTTATAGACCTCTATCATATCCCCTCTTAGTCTCCTCTTCTCCAAGCTGAAGAGGCCTAGCCTCTTTAATCTCTCCTCGTACGGGACCCTCTCCAAACCCCTAATCATTTTAGTTGCCCTTTAATGAACATTTTCTAATGCTAGAATATCTTTTTTGAGATGAGGAGACCACATCCGTACACAGTATTCGAGATGTGGGTGTACCCTGGATTTATATAAGGGCAATAATATATTCTCAGTCTTATTCTCTATCCCCTTTTTAATGATTCCTAACATCCTGTTTGCTTTGTTGACCGCCTCTGCACACTGCGTGGACATCTTCAGAGAACTACCCACGATGATGACAAGATCTTTTTCCTGACTCGTTGTAGCTAAATTAGCCCCCATCATATTGTATGTATAGTTGGGGTTATTTTTCCCCATGTGCATTACTTTACATTTATCCACGTTAAATTTTATTTGCCATTTTGTTGCCCAATCACTTAGTTTTGTGAGATCTTTTTGAAGTTCTTCATAGTCTGCTTTGATCTTAACTATCTTGAGTAGTTTAGTATCATTTGCAAACTTTGCCACCTCACTGTTTACCCCTTTCTCCAGATCATTTATGAATAAATTGAATAGGATTGGTCCTAGGACTGCCCCTTGGGGAGCACCACTAGTTACCCCTCTCCATTCTGAGAATTTACCATTAATTCCTACCCTTTGTTCCCTGTCTTTTAGCCAGTTCTCAGTCCATGAAAGGACCTTCCCTTTTATCCCATGACAGCTTAATTTACATAAGAGCCTTTGGTGAGGGACCTTGTCAAAGGCTTTCTGGAAATCTAAGTACATTATGTCCACTGGATCCTCCTTGTCCACCTGTTTGTTGACCCCTTCAAAGAACTCTAATAGATTAGTAAGACACGATTTCCCTTTACAGAAACTGTCACGGAGTCACCGGGTGATGCTCTGGAACTGCTCCCCACCAAGCCAGTCAGGACTTTGGGGAGCCTCCTCTCCCTAGGAGCAGACTTGTTCAGGGCAAGAAGCTCACACAGCTTCACCTCCTGGGTCTCTCCTTGGAGCATTCAGCATCCTCTGCCCCTCCGTGCGCTTCCCACAGCGAGTCTGCCCAGGCGGGGTCCTGGGGAAGCCACCGGGTCCTGCACCCCCACTTTGCAGTCAGACGTGACTCTCAGCCAGCCAGTAAAACAGAGGTTTATTCGATGACAGGAACAGGGTCTAAAACAGAGCTTGTAGATACAGCGAACCGGACCCCTCAGCTGGGTCCATTCTGGGGGGCAGTGAGCCAGACCCCCAGGTCTGCCCTCCACCCTTGACCCCAGCCAGCTCCAGACTAACAACCCCTCCCAGCCCCTCCTCTCTGCTCAGCCCCTTTCCCGGGCCAGGAGGTCACCTGATCCCTTTGTCTCCAACACCTTCAGCTGGCACCTTTGCAGAGGAGGGGCCCAGGCCATCAGTTGCTAGGAGACAGAGTGCCAGGCATTTAGGTGCACTGGCCCTTTGCTCTGCCAGATACTTAAGAACTGCCATGGGGACACTGAGGCACCAACACAGTATTCAGAGAAAACATTAAGAACTTTCCCAGTTCGTCACATCTCTCCCCCCTTCGAGACTGAACTGAGCGAGGTCACTTCAGC